>NC_143017.1:47741068-48341068 GCF_055824585.1 Amblyomma mixtum | reverse complement strand
CCAGACGAACGGTTCGTTATCTTTGCTGAGGCGAGTAAGGGGCTCAGCTATTCGGGAGAAGTTCTTCACAAAGCGCCGATAGTAGGCGCAGAGACCCAGAAAACGGCGCACACTTCGCTTGTCAGCAGGAATAGGAAAAGAAGCGACGGCGGCAGTCTTGTCGGGGTCTGGACTAACGCCCTTGGCGCTCACAATGTGGCCCAAAAACTTCAGCTCCTGGAAAGCGAAGTGACATTTTTCGGGCTTAAGGGAGAGACCAGCTGAACGGATAGCTTCGAAAACAGCGCGTAAGCGGCTGAGGTGTTATTCGAAAGTGTCGGAGAAGATGACAACATCATCCAGGTACACAAGACACGACTGCCACTTGAGATCAGAAAGCACAGTGTCCATCATCCGTTGGAAAGTTGCCGGAGCTGAGCATAGACCGAAGGGGAGCACCCTGAATTCGTACAAACCGTCCGGGGTAATAAATGCGGTCTTCTCCCGGTCACGTTCATCCACCTCTATCTGCCAGTAGCCGCTGCGTAAGTCGAGTGATGAAAAGTATCTGGCGTGGCGCAGACGGTCTAGGGAGTCATCAATGCGCGGCAAAGGATAAACGTCTTTCTTAGTGACTTTGTTCAAACGTCGGTAATCAACAAAAAACCGTAGGGTCCCATCTTTCTTTGCAACTAGGACCACAGGCGACGCCCACGGGCTCTTCGATGGCTGGATCACGTCGTCGCGGAGCATTTCTTAAACTTGCCTTCGAATTGCATCCCGTTCCTTTGAAGATATCCGGTACGGCGACTGGCGTAGTGGTCTCTGGCTTTCATCAACTATAATTCGATGTTTTGTTATCGGCGTTTGCCTAACTCGGGAGGTTGACGCAAAACAGTCCTGGAAAGAGTCAATGACAGACTGCAGGTTGCGTTTTTGACTAGGCAGCAGGTTCGGGTTCACGTCGAGTTTAACCGGAGAATTCGTTGATTCGACGGACTTCGTAGTCCCCGTCAACGCGTACTCTCCGGCGCATTCCCCGAGTTCTTCAATATAAGCAATCGTTGTGTTGGCCGCTAAACGTTGGGGTTCACAACCGAAATTTGTTATCAGTAGTTCGGCTCGCTTATTGTTCAGTTCTATAAGCCCGCGAGCTACACACACTTGCCGACCCAGGAGCAGTGACATGTTGGCTTCAGCGATGCCATGAGTGCCGGCGCTGTCATCGCACTCCACAGTTACTAGCATGGTGGTTCTCGACGGAATCACCACGTTATCATCGCAGACCCGCAACTTAGTCCTGCGTTGCTGCGGTTCGTCGCCAACAGTACGGTGTGCGGCAAATGAGACGATCAGCTCCTTAAAGTCTATGACAGCCCCATATTCCTGTAGGAAATCCAGACCGAGAATCAGGTCTTTAGAACACTCAGGAAGCAAAGCAGCCAGGGAAAGTGACGCCGCGGATCTGAATTCGTAAGGTGCAGACGCCGGTCGGCGTCACAACATGGCCGCCGGCTGTGCGGATCTGGGGCCCAGTCCAAGGTGTCAAAACCTTTCTAAGGGTCGTGGCTAGCCGGCTGCTTATCACAGAGAAATCAGCGCCGGTATCTACCAGTGCCGTTACTTCACAGTTATCGGCGGTTACTGGAATTTCCGTAGAAGCCAACTGCTGGCTCTTCGTCGGCGGTGGGCTCGTCGGGTCAGGTGGTCGTTGGTCTCGTCGTCGCTGCAGATCGTCGAGTGGAGGCTCTTGCTTCTTTCTAGCTGCGGCGGCCCTACCCCCAGAGGACGCCGTCTTCAGTTTTCCCGCCGTGGGGACCTGCCTCTGAATTCGCCAGAGGTCGACGGACGGCTGGGAGAAGAGAATCTCCTGGGCGATGGGGATCGAGACTGGCGCCGCGGCACGGTCTGAGCCTTCAAGTTGGACGTCAGGTACTGTTCAATCTCCTGGGGTCGCTCGCCGAAGCGTGGTCGAGGAGCGTCTGAAGCGAAACCCCTTAAACCCATCCGACGGTAGGGGCAGTGGCGCAGGATGTGGCCGGGCTCACCGCAGTGGTAGCAGAGTGGCCGGTTCCTCGGCGTTCGCCACATGTCCGCTTTACGCATGGCGGGCCGGAATCCCTGCGGCACGGTGGTGGGCACAGTTGGACGTGGGTACTGCACAGCCGGCACAGGTGAAAAGGCTTGTGCCACCGCCGCAGGCCGTCGAAGTGCCTCGCTGTAGGTCCTTATATAAGGTTGCGGCTCCGGAACAACTGGTGCTGGCTGCACCACTCGACGGATTTCATCCCGAACCACGTCCGACAGGGCGGCGACGCTGGCCTGTGGAGCTTCGAAGCGGAGTTTCGCGAGTTCTTCGCGAACGATGCTCCTTACAAGGTCTCGAAGATCTTCAGGAGGCAGCGTCGTAGGCGTGCAGGTTTGAGCGGCTGCCATACTAGCCTGCCGGCCGTACTGTGCACCGCGTTCCTGCAAGGAGCGTTCCATGCTCACTGCCTCCTTCGTAAAATCGGCCACTGTCCTTGGAGGGTCGCGGACAAGTCCAGCAAACAGCTGCTCCTTAACGCCCCGCATCAGGTGCCGCACTTTCTTTGCCTCGGCCATAGCAGGGTCGGCTCGACTGAAGAGGCGCATCATGTCCTCAACGAACATGGTGACGCTCTCATTAGGCTGCTGCGATCTCGAGTGCAGAGCGACTTCCGCCTTCTCTTTTCGTTCACTGGTGCCGAATGTCGCCAGCAGCTCGCAACGAAAAACCTCCCAGGTGGCAAAAGAGGACTCGTGGTTCTCGAACCAGATCTTTGCCGAGTCCTCTAGCGCGAAGTAAACGTTCCTCAACTTGCGCTCACCGTCCCACTGGTTGAAGGCTGCGACACGGTCGAAACTGGCCAACCAGTCTTCAACGTCCTCGAACCTGTCACCGTGGAACGTCGGCGGTGACCTGGGCGCGTGAAGTACGAAGAGAGTGTCAGCTCCAAAACGTTGAGTGGTCTGGCTACCTGTGGTTGAAGTCATATCTCTTGCCGGTTTTGTCAGGCCGCTGAACTCTGGCTGTAGGCCTCGCAGGCGGCGGCTCGCTTTGTGGACGGGGGTTGTGTCCACGCACTGAGGGCTGGCTTCAAAGGTGTATTCAGAGTCAGTGTACATGGGACGTTATCCAGCACCTCCACCAAATATGTCACGGCTATACAGTCGAGACAGCCAGGTCACGTTTTACTGAACAGCACCAGGTAGCAGCGAACTCCCGAGCGGAACCCGAAGAAGAGACGACGAAGAAGCACCGCCCGCTACCATGGCTAAGGCTAGCCAGGATACCGGTTAAGACAGTTCGGCCAGGAGACGGCGCCACGAGAATGTCCAGGAATGTGGCAATATAATTGAAGGTGTTAGTGCCGCAGTCAGTCTCGCTCAGGTGGGCGAGAATGACGCTGTGCTTAACATTGTCAAGTGCTCCTTTAAGGTCCAAGGCCAGGACTGTCTTGTCGTTATGGCGGGGCTCGACAGGAGTAAGCACTTCATGTTTTTGTTGGAGGAGTATGTCTTGAGATGACCTATACGGCCTAAAACCGAACATGGTATCCGCGAAGGTGTTGCGATTTTCTAAGTATTCTGAGAATTGATCTCGAACCATAGTTTCCATGAGTTTGCCCACACAAGATGTTAAGGAAATGGGTCGGAGGTTGCCTGTATTGATTGGTTTGCCGGCCTTCGGGATGAAGGTGGCTAGCGCAGTTTTCCACTCTGTAGGTAGAGGACGGTACCCTTCCCAGACGGCATATATGTATTCTAAGAGTGCTTCGTACGCCGGATCCAGTAGGTTGGCCAAAAGTTTGACCGTTACCTTGTCCCGACCCGGAGCCGTGCCTCGTTTCATTTTGGCAAGAGCCGCCCGTAGTTCATGGAGTTGAAATCGCCGATAGAGATCAGGATTTTCTCTGCCTGCATAGAGATGCTCCGGCCCCCGGGGGTCCTGTGTCTGGCACAGATATCGATCCCGCAATGTCTGTGCCAGCTCTTTGAAGGTGTTTTTGGGTTTCGGTGCGTGTTTGGTTGGGATCGATCAGACTACGGAAAAGTCTCCATGTGTTGCGACTAGACATTTGCCTGGCGGCCAAATTGCAGCGATCCACCCAGTTGGAATCGGCAAGCTGGGCAGCGTAGTCCGCCGCCTGCTGGGTGATATCGAGAATTCGAAGTTGGAGCTTCCGATTGTGTTTCTGGCGACGCCATCTCTTTGTGAGACTGCAACGCGCCTCCCAGAGATGGAGATGGTTATCCACATCCGTCACCCTATCTGTAAGCTGAATTTGCTTGTCGTGTTTGCGAATATTTTGTATAAGGGTGTGGGCCCAAGAGGGATAGCCGTTTTGTACCAGACTGTACGGGGCAAGGACTGCCGGAAAGCCGTCCAGTCTGGGAGTCGTGCCTGGTTTAGGGGTCGCTTGAGGGGACGGGTGTAGAGAATGATGTTGATGAGGCAGTGGTCGCTGCCGAGGGTGGCCTCGGTGTTGATCCATTCTGCGTGTTGAATGTTCCGAGTAAGGGTAAGATCAGGGCACGTGTCCCGATTGACGGTGTTACCCACTCTGGTTGAGACTGCAGGGTCGGTTTGGAGGGTGATGCCCAGCGTGGAGATAAGCTCCGTCAGCTTTCTGCCACGCGTTTCCTCCTTGCGATAACCCCACATCCGACTGGGGGCGTTGAAATCGCCCACAGTCAGAAGGGAGTCGCGGCCTGCCACCTTCAGTGCCTTACTGAAGATGTCGGAAAAAATTATGTTCATAGGGTTAGGGGGACAGTAAATATTAAGAATGTTTGAAGTTACGAATGGCGCAAAAGACACACACAGGGAAAATAGGGGATGACAGAAAGAGCGCCAACTACCAACTGAGTTTACTGCGGAAACACCCTCTTTTATAAGGCAAGCCATATAAACCACGAACCGGAAGCAGAAAAAACACATATTCATGGTTTGAATTCACACTTCGAAACACCATCGGCAGAACTTCAATTATAAACAAACTAGCCCCAAAGCAAGTTCTTCTGCAACGCATTAAGAATGTGTACGGGGGGGGGGGAGGTCAGTCCTGTTCAGGGGGAGGACGGAGACCATTACATCCGAGTAGGGCAGATTTAATTCGAGATCGACCTCTTGCGCTGTGTAGCTTTTGAGGACAAGCAGACAGGTGGAGGGGTCACGCTGGTACGTATTATATCCCGACACCTTCACTGCCGCCCCAGATTCCTGTAGGGCGACTACCGCAATTGGGTGATTAAACTTCTCGAGATAGAGGCGAAGATGAGCTCGTTTTTTTTTTGGTCTTTGAGACCTCTGCAATTCCATTGAATAACTGAAAAAGCCTGCTGTTTTGGGGGGCGGCGGGGTCGCTTAGTGCTGTTGTAACCGTACTTCGGACCACGTGGGCCCGATCAAGCCGCTACCGTGAACATTCATCGAGGCCTGCTGTTGTAACCGTAATTCGGACCACGTGGGCCCGATCAAGCCGCTATCGTGAACATTCATCGAGGCCTGCTGTTGTAGCCGTACTTCGGACCACGTGGCCCGATCAAACAGCTACCGTGAACAATCACCAAGGTCGACAACCCCGCGACGACCATGGGAAGTGGGATGTTTGGAATGCCCCTCCGAGCCTCAGCGGATTAGTGTAGCAAGAATGTCGAGGGCCATTGTCAGCAGAAACCCCAGCGACCAAAGCGGAGATGACCACTATAGCGGCGACGAAGGCAGGCGAGGCCCAGGAGCTTTTGTCCGAGCAACCACCGTGAATGCGGAGGCGACTTGGCGGCGCCGGTCACGCTGGCGGATAATTGAAGAATTCTGTGTCCCCGACTCGCGTTCTGGGAAATCGGCGGGGAGGCAAGTTCATTCCCCTGCTGGAAGACTTCGGGAGGTTCCTTTCCCGCTGGGCTGGTTGAGTCAGCATTCTCCCCCTCTCATCGACCCAGCTGCGTTAGAGTGGAAGAGCTCGCACCTGCCCAGCCGTGGGTGGTGACAAGAACGTCCCCTTCGGTCCATCGGATTGGACAGTGCTCGTCGACCATTATTCCCCAGCCAGGGATCTGGGGAAACCGGACGATATTTAACTCGGCCGTGAGTGTGGCCGGGACGCCTGCTAGCTCCAGTCGACTACGGTTGACGAAGACGTTGCCCTTCCACTGAGAGCCATTCTCAGTCCCGCTCTATGTAAATAATGTAAATATGTGAATACAGTTTTTTCCTTCACTTCCCCTACTCCCCGTCTCCGGCCCACGTTTCCTTCCTCCTTCGGCACTGCGGCGGTGCTCCTGGACCCGATGCCTGGTGGGACGCGCTTCTAGCATCGACAAATATATCAACTGGTTGGCAGCGGCGGGATCTTCCACGCTTGGTCCTGGCTTCAGCAGTGGTGAGCGCTTGACTTTCTTTAAGAATCTGCCAGGCTTGATAACTCTGGAAATTTATCACTACCTGTAGATTGTTTTTCTGCACGTGCTCGCTTAAGCATTTCACGTAGCAGCTTATTTTTGAAAGTCCTCGTTCGGGAATTGCCATGGATTTGAGCAAGCTAAAGAAGCCAGAGTTGATGTTGCTGTGTGAAAAGCTGGGTATTGAGGCCAGGAAGAGTCACAGAAAGCCGCAGCTGATTGAGGCTATTAAGGAATGTGGTGCTAAGGAGGAGGGTGACAAAATTTGGGAGACCTGGGAAGTCATTCAGGAGGGAATCAGGAACGCTAAGGAGGAGGCCGACAGGGTTAAAAGGGAACGCAAGGAGGAGGCCGTCAGGATTGAAAAAGAACGCCTTTGCCGCAAGGAAGCAGCTAAGAAGGAGGCCGACAGGGTTGAAAGGGAACGCAAGGAGGAGGCCGTCAGGATTGAAAAAGAACGCCTTTGCCGCAAGGAAGCAGCTAAGAAGGAGGCTGACAGGATTGAAAAGGAACGCCTTTGCCGCAAGGAAGCCGCTAAGAAGGAGGCTGACAGGATTGAAAAAGAACGCCTTTACCGCAAGGAAGCCGCTAAGGAGGAGGCTGACAGGATAGAAAAGGAACGTCTTCGTCTCAAGGAAGCCGATGAAAAGCAACTTGCTTTAATGCGTTTGGAGTTGCAAACCTTACTGGCGAAGCGCGCCGAGAGGAATTCGACATTAAATCAGGAGGTTCCGGCGCGAAGTGAAATTAAAATCATGAATGAAAACTGCGTGTCTTTGCCCATTGCCCGCGTCGCAAACGAGAGCCCGCTCGGGGTGCGTCTGACCGAGGCAGCCATCTCCCAAAACCTGCCTAAGCAGCATCACTCGATTTCCTCAAATCGCTCGGATATGCTGCCCAAAGAAAAGGGCCTTTGTTTTGGAGATAACGCTGCGCAGGTCCTTACCACTTCGAAGGCTCGTGAATTCGCAGCGCCAGCAGAGCACGTAGTTGAAGAGGGCAAACCTGAACCTGTAAGCCCGAAGCCTGTAAATTCTCACGGTGATGAGCTAGAGCAGGCTTTATTGCAAACTGTGGGTGAGACGAACGCCGGCGACTTAAGCCGTGACGGCTCCGCGCTACCTAATGACGAGCCAGCCCAGGACTTACTCACTACTAGCACAGGGGTAAAGAGTACCGACAGTAGTGCAGGCTATAGTGAGTCTTCCGAAGCAGGCGCAAGTGATGAGCTGGGGCTAGGTGAGGAACTGAAAAAGAATCTAGCATTGCCCCACTCAGATGGCTTTCTCGAACTCCTTCGTGTGGACAGAGAAACGTTCACCGCTGAGCAAGAGAAAGACCAGACTCTACGAAACTTGAGTCACCAAAGTGACATAGGTGTGTCACGGAAGAACATACCTTTCCAACTCCGTTCTGGCCTGCTGTACCGCCAGTATAAGGATAGGAAAGGTATCCAACACGACCAACTTACTGCCCGCGTCGCGATCGAGAGCCCGCTCGAGCTGCGTCTGACCAAGGCAGCCGTCTCCCAAAACCCGCCTTTGCAGTATCCCTCGATTTTCTCAAATCGCTTGGATATGCTGCCCAAAGAAAAAGGCCTTTGTTTTGGAGATAATGCTGCGCAGGTCCTTACCATTTCGAAGGCTCCAGAATTCGCAGCGCCAGCAGAGCACGTGGTTAACGAGGGCAAACATGACCCAGTAAGCGTGATAAACTCTCACGGAAGTGAGCCAGAGCAGGCTGGATCACAAATTGGAAATGAGGCGAACGCCGACGACTTGACCTGTGACGGTTCCGCGATGGCTAGTGACGCGCCCCGCAAACCAACAGCGAGGGTTTCCACAGAGCGGCAGCGTATAGAGGTGGCCAAACGGGGAATGTTAATGAAGGGGAAAGTGCGGCCCTTGTTAACTGCTCGACTGAAATCCGAACCGCGTAGCCGCCCCAATTTGGCACCTCGGTGCTCAAGAGTTCGCACCCGCCCCGTGGGAACACAGGCCAAGAGAACGCAACGCGCGAACCCAATCCGAGAGAGACGGATACGCTGGCACGGCATTCGCACTCGTTCGCTCCCTTCTCGCATTCTGCTTTCTGAGCATCAGCTAAACTTCAGAACCGCGAGACTTGGACGAAGAACAGTGCAGGGTCCCAAGCTGAAGTTCCTAGCCTTGTGTAATTTTGCACCTGCTAGAGTAGCTATCGGACCGCGGCCGCGCAGGGGGCGGCTGAAAAATAACCAGTAAATTCCCTGAGTCGCACCGCTGTTTGCGGGCAGATTCGAGGAATAATCCGTTCTTGAGTTGAATGCTTGTCTCTTTTTGTTCATTTAACTCTCCTGTACAGAAATGCAAGCTGAAATTCCTAGCATTATGCAATGTCTCATCTGCTAAAGCAGCTGTCGGACCGCGGCTGCGCAAGGGGCGGATATGACGCATAATCTCATGTTGAGTTTAATGCTTGTTTTTTGTTCTTTTGTTCGTTACACTCTCCTATGCGAAATGAGAGCGAAATTTTGGAGATTGGCATTGCCGGACTCAGTTTACATGCGTTGCAGTAAAGTGCGAGGTAATGGAAACGCTGATGGCCTCAGCCGAAGCTTTCCCGTGTAATGCCCTTTCCTGACTCCCCGGACGTTAATCCGCTATGCAAATTTGTATTTTGTTTTTTTTTGCTTTAGCGGGAATCATTTTTGTCTGTTTTGTATGTGTGTTCAGCAGCTCCACCTTCCCTTCGTGCTCTCACGGGCGGTGGCTTTCTGTGACATAAACCGTGCTACGGCACCCCCCTAAAATTTTAGGAAATTTTCCTCCCTTTTGGCTAAACAAGCTCTGTGTATTCTGGTTTGGTCAAACGTGTCAACTTTCGGAGGAGGACGTAAATTTCACGCTACAGCTCATTTTCTCTAAACAGACTTTATCGACCGAAAACAGCTTGGCAGTTCTTAAAGTCGGTTTGGCGCTTTCTGCTGGTTGGGCTGTGTACCTTGCTGGTTGAGCTCGTTACAGCTGTCAACGAAGCAGGAAGAACCTTTGGGCCCAGCTGTGACCAAAAGCCGAACGGACACAACTCCAGGTCTCTGCGCGCAGCAGCGTTGGCTGCAACCACTACGAGACCTCTTCGGGCGGCGGACGTGCTGTTGTAACCGTACTTCGGACCACGTGGGCCCGATCAAGCCGCTACCGTGAACATTCATCGAGGCCTGCTGTTGTAACCGTAATTCGGACCACGTGGGCCCGATCAAGCCGCTATCGTGAACATTCATCGAGGCCTGCTGTTGTAGCCGTACTTCGGACCACGTGGCCCGATCAAACAGCTACCGTGAACAATCACCAAGGTCGACAACCCCGCGACGACCATGGGAAGTGGGATGTTTGGAATGCCCCTCCGAGCCTCAGCGGATTAGTGTAGCAAGAATGTCGAGGGCCATTGTCAGCAGAAACCCCAGCGACCAAAGCGGAGATGACCACTATAGCGGCGACGAAGGCAGGCGAGGCCCAGGAGCTTTTGTCCGAGCAACCACCGTGAATGCGGAGGCGACTTGGCGGCGCCGGTCACGCTGGCGGATAATTGAAGAATTCTGTGTCCCCGACTCGCGTTCTGGGAAATCGGCGGGGAGGCAAGTTCATTCCCCTGCTGGAAGACTTCGGGAGGTTCCTTTCCCGCTGGGCTGGTTGAGTCAGCATTCTCCCCCTCTCATCGACCCAGCTGCGTTAGAGTGGAAGAGCTCGCACCTGCCCAGCCGTGGGTGGTGACAAGAACGTCCCCTTCGGTCCATCGGATTGGACAGTGCTCGTCGACCATTATTCCCCAGCCAGGGATCTGGGGAAACCGGACGATATTTAACTCGGCCGTGAGTGTGGCCGGGACGCCTGCTAGCTCCAGTCGACTACGGTTGACGAAGACGTTGCCCTTCCACTGAGAGCCATTCTCAGTCCCGCTCTATGTAAATAATGTAAATATGTGAATACAGTTTTTTCCTTCACTTCCCCTACTCCCCGTCTCCGGCCCACGTTTCCTTCCTCCTTCGGCACTGCGGCGGTGCTCCTGGACCCGATGCCTGGTGGGACGCGCTTCTAGCATCGACAAATATATCAGTGCCCTGTGCCATGATGAATTTCGGGGTGAGCTGGGCCAGCAGCCATCGCAGCCTGTCCGGCGCCCTGAGCCAAAGAAGGTTCGATGGGGTCCTCGCTAATTTCGCTGATATCAATGAGGCGGTTGAATTTGGATGAACGCTCCTTAGTGTGGCTAATGCGACGCCCCAGGCGGTTGGAATCGTTGATCCAGGTTTTAATGTTACTTGTGACCGCTAGGGTCATCTTCTGGGTGGTTTCGGCAATAGTTTTGTTGATAATTTCGGAAATTAGCTGGCCGAGACCGCTAAGCTCAATATAAATTTCAGCTACGCTCTTTTATAGAGCGTCCAGACGACTCACATTGGATTGGAGAACAGACCCTTCGCTCATGGGCTCCGGGTTCTCGTAGGCGGGCGCTCCTTCGCGTGCCAGTGGCGACGATGTGGATTTTCCATGCTGCGAATTTCGTTTTCAGCCGTGAGCTGTTTAACTTATGCGAAAAAACAGCGCGAACAAACGGGGACGAGACGAAGAACACACAGGAACAAGCGCTTGCTCGCGTAGCGCCGCCGTTTCGCGGCGCATCTGGATGAGTTCGGGAGAGGGATGAGGAGGGGGAGGAGGGGACTTAGAAACGACCCTAGGTCGACCACCAACCTTGCCCTGTGATTTCTTGGAGGCCTTCTGCTGGGTAGCCCCTCCGAGATCCGGGGAGTCCTCAGGCTGGAAGGTCGGAGCGCCCTGATCTGACGTTTGTCGGTTTTACTGCGGCGGCGTCTTCTGCGGCTGCTGTGGCGTCTTCGGGTTGGCTGGCGGGGGCCGGGCGTCGCCGCCTTCTCGCCACGATCCCGCAGCTGGGCCGCCGGAAGCACCTCCTGGCACGGTGCCTGGCGAAAACTTTTGGCGTTGCACCGGAGTGTCCTTGGGCGGGCGCACCACGGGGGGTTGCTGCGCCGCCTGGAGACGACGGAACTTGCCCTTGCATGCCTGGGAGCCCGTAAGGTGGGCTTCCCCGCACACGAGGCACGATGGCTTGCACTCATGAGGTTTCATACCCTCGGCCGTTGTCCCCACATTCTGTGCACAATGGCCGCATCTTTCTTCCACTGGCCTGGGGCAGATGTTCGCACGATGGCCAATGGTACCAAACCGGTAGCAGGCGGGAATAGTGCGCTTGTATTCTCGCACCGGTGTGATAGTCGTGTTATAGCGGACGAAGCGCGGCACTCTTCTACCCACGAAGGTTATGAGCGCTATCGAAGATTTGCCCAGTTTTCGGACGAAGGCATTGTCCCCGTCCCTCCACACAATCTTGCCTTTGAGCGTTGCCGTGGTCTCCCGCTCGTTAACGGTAATAATGCCACGGCACCCTTCACCGTTCAATTTTACGTGTCCTTGCACGGGAACCTGACCTTTGCTGGAAGAAAGGATGAATTCCCTGGCCAATTTGTTAGCGATGGTGGTGTCTTGGCTTGTGCAAATGAAGAGGTTTTGGTCCCACAGGGGCCAGTTCACGAACGAGGCCTGCTGAGCCGCGTCGATACCAACATAGGCGGTCAAGGCGTGGCCAAGTTCGCACGGTGGGAATGCTGCCCGTAGGTCTATGGATATGCGTGGCTTGACCACAATAATGATGTCTTGTTTTTTGAATTTCGGTGTTCGACTGGGTCGCCAGGAAAGTTTGGCTGGAGGTGATGACCGGACGCCGCCGGTCTGCAGCTGTTTTCTTGCCGTCACGTTAGCGTTCGAAGCGGCGTCTCGCTTGGAGCGGTGGCCACCTTTGTGAAGAGTGATCCACGCTGCAAGATGCTCATCACTAATTTCTTCTGCAGGCAGGTCGTTTTCTAGAGGTTCTTTAGGGATTATTTCAGTGCACGACGCAGTTAACGGGTCATATCCCCGACAAGCGGAGGTCGCCATGCTCGGCGGTGGCTCGGGGATTCCCGATGCAGCGGCGACGCGTTAGGCTTAGTGCAACAGCTGCTCGGGGGGAAATCAATAATCGGCATAGATTGCCGAAACATGATCCCACCTGAGCACACAGCACACTTGGTGTCTACTTGGTCCTGATGGTTTGCGGCACACGATGGAGCTGAATAATCCAAGGTTCCGCGAAAACTTTCTGCGTTCCGGGTGAAGATCGCGGGAGCCGAAGTAAGGTGCGTCTGCTCTCGTCGCGCCTAGTGGCGTTGCATCTGTAGCTTTGGCGCACTCGCGTTGTTTATCGAGGAGGAAGAGGCAAGTGGGGTCGAGGGATGGTGGGTGTTTACCTGGCAAAGAACGCACCAGGGCTGGGCACATACATGAGCGGAAGGGTCGGCGGGTACAGGAGCAGCACAGCGACGGCACTTGGCCGGAACGCTGTGCTGGGGGCATTGGTGGGCGCGGTGTCCAAGAGCGAGACAACGGGTGCAGGTTGGAGGCTTAGGCTGATGGGGGCGGCACCGGAAGGCAACGCGTTTAAAATACACAGAGTGGGGTATGACGGTTCCAGCGAAAGTTATGAGTACCGACTGAGTGGTGCCCATCATGCGAGCAGAAAGAATATCGGTTTTGAATTATTCGATATCATGCATGAGGTCATCAGGGGTGAAGTGGCCACCGACGTTATGGATGACGCCGATGCATGAGATGGGAGGACTAGGGGCATATGTTTTGAGGGTGATAGGCTTACCATGAAGCTGAAGATGCGTGGTAGGAGGTGGGTGGTGAAGAGGAGGTGGGTGGTGAGAGGAGAATGGGTTTTTAAAAACAAGGCTTTGGGCTGGCTTGGCCTTCAGGGTGATCTCTGCGCTGCTCTTGGCGGAGAGTTGTGCAGCGCAGGTGACTGCGGCGAGTGCGTCGTAGAGAGGTAGCTTAAGGGTGAGGGTCCCAGGGGGCAGCTGGATGGCAACTGTGATGAGCTCGGCGCGGGGTCGGGTTACGGAGGGAGGATTACGGTTGGTACCGATGATGCTCCAGCCGATTTCCGGGGATGGAGTGTCGTCTACCGGGGTCGCCGTAAGGTCCAAGCCTGAGTCCTAGGCCGGAGTCTCAATCTGCGACGCGGGTGCCGGGCTGCAGGTCTCGGTGTCAGTGGGACATGTGGCTGTAGTAGGTGCAGCGGCTCCAGCGGCGGCGACGAACGCAGCCTGCTGCGACGCGTCTATGGCCCCGAAGCTCTTGGCGTCCCGGGTAGCAGTGGGCGCTGCGCCGACGACGAACGCTGCCGGCTGCGCCGCGGCCGTCGGTCGCTCACGGCGTTGAATGCGGCAGGAATGTGCTCGGTGGCGTGGGCAGCATTGAACGTAGCCGTTTAAGAGACAGCTGTCGGCGTGGTTGGAGCAGGCCCCGCGGTGGCGGCATCGGTGGGTCTGGGCTGCAGGGTCTCGGTCAGACGCTGCATTGCGGCGGTGCAGGCGCGGCGCGTTAGGGTTAGCGAGGCGGCACGCCGCTTCACAGTTTTGGAGATGCTTGGAGGTCCAGTTCGGCAGCCGGTCGTGATGCCGATGGTTTTCACGGCTTCGGAAGCCTTCCTGAAACGATGGAGTGTAAATCCAGGGGCGGGCGAGGCCCTGGACCAGGCCAGGGACAGGTTAAAGCAGAGCACGATAGGCAGCCAGCTCACCAGGGCGGCGCCCTGCAGAATTATCAACATTAGTTGATGGGTTCAGGCATTAAAAAGTTAGGTGGGAAGGTCACGTTAAGAAATATGCAGGGATAAGGCAGCCGCAGCTGCACGGGACAGGGTTAATTTGAAATATATGCAGAGACCTTTGGCCTGCAGTGGGCGTAGTCAGGCTGCTGCTGATGATAATGACATATTTGTGATTTGTAACCATTTAAAAAACAATTTTAATTTATGGTTTATAAAATGTTCTAGTGTGTTTGGTTGGAAAGTACAACGCTTTAATACATAAAAAAAATTGCTTTCACTCAAAGCGGCGGGCAGGAGATCTATGTCATCCACCTTGTGTCTTCTGGGCTTGCTTGCCGTTAGCTTCCGGCCTTGGCCGGCCTGAGGTTTAAAGACCTTACAGTAGACAGCCTGGCTCGCGTGAGATAGAAAAAAATTCGCATTGGCTTAGCTTGGTTGAGCCCGGTAATTGCGAAAGCAATATCCGTACCTGCGCCATGGTACAGCTGGTAGTGTAGCTGGTGGTGGTGCTTGTGGTTAGACTTGTGGTGATGCATCGGTTATACAATCCAATCCAATTCAATTCAATCCACTCCAATCCAATCCAATGTAATCTAATCTACTGTAATCTAATGTAATCTAATCCAATCCAATCCAGTCCAGTCCAATTCAATCTAATCTCATCCAATCTAATCCAATCTAATGCAATCAAGGCGAAATGAAGGTCAATGGTGGTCACCGCCGCGGCACGATGGTGGTCACCGCCGCGGCACGGCAAAGGAGTGAAAGGGCAAGTAGTATTGCTTTCGCAATAATAATGAGGCCGCGTTATGATGGAGGCGAAACGCAAGAGGAGCCCGTGTGCTGTGCGATGTCAGTGCACGTTAAAGATCCCCAGGTGGTCGAAATTATTCCGGAGACCTCCACTACGGCACCTCTTCCTCTCTTTCTTCTTTCAATCCCACCTTCCTGCCTTCCCTTATGGCGCGGTTCAGGTGGCCGCCGAGATATGTGAGACAGATACTGCGCCATTTCCTTTCCTCAAAAACCAACTTACCAATTTTTACCGAATCCTCGCGGAGATACATAGCACGTTATTTAAAAAAGCTAAAGTTAAAAGTCTCTGAGAATATTGCAGTTTCGCAGTGACCCGGCCGTATTCTGATCGAAAAACAGTGGAAGTCAATCCTCTTTTCTTTTTCGCGCAGGTTTCATGACCAGCGGCTATGACACTGGAATCGACGCATTGTGCAAATCTACGCTGCCAGTAGCCGTCGTCACCATTTTGCTCGCGTGCGGTGTCATATATTTGCTCGCGACCAAGTTTGGAGGCAAACCGCCGGTAACAGTCCGTCGCTGTGAGGGCCTGGCTTGCAGCGACCCGTACGAAGCTCTGGAAAGCCTTCTGAACCACACCGTAAAACCATGCGACGACATCTACGAACACGTGTGCAGTCGCTGGACCTGGAACTGGGAGCACCTGGGATTCCTTCAGGAGTCCCTGGACAACTACCTGGTCCAGATGCGCGCCATCTTCGATAGTCCCAGCGGCAACGCCGCGGGAGCGGAGCTCGCTGGTGGCCTGCGGGCCGGCGGCGGCCTCTACTCGCAATGTCTGGCTGCGATGGAGGTCAGGGCGCTCACCCTGGAGGAAGACATGTTTTTCTTTTTGCACAAGTTCCTCGTGAGTAGAATAACCGACAGCAGGACGACACACGATTCTATGAAGGTGGGCGCGGAGACATCGTTCACGTTCGGCCTCAACGGATTGCTGACGCTGCGCCCTCAGCGGCTCGACGCAGCCGCAGTGGTGTACGCATTCAAGGGCAGCGCTCTGCAGACGTCGTTCCCGGCTGTGGCCGATTTGCAGCTCTATGTCAGGATCATCCTTGAGGCCGCCAGCGCGCCAGCGGCTCCGACCCTAGCGACCGCTGTAGTGGCCCTTGATGGCATCGTTGTCGCGCATAAGCATCGCCAGAAGTCAGCGCACAGAAAGATCCCCGCGGCAGACCTTCAGCAAGTAGCGCCGGCGCTGTGGTCGCTCACTGATGTGCCGATGAAGCGCCTGACTGCCATGTCTACCCTGACCAGTGGCTTCCTGCTCGTCCGCGACTATGAGAACACACTGGCGGTGATTCGGTTCTTCGAAAGCGCGGCGCATGCGGACGAATCGTGGTACCTCGTCGTTCAAATGCTAGCTGACCTGCTCTTCGACTACATAACGAGGTTTGAGCTGAACGACAAGTGGAATGTGATGCGCGCCTGCTCTGGGGCTGTGTACAAGGCGGTGACTAATGTGTGGTCCTCCCTGGGGAAGCAGCTGATGCTGAACAAAACGAGCCACGACTACGTCTCTGACATCTTCGAGATCATCAAATCAACGCTCACTTCCAATCAGAGCTACTTCATAAACTTTGTGGACAACAGCACCTTTTACAGGATACAGGAGGCCCTCGGCAGTATTTCATTCGTGTCCAATGGGAAGCTCGTAGAAAGTCAGCTCAGCCTCATGTCGAAGAGCGGTTCTTTGTCATCGCCGACCGAGAAGTTCATCCGGAACTACGTAGCGATCCGCCACCAAACCCGATCCCAGTCGCTGATATGGCTGCCGAACGTCTTCTGGGACATAGCCTCGGTTTTGGAGATGGAAGCGAGTGCCTCCTACAGGGATGAAACCTCTTCTCTGTACATTTCCACGGCGCTTCAGATCCCCCACGTCTTCTACAGGGAAGAACCACAGCATCTGCTCAACTACGGCACCCTCGGGGCTGTGCTGGCCAGGGAGCTGGTGAAATCCGTCTCTCCTGCCGCCCGTTTCAACCAATACGAGCCGCTGTGGTCCCAAGAAGCCACGCAGTCGTTCTTGAAGAACATGGCTTGCTACGTGGGTACCGGCGTCTCCCAGCAAGTAGGGAACGCGACCGAATTCAAGTTGGAGCTCTTTCTCTGGTTGACGAGTGCTCGGGTTGCGTACGACGCACTGAGGAACGACTTTTCCGACTCGATCCCCAAAGACCAGTCGTGGACGGCGGTGCAGAGGCAGTTCTTCCTGCGCTTCTGCCTCACGGCCTGCGAGTCGTCGACCGCCACAGCAGTTAGCGCGCGCCACAAGTGCATCTGGCCACTGGCCGAGAACCCTGCTTTCGTCCAGGTGTTCAACTGTCCGCCGGGCTCGTTCATGTCGTCGCATGAAAAGTGCAATGCTTAGGCACTGGCGACTGTCGAGCGAGGTTTTTCTTCGACCGCGGCAAATAGGATGTTTTTATGACAATAACTTTTGTTACACTGAAAAACATTTTCTTGGACACCGTTTCATGCGAAACATTGGCGGAGAATTCCATAGTTTTCTTTTCTTCTACAATCGCATCCAGTTTTTGCCTGCCTAAGCCTATAAGTGCGTGTATGTGTAAATGAAATTAACGGGACTTCTGAAAGTATTTATCTCTGATGAACTCTGGTGTGATGGCGCCTACGTGTGCAGATTGACAATTCTCGGAAGTAGCTCATCGGCCTTCAGACTGCATCATGAACGAACTTAAAATGCAGCAGCATTTTGAGGCGCGTGCGTGTATTTTGGACTAATCGCTTCACGAAGATTCAGAAAGCAGCTATATTCAAAGTGCACTTGCCTGTTAGAACGGAAAATTTACACTTCTCAGGGAGTACCGACACTTGCGCAGTTGCAGAGAGCATTCTCTATTGGTACTTAAATGTTATCTTATGAACGTTAAGGCAGAAATGTATAGTATAGGCGAATGTTCGGATGCCGCGTCATATAAAATGTAGCGCTTGCAAGCGGCTAGCTTCATTTGCAGCTTTGCTGGCTGAATGAGAATGAGTCCGTACATGAATGCATGGAGCCCATTTCCAATCGCGTGTGAGAGTAATCGTCCTTTAATTTTATCCCATTAATCAACGATAGTAGTCTTCCTGGTCCATTAACGTGCCGTGGATTTCAGAAACCTGATGCGTGGACGCGGCGCTGAAACGGCCGCAGTCTTTCAAATGCTACTCGAGTAGAACAACCAGAAAGCAGTTAGACATTCCTGTCCCCATTTTTCGGTACAGAATGCACGTGTTGTTTGATAAAAATATTCATTCCTCTAGTTCTGCGCTGCTACCTCCAGGGTATCAGTTTCAAGAATCTGATAAGGCAGTGATAGACATTTCTGTGTTCTTGAAGGAAATTTAGCACCAATGTATGCATTCAATGTTTTTACGTATTTTAAAGTGCGCCTGTTGGTTTTTGGCACCCAAAAGGCTCGAGAGGATTAGGTACTGGTTACTGTACTTGGAGAAAACAATCTGTATCTGCATTTGTAGATAATACTGTATGCCAGCAGGAACACTGTCGGAATAAAAAAACCACCACTTGTGCGCCGTCAGTGTGGCCGGTCACAGCACTTCTCGTCCAGAGGCGCGGGCGGGTGCACTTGCGGTCAGAGCTGCTTTGGACACGGTGGTGGCACCAGCAAACAGCCCTGGTTGAGGCGTGTTGCCACACGTATGGTTGAAGCTCCGGGGAGCATGAAGGCGCCTAGCAGCGACGGTGGGAAGGCAACCTCGACCAAGGACGCCGTGACAAAAACGCGAAGGCGTCAAGCTGGCTGGTAAGAGCGTCCAAGCGACCAAGATCGACCAGGAGCGCGCAAAAACGGAACTGCGTGCTTTTAGTGGCCCAGATTGTCTTTCTGCACAGACTATCCGTGGCTGTCGGGTGAGGTATGCAGTCATTGAATGCAAGCAGGAGAGTCTGTGCAAAGAAGACTCTTTGTGCACGCAAACCGCTGATGTTGCGCAGACGTTTTGGTCGCTGTCTGTTCCGCTGAACTTCTGTGTTGACTGCGTAGTGGCTGACAGTCACGTGACGAGATTTTAGTACGTGAATTGTTAGCCCTTAATATAGTGCAGAAGGCTAGTCAGGCCCACATAATTTCGATAACATGCTGCAGTCATATACAACTCAAGAACGAAATGTGTTTTCCCCGACAAAGGACCCCCTTCCAGAAAATGGCGTCGACCGTATATTATAACGCTGCTTCGGGACAATGCAGGAAGTGGTAGGTGAAAGGGGATAGTCACCTTCCTCCTTACCGAGGATAGACCCCTCTCTGTTTTATCAGGCCGCTCCCTGCACTTTAAGGCTAGCAGGGCCATGATAATCAGCCGACGCCATTGGCTGGAAGAGGGTCTTTTGTCGAGGAAAAGCCACTTCGTTCTTGAGTTGCATCCAGTTATGGTTTGGCATATCAGTCGCGGTGCCACATTGAGGGGCTGCGCTTACACTCGCTTTGATATCCTTTCAGACGTTGTCTTGCGCGCACAACGCGGAGTTGGATGGCAAACGCCATTTTGGGATGGTCGAAGAGGTATGAACAAGTGCCCCGGCCCATAAAACAGAGTATAACGGTAGTGGTGAGAAGATTTATATAGGCTTAATCATAGCCTTTACTGATGGGTGGAGTCCTCAGTCTAAGACGCCGATGGATGACGCCATCCGGCTAGCCTTCTCGATCAGCGATTGCTTGTCGCTCGGGTCTAAGCCCGACAGGGCAGCCCCAGGAAGGGAATGAAAAGTGGGGTAGTGACAGGCGACAGCAGCAGTTTCTGGCTTAAGCTTGTCAAAGCAGCAGTATTCAGTAAAGCGGTGCGGTTGCACAGAAATTGCAACCACAGCGGTCATTATTATATGTATCATACGTCTTCTTTACCTCAGGACATTCGTAAGGGACAGTGCATACCCTGTACTGTGCCTTTGAAGCAGGCACCCCGAAAAAATACTCCCAATGCATCGTATTTTGAGGCTGCTAGAGGCGTAAAATGTTAAGAAACGTTTCAACCTCTGAAAAAATTTTTTTCGCCAAAGATACGAAGTTTTGGTAATAAACCAGAACGCATTTAATTAAGTGTATTTAGTTTTTAACTCAGAGATAAGTAACTGAATTACATTTTTGCGCCCGGACATACATGCTGCAAAGCTTTTCAGGAAAAATGGTGGCATCGTGGATACAAAATAATCGACGCAAAGCAATGCATCAGTATGACTCATCACTGCTTTCTCGGAAAAGGCTACCTTATTCGCCTTTTAGCGCGTTGAGGCTCGTGTGCGTGCAAAAAAGTTTTTTCGCGCTTACCCGCAATGCATGTTGCGCAGCTTCATATGCACGTTACCGAACTTCGACTAGTTTCTTTCACCCGAGAGAGATAGAGAATAAACTTTATTTATAGAGTCTTTGAAGAGGAAAGCTCCCTTCTGGCACAGGTGGGGTACTGTCGCTTGGGGGCCTTGATCTCTGAAGTAGTAGACTATGGCGGATTTAGGGGTAGCCGACATGGGACTGACGTCAGCAGTTGGTTGCTACAAAGACCTCAACACCACGTGGACGGCTCCAGATGCTTGGCAGACTCCATAACAGTTTATTCAGATGATGATGATGATGAAAACGTTTATTAAAGCCACACTGCCTTAGTTGAAGGGAAGGCTGATCGGGTCCCTAGTCCGGGACGCCGTTGGCAAAAGCCGCTGCCCGTGCTCTGGCGACGAGGGCCGTTGTTCCTCGAGGTCCGAGCTAAACAGGGCCGCCTCCCAGCCCTCCCTCATTTGCTGATTTATGATTTCAATACTGTTATTTGCCTGACAATCCCATGCTATATGGTACATGTTTGCCTTCTGGCCAAAAAATTTTGCACTGTGCCGAAAAGGACTCGGGCTCAATGGCATGAAGCGTAGCTGGATTATTGAAAGACATAGTTTCTGGCCTGCGAATGTGACATTCTTCTGATTTACTTAGACCCTTAGCGGGCCTCGGGAGTGTCTGCCTTTCAAGGCGCGAATGTTGTAATATTTCTGAATATGTTTTTAACGGAGAGGGGGAGCGTGAATCAGTAAGGGAGGACGTAGAACTTTTACAATGCGTAGTGAGGTGACACTGTGCAGACAACTCCGTTGGGAAATTTTGCCAGGTTTAAACGTGAGAGCGTTAGTACACCACATGTCGGAAAAATTCGTCCGGCATCAGCGCCGGCCGTTTCAATCCTCGCAGCCGGACCCACCGGAGCAACTGACCGTTCACCTGACCTTGTGACTTCTTCACAACCTGCCCACCGGATTGTGAATAAACTAACCACCGTTTGCAGGTGGCAGTTAAATTGACAATTGGTGGCGAGAGGTTTCTCGGGAAGAGCAACCCGGGTAGCAGAATCCCCCACCGGTGGCAGCACTTGCCATAGCAGGGAAGTGAGTGGCTCATGACTGAACCGCTGCACCAGGATTGGTCCGAGGACTCTCATGGACCTATGAATGATTAGTGGAGGACCAATTCTGCATATATGGGCATTAACCGATCAACGCTATCGAGTAATACCCTTAACGCGCAGCTTAAGTTCCCCTCCAATGTTTATTTCCTTTCTGGGCCCCAAGTTTCAAGGTTTTTTCTAGGGACTGTCATCTGTAGGCCGCTGTACGTCACTGCTTTATTCCGCTTCGAAGAAAGCTAAGCGCAACTGCCTGACGACCATGACCGGAGTAGGCAAAGTGCCACAAGTCTGGAATCACTGCCAGTCTATAGACAACCGAAAGGATTAGCCGCTACCACATGGCCGCCAAGAGAATGCACGAAGCTGACGCACTTTGGAGGCTTCCACTTCTGGTTGGAAGGCTCGGGTGCAGTTGCAGTCTTCGATATGGTGGCTGCGCCGGGTGTCTTATCTGTCCTTGCCCCTTTCGCTTTCTTTATGCCCACGGAAATGGGTAAATGGTCTAGTTATAGTGCCAGTCGACAGGCCTCTTCCATTCCTCGTTCCCTGGTTCCAGGCAAGACCACTGGGAGGCGATGCGGTTTCGCTACAGGAGTGGTACCATATCATAAGAAATATGAAGTGCACAAGTGGACTAAGCAATTTTAGACATTTCGAACTGATAGAACTTTTATTATAGAAATGGGCGTTGAATCCCTGAAACGAGGCAACGGCCCGTGCGATCTTCGGCTGGTCGCTCAGCTCCTACTCGAGCTTCTCTCCGTCTCCCCGAGACGGAGCCTCGAAGTTCAGGACCGCGGCAGCTGCAGATTGAAAATAAATACACGCATTGAACATGCATATCGGCACATGCCGAAAAACTGCAAGTTGTGTGACGTCAAGTCTCGGATGGGGCTGCCGCTCGAGAATAGACGCAAATGAAAGGAAGAAAAAAACCAGGGCTGCCATTGGTTAAGCACGTCTCTTTCCCTCCCACACACTGCGCTGAAGCCAACAAAGGGGGAGCATGCCTTAAACAGCGCCGTAAACAGTTTGATTCGTCAGTGTAACGAGGCAGCTCGAATGCCGGGAAAAGGGGAGAATTTTTTTTGCGCACAGTGTTCTGATTTCCGGGGCCCCTGGAAACCCAACACGCGACCAACTTATGTGAGAAGGCCGCCAAACGCGTCGATAAGGCTGATTAAGTGCGTTAAGTGCGAGAGAGAACCATGGCGCCTTAAACAGCTTAAGCAGCGAGAGAAGCTGAATGCGCTGTCCTTCACGAAGCAGCGAAGGAAGCCGTGTATATCCTCCGCCATTTTTCCGCATACAAGTTGTGCCAGCAGCATTTACATCAATTTTTTTTTTAGTGTTATATGCACCTTTGGAACATAAAATGATTCCACGCTCCCTGAGGAGTTCATTTCATAAATACTGGTAGTTCAGTGTTGCACTTTTCAACACCACTTTGACAATTTGCATGAAATTTTGTGCAAGTGATTAAAAAAATAAACCGATGAGGTCCACCGCTCAGAAATGAAGGTATTGACTTCTTTGAAGCCTTAACATATTATTCAGACCTAAAAATGCCCTGTTTCAATCGAATCTAATTGTCAGCGGTGGTTGAAAAGGTTAAGCCTGCCAAGGTAGCGGTGCAGGCAAGGCATATTTCCTTTTACTCCACTCTTTGAGCATAGTTGTGCCGAATGCTGCTGCTGATTGATCTTTACTGGCGTTAGAGCATCCTGACCAAGGGACGCCACGGGTACAGTGTTTTATCTTTCTTCCTAAGCATATTTCAGTTCACAGAAACCTATTACCAGGAAGGGGAAAAGTTTGTGCCAAACAGGAGGCTATTGCGACGCGCACTCATATATGCGTGTTTCCGGAGACACTAATGGTATGTTGAGGCCCAATGTACACGAAATGAATATTAAGAGCGTTTCAAATGGGTCTAGTTGGTAGTTAACATGGTCACACATAACTGCGCTTTTGAAAAGACTCGGGACAACACAGGGACGACATAAACACTTGTGCTAAAACTGTCGACTGAAGTTTTATTGCAACGTGCACACTATGCGGGTTAGCGGAGACACTGATGGTATGTTGAGGTCCGATGTACACGAAGTGAGCAGTTTGAACAGTGTGAGCACCAGTGTTTGTGTCTTCCGTGTGTTGTCCCAAGTGTTTTCAAAAGCGCAGTTATGTGTCAACATGTTAACTACCAAGGAGCCCAATTTGAAACACTCATTCGTGTACATCGTGCTTCAACATAAAATCAGTGTCTACGGTAACACGCATATTTGTGTGCACATCACAATAAAGCTTCAGTTGACAGTTCGCGAACCTGTGTTTGTGTCGTCCCTTTGTTGTCCCAAGTCGTTTCAAAAGCGCAATTAGGTATCACCATGCTAACTACCAGCTAGCCCAATTTGAAACCCTCTTAATGTTCATTTCATGTACATCGGGCCTCAACAAACCATCGGTGTCTCCGCAAAAAGGTAACCATTGTGTGCCCAGCAGCACAGGCGATCGAACCCCAGAGTTCCCGCATACAAACCGGATGCTCAAACTACTAAGACATCGTCGCAAACCAGCCGAGAAAGTGAAAGCGGTGAGTTCATTCGCACTAAAGCTGCATTACTTTAGGGAATATCAAGACATTGTAGATCTGAGGCTTCCGCTACAGGCAAAAAAACATATGCAAGAACGTGGTACCAGTAGCGGTTTTGGACTGTGAAGGTGTACAGAAGGTATTTGTGAACACACATTATAGATGGCATATCATCCTGTACGTCATAGTTACAAAGTCCTTTTTGTTCCAGGTAACCATGGCAAAACTTCGACGAAATCAGGAAATGAAGAGCCATGCAGTTATCGTCTCCTTGGCTGCAGGCTACCGCTATCCAGCCATCGCTACATTCTTTAAGGTTGCCCGGGCAATCGTGTGCAAAGTTCGGAAAAAAGTAGGAGGTTGCCTGGGGTGACGTGGACAACGTTTGCCGCAGGAAACAACATTATCGGCGTCCTGAGATTCTTAAGACACGGGAATTCATTAGTCGCATCCAAAGTTTCATTTATGAGGACCCATGGAAGTCAATGAGGGCCCTCGCCAAAGAAGCAGGGATTTATGAAGCCAATCTCAGTCGTGTCGTTCATAATAATCTTCGGTACAAGTCTCGTTATGCGGCAAGGACAGCTCTTGTCTGAAAAAAAAAAACAAGGACCACCACCTGACCAGAGCCAAGCGCCTCGTGAACCAATTGAAATATCTAGAAGGAGCCTGGAATGTTGTGGTTTTCCTCCGATCAGAATAACTTTGTCCAGAACCACAACCTGAACCGCCACAATCATCGGTAGCTGTGAGCAGACCCTGAGGATGTTCCAGCTGTCATGCACACAATATTTCTTGTGTCACTGATAGTCTTCGGGGTCGTGACCAGTGAAGGCTACGTGATGCCTCCATATTTTTTTTCTTCAAGGTGCCAGAGTCTATGCTGTTTCTTGCACTGATGTATTAAACACGGCTGTGAGGCCCTGGATTACTGCTGTAGCAGGTTGGAGGCCGTATGTTTGCCAGCATGACTGCACCGTCACACGCAGTTATACACTGATTTTCATGCCCATGTTACTCCGAACACGTGGCCTCCCAATGGGCTACTACGTATGGGGTGTGTTTGAGAGGGAGTCTAATGAGCACCTACAAAACACCATTGTAGCACTAGGAGAAGCTGTTGTTGGTGTAATAGTTACCGTTCTGAGGACACATCTGAGCACTTTGTGATTGCTGCTGACGCCGGTTTCAATGAACGATGCAGCTCATTGTAGGCGTGGTCGCTAGTAAAAAAATTTTAAATGATCATAAATTATATATTTCCGGTCTCTATGTCTGTTTGCGTGTGGACATCAAACCACACATTATGGATGGCACATTATCCTGTACGTCATAGGTACAAAAATGGTTTTTGAGCGAAAGCTCTACTCTTCGCACTACAACTCCCAAGGTCAAGTTTGGTGCGCGTTTGACCTTGAGCAGGCGCAGCGGAGGTGTGGCAAGTGACTTCATAACACGTCAGTCGCTGTTCAGAGGCACCGTGACTGCGCTCGCCCGGGGCCTAGCCCACGGTGTGGCCTCGCCGCTGCTGTATCACGTGACTAGCGGGGGTATAACAGCTTCTTCGCTGGCGCTCGATCGCTCAGTGTTGCCATGGACGAGGCGTTCGCCGGACCGACTCCGGCGCCAAACCATGCGTAACCGTGCTTAACAGAGCTTTCGCTAATATCACAAGGTTTAACAAGAGCTAAACCTCTGCTAGAGGGAGAGGGAAATGGACGGAAAGGCAGGGAGGTTAACCAGGCGGTGCGTAGGCTACCCTACACTTGGAGAGGGGGACAAAAACCTCTGCTAGTTTTTTGCTGTAGGCAACCATGTCAGAACTTTGGCAGAGTCAGGAAATGAAGAGCCATGCAGTTATCGTCTTCTTGGTGGCTGCATCTTACAGGCACTCACCTATGGGGCAGAAACATGGAGGCTAAACAAAAGGATTCAGCTTAAGTTAAGGAAAACGCAGGGAGCTTTAAGAAACCAGAAGCGGGCGGAGTCGGTGAGGGAACAAACCTGGGTTAATTACAGTCAAAATCAAGAGGAAGAAATGGACTCGGGCAGGGCATGTAATGCGAAGGCAAGATTACCGCTGGTCCTTAAGGGCAACGGAGTGGATTCTAAGAGTAAGTAAGCGTGGCAGGTGGCGGCAGAAAGTTTGGTGGGCGGATGAGATTAAGAAGTTAGCGAGGATACGGTGGCCGCAGCTGGCAAAAGACAGGGTTAATCAGTTACACACATGGGAGAGGCCTTTGCCCTGCAGTGGGTGTAGTCAGGCTGATCATGGTAATGATTATGATGAGAAGTTTCTTCTCAAACACGTGCCGCACACTATTCAGGAGCACTTACGAAGAAGCTCTTGGGGTTCCGCAGTGTCTCCCTGAACTTCCGGTGTGGCTTGTGCGGGTTGTTGCTCGGCGTGTGGAGCGAGAAACAGCGGAAGAAGAGCGCCATCAGGGCCACGAAGATCAACAGGTAGATGGCTGACAAGAACGGGTGGGCCTGCACACAGGGACGCGGGTCAAGGGGGGAATTCCGACTGGACTCTCTGACGATAGGCAATGCGGTGCTCCGGCTCAAAACCCAGCCAGTTTGCGGTGGTTAGCAGATTGAGGTGCCAGCTGGGAGCTGCAAATAAAAGCTGCGACTATTCTCTGTTATTGACTTCAGAAGCTGTGAAATTTGTTCATTGTCCTAGCGTTTGACGAAGCTGTCGGATTTCATACCAAGTGTTACAGGGAAGACAAAGTAATTTTCAAAAATAGGCTTTTTGAGGCAATAATATGGCTTTTGCCGCGTAGTATTACCAGAGTTGGCGAACAATAGAAAACCAGTGAATTGTCTTATTGTCTTAAGTAGTACGCTGCCTTTCAACTATTAGAATGAGATGCCTAGCTACAATTATAAATTTGTAGCCGTAAGTTAGTAATAGCCATACCAGTTTTTAGAATTTCGAAAATGCTGATACCCTTGACGCTGTGGCTCGACAAAATTACGTTTTTCGACTAGTTAACGTGCACTCGAGAGGTTGCTTTGCCTGCATGCCTGCACTATTTAGCAAGAATTTGTTCGGCCACAGCGCGAGGACAGCAGCGTTTTCGAAATGCTCAAAACTGATATGCCTGTTACTAATAACTGACCACAAATCTCTAACTTCAAACACTTGCCTAACTGTGATAGGAAGCTAGCCCTTAAAGAATAGGTAACCACCTTACTTAAAAACGATTAACAGGTTTTCTCGTGCCCGTCAACACCGCCGCAATATGCCGCAAAAGCCATATCTTTATCTCAAAAGCCTATTTTTGAAAATCACTTCAATCATGCTTGAAACAACTGATATTTGTCCATTATCACTACCCCATCTCCCTTCTAATTTTGTTGTCAGGCGCGGCACTTCAGTTACGCGAGCATAGTTCTTTTTGCTGCCCACAGGGGACGCGACATTCAACACTTGCTTGATTTTTGCTCGAATTCGAGCACTCGATTTTAATACATAGACATTATGGGTAGCTTTACAGCTGGTGTGATCACAGAACTATGGGAAAAATTGTGATAATTGTGGGTGTGCCGAAATGAGGAAAAATGCAGCACGTGTGAGTATTTGTACAGGCGTGCTAATTTTTACTATTCTCTACTATTTACGCGTTGAAAGATAAAAATACAATTTCCCGACGAACTTCTTGCCCGGTGAAATTCGCTTCCTTCTATTTCAGCAATTTGTGGACACCACCAAGAGTCACTGATGCCTGTGAATTCACATCGTATTTGTAGGGGCTATTGTATGTATGTATGTATGTATGTATGTATGTATGTATGTATGTATGTATGTATGTATGTATGTATGTATGTATGTATGTATGTATGCATGTATGTATGTATGTATGTATGTATGTATGTATGTATGTATGCATGTATGTATGGTTGGTTGGTTTATGGTTTATGGGGTTTAACGTCCCAAAGCGACTAAGGCTATGAGAGACGCCGTAGTGGAGGGCTCCGGAAATTTCGACCACCTGGGGTTCTTTAACGTGCACTGACATCGCACAGTACACGAGCCTCGAATTTCTCCTCCAAAGAAATTCAACCGCCGCGGCCGGGATCGAACCCGCTTCTTTCGGGCCAGCAGCCGAGCACCATAGCCACTGAGCCACCGCGGCGGCCTGTATGTATGTATGTATGTATGTATGTATGTATGTATGTATGTATGTATGTATGTATGTATGTATGTATGTATGTATGTATGTATGTATGTATGTATGTATGTATGTATGTATGTATGTATGTATGTATGTATGTATGTATGTATGTATGTATGTATGTATGTATGTATGTATGTATGTATGTATGTATGTATGTATGTATGTATGTATGTATGTATGTATGTATGTATGTACGTACGAGGGGGTACCCAAAAGAAACCGGACTAAATTTTTTGGTGGGCAAAGCTTCTGTGGTACCGCGTTTTGCCACTAGGAGCGCATAGAACGAACATTCCAGAGTCAGTAAGCCGAGTGCCGTCGTTGAAGGAGGTCAGACTAGTTTAGGCACAGTTTTAGAGTGACGACTGTTTTGTGTGAATGTCGTTTTTCCAATGGCTGATTTTCGTGAACAGCGTGCGCCGGTGAAATTTTGATTTTTGCTTGGGAAAAGTTGAATGGAAACTCTTGAAATATTAAGAAAGACGTACAAGGACGATGCTATGGGGACAACTCAAGTGTTCCTGAATCGAATCCTGAATCAAAGCAACAATCATACCAATGGAAAACTTCAAATTCGCCTCGCCTCAAGAAAGCTCGTCAGGTGAAACCAAACGTCAAAACAATGCTGATTTGTTTTTTCGACGTGAGAGGAGTCGTCCATTGAGAATTTGTTCCGCAGGGTCAGACAGTTAGCCAGGCTTTCTACTTGGATGTTTTGAAAAGATTGGGCAACAGTGTGCGGTGGAAGCGGCCAGATTTGTGGCGGTCGGGTGACTGGTTTTTCCATCATTGCAATGCCCCTGCTCACAGCCCTGTCTCTACGACAATTTTGGACCAAAAATGGCATGGCCCCTACGCCTCAACCCTCATACTCTCCCGACCTTGCCCCGTCCCAGTGACAACACTGATGTCCTGTGGACATCCGTGCGATGTCGCAACAGGAGATGCGGATATCCCCAGCAGATCCCAAAATCATCTGGGGACATCCCTTACACATCACTTTGGCCACCTTTTCTGTATCCCACGGAGGTCCACAAAATATCCTTGGGGATATACAGGGGACTCGGCAGGGTCGTCGTGGCTATGGTTCATTTTGCTCTTTAACAGGTATTTCAAAGCGCTAAAACAGCACAGGTCAGTGTACAAATGAACACGTCCATGCAACATGACACTCACAGCGAAGCTTTCTGCTACCTGAAGTGTTTAGGGTGTTTGAAGTGTTATAATAGCAGCAAAATTGTCACATTTTTCTTGTTATATGGGTCCCACCACAATCAAAACTGAGACAAAAACACGAGAATGTGTCGTGCGCTTCCATCTCAGTCTTTGTCATCTGCATTAGACCCAGCGTGACTTTAAACTGGCTAGCCCAACTTTCTTTGTTTTGTCAGCATTTAGACACTCACAGTATGCTTGAAGGGATGCACTGGAAGCCCATGGGAGGTGTCCAATAAATATGCAGCTGTATGTACCGACATAAACTGCACAGAGTAGCTCCAACATCAAGAAATTTATTTCACTGAATATAGCAATACAATAATGAGTACCTCCTCAGTTAATGCACCAAAAAGAACATTTTTAGAAAGAAACCGTACACAAACTATCTGCCACAAAACGAGTTACATAAAACTACTGAACACTGCTGCTGTTAAAATGAAGACAACACGCAAACTGCAACCCATCAAAACTTGTTACCAGTATGTTCAATGTGCAGAAGTGGAATATTCCACAGATTTCGTAAAACTTTTCATAGCAGTTTACAGTGTTTTACAATTTACGCTCTACACATTGAGAGAATTATGTTAAATGTTATAAATACAGAAAGAAAATACTAAACACAACCGCATGGTCGAGCTGACCAGCAGTAGCCTTTGGCTGAATGCTAAAAATGTGTGAAATTAACCATACAGAAAAAAAAAACAGTCACACAAGACGACGGACGAGAAGAGTGTGTACACTCTTCTTGTCCGTCGTCTTGTGTGACTGGTTTTTTCCGTTAATAATGTACCAACTGGCCCACATTTCAACCCTTCCGTAACCATACAGAAGCAGAACAAAGTATTTGGAAAATCTTGTTTGTACCTTACACCTACTAGAAATTGCATAATATGCACATGTTATAACCTAGACACCAGAAGTCACAGAAAAATAAAGAGTAAGGAAATATCAACTTGAAAAAGCTTGTACCATGTTCAGCATACACAAACCTTGCTTGTGCCCTGCAGTATACAAAACACATAATACGCCCACATTATACGCTATACAGGCTAGAGATCACAGAAATATACACTAAGGAAATTTCAAACTGCAAGAGCTTGCAACATGTTCAATATACAGAAGTGGAACAAAGTTTATGCAAACCTTCCTTAAGCCTTGCACACAACAAATTGCATAATATGAACATGTTATAATAGAGACTAGAGTTCACAAAAAAAATACGCACTGCAAGGAAATTTTTACTGAATGCTAGAAAAGCTTGTAGCATGTTCTGCCTACAGAAGTGAAACATATTTGCAAACCTTGCTTATGCGTTGCAGACTAGAACACATAATAGAATGCACACATTATAATACACAGACCAGGGAACCCAAAAAATACACACTGTAAGGAAATTTTGACTGAATGCTATAAAAGCTTGTAGCATAATCAGCATACTGACTTGGAACAGTTTTTTTCAAACAATGCTTGTGCTTCGCGGACTAGAAATGACGTAAGTGCACTTCATAACCTAACGAGAATACTGCACTCAACCTACCATGAATGGAACAATGATGATGAAAACAGAGCACGTGTAACTGGCATGGAGCTCTGGCAAATCCACCAGGCACAGCAAGAAAGTGCCCCAAAAGAGTACTGAGAGCGCATCTGATGTGTTACCCCAGAAGCAAGCCCATAGATAGCATGCCTGCTCTGACTACAAAGACCTTCAAAGAAAAGTTTACATTCATGAAGTCCCTATTATGAAATTTTCACAAAGCATTTTGGTGTGCAGACTCCAAATACGTCATTTAATTTCATGTAAAAGTTCCTGTGCGCTTGTCTAAATTTAAATGCTATGCAAGTTCTTATCAAATTTTCAAGAAATTTTGCAGCAGGAAACTTGCTCAAATGCAGGCTATTTGTTTTTTCTTGACATCAGGGATTGAAATAAGGGTACAATTATCATCCTGCTTATCTATCACAAAAACACTAAAATTCAAGTGCTGAAGGCAGGATTTATTTACAAATGTGCATACAGTCTTTAGGATGAGCCACAGGCCAAAAGCTAAAGAAAATAGCTTGAAAATGCCTGTGGCTCATCTAAGAGCCATTACAAATAATAAAATAAACACATGCATACAACGGTGGCAGATCGCATACGAGTACACTGTAGAAAGAATTTATAATATTTACGATTGAACTGATGGGTACACAGAGATGTAGTTTGAAACTAGAAAAAAACAATTAAAACTGAACAAATGCATTTGAAAGTTATACACTGCTGGGTTGATTACAAAGGGGAAAATGACACCGATACATACACAAACTACAATATATGAAAAGAAGTTATGGAATATTATTTACAAAGTACACTTTTAAATCATGAGGTCGGAGGTTATACATGCTCAGCTGGTTAGATTCGTAGCTGTTTAGAACATTAGGTATAAGGAAGTTAAGTGCTTGTTTACCATAGTTCTAGCTCGTGGAAGTGTCCATTTTGCAGTTGATCGGGTTTGAACATACTTTTCTATGGGCTTTAACAATGCGATATTAAGCAAAAAATTACATATTGATGGTGAAGAAAATTTGAGATAGTATAATAGGCGGTACTCAAGAAAAACATTGACACGAATTACTTCATACTTAGTAAACAATTCAGCCGTATGGGCAGTAAAACTGGCACCTGCGATAATCCTGATAGCTTTCTTTTGGAGAATTAGAATTTTCTGTAGATTTGTTTTGGATGTGGTAGCCCAAACTATGTGGCAATAGTTAATGTGTGATTGGAATAGGGCATGATAAATCATTCGTTTTATACAGGGAGGAAATTCAGTGCGGTATCGAGCAAGAAAACCAACGGAAGGAGCTAATTTCTTGCGAAGATGTATTGCGTGTGCGGTCCAGCTCATACAGGCGTCAAAAATTACACCGAGTGATTTGAAGGTGTCCACAATTTCTATTTTATGATTCCCAAGTTGAAGATCATCGTTTAAGTTAATTTTGACGTTTTTAGGCCTGAAAAAAATAGCTTTAGATTTATTGGTATTAATAGACAACCCATTTTGAACGGACCACGCATGCAAAGTTTTAAGAACAGCATTACCGCGATTTAATAACTGATCTGTTGAGGAGCCCGTTAAGAAAATACTGGTGTCATCTGCGTACAGAATGAATTTAACGTTACTGTCAATATTTACGAGATCATTTATGTATACGTTAAAGAGAAAAGGACCTAAAAGGCTGCCCTGAGGCACTCCACAGTTTATAGCCTGAAGAGTGGATCCATGTCCATCACAGAAAACAGCCTGTTTTCGATCAGTGAGGTATGACCGTAGAAGATGGAGACACATTCCTCGAACACCATACATTTCTAGTTTAGCAAGCAAAATAGTGTGGTTAAGAAAGTCAAAAGCCTTACTGAAATCAACAAAGATACCGAGAGTTAGACATTTATGTTCAAAATTTTGCAAGATAAATTCTTTCTGTGAGAGGAGAGCAGATTCGGTAGAGCGTCCTTTTCGAAACCCGAACTGTGAATCTGTTAGCAAGCTGTGTTTAGTAAAAAAGCTATCCATTCTTTTTAGAATAATCTTCTCATATACCTTCGAAAAAACCGGAAGTACGGAAATCGGGCGGTAGTTGGTTAATACGGCTTTATTACTGGATGAGTTGGATGATGAGTTATTACTGGATGAGTTGGTTAATACGGCTTTATTACTGGAGGCTGGATGATGATGTTACCCTAACTGCTTTTCGTGCTGTCAAGAAAAATAAATGACAAGCATTTCAGCAAGTTCCTTACAGCAATATTTCTTGAAAACGCTCGACAAAAACCAGCACAACATATTACAGAAGTGCACAAGCACATTTTTCATGAGATTAACTGACATATTTAGGGCAGACACACAAAATTACGTTTCCTGAAGACTCCAGAATTGAAACTTCGTCAATAATAAATTTTGGTTGAAGGCTACCCCCCTCTTAAGCAAGTACCACAAACTTAAGTGCTACACGTCAGACTCATCTCCAGGGCTGTCATCAGAAGCAGGGGCTGCTGCCATAACTCTCGAGGCTGCCACCACAGTTTCAGAGGCTGCCGGATCAGCAGGCAGTGCCGATGTCTGTAGTTTCGTCCTGGAGTTGAATATCAGCTTTGTAACTGAAAGCCGAAAAAAAAAACAGCTGTTGCAGTAAAGTTTTTATGAAAACCGGGACAAGGCCACTTAATTTTGCATTCCGGTATGATACCTGACCTGAGTGCGCAATGTGAGAATCTGACATGACACCCGACCACTGCATTAATGCCGTTATATTTTAAATGGGATTAATACGCCTGTCACATGGGCACTGCAAAGGCCTTAGAGAATCGGGGCCCTTCTGCTCAAAGGCACACGGTGCGCGTCTATGCAGCATGCGTAATGTGCCATCGCCTCAACGGGTCTTAGAAGCAAAGCTGGCCATCTGAGACCTTTGAAGCCAGCAGCATTCAAGAAGCTGCGATTGCAGCACCACCACGCTAGAAAACTAACCGCAAAGAGAAAACCTAAGCAGTTCAATAACTTTGAAAACATATCAGATATAAAAAAAGTGCCTAAATCTAGTTTTTGGATGCGTCCTATGTTATGCTAAGATCTCAAGACAGTAAAAATGCAGCAGCAACACCGAGTAAATGGTGCCCAGAGCGATAAACAAACCCTGCTGCTGCTGACGAGAGAAGCTATCACTATTTTTCATGAAGGAAATATCATGAAATAAATTTGTAATTTCTAAGCTCAAAGAATGAATAAAATGCTCCACTCCAGCTTTAAAGCTATGCTTCTGCCGCTTTATGCAACTGCAACCGTAGGAGCACAAGTGCAGCTGTTCAACATTTTGAGGTGAATGATTACTTGCAGCGTCACTGCTCCTTTGGGGAAACGAGAAACTTTGGCTGGAAAGGCCTTTAAGGACTAACGTGTGACGGGGGTATAAACATGCTTGCTTTTACTTGAAACCACCGCGATAGTCATCGCTCTCAACCGAACCACACGCCGGGGAAGAAGCATTGTCTGGTAGAGTATGACACGGCCTCGCCTCATCATCTGACGGCTCCGCAACAGTTTGAGAAACTGAGATTAGGTCTGCTTCTAATGATGCTGGGCATGGTTCACGGGACGCGGTAGCCGCTGCAATACTGCCCGAGACTGCCTCTTTTAACCGGCGCCGAAAAGTCCGCTTCGAGAGAGCAACGCCATACCCTGCGTATTAGCAAGGAACGTCAGCGCTTATAATAGCAAAGAAAACACGCTTACCTGAAGGCACACTCCTGTCCATGCTTGCTGAGAACACGGACAAAGGAAGTCCGAAATTGGCGCGAACAAACAACGCAACGGCGCTAAGGTCTCAACGGCAGCAACAGCGCATAACAGACACGCAAACGGCGCGAAAGGCGAAATAAACAAAGGCTCTATGGACCCAGGCAATGGACAAGCCGTGGCCGTGGCAGTGCAAGCATGTGCAAGCAGCACAAAAAGTGAGAGGGCGCGACCAGCAGGCTAACTTTAGCGAGCTACTACAGCCAACGGCTACACGTCCGTGGCAGATGTGAAACAAATTTGCTCACATTTGAGTAGTGCATAGGCAAGTAACTACTTTTTTTGTACAATTTTTAAGAATCTGAATTTGATTTTGGACATTGCGATGTGCATAATGTGACGTACTTGGCTCGAACACGGCGTAGTTTGAAGCCAAGGCAGAAGCCTTGCAGAGCCAAAATGTGGCGACTGGCCGTGGGACTGGCGCTGTGCCTGCACTCAAAAGGGTACCAGACAGTTGTTGCAATCACGAAATTGTGCAGCATATTAATGTTCTGCTGCCTTCAGCTAATGTTGTTTCGGTAGAGCGATGCGGTACTCACGTTGAGTGCTTCGCAGTCGACACTGGAACGATATTTTGTTAATGCAGCCGTGTCCAGCGCGATACATACGTAGTTGATGCGCGCGGAGCCACGATATTTTATGAAACTGGATGCGACGCTAGAAGCTAGCGCATAATCCTGCCGAATAAACTGCAGTGTGAACCAGTGTTTTGTATCGCACGAACTATTGCGGCGATTTTTGCAGGTGGCTGCAAAGTATGTCTACTTGGTAGAATGAAGTGGTCTATTTAAAAGCGAACAAATCTGAAGGCCGTTGGTATGTATACCAAGCAGCTTAACTGCGCAATAAATGTTTGTTTAAAATGTGCTCTAGATAAGTCCAAATGCGGTGTCCAGCGGACGTCATCTGCGGGACATATAAAGCGAGGACATCCGACGTATATCCCAAGGAGGTACGACCAGGGACTAGGATATTCGGTTCTAATTCGGATATCCCTGGGATATGGTGTTTCACTGGGGTGCTACTTTCTTTGTTTCCTAGAATGAAAAAATAGGTGAATGTAAAGCGTTTCGCTGATGTTGCTGAGGTGAAAAAAAAAATGACGGAGGCACTGTCAAGCATCACAAAAGATGAATTTAAACAATGTTTTGAAAAATGGAATGAAAGATTCGACAAGCATATCATTGCAAGTGGGGAATACTTTGAAGGAGATTGAAGGTCTGTGCTTAAAATGTGAACAAATAAGTTCGAACAAAAATAAGTTCAGTTTCTTTTGGGTACCCCCTCGTATGTATGTATGTATGTATGTATGTATGTATGTATGTATGTATGTATGTATGTATGTATGTATGTATGTATGTATGTATGTGTGTGTGAGTGTGTATGTATGTATGTGTGTGTATGTATGTATGTATGTATGTATGTATGTATGTATGTATGTATGTATGTATGTATGTATGTATGTATGTATGTATGTATGTATGTATGTATGTATGTATGTATGTATGTATGTGTGTGTTTGTACGTATGTACGTATATATGTATGTATGTACGTATGCATGTATGTACGTATGTATGTATGTGCGTACGTATGTACGTATGTACGTATGTATGTTTTGGTTTATGGGGTTTAACGTCCCAAAGCGAGTAAGGCTATGAGAGAGCCGTAGTGGAAGGCCCCGGAAATTTCGACCACCTGGGGATCTTTTACGTGCTCTGACATCGCACAGTATACAGGGGCTCTAGGATTTCTCCTCCAAAGAAATTCAACCGCCGCGGCCGGGATCGAACCCGCGTCTTTCGGGTTAGCAGCCGAGCACCATAACCACTGAGCCACCGCGGCGGCGTTATGTATGTATGTATGTATGTATGTATGTATGTATGTATGTATGTATGTATGTATGTATGTATGTATGTATGTATGTATGTATGTATGTATGTATGTATGTATGTATGTATGTATGTATGTATGTATGTATGTATGTCCATGTTTTAATTTCATATCTCCACTCAGGCAATAGCTCCTATTTATGCACATGCCTACATCGCCCATGGGGCATTAGTGTAGGAGAATTATAAGCATAGTAATATACAAATGTCAAGGACAAAAAAAAAGGCTTGCATAGCACTGCACTATGCATTGTGGGTTTCTAAGTGGACACAGGCCACCACCCACCGCGGGTTCGAGCTTCGCGCGAGCCAAGGGCCCCGATCAGCCGTCACCACACACACACTGGGACACCGACGCGGTGCACTCAACCTCCGCTGGGAGGAGAGCGATTCGCCACAAAGAAATAGGCCTCCAAGTTCACAAAGGAGACGTTTATTCACATCGTCCTCCAGCTGATACACACACACTCAATAGTCACCCCGTCCCGGGGGCGCGCGAGGAGCAAGGCTCCGCTGCGCGCACGAAGCGACTCGAGTAATGCGCACCGCTAGCACGCCGCTGCAGGAGAATGTCCCCGCGGCAGTGCTGTGATCTCTCTCTCGTGTCGACCGTTGGGCCGGTTGCGAGAGAGAGTGGGCATTCAACGCAAGGTACGCCTGTCAGAGGTCGCTGGACCCCGCTGGACAGGCTCGAGCCGCTGCAGGTCAGAGGACACGTGCGGGCGAGCTCGAGTAAGCACTGGTCCGAGCGGCAAAGCCGGCAGGGACAAACAGTAACGTACGCACCTTACGCTGTCTCGGAGGGATCTCTCTCTCTGGGCCCCGCTCGGACGGTCGCGCGGCGCGCGGCCGCCCAAAGCGGGGTCCCGAATTCCCGCCAAAAGGCGCCAATGGCAAAGGCCCTTGGGGAGCCGGGGCGGAGCTGTGGCTAAATGACAGTGATTAGTCACCCAGCCGCCTCTCCACCGCCTGAGGCGGGAGCAAGGGAAAGAGGAGAAACAACGCGGGCGGCCGGCACAGCCGCGCAAAGGCGACGGCAGAAAGCCAGGATTCCCACAGCATATAAATAACATAATTTTTGCTACCCATTCTTTTGCTGCTTCACTGTCGGCCGCACTCTTGATACCGGAGCCAGGTAATGGTGTTGCTTCACCAACGGTATATAAGAACGAATAATTAAAAAGCGAAATATCCTTTAAAAATACATCACCTGGTGCCAGTGCCCATAGAGTTGCACTTGTCTGAGGCATAGGCTATCTAGCGTTTTTCGAGAAATTACTTATTGTAGCACCGGGAGCATTGAGTCGCCATTTGGTAGTGTAACTTTCTGCCGTCGTAAATCACAATCATTGCAGACCATGATAGAATTTATATAACGGATACTAAAATAAACAATCGAGCACTGTTAATTTTTATCTATTTTTGTGATCTTCGTTGACGCAGATAAGTAGAAAACAAGTTTTGAAAGAAGAAATACTTGCTATTCGTTTCCATCTGCGCGCACCCCTACAGCTACAACAAAAATGTTCTTGAAGTTGGTTGCGCCCGTGGCTCCTGGCCCGTAGGGTTAGTATTCTAGTGTAAGCCACCACACTCTTCAATTTTTCGATATAAACGGGAGGCGGTAAACACGGAGTATTCCTGAAATAATTTCGAACTTCTTGGGTGGCAAGTCTGTGGACAATCGATCCACACACAAGCTTCCAATGTGCGCCGCTGTTTTCTGACGTTTACCAAACGCTGCCGCACTTGTCACGGTCGACGCCACAAGAGAAAAGAAAGCACGAATCCACAACAACCCCACTCTAGACACGATAAATACTATATGAGAGTAAAAAAGGAAGTAAACTGTCCTCTAGCGCAATCGCTTTTATAAAAGCTAGAGTGGTACAGGACAGTTCACTCTCTTTTCACTCCTTTCTGCTTAGAGTGTAGCGCGTGAAACTGTTTCTGCTGGCTGTTGTTTCTTATTACCGCACGAGGTTTTAATAAATAACTCCAGCTTCCCGGGTATGTGCTCTGGGCACATCCATATGCCCACGGCGTAACTTAAAGATCGACTACTGGCTGGCTGGTTGGCTGCTTGGTTGCTTGGTTGGTTGGTTTGTTGGTTGGTTTGTCGGTCGGTCGGTTTGTCGGTCGGTCGGTTTGTCGGTTGGTCGGTCGGTCGGTCGGTCTGTCGGTCGGTCTATCGGTCTGTCGGTCTGTCTGTCGGTCTGTCTGTCTGTCTGTCTGTCTGTCTGTCTGTCTGTCTGTCTGTCTGTCTGTCTGTCTGTCTGTCTGTCTGTCTGTCTGTCTGTCTGTCTGTCTGTCTGTCTGTCTGTCTGTCTGTCTGTCTGTCTGTCTGTCTGTCTGTCTGTCTGTCTGTCTGTCTGTCGGTCTGTCGGTCTGTCGGTCTGTCGGTCTGTCTGTCGGTCTGTCTGTCGGTCGGTCTGTCGGTCTGTCGGTCTGTCGGTCTGTCTGTCGGTCTGTCGGTCGGTCTGTCGGTCTGTCGGTCTGTCGGTCTGTCGGTCTGTCGGTCTGTCGGTCTGTCGGTCTGTCGGTCTGTCTGTCTGTCTGTCGGTCTGTCTGTCTGTCTGTCTGTCTGTCTGTCTGTCTGTCTGTCTGTCTGTCTGTCTGTCTGTCTGTCTGTCTGTCTGTCTGTCTGTCGGTCGGTCGGTCGGTCGGTCGGTCGGTCGGTCGGTCGGTCGGTCGGTCGGTCGGTCGGTCGGTCGGTCGGTCGGTCGGTCTCTTGTCTGTCGGTCTGTCGGTCTGTCTGTCGGTCTGTCGGTTGTCGGTCTGTCGGTGTTTTGCGCTGTTCCGTCACAAACAGCGCTTGTCTCTTGTCCCGGTGTTTTGCGCTGTTCCGTCACAAATGAATAACCAACATGCCCAAGCTGCTGTCCTGGACCTTTTTGGTGAGCTGCAACAGCGTTCAGTGATCTGCGTTCGCGGCTACAAGGCTGTGTGTCAGATATGTTAAGCTCTGTATCGGAACAAGACAAAGCTAGTTTTAGTTATGCAGCTATTGCGCCACGCAACTCAGCAATATATTAGGCAGAAAACAATTTTACCTCCATCATCATTATCACCCTGCGGCTGAAAGATCTTTGAGCGAGCACAACATATTTACAACCTGCATTTCTGCTCTCCTGAAATTTCTCCCCATGATATACTAAACTCGGAAGAAAATCAAGCGCGCCCGACCCTGTATCGGAGATTCGAGCCCCAGATGTTACACTCTAAACACGAATATGCAGTAAAAAGCGAGTAAGCTGTGCTCTAACGCGCACCCTTTTATAGAAGTGTGCGTGCTAGAGGAAAGCTTATTCCCTCTTTACGCCTTTTTGTTTAGAGTGTAAACATTCTCCGGAAGTCGAATGCTTTTCGGCGCTCTCTGGCGGAGTCAGCCGCACCGTGAGGGAATAAAGAAGGGTTCAGCTACCCAGATGTAGTCTTCGACGGACTTGATGGTCTTTCCTCCGAAGAGCGCCTGCTCGAGCCTCGTGAGCGGGCCCTGCTCGTCGGAGCGGCGGCACTTGTGGAAGACGTCGCAATAGCCGCGGGTGCCGTCGCACATGGCGCCCGGCTGCATCTTGGTCCCGCAAAGCGACTTCATGGCCGGGTAATGGCACGCGGGCTTGCAGTGCCCTGCGAGACCCGATTCAAGTCCCGTTAGTGTTCGTCTGTCAGTACTCCTCTACACGGTACCCCGATTGTACGTCACAACAAACCGCAATTACTGGACGCCCTCGGAAGACGGTTTGACACTCACCCTTCGCCGCTCCATAAAAGAGTTCTACCTTGAGCTCCTCCTAGACAAACGCCTTTACCCTCCCCCTCATCCATCACTCACGGTGCCGGAGGCTCGCCTTCTTCGGCACATCCAAATTAATGCAGTTATCACCCCGTCTCGCCTCTTTCTCTATCGCTATCGATCGGACCATTCCTCTCCCAACTACCCCTGTATCTATGCGGACCTGGCCCATTGCCTGTTCTATTGCCCGGCTGCTCAGCAGTCGGGTTCCTACCTCCCACCCTCTCTATCCATCACCACCTGCCTCGACTGGCTTGGCTCTGAAGGTGAGGAAGAACAGCGACTTCTGGTCGCCAAGGCGGTCGACATGCTCGGCCTGTAAATTATGGCCGAATAAAAGTCTTGTACTACTGCTACTGGACGCACGCATCATATTTCCAAACAGCTCGCACAATCGGACGAGAGAAAAGAAAGTACTACGGTGATGTTCCGTTGTCCCGTCTTTTGCGCTGCGTGTAAAAAAAAAAGTTACATACGTACAACCACTTCGACTACAAAATATGATTGAGTGAACTTGCTCGACCACCCGAGCGTGGCCAATAATCTCATCCGTATTTATAGTGCTGTGGTTCAGCACTGCTGAGCAATTGCTTGCAAAGAACCACTTGGAGCAGTAAGCGCACCTGGCATTGTAGTTGCATTGATGAGAAGTTGAGAACCAGGCCGGAGAATCCGCCTAAGTGTTTTAGACTGGTGGGTTCTTGTAATATTCGAATGCAGTGCCCTGCTCATGTACTCTATAAGAGATTTCTTTTTCTCCTTTTGGGGAGGATCCGCGTTGTAACAATCATTAGTCCTTTGGGGATTAATTGTACAGGAGATGAACCGTTACTCTGCCAAGAACCATCCTTTGGGGAGCAACTGTTCGCCGTGTAACCGTACTGTTCTGCAATCGACCCACCGTCCCGTCGGTTTGGATTCGGCCCCCTAACCTCTGAGCATCGCTAAAACTGATTCAGGCTTTCGAACACGGGGATTATACATGAAGCATGGAATAGGTAAGTGTAGGTCAGTCGCGATTTATCGAATGTATTTCTATTATTCATGCACTGTGTGGACGTTTTACTTTCAAATAGTTGCTCAGCACGCTCTGATAAGCCTTACAATATAGACAGTGTGCTTATAATGACGCTCTTCGCCAAGCAAATGTGATCGAGCCGTATGCTTCGTAGCCGGCGCTGCCATGACCGCGGCAACGTTCACTCGATGCCTCCCGTCTTTCCTCGTTGTCGCTACCGCAGGTGTGGAACCTCGTCTTTCCGCCCTGCACGGCGATACTGCACTATAAACACGAAAGGAGTAAAAAGGAGAAGCTGTCCTCAAGGCCACTCCATTTACGGGACAAGGTATGCTGCTCAAGCCCTGGTGTAGATTTTCGTCACTAAAATTACCGAATACTTAAGGTTGGCAACAGAAACAAATTTCCTCCTCAAACATACGAAGTTCTAACAGTTATGAAGGTATTAAGGGTGCACTGAAGAGGAATCTGAACTTGTCTTTTTACCGCGGGAACTCGATCTACACGTTCCGAGCTTTCTTAGAAACTTCGATTTATTGCCCTGTGTGGCCGATTTCCCCAATTAAATCGAATTAACGTCCACCTCCCGCCTTTTTTTTTTTTTGAATTCTCCCTCGTACGGTGGGCGGAGTCGACCAACTCGTGGAGCGCCTTTCACCCAGTCCCGTGGCGGCTCTGCCATCGGCGGAGTAATACGTAGTAGTCCGTAGTAGCAAATAGTCCGCGCGTATTTTGATTTCTTCGGGCTTATTTTGCGGCTATATTATCTGCGAATGAGACTATTTATTCAGGGAAACCTAAAAAATAAAATAAAGCGAAAGCAAAGCCTCCACGGGACTGGGTGAAAGGCGCTCCACGCGTTGGTCGACTCCGCCCACCGTACGAGGGAGAATTAAAAAAAAGGCGGGAGCCGGACGTTAATTCGATTTACTTGGGGAAATCGGCCACACAGGGCAATAAGTCACTGTTTCTAAGAGTGCTAGGAACGTGTAGATCGATTTACCGCGGCAAAAAGACAAGTTCAGATACCTCTTCAGTGCACCTTTAACCGATGTTTGTGCCTGCTCCGTTCGCTAACCTCAGGAAATCCAGTGTCGAGTTTAAAAGCCTGTTCTCATTGCAAACTGCATGTTACTAACTACTTTGCAGTGGCAATATACCTGGGAAATAATTCATTCATTGAGAAATAATTCGTTCAAATTTCTTCTCTCGTACAATTTCACTTCCGATTTCAAGAGCCTAACCTTGGCTGAAACGTCAACTTTGAGTGTACGTCGCGTTAGGTATAAAAAAAAACTGCGATATACTATCTCTGCTTTGTCGTTTTTACTTCACTACAATGCTAAAGACAACCTGGCGCTGGAATCACAACGAATGAGGAAACAGCGATTATATTGCAGTTTGAACATGCCTCACGTAACCGATGCTAACCTTATACACTGTGGCCAAAACTCAGCGAATGAAGCCGAAACCGAAGAAATTCGAGTTTAACTTATTTCCCCGGTCGAGGGCGAATTACACCTTCTCATCAATGTATGCTAAGTAAGGCCCGCAGCACAAGAGAACCTCCGCATCGAGCCTTTCGCGCGAAGGAATCGCCATGCCTTGGCATGTGCTTAGGTTGATTCTAGAGCAGCGCCAATAGGACTGTACGAAGAAGGAACGCTTCAGAGAGGACATCACCCTGTTCTAGAAAAAACAGGACAGCATGAACAGAGTCGTCCAAATCAGAATTCCGACTGTGCGTCCGCTTTCGGCAGACTTTGAGCAGAGTATTGAAAAGAAAAGCTTCACTATGCTAGTCAACACCGCGCTTCGCGTGAACCGGCGTATGTCGGAGCACGGATGAAGTCACGCACGGCGCAGGCTACTGCGCATGTGCGCCGCCGCTCCTCCTTCTCGCCACCGTGTTTATCGCGTGTTTATCGCTAATCACCGCAGCTTTTCGCTTCTAGAAATCCAGGCTTAACCTTAGATAAGCCCCAGCCAATTTTTATCGTTGGCAATACTAGATACACTCAGCAAAAAGAGCAAATAGTTGAAGAGCGTCTATCGTTCTGAAGGTTCCTCGAGCTGTGCTTGAATAATCGCTGTTGTCTAGATACAATGTCTAATGGCTGCTGTGGCATCGGCCCCATAACGTTCCGCCCTCTACACCAGTTTATGTCGTTAAAGAGAGTCTCGTAACGCCATGTGAGTGCCCTTCATTCCAAAGTCGACTTGCTGATAAGCCAAAACTCGTGCTATATGGCTCCGATTGCGAGGCGCACGCCCATGCAGCGCTTTTGCCGAAACGTCGTTCGTAGCCGTACCTTCGCTCTCGCACGCTATGAGGCACTTCTCGTCGAGGTTATACTCCGGCCCGGTGAGCGTGCACTCGATCATGTTGTACTTGAGGCAAGCCGACCCCTCGCATTCGCCGTTCAAGCACACCTGGGAACCCTTGTTGCATGAGGTCAGGTTGGCCTTGGGCTTCCCCAGTGGGCAGGTGGCGTTTTGGTTACTGCAGGCGTCCACGAGTCAAGGAATCCTACACTATAAACGCGAATACAGCTATACGGGAGTGAAAAGGGAGTGAGATGTCTTCTAGACGTCCTCTAGATGTCCTCTAGATGTACTCTAAAAGGAAGGGCAGCTAGAGGAGAGCTGACTCCCGTTTGACTCCTTTCTGTTTCGAGTGTACATAGCTCACGCGGACTGCTCTTCCGCTCATGTTCTGACACGGAATAAGGTGAATGCAGCGCAACAGGAACGAAAAACAAGGCTCACGCACTAACGCGGTTTTTTGTTTTTGCACTCTTATATGCGTAGTTTTAATCACGTGTTTCAGAAGCGGAATGAACGATGTTAGAGTGGACATGTGCACGTATACGGTCAAGCTGGTAACGCATCGGGACAAAAACAGCGTGCTACACTTTAACCAGAACGGAGTAAATATGGAGTACGCTGTCATCTAGCGCACTCTCGTTTATAAAAGGCAGTGTGCTATAGGACAGCTTAGCTCCTTTTTGCTCCCGTATAAGCCTATGCACTAAATAATAATAAATTGTTTTGTTTTTTTTTGAGGGGAGGAAATGACGCAGTAACTGTCTCACGTATCTTGGTGGACACCCAAACGGCGCCGTAAGGAAGGGATAAAGAAGGGAGCTAAAAAAGAAAGGAAGAAAGAGGTGCCGTAGTGGAGGTCTCCGCAAAAATTTCAACCACCTAGGGATCTTTAACCTGCGCTGACATAGCACAGCACACGGGTGCCTTTTGCGTTCCGCATAAAACGGTTTATGAGGTTTATGGTTTGCAGTGGTAAGGCGCTCGTTTACCGAGCCGGAGTGCCCGGGTTCGGAGGTGTCTGCCGAGATATGAGACAGATACTGCTCCATTTCCTTTCCTCAAAAGTCCCAAAAGGCCTTGGTTCAACGAACGCGGGCGATGTTGCTTGGAAATGGGGTCTCGAAATAAGGGTTCCACCTAGTACTGTGAGGGGAAACGGCAAATAGGGCCCTACCCCAATAACCTCTTTGTAAAAGAAAAGTTTAATAGAAGATAAATATTTTTCACCACCACCATCGAAACGCGGCCGCCGCGGTCGCGTTCGAACCTGGGTACTCCGGCTCAGTAGCCGAGTGCTCTAACTATTGAGCCACCGTGGCGGGTGGAAACACAATTTCGTCCAATTTTCTAGCCATGACGTCACTGGGGGATGTCGCGGGCGCCATAGTGTCGACAAAATTGATCGGGAAAAGACTCAGCATAAAATACAGCACGTACTGTGGTTCTTTTAGTGTGTGTCTTTACGTGTGTGATAACTGCGGGGTTGGGGAGGGGGGGGGGGGGGGGGGGGAGGGGAATATGTGTGGCTTGAGGTGAAGTATGACATGAGGGAAGTCGACAGGCAGGCGTAAACAAAAAAATTCGCTGTGGCTTAGCTTGGTTAAGCCCGGTAATTGCGAAAGCAATATCCGTACCTACGCCATGGTACAGCTGGTAGTGTAGCTGGTGGTGGTGCTTGTGGTTAGACTTGTGGTGATGCATCGGTTATACAATCCAATCCCATCCAATCCAATCCAATTCAATCCACTACAATCCAATCCAATCCACTCCAGTTCAATCCAATCCACTCCTATCCAATCCAATGTAATCTAATCTAATGTAATGTAATCTAATGTAATCTAATCCAATCCAGTCCAATCCAGTCCAATCCAATCATCTAATCCAATCTAATGCAATCAAGGTCAAATGAAGGTCAATGGTGGTCACCGGCCGCGGCACGGCAAAGGCGTGAAAGTGCAAGTAGTATTGCTTTCGCAATAAAACAAACGCGGCAGTGATGCAACCCCGATGATCTTCGGCGCTCTAGATCGCTGAGTAGCACGCCTGTTGTATAAAATAAACACTAAGGATACACGCATAAGGCCGCCTCCCGGCATTCCGTGGCGGGGTGGCACACCGTGCTGGAGGGCATCAGTTTGCAGTCCTTGCCGCAGCATGGCCCCGAAGATGGACTGCAGAGGAAATCCAGAAAGACGACAGCGTCGGACGAGCCTGACCACGCGGTACAAGGAATGCGGTCTCGGGAGTTTGGGGAATCATTCCCCGTGTGTACGCGAAGTCGACATATTGATCTATGCGTAATAACGTATTCACATCCTTCTGAAGGAAAAAAAATTTTGTGTCCCCAGACCTTTAAAGGGAAAAACTGACGCTGGCCTGTATCTACATGTTACCGGGGACTAATAAAACAGTAAAGAGAGTTAAACCAGAAATGATACAAAGGTATCACCGCCACCGGCTGCTTTCACAGGCAAACTGCGGTGACCACTAGACTGATTCCCGGCACGAATCCCTGAGGTTATGCTGCAGCGCCATTTTGTTTCCAAACTGTGATCGTGGAGTCCTTTTCTTTGTTGATATCATGAGTTTGAATCCAACGGCGGGCGAAAAAAACAGCCCATTTTTTTTAAACTGTATTCTCAGCAATAAATCAATTGTTTTGCTGAAACGCTAACGCCGACATAGACATGAGAACCATAAAAATGAGTTGACAACCAAAAAAAAAGGATTGAATATTGTGGTCCTTAACGTCCCTTCGAGGTCTTGAGAGGCTTAGCCTCGACTCACCTGCACTGCTTGCCCGGCTGCAGCGTGCACCCCTGGGCCTGGACAGAGTTGTGGCGAGCGTAGCAACACTTCTCCTTGCAGTCGGCCTCGGTGTAGCCGCAGTCGCACATCTCCTGGCCTTCGACCAACTCGTTGCCGCAGATCGGCTTACTCTCCTCTGCGAGGAACGAACATTTCTCAGCGCCCAGGAATATTTTAAGGCCCGAAAAAACACCCACGCCATCTTTTGAGAGCCGCCTCAATGTGGTGCTGTGCTCACAATTCAGTGTGCGGCCTCTGTTTTTCACTCCTTAACAGGAATTCGGGAAAGCTCCCAGCCAGCGCCGCAAAGCCTAACTGTTACGTTCTGTTCTGCAGCCAATCGGTCATTGCCCCTTTGCTACGTCACGGTGTTGGAACCCTGCCGCAGCGGCAGCGTTTCGACGGAAGCGAAACGCAAAGGCTCCCGTCTGCTGTGCGATGTCAGTGCCCGTTAAGAAGCCACAGGTGATCGAAATTATTCTGGAGCCCTCCAGTACGGCACCGCTTTTTTGTAGCGAGAGCTACACTACGCCAGCCGTTTCGCGAGGTCAGCGTTGCTGCGCGCTGAGCCATGGCACCACGCTCCGCCAGCTGTGCGCATGCGCGGAGTGACGTCACAACACGCAGCTGGTGTGTGCGCCGCGCGCCTCGCCACTGCGCCAACGGCGGAGAAGACGCCGCCCGCCTCGTCAGTTGTGCGCAAGTCTCCCTATTTTACTGACCACCTGCGCGTCTTTTTTAGCCGTAGCATCACTTATATGTTAATAATGTCCTAAAACCGGTCAGATCTGCCCCGCTATGCACACAGTCGCTTATAATAAAACATAGGCCACTCCCGCAGTCACCATCTATGCACACGTCCACTCACAGCACAACATTATCCACTCCAGAAGTCACATAGCCAGAGGCATGTACCTCTCGCTACTCTACTAGGTTTAACCACAGCCAATTTTTCTTTCACTCTCACCTCCCTCCCTTCCCTTACGGCGCGGTTTGGGTGTCCACCGAGACGTGAGACAATTACTGCACCAATTCCTTTGCTCAAAAACCAACCAATTTGCATTTTTTGACGTTCAAAACCATGCGCTACTTGGCCCCAGCCAAGAGAACTAGAAGTGCTTGTCCCGGACTGCCGGGTAATTATGCGTCAGTACCTCAGCACGGACAGTAGTGTTCTTGCAATATAAAATCCTCCAGAATGATGGAAACGCAGAACTAAAGCTTGCAGTGTACAGCGCGGATGGGCACGGATGGAATCGCCGTTTTCCACAGTCAAACAAAAAGTGAGGTGACCATCCTTATGAGTCAAATAAACGTACTTTAAGCGCCTTGTGGTCAGAATTTCGACATCACTATGGAGCTCCAGTCGCTTTTTTTCCACCGGCTTAAAGGAGATGAACGGGGAGTGGGCTTTCAAATTCTATGTCGACTGCTGTGTTTGTCGAAACCAAGTAAAAAAGAAAACGCGACAGAATCGCGTTAAAAATGCGCCAAATGTTTTGTCGTTTCGTCGTAACGACATATTTTTCTGCTGTTTAGTAGTATTTTCTCTGTAATATACATTTCTGTAGTACTTTTCAGTAGGATCTGCACAATATTGTGGCTACACAAATTTCTAATATTGTGGGAAGTTTATGGGCAAGAACATCACACAAAGTCTGTTGTGACGACCGGTAATTTTCTCTTGTCTTTCCCGACTGGAAACGGACAGGAAAATTGTCTAAAATTCACATCTCTACAACACGCTTACCGCACCTCGCGTTGTTGAGCTATAAGCCACGGCACGTATACGCCGCGCAGTAGCCAAGTGCATGGTCGAAAGTTACACACAGAGATAAGTTCTCAGATCGAACCTCCGCTTCCTGTGAGTACTTTCTTTTAGCAACAAACAATAAACCACTTAACTTCTTGTCATGCGCCACGCGGTAGGGAAACAAGTGGCCTAGACCACTGAGATGAATTCCTGCCTACGTCGTAAAAAGCGTGAAAGAGAACACATGACAAGTAGACGATGCGGCAAGCTCTCCATCACTCTGTCCTCTCTTGTCCTCGCTTTCCCTTACGAAACACTGGCCACTAGGTGGCCCAGCGAACCACTTCCTTTTTCGAGGGCTCTCCCAAAGCAAGAGGAGTGGATCCACAGCCACTGAGGTGACTTGCCTTCGAAGCAGTTCTCGCGGCTCGACTGTCCGTTCACCATGGGCTTAATGACGTCGGTGATGTTGCCGATACTGCAGTTGGAGAAGTCGCGGTTGTTGGGCAGAGTGCCCTGGCTCGCCTGCGGGTACATGATGTAGTTGCCGCCCTTCTTCTTGCCCGGCACGCAGGGGCTGCTGTCCGGCTGGTCGTGCTGCAGCGCCGTGCAGTTAGAAACAGGGCTCGGTACCGTAGAACAACTCTGCCGAGCTTCCCTCGCACAAACCGCACGTCCTCTATACCTCACACAAGACGCTACCAGCCGAGGTGTACGACGGTTGCTTTTTCCCTATACGGCATTTGAAGGCCCATCGATTTCCCTCGACCACAGCTCTTTGAACAGGTAACGGCGCTGCTTATGAGCTGGGCTGTCTACTATCGATGGAGCCCTGCAATTTTTATTTTTTTCCTATGTTCGCCTGCGGAAAAGCGCCGGGGAGTTCGCCTGAGCGCCGCAGGATGCCGTGGACATCTCCTGGAGACCATCGGATTTCAATACATGGGGCCTGTGGAGATCTCTACAGCAAGTGCGGTCAGAGAGCTCTGTGCTGGACAGTCTTAACATTCGCAGTGTCCATCGGAGCCATACCAAATCACAGCGACAGGCGTGGTACCTATTACTTGAACGCAAGTTCGCTGTAGAATGTCGTTGTAGTGGAAACGGATAGCTGTGCAAAAGCACTCCCATATGCCACCCATGGCATGAAGACTATACCAGAATCGAGACTGCCGCTATGATATGAGGGCGGCTGCTTTGCCTCAGCGACCTAACAAGAGTTACATATATAATCCAGCAGGCACACGCTTCACGTCTCACGACGTGAGATGTCTTGGCTGGATTTTAACAGAAGGCGTTCTTCGCTCAAAAGATCTCGTTCCTAGGCTAGGCGCGTAACATGCGCGTACCCACTTTGTCAAAAGTAACCGAGCAACAGGTTCTTGCTTCCCAACCGTATAACGGAGCCTCTATGGCACCCTTCAGGACCGAAAGGTGTCAGAACTTGAGGACAAGGGTTCACCTTACTCTACACAGATTCATATCTTAAGGGCTGCCATAAGTGCTTCGCTATAGGCGGCTAAGAAACAAACCACCTGTGTCCGGTTACGTTTGACAAAAACTGTATATTTTGCGAAACTTCAGCTGTTGACTTTCAGCATCGTGACTGCCATCTTTGTATCGTGCATCGAACGCGCGTTCGCACGATGAAGCCCGAAACTAAACCTAAAAGGTGAACAAATGTGCTATTTCACAGCAGTGCGACTGTGTAACATAACTTCGCAGTAGAACTTTCGCGTCAAAACACCTCCAAAAAGAGGGTTCCCGAAGAGTTAGGAAGGAGCCGCGAATAGACTGCGATGGCGGGCACATTTTGTTGGCTGTCATTGTGCCCATGCCTTTGGTTGTGTGGTGACATTAACTGTTCGGTCGGCAGACGCCATTTTGTTTCACAAATGGTTGTGTAGACCTCTAGTGTGGACTTTAAGCTCCAAGATATATAAGTGAAATAACCTTTCTGTCCCAGGCAACATGCACTAAACGATATCGTGAGCCGCAGAGCCCACGATGAATTTAAAATATTATCCCGTGCCGCAAAACATAGCCACTGAAAATGGCGTAGTGGTCATTAAGCTAAATGGCAAAGCTGTACGTGGAGGTTGCTATAAAGGCACAAGGTTGCTGCAAATGCTATATATGCTGCCGGTTATAAGTAATCGCTACGAATTGATCTACTCACGGGCGAGCCGAAGTTGTGGCCAATCTCGTGGCACAGAGTGATCTCGCTGGCGGCTTGAGACACGTACTGGCCGTAGTTGATGAAGGTTATCATGCCCGTGTTGAAGCTGAGACGGGACAGGCCGTGCTGAGGTTTTGACGGGTCCTCCGGAGCCAACCGGTTCTTGTCGCAGACTCCCAACATGCTTGCTGCAAGGGTTCGTGGGGCAACATTCACGCCGCAGCGAACGCTAACTTGACTGACTGATCCAATTATATTGATTTTAATCACGATTAAATTTAACTGTCACTCAATAGGTCAAATGACGGGCAGTCCTAGACAACGATGTCTCTTGCACCTTATGGTTAGTCGTTAGCCGTGTGAATAAATTGATAGTTTCGCACTACGGTGCCTACCATTTTCCATGATGTTTGAAGCGCGTACCACACAACGGTTTCTGATGGCCTGTACTTATGATTATTACGGCGAATTTTAATGCCGCACGGACAACTCTGGCGAAAGAGTGCGATGACACAAAGCATTTTCCTTTACACAAGGAGGGATCAAAGACCCCTTTTTCCAAGTAATTCACTTCCGAAGAGATCAACACCAGGCTAGGGAAAAGCTTGCAGCCGTTGGGAACCGGTGGGTACTCGGTGGCAAGAACACCAATACTGCTGGAATGGGTCGCACTGTGCGACAGCGTCGGTGACACATATACAACTCGCTTACTCCTCCCCTTATGTCCGTAAATGTCATGCGCAAGTAGAGGCGTCGTTCTAATGCTCAGGCTTTGGCTTCGAGTCTCTCTATAAGAGATACACCGAGTCGCATACGCAGTAAATAACGAGATGCCTTTCCGCAGTGCATCTGCAAATGACGAAACGAGATGCGTGCCCGTTAGCTTGTACTAAAGTGCGAATACTTCGAGACCTGCTAATGAGCAAACATTATGAGCACCACGTGGCATGCTACAGAGAACTGCATTTATTCACAAAGCGGCAGCGGCCGTTTAGGCCCAATGAATTATGTCGCGCAGACAGGGGCGAATTTAAAAGGTGGCAGAGGCGAGATGGGGAGGATGATTTAGCGAGAAAAACCGTGCTGAACACCATTTTTCGGCGGAAAACGTTTTCATACAAGATTGAGATGGGACCGCCCCATTCCAGTAGGCCGGACAATCTGACGTCTAACCATCTCTTGAAGTTTTATTAGAGAATTCTTGCACCGTTATTGTAGCCTACACTCTCCTTCGCAGTGCTGTTTTTATGCCTCTGGCGTCTTCCGAATTCTCACGCTTAGTTACTCCGAGCCGCGCAGGTACCATCAGAAAAAAAAAATAGGAAGAACGGGCTCTAACAAAATGCATCGCTGATCCGGATGGCTTCGACTCAAGGCCTCAATGAGGAGGAACAACCTGTTTACCGCGCGGAGCTCAGCTCACCCGACGCGTTTCCCACGTAGGCCAGCCCGAGCACGCCGTCATCGAAGTCTCGGTAGGTCCATGTGTAAGCGAGGCAGTACTCGTCGAAGTTGGCGGACTTTGCCGTCATCAGCAGGAACAGGGTGGGGTCCATGTTCGCCTCGCAGAACGGGTTGTTACCGGCCGAACAGCTTTTTGTGTCGTTAATCTGGAATAAGGAAATTGTGCAGTCAGTCACTATGGCAGCAAAACTGCGGCGTCCACACCACGGGTCTGACATTCTTTTCGAGCGCTATATAGCGCTCAAACCCCTCAAGCAGCCGCCACGGTGGCTCAGTGGTTATGGCGCTCGGCTGGTGACTAAAAAGACACGGGTTCGATTCCAGCCGTGGTGTTCGAATTTCGATGGAGGCGAAATGCTAGGGGCCCGTGTACTGTGCGATATCAGTGCACGTTAAAGAACCCCAGGTGGTCTAAATTTCCGGAGCCCTTCACTACGGCGTCCCTCATAGCCCGAGTCGCTTTGGGACGTTAAACCCCCCATACACCAGACCAAACCAAACCCCTACCTTCGATTTCGCCGATGTTCGGTTGTTCAAATCCTGTGACAGGTGCCCACCTGCCCACCGAGTGGTGGACAACCTGCCAGCGGGCTTGATAGCAAACTATGCAAAAACTTCAAATGGCAAAACACTGCGGCCGCGAGCAGGTTTGGAATCCGCGGCTGCGCGAATTGATATGCTTCGGAGGCCACGGCATAAGACCACTACATCATCGCCGCAGCCGAACACCTTGCGTGTTTAAGTGCGTGTCTCCCACGCAGTGCCTTTAATGCCGTCTTTATCAACTTCCATCCGTGCGCAATGTATTCATAATTCACCGCTACCGCGTTGCCATCTAAAAACCGAGCCTCGAGCCGAAGTCATAACCGAAGTGCTGGCTCCCCTAACTCGCATTAGGCCTAATCAGGCTGTCATCAGTCTTTTTTTTTCTTTGTTTGTCCTACGAAAATCTTAGGCTCGTTTCACACGCTGCGACTAGAACGAAAATAGTCGGCCTAGTCGGTGACACCGCAGTGCGGTTTTCGGTCAGTGCTTTGACCTGCAATGCGTGCTCAACGATTTCAGTCGGAGGGACACACAAGGTTGCTCGATGTTAGCATAGGCAACCCACGATTAAACGGGACAGAAACACAGCACGGAATGTGTTGATGAGATGATTAAAACCACCGTACTTTTAGATGCAAAGCAATACTTCGTATGTTTTAATAGAACAAACAGTTTTGCTTCCGCCGCGGCAACGTATCCCAGGTGACTCGTCCGGCGTATCGGTGTTCCCCAGTAGAAGAGCGAACACACCGACGCTGCGACTGAATACCAGCCGGACGGACCTCAATTGTAAGCAGTCTGCGTCTAAACCGATGGCTCTCCCCAGTCGCAGGCCGATAGAATTCGTAGCGTCGCAGGCCACAACCGCATGTGTGAAACGGGCTTTAGGGTCCAAAGTGCCCAAAGTCTGAATGGTAAGTGGCTAACACCATATTATGTTTGAATGCCTTTTAGATCAGTAAACATTCACGTTTAAATAATTGAATGCAGGAAACAATGATCTGTGATCGTGACAGCTCATTCGACGCCGTCTGATATGCCTGGAGAAATAAGACAAAAGCGGTCGGAGCCTCACGAATAAGATCTATCGGCGAACATTGACGCTGTTATTTCGATCCATGCCTTCTGAGCGCTCTTGTCCCTGCGTGCATGCGGAAAAGAGGGTTGCTGCGATGTATTCATTCGTCGACGCAAAGGAGACGCCACTTTTCAACACAAACTTCGTTTACATCACAAAAGAGGTGACAGAGATAACGTGAGCGCTGACAAAGAGGAACAAACAGGAGGTAAATCACAGCAGCGATATCGGTGTGTTCGGCCTACGGTGTAAGAATATAATGTGGTCCTGTCAGCCTGCTAAAACCATATCCGAGCGATCATCTTTCTTAGAAAGAATAGCAAACGTCTATTAAGAGATAAAACAAGTTAACGCCTATTTAAAGTTATTTCTCTGTAACGTTTATTTACGAAGTGTCGTCGTTGAGACTTTCCAGCCCTCGCAGTCCCGGGTTTCTCGACTCCGGAAAAAATTCGCCTAATAGTTTGCGTGACGTGCATACAAATGACCGCATTTTGCAGATAAATCAAACAGGAGCATAACGGTCAATTGTTGAGAACTTAGTCTTGTAGTGCATATATTTTTGTGCTCATACTGATGATGATTTCATGCACTCGTGCTGACACAAGCGACTTGCTCGCATACTCGACCAGAAGGATGCGCAGGCATACATTACCAGCAGTCCACGACGAAGGCTAGTCGGGATGGACTTGCTTCGCGGATACCTGTCTGTCCCCGCTTTCTTTATACCTCGTTTTACCATGCGATAGATAGCGTTCCTAAACAAGTTCACTGCGTCGTGGGTCATCGGTGGGTCACGCCATTTTTTTTAATGTTGTGCGGCCACGAATACTGGGTCTAGCAGTGAAACCCTGGGACAGATTTTATAGCGAGGTCCTCCTCCTTAAACCTCTCTCACAATAAAATCTGACGCATGGTTTCGTTATATGACTCGGTATACGAGGCTGCGTAGCCTAGATAAATGACGTGCCCTGAAGGTGACCCACGAGGCATAGAACGCGTCAAATGTAGGTCGTGTCCTTCAATCACGTCCACGGCGCAAGCTACGTAAGAAATGTGCGCTGCACTAGTGCGCGCTTCGCTGGGATCCTGCCTGTTCGTTCAAGGGGGCGTGCTCTGTGTACTGCACCTTGATCTTGTGCACGTTGAAGCTGACGTCCTCGATGCCCCCGAAGTTGGTGCGCCTATAGACCTCGGATGCGCGCGCCACATGACCCGCGATGAGCGTGGCGAGGCGTTCGCGCGTGCGTACAGCGTCGTTGTCCCGCTCGCTGAACTTGGCGTACAGCAGGTGGTCGATGGCGATGAACAGGCCGCATACGCGGTAGGTGCGCCGCCGATGGCCGCTCCGTCGACGGCGGTCCTCGCGGCCGGTCGCGTTGACGCCGTACCTCTCCTCCTCCGCCTCCTCGCCGTCGTAGTAGTCATCCTCGGTCTCTTCTTGCGCCAGGGGCCGCCGGCCGATCCAGCGGTCCAGTCGAGCGCCCCGACGCCTCGTCCGCGAAGCCTGCAAATTTGTCCTTGCAGCTGTCTGTTGACCTGCTCCCGATCCACGAGGCGGGTGTTTTTTGAACTGAAGGAGATCGCGCTAGTGTTCAATTTCTCACCTTTGCTATAGTTGGATAGAAAGCAAGAACGAAACGGTAAATTACTGTCAAAGGTGCCTTCCGACCAAACCAGTTGTCACGACACAGCGGTGAACCTTCTTCCACATTCCACGGCTGCTAGCATCTTCTAAACGCTAGCACACTGAACGGGATTCCCGTTCATGAGAATAAGTTGACGCCAAAGGTTGGAGCATAGGAGCACATAGGCCTCTCCATAAGGGAGGGGAAGTCCGTGGCAGTGCCCGTTTATGTCGCTGAGGTATGAGGGAAAACTAGGGAACAAAATATGCGCCCTCCTCCTCCATGTCAAATAAGGGGGACGCTGAACCCCTTGCGACCTCCTCTGCGCACCCTATTGGGTTGGAGGGCCCCTTGCCAGGGGCACTTGCGGCTTCGTTCTCCAGTTGCAGTTATACGGGCACTTACTGGCTGCGGCTTTCGCTCTCTTTGTAAGAGACTTACAGCCGAGTGGAAAGAGAGAAAGGTGGGGAAGAGCAACCTGGGTCTTACAAGCCCCACCGGTACAACCACTTGCCGGGCAAGTGGAGCATCACTTAAACCACTGCGCGAAGATGTGTATGAGGACTCCCAGCGTTCTATGAACGTACAGAATGACCATTTCCGCATACATGGGCATTAATTAGCCCATTAGCGCCATCTCGTCATAACCTTAAGGCGGAACTTAAGTTTCCCCTCCAGTTCCTTCGCGGGCGCTTTGAAAGTAGAAGGCTTTCGGAAATTTCATTTGTGGTTGTCTCAGCATTGCAGTCACCTTTCAGCGTGAAAAAAAAATGGCAGTGGTTTAGCTCTCGTTAAACCTGGAGGATCGCGAAAGCAAAGAGGAGAGAGAGAGAGAGGCGATAGAGAGCGCGCGGCCGAGACGGCGGCCCCGGCACGTTACCTATGCGCCGCTACTGCGCATGCGCAACTGGCGAGCGCGGCGGCGGCAGCTCTGAGTCACCCGCGCAGCGACGGCGGCGGCGCGCCAGCTGTGTGTGCGTGTGACGTCACTGCTCTTCGCGCATGCGCAGTATGGCCTTTCGTCAGCTCCGCGAAATGGCTCGGCGACTCGCGTAGTGTTGCTTTCGCAACAAAACGTTGGCAGTGTTCCTCAGTAATAATCTGTCCGTATTACTTAGTGGGATATTTCCATTTAATGTCTCTTTAATACACTACTCTAGCATGGCGCACGTGACCAGTGTTCTCACCCGGGGAGGGGGGTCAGGCCGCTTGACGGCAGCAACCAGCTGTTGCATCCAGCGCGCGGCCTCCCCGCGGACGCCGCACCAACCGTTGGGTCCTCCAGGCATCTGCACGTCCCCGGCGGCGTACATCACCGAGTGGAACGGGGTGGGCCGCGCGAAGAACTTGTGCGCCGCTTCCACGTAGAAGCGGTCTCCACGAGACTGGATGGAGCCTTCGAACACGCCGTCGTGCAGGGCGCCGAACACACGACTCGAAGGATCGCCTGCATGAATGGCCGTGACCCGGGAAGAGTATTTAAATAGCCCCAATATCTTAAAGGGGCTCTGGAAGGCGCTCTAATAAAGTTGAGGTATGCAATGGATGTTAAAGCGCGCCGATTCGCGAATATTGTCCAGCAAGAATCTTTTAACGGGCTTTGTAGAAGTTGTCTGTAGTAACAATTGGCTTTTCAGGAAAGGAAATGCCGCAGTATCCGTCTTACATCTCGGAGGACACCTAAACCGTACCGTACGGAAAGGGATAAAGGAGGGAGTGAGAGAAGGAAGAAATAGGTGCCATAGTGGAGGCCTAGCTATCTGTAGTTAAAATTTCAATTCCAGCGTGTTCGCGCCTTTCCTTCTCCTTCCGAGACTTTCTGCACGCTGGAAGGTCGGCACTCCTCGACCTGTCCAACCTCCGGGAGCTCCGCTCCCGGAGGTGGGACCGGAATACAAAAAAGTAGAAATGATAACTACAAAAAAGTAGGCAATATGTCTTTACAAAATACGGTTTACGTTCACAAGTTAGCGTCCAATGACCATAGTCCCCTCCATCTCACAAACTATACTGGAAAGCCTGCGGTACATCAGCGGCACGTCCAGCAGAAAGCCAGTGAAGACTACGAAGCACTATGAAGAAGGAAAAGGTCGTGAAAAATAGGCTGTTAGGTTCCTACCGATAAGTTCGCCGCTGTAGATGTGGCCGATGTCTGGCTTGACGCGACCGAACCTCGTGGTCTCGACCACTAGGTCCTTGTGGAACACGGAAGTGTCCGGCTTCAACTTGAGGTGGAACAATCTGCAAAGGGAAACTGCTGCACGTTACCAACAGAACCGAACGAGGCTGAATACCTTGTCTGCTGTCTGTCACGATGTCATCCCCATCATTGGCCTGATTGCGCCCACTGCAGGGCAAAGGCCTCTCCCATGTCTCTCCAAATACCCTGTCCTTTGGCAGTTGCGGCCACCGTATCCCTGCAAACTTCTTATAATTTTCTACCGCCCCCTGCTACGCTTGCTTTCTCTTGGGAACAATCGCAGTAGCAGTGAGTAAAGCTTATACTTCATCTCACAAGTTGTTTGCAGCGCTGTGGAAGTTAGAGCTTTCCGGTCCAATCGGGGCCAAGGAAGACAATAAATAGCCCCTTAATTATTTGCGCAGTGCGTTGCCATTATTTTTTAAAAACAAATATTGCAGTAATTGAAAAGGTAGTTCAGGATGGCGGTATGTAAGCACTACGGACGTTTCATTCACTAGTAAAATTAGCGTGGAAAGTTCGCGGAGGCCTGCTGCAGAGGCCTGCTTCGAAGTGGTGCTTTGCCATTAGTAAACACGGCGTACACCTGGCCTCCTGCGCGCAGAAGCTGGTTACTGGTGCTATTTCCTCCCCGTGAAGGATCCACCATCGAAGCGTAAGGAGCAGGGATTGGATTGGATTGGAAAACATTTATTTCGTCACGAAGAGCTTGGTGATCGGAGGGCCGTGTTAGGTGGCCGCTAGTCCGTGACTATTGGCGACCTTGTTGGCCCACTCGACGGCCCGGACTTGCGTCTTCGGGTCTGAGCTGGCCAGCACAGCCTCCCACCAGTCGACAGAAGGGATTTGTACTAGCTCCGCCAGAGGCGGCTCTTCCCTACAGTCCCATAAGATGTGGTCGTAAGTGGCGCGTTCGCCACAGCGGAAACATTGGGGTTCGTATTGAGAGGGTTACATGAGCGACAGTAGCGCGGGATTCGTCAGGGAGCGCGTCTGAAGCCGTCTCCACGTTTTTTCTTGTGCTTTGGACAGCGTTTTAGCCGGAGGGGGGATAAACTCGCCTGCCCAAGGTGTAATGGTGGGTAATGTCATGAAAAGAGGTCATGCCGTCTCTCGTAAACCCCGGATGAAGAGGCGAGCTCCCTGCCCCGTTGACGAAACCTCGGGCTTTATTGTGAGCTGCCTCATTCCCCGGATTGTCCGAATGGGACGGCACCCAAATTAGTTCGACCTCTCTGGGAGATTGGGCTGCTTTTGCAAGAATGCTGAGGGTGGTGGGTGCTATTCGGCCCCTCGCGAAATTGCGAACGGTGAATTTTGAGTCGCTGAAAATAATACCAGCAGTGGTATTAGTTATAGCTAAAACTATTGCCGCCTCCTCCGCGGTCTCAGAGGAGCTTGTTTTGATAGTCGCGGCAGCGAGCAGTCCGTCGGGCCCATCCACCGCCACCAACGCGTAGGCCTTCAGCGTTGCATACGAGATACGGACCCCGCACACCGTTACCTTATATGGGCCCCTGCTCATCAGGGGTTGACAGGAAACGAGGCAGCAGACGCAGCCGCCCGTGCGCTCTCTCAACGGGCTGTTTTCTCCTCCCCACCCGATCAGGAACCCGATCCTAATCCGATCTATACCTTCAAAGATATTACAACCCATTATCAAGAAAGTCATCGCCTTTACCCTCGCCCATGTAAAGGCCTGAAGAAGGCGGATGAGCGGCTACTTCTACGCCTTCTCACCAATACATTTCTGTGCCCGGCAGCACTAAAACATTTTGACCCCTCCTTTAACGGCAGCTGCCCGCACTGTAGTGCGGTGTCTTCTGACACCTATCACATGTTGTGGGCCTGCCCCTCCAACCCGGCTATTCCCCTCATCCCCAACCCAACCCGGGAGGACTGGGAGGCGACCCTGCTCGGCTGCCACGGCTTGCAAGCCCAACTAGCCTTAGTCGGGCGCGCCCGGGCGGCGGCCACCGCCACTGGGGTCCCATACTAGGCACCTCCACCTAGTGTTTGTAAGGATCGGTCCCTTACGGGCTGATCCAAACATACCTCCTGTCCCTTCTTAATAAACGTTTTCACCACCACCACCACCAGAAGGCCGCAGCCTTCACAGCGCTGCGAAACGGCTGTGTGACAGAGTACAAATTCTCAAAAGAAAAAAATTAGCGAAGACACTTTGGAAATTCTAAAGTCTGCTTGGCAAAAGCCTTGTGGTCAACCCACCGCCGCTTTTCCGAACCGCTTGGTGGTGGTGGTGAAAACATTTATTAAGAATGAACAGGAGGTATGTTTGGATCCGCCCGTAAGGGACCGATCCTTACAAACACTAGGTGGAGGTCCCTAGTATGGGACCCCAGTGGCGGTGGCCGCCGCCCGGGCGCGCCCGGCTAAGGCTTGTTGGGCCTGTAAGCCGTGGCAGCCGAGCAGGGTCGCCTCCCAGTCCTCCCGGGTTGGGTTGGGGATGGGGGGAATACCGGGGTTGGAGGGGCAGGCCCACACCGTGTGATAGGTGTCCTAAGACACTGTACTACAGTGTGGGCAGCTGCCGCTAAAGGAGGGGTCAAAATATTTTAGCGCTGCCGGGCACAGCAATGTATTGGTGAGAAGGTGGATCCTTTGTACAGGCGAACGGGCTCACATGCTCCTCCACGAAGTCCGAATTACTAGTCATCAGGAGCCGCCGCGGTGGCTCAGCGGTCATGGTGCTCGGCTGCTGTCCCGAAAGACGCGGGTTCGATCCCGGCCGCTGCGGCTAGAATTTCTTTGGAGGAAAAATTCTAGAGGCCCGTGTACTGTGCGATGTCAGTGCACGTTAAAGAACCCCGGGTGGTCGAAATTTCCGGAGCCCTCCACTACGGCGTCTCTCATAGCCTTTGTCGCTTTGGGACGTTAAACCCCATAAACTATACTAAACTAGTCATCAGGGACAGACGAGTTCGCCTGCCCGTCCCGACCCGCAAGAACCTATTGTGCTTCAAGTCGACACACATCCCATACCTCCGGTCCGCACCATCCGCGTTCTGGGTATGTTAATACAGAACAACACGCAAAACTCGGAGGCCATAAAGCGCCTCCGCGCCACAGCCAATCAGATCAACAGCCTTATCCGCCGCATCAGCACCCGCGCAGAGGTATGAAGGAGGATCACCTCTGTCGGCTCACGCAAGCTTACCTCATTAGCAGGATAGTCTACTCTTATCCCTACTATCACCTCCTCCGGAAGGACGAGGAAGCTGTGAACAGCAATATACGTTCAGCGTACAAAGCGCCACTGGGGCTACCTCAGTACACCAGCACACAGCACCTCCTCCAACTCGGCATCTACAACACGCTCACAGAACTCATAGAGGCACACAAGACCGCCCAAATCCACCGCCTCTCCCGCACTAAACACGAGCGGCTCATACTTGACCATCTCAACATCATCCCCATAGGCGACGTACACCCCACGACGCCCATTCCGATAGGGGTCTATAGCCGCCTAGTTATAAAACCAATCCCCAAAAACATGCTACCTGGCCGCCATGATACGCGCCGTCAGCTGAAAGCTCAAACAACAGATGCCACATACCTTGCCGACAAACACTCAATATACGTAGATGCTGCACGGCAAAGTGCAAACACATACGTGGCTTGTGCAACCACGCCACAATCTACTCTCGTCACCGCCGCCACAGTAGTAGCTCACTCTCCGAACGGCAGAAGAAACCGCCATCGCGCTGGCCATCGCTGACCCACGTCCGCGCACAGTCCTAAGCGACTCCAAAAGAGCGATACAAAATTACTCGGCAGGTTTTATCTGCCACCCCGCTGCACGCGTCCTTCGCGGCTGTACTCCCGACCATAAGATCAACCTGGTCTGGGTACCCGCCCACGCGGGAAACTCTGGAAACGAAGGGGTCGACCGACTAGCCCGAGGACTAACCAACCGGGCGGCCGGCCCCACGGACCCAGACGCTCTTGCCGAGGCTCCCCAGACCTTTGCCGAAATTACCAATCTCTACAGAGAGATGAGACGCGAGTTCCCGCCTCCACACCCCGACTTGAATCGAGCGCAAGCCACCTTGCTCCGCAGCCGCCGCGGTGGCTCAGCGGTTATGGTGCTCGGCTGCTGACCCAAAAGACGCGGGTTCGATCCCGGCCGCGGCGGCTAGAATTTCTTTGGAGGAGAAATTCTAGAGGCCCGTGTACTGTGCGATGTCAGTGCACGTTAAAGAACCCCAGGTGGTCGAAATTTCCGGAGCCCTCCACTACGGCGTCTCTCATAGCCTTAGTCGCTTTGGGACGTTAAACCCCATAAACCAACCAACCAACCAACCTTGCTCCGCAGGTTGCAGACACACTCCATCCTTAGCCATTCTAGACTTTCACTGATCACACACGGGGAATACGATCCCGTCTGCCAAAATTGTTACCAGGCAGAAATCGCCACCCAGGCACACATCCTCTGGGGTTGCGCGGGAAATCCGCCCCCTCGAACCTTACTGCCAGCTCCCTCCGAAGAAGGATGGAACCAACTCCTCAGAAGGCCAGACAAGAGCATCCAACTGGCACTCATTTCGTGGGCCCACGAAGTCGCCCCCACCTGGGGGCCACACCAAGCCCACATGCCCTAAACCCCGCCAATCTATGGCAATAAAGTTGTTTCTCTCTCTCTCGGCCAGTGTAACTCACGCTACAAAATCGAGCTTGTACGTGCGGATGCAGTTTTTCGTCTTTCTGTCTCGCGAGTTCTGCATTATCTGCGACCTTGCATGGTGGTGGTGGTGGTGAAAAGTTTTAATTGATGAAATAGAGTTTAGGAGCCACAGAGTGGCCCCGCTACATGGTCGGCGTCCCTAGTCCGGGACACCGCATGACAACGCCCCGTCTCTCGCCCGTTTCACCAGAGCCCTTTGGGACTCAAGCGAGGAGCAGTTGAGGAGGGCAGTCTCCCATGCTTCTCTGGAAGGGGTAGGGGAAGGGGGGAGGTGAGGATTTTGAGTACATGCCCACACCATGTGTAAGATATCACAGGTCTCCCCACAGTGCAGGCATTGCCCATCCGTGTTAGGATCGTAATGTTTTATGATTGCAGGACAGAGTAGAGTACCTGTCTGCAGGCGCCTTAAAGTTCGCTCCTCCGTCTTACTCAGCCCCTTTGCAGGGGCCGGGAAAAGGCGGTGGTTGTCGCTAGAATGCGTTACTATTTCCCTGAATCGCAGCAGCGGCTGGTTAGTCTCCGAGCCAGAAGAGTTGGGATGAGGAGCCCGGTGAATAAGCGCTCGGGCAGCCGCGTCAGCGGCCTCATTACCTCGTAAGCCCTGATGGCCAGGAGCCCAAATGATTCTTTTCGGTGTTGGATCAGTGGCAGTCCGTTTTAGAATGCAAGCAGCTAAGGGGGAGATCTCCCCTGCCAAGTAATGATCACACGCTTTTCGGGAGTAAGTAATTATAATTCTCGAATTGGCGTGAGCGGCAGCAAGCGCTATCGCTACTTCCTCGGCTCGCATTGAGTTCGAGGCTCGAAAGGAGAGGCGATCAACGTGCATTTCCTGGTGAACGACAGCGGCCGTGTAAAATCCCGTTGAAAGAAAAACTGGTAATGGCGCAAGAAACGGGGACACAGAAGGCACACAAAAGACAGGACTGACGCCCTCTTGTCTTTTGTGTGCCTTTTGTGGTGCCAGTCCTGTCTTTTGTGTGCCTTCTGTGTCCCCGTTTCTTGCGCCATTACCAGTTTTTCTTTCAACATGAACCAACTGGCCCACACTATAGTTTTACTTGACCATAAAATCCCGTGGGCGATGGCCCTGCTACGTCTACATAATATACACCGGGTCGGGAGCAGTGTTGTCTCTCAAGAGCCCGAGCCCGCGCTTGTCGTCTGTTTTCGTGCATGTCGGTGTCCATGTTACGGGGGAGCGGGGAGACCCAGAGCATATGGCACCACTGTACTGGGATACGCTCCGCCTCCTCTGGAGTGCAGTCCTGTTGGATGTGTAAGCGGTTTAGCAGGCGGCGCCCAGGGGCCGTCTGCATGAGCCGCGTGTATTGGTTCACGAGGTGGGCCTCCCGCAGCTCCTGGTAGGAGTTTAGCACCCCCAATGCTTTGAGTTTGGCATTAGAGGTAGCCACCGGGAGATCCAGGGCTCGCTTAGTTGCCTTGCGGATGATTGCGTCTATTCGCGCCTCGTCTTGCTTAGTAGTGCGGTGATATGGCACGGCGTAGAGGTTCTGGCTAGTCACGAAGGCGTAGACGAGCCGAAGCGAGTCCCTGCCCCGCAGACCGCCCCGCTTGTTGGAAACGCGACGGATCATTGCATGATCCGCGACAGGAGCGCATTCTAGGCACTAGCTGCATCTACAGAAGACAGAATATTTCAGTATTGTACGCGAACGCCAGTTTCTTGCAAAAGCATGCATTTGCTGCTGTTGTATTTTATGTTCGCCTTTATGGCTCATTCGCGGCGAAGCCTACATCATGCAGCTGGGTCCGCCGTAAAGGCGACATATGTGAGCCGCGGCTGCCGTTTAGTGTTAATTTGCGCATGGTTCTCCTCAACAATCGAATTAAGTTGAACTAAATCTAGCGGAGATAGAAAAAGAAAGCGAACCAGAGGGGTCTCGATCAGGGGGGGGGGAATAGCAGTGCTCTGCAGGAAGAGTTCGCGCTTGACCTAAATGTTTGTGATTGCGATATAGCGTACCCGCCACGGTGGCTCAGTGGTTAGGGCGCCGGCTACTGAGCTGGAGTCCCCGGGTTCGAACCCGGCCGTGGGGGCCGCGGTTCGATGGAGACTAAACGCAAAGGGCGCCTGCGTGCTGAGAGGAGGGTCAATCTTGGGGTATCTATTGTTTCAGCCAGCGTCTTCGCTTCGGCGGACGCGGTTGTTGCGACACGCGTCTCTTCTTTCCCTCCTTCCTCTTATCTTTCAACACTCTTCTATCTGCACGTGGCAGCGGTGGTGGCTCGGCGAGCCAGTCGGCAGGCCCGTGCACTTTCCTTTTCATCCTTCTCTCAGTCGCAACAACAACTGTGCGATGTCAGTGCACGTTAAAGATCCCCAGGAGTTCGAAATTATTCCGGAGCCCTCCATTATGACACCTATTTCTGTCTTCTTTCACTCTCACCTTCCTCCCTTTCCTTACGGCGCAGTTAAGGTGTCCACCGATATGTGAGACAATTAGTGCGCCATTACGTTTCCTCAATGACCAATTTCTTGATGTAGCGCATGGCATTTGCGAGAAGGTGTGTGTTCGGTTTGTGCAGTATCAACCGACTGAGCGGGTGTGTCCTATACTTGCCTGTCGAAGCCCTGGAAGCGCACGTAGACGTGACCTGGCTGCTGCTGCTGCTGGTGGTGCTGCTGCTGGTGCTGGTCTTGGCCCAGAGAACGCTTGAAGCGCACGTGGTCCCTGTGCACTCGGCGGGGCTCGTACGAGAGAGGCTCGAAGTGGCGCACGAACAAGTTGAGCCTCCGGGCTGCGAGTGCGGCCAAGCGTTCGCTGTACTCGCTATGTACTCGTTATGTGACAGGCTCGAAAAGAAGCGAAAGATATTTTCAGCCCGACCGAGACGCGCCACATGGAAGCCTTTCGCCTTTCAACACGTCGAAGGGATGGAATGTCCGCTCCAAATGCTAACTGATGATCTGTCTACAATAGTGATTTCGTTCTTAATTAACTCAAGGACAGAGAAGAGCTAGGTGCCATTTTCACGGTTCTGCGCACGTGTAGAAATCCGAGCAACGTTCTAACAACGCATGGCTACACTATTTTGTGGAGCCACTAGCAGTGTGTAACATTTCGCCTTTGATCTGTTAGGTAACATAGCGTCAAGGGCTGAAGACGTCGCGGGGAGCTGGGCGACAGACATCATAAGGATTGGCGACAGAGGAGATCGAAATATAATTTAGTCTGAGTCGAGTTGATGACTGCGCGGGGGGCGGGGCGGGGGGCACGGGACAGCAAGAAATATTCGAGTTCAGGGACGAGAACTCGCAGACGTAGCTGCAGATAGACTTACCCTGGACAGCCGCTTGCAAGAAGATGCAGCAGAAGACCGGAAGAACCCTGTAGTAGCGCTCCAGGATCATCCTTTCGGATATAATAGCAGAATGAGTGAGGACCAGCGAAAAAGAGCTGTGGACGATCACTTCCTCGCGGACCAAGCGCGCGCCTGCTCGAGCTGTCTGGCGAATCATCTTCATTTTCGTCAACTCTCTAGGCCAGAATGGTGAAGGAGGAGGAGTACAGAGAGAGAGAGATAAAACTTTATTGATTTTTAAAATGTTTGATGAGTGAGGTGGGCAGAGAGAGAGAGAGAGCAAATTAATAAACAAATATAGAGGATGAGCCGGCGCAGATAAGGAATGCCGGCATCTTCTTGGTCCGCGTCCCTATTCCGGGAAGCCGCATGATCCCGCCCCCTCGCGAGCCTGGCGAGCCAGGTCAGCTTGCGCCGCCGCACTCGAGCACTCGAGGAGGAAGGTCTCCCAGGCCTCTTTAGCGTATAGTAGCGCTATGTCTTTAGGGAGGGGGGGTTGACAGGCTATGGACACCTTAATTAGTTCAAGGCGCCGGTGGCTTGCGCTGATGTCTGAACCCGTCGGATGGTCTGACGTTAGTCCTCCAGACCATTGCTGGTCAGGGCGGCCTACCACTGCTCGTATATGTATGTGATGTTTTCATATGGGGTGGCTTTCCCACGCAACCTCACGAAATGGGGATTAGCAGGGGTTTACCGCAGCACCACGGACGGGGAAGTATCTGGACGCGCGAATGAGGCTGTAGGGAAGGTGTTGGTCTTCATTCGTGTCCCGAGTGTGGCTTCTGTGGTGATTTTAATATGTGGGAGAGACGGGATATTGACGTGACAGCGTTAAGGAGCTCGCGTCGCAGAAAACCCGAGGTCGGCGTCGTTGGCGTTGTCGTCGGCGTTGTAACACGAAACACAAGAATCTCCAAATAAAAAAAAATTCTGTGGAGATACGGATCATGAACAAAGCTCTTTTAGATTGCCAGGCGAGCACGCGCAGAACACGGTACGAAAGCTTGTTGGTTCGACCTGAATAAAAGTGAAACTAGTGAATGCCTTGTGATCTTTGACTTCGTGAAGTGTCATTGTGTACTGATGTGTATATGAGTATGCGAATTTTGAAACAGGGCCTGATGACAATCGCTATAAAGAGAGAGAGAGAGAGAGAGAGAGAAAAGGACGGAAAGGCAGGGAGGTTAACCAGGCGATGCCCAGTTGGCTACCCTACACTTGGGGAGGGGAACAAAGGGGAAAAAAGGAAAAAGAGCGGCAAGGAAATGAGTTTTCTAAGTGTCCAGCGACCACCATGTCACAGGGACAGAGGGCGCGCACTGAAAACTTAAAGATTATAGGCGGGAATGCAACCCCGAGTCCCTTAAGAAAGTCAGGAGCGCTTTCACCGCTTTCCGTTGTCTGGAAGGTTGAGCCCAAGGCCCCAGAACGTTAGACTCTGTTAAAGGACGCGAGTCCAAGCGGAGCAGAGAAACACTTAGGACACCGCGCTCTCGCTCAAAACGAGGGCAGTCACAGAGGAGGTGGCTGATCGTTTCGTCACAACCGCACTGGTCACACGCAGGAGAGTCAGCCATTGTGATCAGATGGGAATAGGCGTTTGTGAACGCCACTCCCAGCCACAGGCGGCACAACAGCGTAGTATCACCGCGGGGGAGGCCGAGTGGTATGTGATGTTGGAGCAGGAGGTTGAAGTGATGCGAGCGGGGTGACCAACCTCCAGGGGCAGACCACGACGTTACAGTCAGGTTTCGGGCGAGCAGTTGAAGGTGCCTTGCTGCGTCAGCTCTTGTCAGTGGTATGCGGACAGTGTTGGTTGTATCGTGAGCCGATCGAGCAGCATCGTCAGCTAAGGCGTTACCAACAATGCCGCTATGGCCTGGTACCCACTGGAAGATGATTTCATGATCTTGTTCGATTGCCTGGTGGTGCAGATATCGTATCTCCGCTGTAAGTTGCTCATGGTCGCTATGTCTCAAGGAAGATTGAAGACATTGTAGGGCAGCTTTTGAATCACAGAAAACAGCCCATTTTTGAGGTGATTGTTGTGAGATATACTGTACTGCCGCAAGAAGCGCAGCCAACTCTGCTCCAGTAGAGGTAGTCCGATGCGAAATTAGTTGGTGAATTTGAGTCTGTCGCGCAGGAACGACCACAGCGCAAGCAGAACTAGTAGAGGTTACTGATCCATCCGTATAGACGTGAGTGCGGTCCGAATATTCGAAGTGGAGCATGGACAGTGTCAGTTGCTTAATGGCTGGCGTCGATAAATTTGACTTCTTCGCTATCCCCGGAATAGCAAGGCGCACACATGGGAGCCGCATACACCACAGTGGAGAGGGAGGTAGTGCTGCCGGGGTGAACTGTTGTGGGATCGACGACTGTTGCGTCGTTATCACCTTTGCAAATGCAGAATGTGGTCTCTGCAGTGGCAGAGGCGCAAGGTGATGCTGTGGAATCCTTGAGATATGACGTATGTGCATTCGCAAGCAGTCTAGGACAATATAAGTAGAGATCGGGTGGTCTTTGGCGAGTGCAATGCTACCCAGTGTTGATGCGCTCCGAGGTAGACCTAGGCATGTGCGAAGGGCCTGACCCTGCACTGACTGGAGGGCACGCATGTTAGTTTTGCACGTGTTTGAGAGTACAGGTGTACTGTACCGCAAGCATCCGACAAATAGAGCTCTGTACAACTCCAGCATTGACTGGACCGACGAGCCCCAAGATTTTCCACCTAGAAATCGCAGTAAATGAGCGATAGATGTTAGCTTTTTTTTCAGTAGAGTGCAATGCGGGCTCCATGATAAATTGCGGTCGATCAGGATCCCTAGGAAACGATGAGTTTTGCTGTAAGAAATGACTTGACCGTCGATGCGTACCGGATATGGAGTCATACATTTACGTGTAAATGCCACTAGCGCGCACTTTTCTGGTGAAACGCTGAGACCTTGCTTCTGGAGATAGGAAGAAGTGATCGATGCTGCCCGCTGAAGTCTTGCACGCACCTGGGGACGCGTCACAGAGGAGGCCCAAATGCAGATGTCATCGGCGTACATACACATCTGGACGGTGTTGGGGAGATTCTCAGGGAGGGCGATGAGAGTCAGATTAAACAATGTAGGGCTAAGGACACCGCCCTGGGGCACGCCACGGTAGGTGTAATGCTCAGGCGTCGGGCCATCTTCACATTGGATAAAAAATGATCTTTTGGACAGATAGCTCTCTATCCACGCAAACATCCGACCACCGATGCCCACAGTTTCCAGCGCATCAAGGATGGCCTCATGGGTCACGTTGTCGTAGGCACCTTTTACATCCAGAAAGAGTGCCGCTGACAAACGTTTCAAGCGCTTCTGTTGTTGAACCGTGGATACGAGATCAACGACGTTGTCAATAGAAGAGCGACCCCGCCTGAAGCCGGCCATAGCGTCGGGGTATATTTTGTAGTGTTCGAGGTACCACTCAAGGCGCGACAAAATCATTTTCTCCATGACCTTTCCTACGCAACTGGCCAAAGCTATTGGCCTATACGACAAGAGCTCGAGTGGAGATTTCCCTGGTTTTAGTAGGGGTATCAATCGACTCGATTTCCATTCTTGAGGAACAGCACCGTCGAGCCAAGAGTCGTTGTAACGTTTGAGGAGCTCTTCTCGCGTGTCGTGGCCAAGGTGGGACAGCGCAGCATATGTGATTCCATCTGGCCCTGGTGAGGACGAACGCCGACATCCTGCAAGAGCAGCGTCGAGTTCCTCGCGAGAAAAAAGGACATCCATGGCTGAGACCCGTGAGGCAGGAGGAACACGCCGGGAACTCGAAGCAGTTGGTACACCAGCAATTTTCCTGCAGTAGTCCGTTGCTACCTCAGACTGCTGTCGATCTTGATAGACAGCCAACGCATAGAAGGGTTGTCTTTGCTGCGGAAGCGTATGGAGGCCCCGCACAGTACGCCATATAAGGGACATGGGCTTGCGGGGATCCAAGTGCTGACAAAAGGACCTCCAGCGCTGGTTCGCCAGCTGATCCATTCTTCGTTTGATTTTTTTCTGCGTACGTCTAGCCTCCCGTAGATCATTTAAGCACTTGGTTCGTCTGTATCGCTTTTCTGCTCGCCGCCGAAGAGCACGCAGGCGTTCTAGTTCAATATCAAAATCACTGCGTATTCTTGAGGACGTGATGTGACTTCTCGCAACGTTCATAGCATTAGCTATAGTGTGCTCCAGCCTGCCAGTGAGGGCATCTTTGCTCGTCTCCTCCATATGTTTTCGAAATACTGCCCAGTCAATTCGCGCGAGTTGGGTTGGGGAGGACGCACCAAGGCCGCTTATTTTGAGGTAGGTAGGAATGTGGTCACTTCCATGGGTCTCCACATCACAAAACCAGCGAACACTCCGGTGCAACGACCTAGAAACTAATGTCAGGTCCAGGCAGCTGCTGTAGTTACAGCCGCGCAGGTATGTCGGACTGCCGTCATTCATAACATACAGATCATTGTCGGATGCAAATAACGCCAGATGTCTTCCTTTGGCGTTAATTCTGGTGCTTCCCCATAGCAAATGGTGGGCGTTAAAATCGCCAGTAATGATCCAAGGAGCACGGGTTTCTTCCATGATGGCTTTCAGCCTTTCGCAGTCTAATTGAGAGGAGGGTGACACATAAGCTGCAATCAGTGTGAATTCTAGCGTTTTTGTCTTGATTAAGAAACACGCGTATTGATTGTCATTGTGAGGTGGAACTGGGCAGCAAACATACGTCATGTCAGTGCGGAGGTATACCAAGACTTGGCTGCGTTCCCCGCATGTAGGGGCGAAGAAAGATTCGTACCCGGAGAGCCTGATTGCTTCTGATAATTTGGGCTCGCAGATTACCAATATCGGGAAGTAGTTAGTGAATACGTAAGGACGAAAACTTGACATTCGCGACCTCAGACCTCTTGCGTTCCATTGGAAGATTGTGGCGCCTCTGACTTCCTCACGAAAGGAGGGAAGGTGGCCAGCCATTATGGATTAAAGTCCTTGAAGTGCTGAACCCAGGGAGTCCAGCACTAGTAAAACGCTTCGAGCAGTTGGGGATTGCAGAGCCTGTAGGAGGGGCCGAATTGCGTTGACCACGGTCTTTAAAATCACGAGGGTTTGGCGGTCTTGCTCCGGGAGCCCGTCTGCAGCGGCCGACATGCTCGGCGAAGGGAGCTTACGTGGAGGGGCCTCAGGAGGACATAATGGCGGAAGCGCAGGCCAAGGATCGGAACCTGATGACATCTGGCCACCTTTGTCCACAGAGGTCGGACGGAGCACACTGGGGCGAGGTGGAACAGGAGGTGGAGGAGGGTGAGCAGGAGGCGCCAACAGCGCGTCGTTGCGGCTGTCATTCGCAGCAGCCTGTCTGGATTTCCTCTTGCGTCGGGCACGTCTCTTGCGAACGATCGCGGCGGCTTCGCGGTGCGTCGAGCTGTCTCGGACCATTTGTCTTAGGACAGCACGCTCTTCTTTTAGCCGCGGGCAGTCTCTAGATGAGGCGTCATGGGGACCGTTGCAGTTTGAACACCTGAGAATTTGTGCTGTGCATGTCTCAGAATCATGAGGCTCGGCACACCGGGAACACACACTCGCGTTGGCGCAGACTCCGCTAACATGGCCCAGTTTCATACAATTCGTGCATTGTAGGGGCTTTGGTATGAATGGCCGAACTGCGTGACGAAAAAGGCCTACCTTCACATGTGACGGAAGGCTGTCGCCTTTGAAGACAATCTTGACACAGCGAGATTTCCCAAGACGTGAAACTCGGAGAATCACGGTGCCTTCGTTTCCTGGCTTCACAAGTATGGGCAGATCTTCTTGCGTGATCGTCTCATCGACGTCATAGATGACGCCAGAAGAAACGTCCTCGCCGAGCGGGATAACTGTACGGACCGACATGCCTCCGAGTTCAGTGATGGCCCGCAGTGATTCGAGTGCTGGCGCATGATGGACGTCAACAGCAACAACGTTTTTGCGCGAGTTCACGCGAACGTCTTTAATTTCGTTCGGCACAAGGGCCTCAAGTTGCATTGAGACAGCTTGCCTGTTAAGCCGCCTCATGTTGTGGGATCGATGCGCAGGCAGGATGAGAATAGTATGCTTCGATGCTTGGCCAGGTGTCTTCACCGTGGACTGGCTCGATGAGGAGCTGGCTCTTAATAGTCTTCTTTTGGTCCTGCGGCTGAGGTATGTCTCAAATTCACCTTCAGTACTGTCCTCGCTGAAGTACTCTATGGTATCCTCGCTGTCGGGGTCACTGGGAAGGCTGCAACGCTTCCTCGAAGAACTCGAGGAAGGAGCCGGCAGTCTGGTCGGATGCCCAGGAGGATCCACATCCATCGCCGTATAACGGGGGCGGCGTCCCCGCAATACACACACAAAATACACTAAAAACGCTGAAAAGTGAAAGCAAATGCGAATAGCTTGCGCTGAGGTACGATAGGTGGTGTTATGACCGTGTTCGGAGAGGTTTCCTGTATATGCTCCCACTGGGAGCATATGCCGCAACACTGTGTCCGGAGTCCGGTTAGAGTTTGGGTTTAAGTTTCCCTCACGGCTTGGCTGAGGTGTCCATCAATATGTGAGACAGTTACTGCGCCTTTCCTTCCCTCTAAACTAACTGCTACAACGGAGACGCACAACGGCAACGCAACGGCAACGCACAACGGCCAATTCAGCGAGCAGCGTCACTGAAGGCTCTTTCTTATCTCTTCGGGCGGCGGATCGGCTCTTTTGAGAGGCCTCCTACAGAATCCGACTATTTAGTCCAACGGTCAAGATCGTTTGCCGCCTCGTTGTCTTCAAACCCTGCATGGCCCATGGTCCACGTAGTGCTATTATTGAGTGGCGCAGAGTGCGTGAAATGTGCGAGGATGTGAGTGGGGCCAGCGTCATTTTTGTAACTCTTCTTGTCGTATAATATTCACACGCTCGCTTGCAATCAGTTATTATATAGGCTGATTTGTTCGCCATATCGCAACGCATTATGGCGACGGCAATGGCTTCCCCCGCAGCAGGATCATCAGCTCTGAGTGAAACACTCGTCAGTAGAGGCTGAGTGCACGGTACAACGTCACATCTAGATAAGCTGCTCCCTTTGTGGATTTGTGGATGTGTATGATTGGGGAGCGGAGCAACCGTGATCTGAATTGACAGGTTTGCAGGAGGGAAGTGTTTCATCAGAGCTGTCGGAGATCTCCGGGTGTAATGAAGCGTTTAAAAATTACTCTTCCGGTGGGGACCTGTTGGAGTCGAGCATTCTGAGGCGCTAAAACCGCGTCTCTGATCTAAACGGAGGGGTTGGGAACTTAAATTTCCATTAGGCGTTTGGTCTCGGTGCAGATAGGAAGACCGAGAGCTGTTCTTTCTGCACACGCTGCGGAAGGGCAGACTAAGCCCGTGATTCATTATGGCCACGTTAGTTTATTTTAACTGCAGTAACCTGAGGTCACTGCGCGCCTTCCATCTACGCAGAGAGTTCTCAGTAAAGCCCAGAGCTCCCCACCCACCCGTCCCCTGCAAGCTTACACAAAAGTACGGAAGTCGCTGTCCGCTTAACAGCATCGTTATGACGGCTGAGGGCTCCTATATAGCATTGCTAAGCGCGCACATCCGCCAGCGCGCCAAGAAGTCACGCGTGGCGCACACAAAGTGTAGTGGTGAGCATGCGGCGTCGCTCGATCCAGTGCGACGTTCCCACGGCAGCGGGTCTCCATGCCACTTCCGCGGAATTATGCGAACTTGTCTGGAGTTTCGTGAAGGCCCCTTTTGTTTTCTGGCATTCTTGACAGCGCTGGAGCGTAGCAGGGCTCGTTTCGTGCCTCAGCCATTTGACACTTCCACGATGAGCCAGCAAATAACTCGACCTGTCGGTTAGTTAGGAAAACTCTTCTTCTTTCGAGAAGCGGCACAAAGGTGCGCCGGTGATAGGGGAAGGGAAAAGAGCATCACGTGATAAGGGCAAGAACTCCCTAGGGAAGAGAGTGTCCAGGATGTTCTCTTTATGTGTTTCTTCCTTCTTATAGCCGAGCCCTGGGCCCGCGGTTGTACCCAACCTACAGGGGCGGAGGCTACTGTATAGGCCTATTAAAATTTATTTTTTATCGAAATTTAGGGTGGACCTCTAAACATGACTGACCTAACTTTGTTTTTGCAAGACTTACAAAAATGGAAGAAAATGCATTAGAGACTAGTCTTATCTAGTCTATAGATATAGGCTCCGTGCTTGGCACGCACTTCAAGAATACCTGTAGACTTTAACCGAAAGCGATAAGTAAGGTCTTCGTGTGCAGTTTCTCTGTGTAAGACCAGTTCATTTAAGTTACAGTTATTGCATTTGTCTGTGTGACTTCGCTGCTGTAACTTGCAGTTTTCTACCTTGCAAATTATTACCCGCCGCGGTGGCTCAGTGGTTACGGCGCTCGGCTGCTGGCCCGAAGGACGCGGGTTCGATCCCTACCACGGCGGCCGAATTTCGATGCAGGCAAAATTCTAGAGGCCCCTGTGCTGTGCGATGTCAGTGCACGTTAAAGAACCCCAGGTTTGAAGACGCCTGTGCCCCTCCGAAGAAAGAAGGCAACGAACCATCGAGAATTTACTGGTAGTCTCGGCCTGTTTAACTTCTCTTTTTGTGACCTGATGATATGGAAGGCCGTATGCTGTTGTGCAGATGGCCAACGCATGTACAAGACAGAGAGTGTCTTCCTCTCGCATATCTTTTCTTTGGCGTGTTATACGATGGATCATATGATTTGACGGGTTGTTACGTTGAGAATCTTAGCGCATGTCCAACGCGATGGTTTCTTTGAAAGCGCACTCCGAGAATTCGAATGACAGAGGCCACCCGCATCGCTTCGCACTCTATAGAGATGTCTATTGATTCGGGGTTTTTGTAATTTGAAACGTGCATTTTTATTACGCCTTACTTGTTCGAAGCACAGCGAATGCCACTACCAGAGGCGAATGATTCAAAGATCGATGCCGCTTCCTGTAGAGCTTCTTCCTTCTGTGCAAAGAATCCTTTAGTTTTCCAGATAGTACTATCGCCGTCGTAGAGGGTAAATCCTATATATGGTAGTTCCTGCTGCCGACGAGCCAATCCTATCATGACAGTATTGGATAATATGGGATAGGAGATAGATCCCTGCAAAGTGCCCTGGTTTGGCATCTGTATGATGTTGGATCTAATATTTCTGATTCCGATCGTTGCGGTGCGGTCCTTGAAGAAAGATTTAATGCAGTTGAAGATCTCCGATCCATGTTCCAGGGTGTTTAATTCGCGGAGGATAGCTTCGTAAGTTCGTATGAAAAGTTGTCAAAAGCTCCCTTTAAGGCAAGGGGCAGAAAAACTTTATTTGCTCTATACATTAGCTATTGCTGTTCTCAGCGGATGGGTCCTCCGTCGAGGGCTTCAGCTGCCCATACCACTTCGCATGCCTGCTCGACCAGCTGTCGCTGGTCTTCCCGGGTCTAGCGGTGCAGAAAGGCCTCCCTGTACCCACTTGTCTTGAGGTCGTGTACGTCTTTTCAGAGGGAAAGCTTGGATAGCGGGGCTAAAGCCACCAGGTTTGCTGGCGTTCTGAGAGCGGGCTGCCGAGGGAAGGTCAACGCCATGGTTATGAGAAATTGTGTTAATAAAATGAAAAGAAAAACTAATATTTTTATTGCAATTTATTGGCCCCGGGCATGGTAGCAGTCCCCCTCTCCTCCTTTCTTAAGACCGCCTATGCGACGGTTGGGGGAGGGGTGGCAATGCCCATTCTCTGGAGCGACGTCTGAGTCGTCCTTGTATAGTAGCTGTTCTTCCTTTGGCTGTGTACACTGAACAAACAAACGCAAATAAAAAGGAAGTTATATAAAAGAGGAGCACACTGCTGAGTTCATGAATTGAAAGAGATAACTGCTTTTTTTTTTTTACTTACATCGATAAGGCAGGCCGAAGAAACGGTATAATGACTGCCAGTTAGCGTGTTCACATGGGGCCTCCAGTCTACACGACTGCAGCTGAAACTCAGCAGGAGGTAGCCTTGCCGTGCTGCACCACCAAGCTGGAAGTAAGGTGAACTGTCGTTGGCTTAACAGCAGTTAAGACTGCGCTAGCAAAGCGGGGGGGGAGGGGGGGGGGGGGCTTATCCTATTCAGCAATTTGATCGCAACCCTGCTTTGTTTTTCGACTAGCTCCGCATTTACCAGGACTATCGCGTCTTTCTTATCTCTCGTACCTCTTCCTCGCGACGCATTTCCCCCCCTCGCGATGCCTGGCTCCAGCTTAAACTTCCTTTAAGGCAAAATAAAAAAAACTCGAGGGGACCCTTAAACTCTGCCTTAAGTATATGACGCGATAGCGTTAATGGGTCCCTGCAGCGGCCTGGGATCATCTTTGCCTATCGCTTCACAGACACGGTCATTCTCTGTTTTACCTTCATATACCACTCATACCACTCCTGGCGCAGTACGTGGCGATACCAAACACACCTACCGGTGTGGCTGCTGAGAAGCAAACTGCTCTCTCCAGAAACCTCTTGCGACCATCTATTGATTGACCTTGACAGTTTGCTCCCAATCCGGTGAGAAAGTTGAGATGAAGTCACAAGTTCACGTGACCTAGGTGACAGGTGGGCCATCTGCTTTTTCGCTCACAACGCTGACAATGTCGGCGCCTGGTTTTCTGCATAACGGAAGCCTTAACGCTTTCGCGTTAAAATTTGTAGGAATGCCATTCCTTCGTTGCAAGACGAATGCTGAGGGGAACAGAAGTTACCCTCCATTGATTGGGTGACAGTGCGCTGCGCATCTGCGGAAGGCCGCCATCTCCGGCGACATCTTCCCTTTGTGGTACCCCGGAGGCGCTTGAGCAAGAGGCTGTGTGGAGCCAGGAATCGTCGGGTGTCGGCGGCCAAGGCTCATTAGAAGTCTGGAGGCTGACAGCCTGGCCGTCATCTTTCTTCCCACGCCGACAAGCATTCAGCTGGTCAAGCACAGCCCGCAAGAATGACAGGGGCGCCAGCGCTGAGAGGAGTGCAAGGAAGATGCTCGGGCCTGGAAAGAAGGATCGCCCCAATGGACGGGAAAAGAAAGGAGAAAACGCTCGTCAGTGCGGTGACGAGGAAAGCCCGAAAAGACTCCGCTGTCAGTCGCTCCCCCCCAACACCACCAAACGCCCAAGCAAACCATCGGAGAGATCTTGAGCCTCAGCGATCGAGGGCCAACTCCGGAGTCCCTCCGTTCCTTCTGACGAAGGCTCTGGCGCCAACGCAGCGGCACGTGAATTTGAGCACCTCAGCCTCTGCTACATGTACTCCTTAATATGTAGCTCTTGAATATATCTGTTTCGTTCCAACTGAGTCTAAGACGGAAGGATGATCCGGTTGTCCACTTTGCCCTGACGCAAAGGGAAGAGGGGAATGTAAAAGGGGATGGACTTGTAAGGAAACGATGTGCATGGTGGAAACTCATTGTTTCGCACAAATATGGTGCCGCCAAGAATCGAAACCGTTTTTTTGCGAGCCTTCAGGGCTGCCGATAGATGTGCCTGCCGTCTGAGGATTTTATCCTTTGTCACTGGAAAGCAAGGGGGTCGATTGTGCCCATGCGAGCACAGCCGCCAGACGAAATAAAAACGGTGCATATGAGACTTTGAAGGCGTTTCCACTTTCTCGGATGCAAGTTCATCATAGCGGCAAAGTTCCTTTGAAAGGTGAGCCTAAAATTAGTGAGCTCTGGAGTGCTCCGCAAGATGAATGCGAACTTCCGTCTGGCTGAAGCGGCGTATGGAATTTCGAGAATTTTGGCCTTTTTCCCGTGTATTGAGTGATCGAATGCTCTATTTCTTCGAGAGGCGATGGGAGAAAACGTAATTAACAAATCAGATTGCGCATGGGAAAGCAAAAGCTGAACTCAACTGTAAGCAGCTAACTGAAGGTGATATTATAGCACAAAGTAAAACTCCATATGCAAGTGCGAAAAATGAACCGCTTTGTTGTAAACAATGTGACTGATGCCAATAAGAGGCATGAGAAGTCGTTATTTGCAAAAGGACTCTTCTGAGGATCATTTATTTGCAAATCACTCCCACTAGCGAGGAGTAGTGCGCAGGCGGTCGCATAAGCGGTCGTGCGCTTGCTATAAGAGATCAGGCGCAGCAGCATTCGTGACTAGAAAGAAAGCACCAGAAAAAGGAAACATTTCCTGAAAGCACTTAGGCAATTCCGGTGGAAGTCAAGGAACTACGAAGCTTTTTGGTTGATTTGCAAGTTTGCCGAGGTTAAAAGAGACCTCCACTGTCTCGGTATTGTTCTGAGCGTGATTATCGCAACGCCGGCCACATCATGAAACCCATGCGCTGGCAATGATGCCGACATCCAGATGAGACCGCTTTGACCTGCACGAAACCGCAAGACGAGCGACAGCTGCTCTGACGGGCCTACAGGATCACATGGAGCCCTGGACTGGGGGCTCAACTCGAGAAAACGAGCAGAGTAGAGTTTTATAATAAAAGTTTTTCCTCCTCCTCCTCCCACACCCACAGGCTCCCGCCTTAGTTCGTCTCCAGCGGACTGGTTCCTGATCCCACCCCGACCATGAAAGCTCGGTCACAGACGCAACCTTGGCCACAACACTGTTCTTTGAGAAGAAATAATCGCGGCTGCCAGAGTTGCAGTCCCCTCCAAACGAAGCGTATTCAGTGCGAGCGAAACAAATAAGCATACGTGTTCAATAAGCGTGAACAACGATAGTATAAAGCTACCCCATATATGCCCCTTATCATGATGATGAAGCGATAGCAATGGTGGCTCTGCAACCTCCTCTCTCCTTCTGCCCGTCCCAAACAAAAGGGCCAGCTCCGGTAAGCGTCCATGGACCAAGTCCGCTGGGCCTATATTGACCATAAATGGCCCTTTCTTGAGAACGCCCACTTCCTGGAGCACTTGGTTACTGAACACTTGGGTCACTATCTCATAGACCTCAAGGTCGACGCGACAGGTTTAAGCTACGACATCCTACGCCGACGGAGGCCGCGCTGTCGACTGAGAAAGGGCCCTAAAGGAGTCTTTGTCTGCGCCGCGGCGCGCGTTGCTCCGAACATTCTGAACCAATGTTGACCCCGCCGAAACTGCTCTGTCCAGCACATTTCCAAAGGACCAGCAACGGCTGATAGAGCGGGCCCGCCTGATAGCGACAGCCAATGGGGTCCTGGACTACAGGACACCACCGGAAGAGCATGGCGACCAACTATCATTGGTGAAAATATTGTGGTTGTTGTTCACATCAGTAAAGAAGGCGCATACCCACGACCGGGGATTGGCCGAGAATTGGTGAACGCCAGGGAAAATCACATAGGAAATTGAAAGGAAAAGAAGGGCATCGGGCGGAGAATTGGAATAGTGAAATTACTGAAGCTACAAAAAGGAAAAAAAAATAAAAAAATTAACAATTTTGTGCCAGGAATAAAAAATATACATATTTTAGACATGCGGAAGAAGTCTGCATAAATTGGACAACGCGACCTTCCAGTTGCAATAATGTAGTCGTGAAGACATCCGCAAACGCTACTTAAGTCGTATCCCTTGGCGCTCGCACCGAACGGGAGAAGAATTGGGGGTGACACAGGGAGCCCGAACCTCGAAAGGGAGACCTGCAGACCAGCATTTACCTGAATTGGTAACCGCCGGAAAGAGAGGAGCAAATGGTCTATTGTTGCAACTTCCCCGCATGTGTCACAATTTTTTTTCTCTTCCTCCTCCAGTGTTGATTGAAATACGAAGGTAGACGAAGAAGTATAGCACCATAGGAATGGCGACGATGGGAACGCTGAGCTTGCTTTGATCTTTGCAAGAAAAATTACGCCAGCACTTCCATCGCGACCGCGCATCGGGGACCGTGACGACTGCCAAATGGCGCACTTCATCAAGAGTGTCGCGGGTGACCTCGACGGAAGACAGCCCTTCTCTCCCGCAGGCGTCTCCAAGGAGGCCTCGCTCGCTCTACACGCCTCCGATGAAAGGCGAGTGGCAGAGAAGTGGGGGCGCAAGTGGTTCTGCTTCGCCACGGTGTGCCTCGTAGCGCTGGTCGTCGCGCCGCCTGTGCTCGTCACATATATGCTACGCAACCCCAAGATGGAAGCCACGGCCGCGGCGATACCAGCAGCGTTTCACGGGCGGGCGTTGCCAGAAACTGTTTCCCCTGCCGTCAACGACAGCGACGACACCGGTGGGGAGGCCAGGCGGGTCACCCGACGCCGACACGGCGACATCAACGTGACCATTGACGTAGACGAGAAGGACTCGAACGTGACAGCCCAAGAAGGCGAAGACGCAGCAGAACAAAAGGACCGGGCGGGCGCGATACTAAACGCTTACGAGTGGGGTTAAGTCGGACGGCCACGCCTACCCTGTTATGTGCCGCTCTACCGGTACCTTGCGCAGACTACAAATCAGCTGGCTGACGCAGTTTAAGCTCATGGCCAGGCGTCTGATCTCTGAAGACTGCGCCGTAATTAAATGCGTAGCTAACGTCCGTAGCTCTATGCAACATCTTGGATGCTTTTTTTCTCACATAATCATTCTCTTATTGAACGACGTAAAATGTGGCTGGTGTATACTGCCAACCACAACCTAAAATTGAATAGAGTTGAATTGTATTGAACTTTGACGCGTTGATTTGATTGTGCGTCTGGAAAACGTAGTGCGAGCTACATTCTATCGCTAATAATTAAAGGGACAACGACACCCAACTTGTCACCATAAACTGCTTATTGTACTTTATTTCGCATACGCTAGATTGCACCACCTCGAAATTTGAGTTCATTCAGTGCGGTAGATATTTTTCAAATAAATTGGTTTTTCGTTTCTTTAGCGAACAACTTGCTGGTCTGTCAAGGTTTAGCGCAGACGTCGTCTGCTGCACGCTGTTCGCTAAGTTGAGATGCTGGCACACGTCCATTTACGGCGGCTGTTGGAAAAAGTCTTAGTTCTTGTGAAATGAAAGCCAGGTTCTTGTCTCCTTTTTTATTCCTGGAATAATCAGCGTTCTGTATGCGGTGATACAAGGGTAATGTTTTAAATTTTCGGAAAATTTTATTTAAGAAACCATGGGGGCGTTCGTGGCAATATTCTTAACGCAAATGCGATAGCATCTAAACTGCCAGCTATGGCATCTACAACGAGCTTTGTAATGTACAAAACCATGTCAGAGGAGTTCAAGGACGCCGTGGCTTCGGGCAAACTGGTACTACATGAACCGAACTACTTAGGGCAGGTAGTGACCGCAGATCCGGATCATGAGAGGGAAATAACTAGAAGAATAAGAATGGGGTGGAGCGCATATGGCAGGTTCTCTCAGATCATGAATGGAAGTTTGCCAATATCCCTCAAGAGGAAAGTATACAACAGCTGTATCCTACCGGTACTCACCTATGGGGCAGAAACATGGAGGCTAGCAAAAAGGGTTCAGCTTAAGTTAAGAACAACACAGCGAGCTATGGAAAGGAAAATGATAGGTGTAACGTTAAGAGATCGGAAGAGGGCGGAGTGGGTGAGGGAACAAACGCGGGTTAATGATATCTTAGCTGAAATCAAGAGGAAGAAATGGGCTTGGGCAGGGCATGTAATGCGAAGGCAAGATAAACGCTGGTCCTTAAGGGTAACGGAGTGGATTCCAAGAGAAAGCAAACGTAGCAGGCGACGGCAGAAAGTTAGGTGGGCGGATGAGATTAAGAAGTTTGCGGGGATACAGTGGCCGCAACTGGCAAAGGACAGGGTTAATTGGAGAGACATGGGAGAGGCCTTTGCCCTGCAGTGGGTGTAGTCAGGCTGATCATGATGATGATGATGAACCGAACTTGCATGTACAGAGGGCAAAACGCATGTCTAGAACACGCTCTTAGCGTGTTTCGGGCGTAACACGCGATAACTAGCGATAAGATTTGGTTAAAAATGGTCTGGATGTAAACATGTGCTGTTAAACTCATAGAATTTCATCGTCATTTTTTGCTTTCTTGCTCGCAACGGCTTTGGGAGCTCTGGAACACACAGTTTGGTTGTTCTAGGCATGCGTTTTGCCCTCTGTACGCGTGCTCACAACGGGCTTCTGGCCTTTCCCTGCGGCTGCCTAGTGATGCAACATTTCCGCTGTTCCTTTCGGTGCTTTTGAGACGTTTCGGCGGTTCTACTTGGTCATGCAAGCACAACGGCTGACGGCTGGATTTGCAGCCACAGCCAGATTGGGCGGACATGAGCGCTGTGTTATATACCCACCAGACGCATTATCGTGCTTCGTTGGCGCTCACCGATCCACGGACATAAAGTCGGGACGCGGCGGCTCAGTGGTCACGGTGCTCGGCTGCTGACCCGAAAGACGCGGGTTCGATCCCGGCCGCGGCGGTTGAATTTTTTTGGAGGAGAAATTCTAGAGGCCCGTGTGCTGTGCGATGTCAGTGCACGTTAAAGAACCCCAGGTGGTCGAAATTTCCGGAGCCCTCCACTACGGCGTCTCTCATAGCCTTAGTCGCTTTGGGACGTTAAACCCCATAAACCTAAACCAAACAGTCGGGGACAAAAGTCTTCGGACCACGTGTTCCTCAAACGAAGCTTATAGCTCTACTATCAGACAGCGGCTGGAGACCGCACTTGTGGAGGTGAAAGAACAAAAAAAAAATATCTGCCTCTCCCGTAAACGAGAGTAGAGTAAGCATGAAATGTTTACGGGCCTAATATCATCTCGGTGGACACCCGAACCTGCACCGTACAGGAAGGGAGGAACGCCACCACCCGTTCAGCGTCCAGCGCGATGCCTTGCCATTTGAAAGCAAGGTTTTTTTGAGGAAAGGAAATGGCGCAGTAATTCTCTGCCATCTCGGTGGGCACCCGAACCGAACCGTAAAGGAAGGGAGGAACGCCACCACCCGTTCGGCGCGATGTCTTGCCCTTTGAACGCAGCGCTTCTCCCCCGGGCCCCTGTGCGCCTGCGCGGCTTTGCTTCGATGCGCGAAGCCCCTAAGAGATCACGTATGAGAACGAAGTGTAACGTGGAATTTATGTGCTTTTTGCACGCGTTATTAGAAATCGGAAATTATAATTCCGTGCATTATCAAACCCACAGCTCCACTGATATCTTGATAAACATTGAGAAGGCACTGGCAGCAGTTATTTTTTGTCTCGTTTGGAGACCAACCGGCGCTTGCATGCCGGTCGCGTAGGAGGGCTTAGAGAGTCTCGTTAAATCTCGTTAAGTCTCGTACGGTGCCCGGATGTTCTTGTTTCAGAGCCCGGATGAATGGAATTCAGTGCCCGGATGAGTGGATTTCAGTGCCCGGATGAGTGGATTTCAGTGCCCGGATGACTGGAATTCAGTGCCCGGATGAGTGGATTTCAGTGCCCGGATGATGGCTCTCGGTCTCGGCGTGACGTCACCACACTGCCGACAACGGGAGCTAAAAGCATTTCATGCTTAATAACTTTTACCTCCACAAGCGTGGTCTCGAGCTGCCAAATAAAAGCAGAGCGATCGGCTTCGTTAGAGGAACACGTGGTGCGGAGACTTTTGTCCCCGACTGTACGTGGTGTACCAGATGTGTGTGCTGAGGCTGTTCAACAGTCTCGGAGAGGTCACATACGAGGACACCACCTACGAGACGGGCATTCCCGAGACGAACCTAGCGAACGCCCTGGATACTTATACAGAGTGGGTCACGTAAGATTTTACGCTATTTGAAAAACAGTCTTTTTGAGTTTGAAGAGCGCTTTATTCGGCATAGCATGGTAAGCGGTGCACTACATCACAATGCCGCTAAGACGTGCTAACTAGTATGATGGTTAACTGATATTGAATAGCTAACTTTTTAGCTATTACTGTTGGGCTCCCTAACTATTGAGAGGCTGCAGCCTACCATAAGCAATCTTCGTATCTGTTTTTAGAATTTCCAAAATGCGGTTACTCTCGCCACTGCGGCCCAACAAATTTTTAGACGAGTTACTTGCACTGGAGAGGTTGCTTTGCCTGTAAGCATCTCGAAAGCGCATTTATTTTGGCGCGATGTCGCCGAAATTTGGTGGGCCACAGCGCCGAGGGTAGCTGCTATTTTGAAACTCTAAAAACTGATATGTATATTACGGTACGCTAAACGTCTCTCAATAATTAAGGGGCCTAACAATAATAGTTCAAGAAGTCACGTATTCAATATTGCATAACAAGCCTGATAATTAGCACGTCTTAGTTGTATTCTGATGTACTATGTCGCTCAAAAAGGTGTTCATAACAAATCGGTTGTAACTCAAACAACCTATATTTTAAAACTGTGTAAAATTCTAGGTGGAACACGCTGTATATGTGTGTGTACTTGTGTATCGGCTATTTCCTGTGCACTTCATCACAGCCTACAAATTTTTGCCAATAATCTCGTCTATAAACTCTCTATCTTCCGTCTCGCCCTTCTGTCACTGCCAGCTCTGAGTCTCGGCCGCTTTCACTCTGCCGCTATAACCATCACCACCGTTTCTTTTGCATGTCAATATTTTTGCACCGCTGATTCCACACTCCGATCCAGACAGCGCGCATTCGCTGAAGCTACTTCGTGCATTTCGGATGCATAGACTGGATGGCATCACGAAGTAGCCTGCCATCCAGTGACCCTTGTGCACTTCGATGATATCCGCTGTGTCTCTGTATTCTCGAGCGTATTTTCAATGTTTGTTTTCAATATTTTCAACCCACGTTTCTGCTTTCACTTTTGTTTTGCGCGCTGTTCGTAAATCACTGATAAGTCACCGTTACGTCCAACAAGCTGGCGAAAGAACCATCTAGTTATCGGATCACTTTGAAGATTATAAGAAAAATAAAATTATTTCTTTTTGTGCACAATACCCCGTCAGGCACATCCGGTTTGAGCGCTATGCAGGACCTATACAGTCTTGTGAAATCGCTAAACAAAACCGGTCCAGAATAACCGGCATAGGCGCTTAGCCACAGCCGCTCTAGCCTGTTCAGTCTCATAGTGAACCGGTATTACGAATACGAGCTCTAAACCGGACAAACCTGTTTCGGCAGTAAACAGATCCCGAATCACCCTGTTTGCCGCAATCCGGACCCGTATGAAGCCTGTTTTCCTAAAATCCGATTTCATCATATGCAGGATTCTTGAGTAGCGTAGCCAGCAATCAAACGAATTTCGTATGCATTAAGGACGCCTGCATGTCCGAAAAGAACCTGTGGCCGCTCTATCATCTGTCCCTTCCAGATTTCACTGAAATCTAATAATATAAAATCTGCATTTTGTTGCGAAAGCAACACTTCACTAGTCGTCGAGCCATTTCGCGGAGCCGAAGAAAGGCCATACTGTGCTTGCGCTAGGAGCAGTGACGTTACACGCGCACAGTTGGCGCGCCGCCGCCGTCGCTTCGCTCTCCAACGCCTCTTTCTCTCTATCCTCTCCGATGCGCAGTAGCGGCGCACAGCTAGCGTGCCGGGGCAAAGCCACCTAGACTAACCGGCACGCCAGCTGTGCGTAGTGACGTCACTTGCTCCTCGCGCATGCGCAGTATGGTCGTGCAAGAGCATGCCAAACGGCGAGACTGCGGGCAATGCAGCTCACGCAACAATATATGGCTACACGCAGATGTTGCTTTCGCAATCCTCCAGGTTTAACCAGAGCTAAACCATAGCCAATTTTTTTATCAAAATGTTTGTGACGCCGACAAAAAGTTCAAAGATTGCGGCTCCATGGTCCGGCACATAGCTTCGAAAACTGTTTCATGATCATGTATTGCCAGTAAAAAATAAATGACTGCATTTAAATAAAATAAGTGGACACACATTACACAGATGAAATACAAACCAATGGTATCAAGAAGGTTATCAAACTCGCTAAAATTATTCAGTTATGATGGCACGCAATTACTGGACATTTACTGTGCGTAAAAAGAATTTGTGTAGTATTATCGTTCTGCATTCATATAAGTCAGCCCTTATCTGCCTTGAGCCCATAATGACCGTTATAAATTGAAATTATTTTGCCATCTTGTGGAAAAAAAATTACAGATGAGGGCAGTGTAGAAAAAGCTGTCCTTGGACAGCTTGAGATCTACAATCTCTTATTTCGGCAGAAAGGCAGCATCACATATGCGTATATACATATATATAGCAGTGTACATACAGATCACTCACATGTTCCTCATTCACCTTTTCCATAGATCGTCAATGAAACTGACGTAAAAACACAGACATAACAGAGCCAAAGAATATTACATTGAAACTGTATAGGCCTACGTCAGTCGGAGTTCCGTGCATGATGTGAAAAGATCAAGGCTGACCGCGGCGTTGGTACTAACCAGCCCTCAAAGTGTTTTCTGTTGTAATTTGCAGCGTTGCTCTAGAGTTGGGTAAGATGACGTAGACATCTAACAAGCCTATAATTTCCAATTTATAGTCATTTATAGGCACAAGTCATGTATATGACTCATGCGATCTCTGTAGATTGTGGGCTGGAATAAAACCATAGTTATTAAAGAAAGTGTTTGTTAATGCTTCATAGGAGGCGCTACATGTGTGTCGGAGATGTTTCTTCTGTAACTGGTCAGAATGTTCTAGATCGGTGAATGCTGTGTTGCCCATGCATACTAATTGGCATTAGTTCAAATGCGAACAAAAAACTGAAATATACAGCAAGGGTTTATAGCGTATAGAAAGAATATATCTTAAAAGCCTAGTCCATTCTTTATTTGACTTATTTTGCTTAGAACGTATTCAGTGTGATTATCTCTAGAAAGGGTCGCGAAAAATAACAACCAGACATTTGAAATTTTCGACTGCTTCAATACATCGTCAGTTTATAGCTATATCGAGATGCGGAAGGGTACGCTTGTTTTTTGGCCTGAATATAACTGTCTTTCTTTTTCCTTCATTTACCTTCATTAAATTGACTCTCGGCCATTCCTCTAAGGATTTCATTGTACTGTTACATTGTTCTACAAAGAGATGAATATTATTACTAGCGGGAAAAAATACTGGCTGCGCCTGCATAGATAATAAACCTTGCTTGAGAGTTAACATCGATGATATCATTAAAATAAATATAAAAAGTAGAGATCCTAAAATATTTCCCTGTGGTACTCCACAGTGGACAGTTCTAGCTTTATAGGTAATCGCAACAATTTCCACTACTTGTGTTGGATAGGCAGGAGTTGGTAACAGATAATGCCGGATTTCTCCAGCAAACCGTTAAAATAAACTAAACCAAAGGCCTTAGAAAAGTCTACGAAAGTAGCAACAACTATAGCTTTGTTCTTTCTTTTCTAGCAAAACTAACTACATGCATTTTTTTTTACTAAAACCAAATTGGTGTGGTTTAACAGGCAATGTGTTTCGATAAGCTTTGCCATCCTTGAGTAATTATTTTTTTTTCCCGACACCTTTGAAAGGATCCCTAAATAGATAGCTGCTTATTACTGCCCATTTTCTTACGATCTCATTTTTTATAGAGAACGCGAACTTTAGCAGCCTGCATTTTCTCTGGAAAAATTGCCAATTCCAGACACATGTTAAAATATGAACGATAATTGGGCAATAATGGCAACTGCATGTTTAATTGGCACATTTGAAAACCATCAATCTCACAACTGCTGGTATTGTAAAATGCTTTTATAATAACTGGCACAACTTGATCCAGTGCGAAGGGCTAAACGCATACTTTGTTCTCGTTATGAGGGCATACAAATCACTAGCATGAGAGGACGTATCACGACTACTAACAATGTTTGTGAAAAAATCACGACATGCGTCAGCTAGTCAATATCTTATAACTCTTTGCTATCAGTTTGCGATTTCAATAAAGGCTTATGCGAATGGCCCCGATTTAAGAGTGTTCAGCCTCGACCATACTAGAGTGTGTTGACGGCATTCAATATCCAGCAGAGATGAGTGATATGCTGAGTGTGCATGTCGCACCTTCTTTGTTAGCTCATTGCGATGTTTTTGTATTAAATCTCGTGTGAAGGAAATGTTGGTCCAGCTTGCCCCTTAATTTCGTAAATGAGGTGCAATTCATATTTTGATGCTTCTTTTTTACTTTTTCTGCGTGTTCTGGAAGCGAAGCTTTTGTGGTATAGTAGGGTCCGTATATAACAAAGAACATACTGCAAGCCTCACTCGCATTCGCAACGTTACTGATCACGTCCCATTGTCCTGACAACAAGGCGCCCGAAAAGACTTCAGAGCTGTGTCTGTAATTAATTGGTGCAACACCGGTGGTAACTTTTTCCCTCTTGACTCACTTGTTTCTGCTCACAGAAACACTGGCAAATGATATCTTACAGAACATGACGAAACGCCAGGTTTAATGGTTCACTGCAAGGAATCAGTAATAAATAAATCCAAAGTTGACCGCCCTTCAGGTCTAATCCCAGTTGGCATACTAATTCCCTTGACAAAACAGTTGGATAACATAACCATATTCAAAGCATTCGATGAGTGATTACATTACTACTCATATCAGTGTTGAAATCTCCACTAGCTATTAAAGCTTTAGAATTATAAGTTCGAACCACAAATGTAAGATACAGATCGTAGAACCTTAGAAAGGCAGTCATATCAGCAATCAGTGGTCGGTAACACATGAAAAATACCCTCTGATCAATGCACAATGGCAACATTTCATTGTGTGGTGAAACTGCAGTATAAGACTCAAGGATCTGACATTCCACGTCAACCATAATTAGCAAAGCTACACGAACCCCTCGCGTGAGGGACTTTTAAGTAGTAGATGTTGTAATTAGGCAAACAAAAAACGCCACTTCATTAGAGCGTCACGTTTTGACTAGCATGATAACAAAAATTCAAAAAGAAAATCTAGTGAACAGCTGGTCCAAGAACGACACCTTGTTTTTCGTATATCACATATTGAGGAAGATACATTTCAGGCATGCTCCGTGAAATACTGCTAAAGTTTCATCTACATCAATAGGCAAGTAAAATTACGAGAAACTTTAGCGGCTAAAGTGGTGAAAGGCGAAAGCCTGAGTGCTGCATTATGCTACGCGATTGTTCACTGCACATTTTGTTGGTGCATTATTTAACTGCCAATTAATGACGCTTAAGCTTCGCCTTTAGGAGTGGAACGCGACAGCGTGTTGTAGCGCTGCTACGGAGTCCAAGGCACGCCACCACCCGTTCGGCGCGATGCGTTGCCCTTTGAACGCAACGCTTTTTGAGGAAAGGAAATGGGGCTGTAATTCTCTGTCATCTCGGTGGACACCTGAGCCGCACCGTACAGGAAGGGAGGAAGTGTGAGTGAAAGAAGGAAGAGGGCCGTAATGAAGGAAATGAAAATTGTATTTGAGGAAAGGAAATTACGCAGTAACTGTCTCACATATCTCAGTAGACATAGTCGAAAATTTTATTTGAGGAAAGGAAGTTGCGCAGTAACTGCCTCACATATTTCGGTGGACACTCGTCAAAATTCGCGCGCGGTGACGTCACGACAATTTGGACCAATCTGAAACGCGGACGAATACGCCTTGCTCGTCGGTAAATTGCTTTTTGAGGAAAGGAAATGTATCTGTCTCTCATATCTCGGTGGACACCTAAACCTCGCCGTAACGGGAAGGGAGGGAGATGGGAGTGAACGAAGACACCGTATTCACTAGACGCACCTTTGTTCATTCGAAACCATCTAGCTGGCATGGCGGAGTGGTAGCGTGCTCGTCTCGCACTCCGGAGACCGGGGTTCGATTCCCAATCTCGACCAGTTTCCTACTCGGTTTTATTTATTTATCTTACCTGACTAGAATGCCTAATTAGGCTAATTAGGTAATTAGGCAATAATCTCAACTTATTCCCACTTACTTCGAGCATCACTATACGATCCCTGTAATTGTTTGCATGGTTAGTAGGAGGAGGAGGTAAACTTTATTAAAGAAGAGGTCTTAGGCGCGGATTGGGGTCATGTTCCCCTCCCCGCGGTGGGCTCCTCTTCTAGGCCGGACGCCAGGTGGCCGACCGACGATGTCGTTCGGCGACCTCTTCGGCTCGCTCTGTGGCTCGAAGTTGAACCTCCGGGTCCGAGCTGAGCAGCGCGGCCTCCCACTGAGATTGGGTAGAGAGCTGCAGACTGTGCGATGGCTTGTCTTGAGTACATGAGTATAGGATGTGCGGTCTGTCTGCCTTTTGGTGCCCAAAGAGAGAACAGACGGGGCTGTACTGCTCCGGGAACCATAATGAGTACATGTATGGATTAAAGAAAGTGTCTGTTTGGAGCTGCCGCCAACGGACTTGTTGTGTTTTACTGAGGGATTTATGTGGTTCTGGGGTGTAGTGCATTTGCGGAGAACCGCACGCCACCCTTGACCACATCCTCTTCGGCTGCCCTGCCGATCCTCCCCCACAGGGACAGCCCGCCATCGGTACATGGGAGGAATGGGAGGCCCTCCTTGCGTCGCAGGACCCGGACGCGCAACTTCGCTGTGTGAACCGGGGTGCCAGTGCCATGGCCCTACGTGGCCTGGACGCATGCGCGTAATCTGAGGGCTGTGCGGTGGCCCTGAGACCTTGCACGGTCCAAACTCACTTTTCCATCCTTTTTTCCATCCATCCATCCATGTGGTTCTGGGAATATCTGTCTTTCTTTCTTGAAGTGGGTAGTAATTTCTTTGTAGGTTGTCATTCGCTTCTTGGCCGACCTGAGCTCGGGGTAGCGCACCTCCCGGTTAACCACGAATCCTCGGGCAAATTGGTGCGCCGCCTCGTTTCCAGGATGGTCCGAATGGGCGGGGACCCAGATCAATGTTATCTGGCGGGTATTGGAGATTTTTTGTAAGATTTTGATGGCTGCTGAGTGGGCCCTTCCTTTTGCAAAATTTCGAATTGCTGTTTTGGAGTCACTTATGATGTATTTGGCAGTAGTGGAGGTAATGGCTAAAGCTATGGCAGCTTCTTCGGCCTCCTCCGGAAATTTTGTTTTATCTATTGTCGCCGATGCAAGGGGAGAACCTCGATGATCGACAACTGCCAGAGAAAAGGCGTCTCTGTCCGCATGTTCTGCCACGTCCACGTGCGCCGTGTCTTTCTGAACTGAAAATCTTTCGTGAAGTTTTTGTGCCCTAGCCTTTCTTCTGTCCGTATCGTAGTGTGGATGCATGTTTTTGGGCAGAAGAGGGACTGTTAAGTGTTCGTGCACGTGTCTTGGAATTGGCAAGGTGTGTGTACGGATTCCTTCATATTGTATTCCTGCTTTCTTTAGGATGAAACGTCCCGTTTCAGTGCCTGATAGTCTTTCATATTGTGCAATGAGGTGTGCTTCTATCATTTCCGCTAAGGTGTTATGAATTCCTAACTGTAATAGTTCTTCATTTGGAGTATGACGTGGGAGGTTGAGCGCAATTTTGTAGGACTGTCTAATTAGAGAATCCAGGTCGTCTCTTTCTCTTACTGTGAGGGTGACGTATGGTGTAGTGTAGTTGACTCGGCTAAGAACGAAGGCTTGTACTAGTCTCCTGGTCTCGGCTTCTTTAACTCCTCCTCGCCTATTCGCGATGCGTCTGATGAGGAAGGAGATTTGGTTGACAGTGTTTCTCAGTTTCTTAATTAACGTGTCGTTTTTTTTTTTGTTTAACTGTATCAGCATTCCTAAGATTCTTAGTGTTTCCATTTCTGGGATGGCTGCCCCTTCCGCGTAGATTTTGATCTCAGGCGCTTTATTTTTCCTTTGACGCTTTGGGTGTAGGATGAGGACTTCAGATTTTTGGGGGGAACACGCGAGTCCCGCGGCTTGTGCCTCCTCTACTACTACATCTGCCGCTTGTTGTAGTGTATCTTGTATTGTGGCGATACTCCCCTTGGTGGTCCAAAGGGTGATATCGTCCGCGTACAAAGAGTGTTCTAGGTCTGGGATTTTTGCGAGTGCGTGTGCCATTTTGATGAGGGTTATATTGAATAAGAAGGGGGAGAGGACCGATCCTTGCGGCGTTCCTCTGTCTCCTAAGTTGAAGGTGTCGGATTTAATTGCGCCAATTTGAATTTTAGCCGTTCTATCGGAGAGAAAGTCCTTGATGTAGTTAAACGCTCTTTCGCCCACATTCAACGGTGAAAGAGATTCTAGGATTGCTTTGTGTTTGACGTTATCAAAAGCTTTTGTTAAATCTAGAGCTAGGATTGGCCTGGTGCTCCTTTCTTGCTCCTGAGATAGGACTTCGTTTGCTAGTCTGAGCATCGTGTCCTGTGTTGATAAATGTGGTCTAAAGCCAATCATAGTGTGTGGATATAAATTGTCTTTGTGCATGTGAGACTGCAGTCTTTCTAGTATGACGTGCTCTATCAGTTTTCCTATGCAAGATGTAAGCGAAATAGGTCTGAGGTTTTCGAGCGCGAGCTTTTTGCCCGGTTTTGGGATGAATTTAACGACGGCATGTTTCCAAGCCCCTGGGAGTTTTCCCTCCCTCCAACACTCGTTCGCAAAATCCGTGAGGGCTGTGATGGAAGCGTCGTCTAGGTTTCTGAGTGTCTTATTGATAATGCCGTCTTCTCCCGGGGCGGATGTCGTGCGTATCTTATGGAGGGCTGCTCTTATTTCCGCTATTGTTATGTCAGCGTCCAGGAGGGGGTTAGATTGTCCTTTATAATCTGGTAGTGACTACGTCTCTCGGGTTGTGCAGAAGTATTTCTGCTGCAGCGTGTTGATAATGTCTTGATCCGTGCCTGCGTCCATGTTTAAAAATTTGATGGTTAGTAGCCAAGGTACAATTGGCCCCGTTTGAAATTCGCGCACTGTGACGTCACGACCGTTTCGACCAATTGAAAAGCGTGACATTTTCTGTCGACAACTTCTGCTTACAACGATGAGGCATTAAAGGCTTCCGCCTTAAAACCACTCCATCATACATCCTTTAGTTATTGCTACAAATTGTACCCTTTATAGCTCGTCAACTCCGCACTTATCCTTAATTTGAACTATACTGAAGTTAAAACTTTTATGGGGCGATTTTATGCATATTCTTCGGAAAACGTTCGCGCAACATAAAACAAGGACGGGAAAGCGCATCTTCCTGTCTTCCTTTCACGCGTTTATTTTACTGTTGCGCTAACGTTTTCCGAAGAATAATTTCAACTGCATTAACTACCTCGGCCTTTCGGACAAGGAATTTGCCGTGGACGCACCGAGCAAACATAAAGTCGTGCACATATCCCCAGCGACGTAGCCCGGCTACCAGAAGAACGACAGTTTGAAAGAAGCACATCATCGCCGCCGGGTGTGGCCTTACTCTTTTCTTCGATTCAAACTAGAAATTATTGACGAATCTGTCAGTATTTCACTACTTCGTACCAGCAAACAGGATGTTTCATCTCAGATGCTCTGCAAGGACATGTATTTTGGCACGATGTAGACAAATTTTGTTCAGTCACAGCGACGAGGGTAATCGCGTTTTTGAAGTTTCTAAAAACTTATATGGCTATTACTAACGACCGGCTATAAATCTATAATTGCAACCATTTGCCTATCTGTGATAGTTCAAAAGTTCCTTACTCCTTAAGACAATTTACGGGCTTTCCGGTGTCGCCAACACTGGTAATACTGCGCCACAAAAACTTATTTTTACCCCAAAAAGCTTATTTTTGAAAATTTTTGACAGCCTTCCCTGAAACTCTTGGTATACTGAGTGAAATGCTGAAAAGTAGAGCTCTGTATTTACAATTAAGACATTATTTATTCAATGGCGACGAAGGAAACAAATTTGTGAGCCCTTTCTAGACCAAATTGTTAACCTGTTCGAACCTCCCGCGCTTTTTGTGGTCAAACAATGCGTACTGGCTAACCCTAGCAGCTCTGAAAATCCAAAAGAAATATGAAAATTCCACTTGCTTCATCGCTAAAATTTTGTGGTGAGGGCATTTTCAGACAAAGCGAAAGTTTCGTATGCCTTTCGTTTGTCGTGAACGTGAAGCACAGTGTAGCGGCAACCAGGAGTTCGTGGAGAAGAGAGAGGTCTGGCTTCCACGGGGGCCGCCATGCACATGTTGGCCGAACGTACGATTTAACAGGCGTAAAAGGTGAGTAAGATGTCCTCTAGTGCACTCCCCTTTATAAAAGGAAGTGCACCAGATTACAGATTCCTCCCTTTTTACACCCATATAGTCGCATTCCCGCTTAGAGTGTACAGCAGCATGTAGAAGCGGGCCGAAGTCAGATGCGGTGGCGCCCTGATTGGTCGGTGTTGACAACGCGCATTGGACGCTTCCGGCGTGCAGCCGATAGCCCGGTGAACATATCTAGCCGAGCTATAGTCGGATACTACTTAGAGGTGCAGTGAAGAAGAATCTGAACTCGTCTTTTTGCCGCGGGAACTTGATCTACACGTTCCGAGCATTCTTAGAAACATCGATTCATTGCTCTGTGTGGCCGATTTCCCTAATTTAATCGAATTAACGTCCGGCTTCCGCCTTTTTTTTTTTGAATTTTCCCCCGTACGGTGGGCGGAGTCAACCAACGCGTGAATTACCTTTCACCCAGTCCCGTGGCGGCTTGCCGCTCTGCCATCGGCGGATTAATACGTAGTAATCTTCAGTAGCAAATAGTTCGCGCATATTTTTATTTCTGCGGGCTTATTTTGCGGCTATATTATCTGCGAATGAAACTATTTATTCACGGAAACCTAAAAAACAAAATAAAGCGAAAGCAAAGCCTCCACTGAGCTGGCTGAAAGGCACTCCACGCGTTGGTCGACTCCGCCCGCCGTACGGGGAGAATTCAAAAAATAAAGGTGGGAGCCGGGCATTAATTCGATTTAATTAGGGAAATTGGCCACACAGGGCAATAAGTGGACGTTTCTAAGAATGCTCGGAACGTGTAGATCACGTTCCCGCGGCAAAAAAAAAAACGAGTTCAGATTCCTCTTCAGTGCACCTTTAAGGTCCCGTCTTCTTCAAGCAAGTACGTACCTTTTCAAAGATGAACCAACTCGCCCAAACAAGAATTTTACTTAAACCTTTTATGAACGCAATTTTTTTCACATAAACTTCCAGTATAATCGCGTATAACAGAACGGCAGTCTTGCATTTTTTTGTGCTATTAACGTTATTCCTATTGAAGAGTGGTTTATTGGCACGTTGAAGCGCCGGCAACGAAGACCCGGGCGCAAGTCGTCTAGGAACCAGCGAGGCGAGAGACCGGCGGGATGCTAAGTTTGTTGTCGCCGAGGACACTCACATTCCCCCTGGCAGTGCTGTGCTTGTCCCTGTTTGCGCCGCCTCTGTTTCTGACGCCACCGTTCTCTTCACGCCTTCCCCCATCCTTGCTTCTCGCCGACGCCTCTCTGTTCCCTTCGCCGTCATCGACATTCAACACGGTACTGCCGCCATCCTCGTCTCTAACACCTCCTTCTCTGCCCTCTCCCTGCTCCGTGGCGAGTGCCTTGGCCATTTTGAAACCGCTACCTTGATCACTTCCTTGGACACCGATGTGACCTCCTCCAGTCCCGACATCGCTGCCCTCACCCCACGTGGCCCTACTCCCGATCACCCACTGCCTTCGGACATTTTCGACCGCTCTATTGACCCCGCCCTCGACACAGCTCAACACGCGCAGCTTCTTGCCCTGCTCAACCAGTTTCGCTCCTCGTTTGACCACCAGTGCTCTTCTTTGGGCCGTGCGACCAATGTCGAGCACCACATTGAAACCGGTACCCATACTCCTCTCCGCCAGCCCTACCGTGTGTCACTTCCCGAGCGCCGCCTCATCGCTGAGCAAGTGGACGACATGCTACAACGCGGCATTGTTCAGCCATCTGCCAGTCCTTGGTCGTCCCCAGTGGTGCTGGTGAAGAAGAAGGATGGCTCGATACGATTTTGCGTGGACTATCGCCGGCTCAACAAAATTACGCGCAAAGACGTCTACCCGCTACCCCGTATTGACGACGCCCTAGACTGCTTGCAAGGCGCCGAATTCTTCTCCTCTCTGTATCTCCGTTCCGGCTATTGGCAAGTGCCGATGTCTGAGTCCGACCGTCCTAAAACGGAATTCGTTACCCCTGACGGCCTATATGAATTCACCGTCATGCCATTCGGTCTGTGTAACGCTCCCGCCACGTTCGAACGAATGATGGACAATGTATTGCGCGGGCTCAAGTGGAACATTTGTCTCTGCTACTTGGATGATGTTGTTGTGTTTTCGCCCGATTTTCCGACGCACCTCCAGCGCTTGCGCCAGATATTGAGCTGCCTCACCCGTGCTGGCCTTCAGCTTAACCTCAAGAAATGTCACTTTGGTGCCCGGCAACTGACAATACTCGGCCACCTCGTATCCAAAGATGGCGTCCTACCTGATCCTGACAAACTCCGGGCTGTGGCTGAATTCCCTAAACCGACCCCTACGAAACAGGTGCGCCGATTTGTGGGCCTCTGCTCCTATTTTCGGCGCTTTGTCCCTAATTTCGCCTCTATCGTCGCGCCCCTTACGAAACTCCTCAATGGTCCCGCCGACCTGTCTACGTGGGACTCTGCCTGCGATGAAGCTTTTGCTGCGCTCCGTCGTCGTCTTACTTCACCCCCTATTCTTCGGCACTATGACCCCAGTGCTCCTACTGAGGTGCACACCGACGCAAGCGGAATTGGCCTCGGTGCTGTCCTGGCCCAGCGCAAGCCCGAATTTTCTGAATACGTTGTTGCGTACGCCAGCCGTGCTCTCACCAAAGCAAAGTCGAACTACAGCGTGACTGAAAAGGAGTGTCTGGCCGTAGTGGGGGCTCTCACAAAATTCCGCCCTTACTTATATGGCCGCCCGTTCACCGTCGTTACTGATCACCACGCCTTGTGTTGGTTGGCCTCCCTCAAAGATCCCTCAGGACGCCTTGGCCGCTGGGCACTCCGTCTTCAGGAATTCGATGTTACCGTTGTCTACCGGTCGGGCCGCAAGCACTCCGACGCCGACGCCTTGTCACGCTCGCCACTGCCCTCTCCTGCGCCCTCTTCCCTCGTATCTGATTCCCCACTCGCAGCGCTCACTGCTATCGACATGCCCAATCAACAACGCCAGGATCCATGGATTAGTGGATCCATGGATCCATGGACTAGTTAGCCCGTCTTATGGCCGACCCACATGGAGAGATTTTCCTGCCAAAAACTGGCGAACAGCCGCCGCCCGGCGGCACCCGTTCGGCCGCTAATCTAGCCACCGATCTATTATAGGATGCAGCTTAAAAAAACAGCAGTTCCTAACACTGGGCCTCGGTCTGTGGCGTCCTTTATTACTCCGCTAGCCAATCGCACCAGTAAACGAAATCAGATTTTTAATATCTGATTTTATTAAACACTCCAGGTAACAGAATTGTAGAGCATATAATATTTTTCTTGTGATAAGCTTCTTGTTTAGGTACCAAGAAATGCTTAAGCAGCGGGCTACTTTTTCTTCGTGGAGGAATTTTGTGTGCAGAGGCTGAATATGGGAGGAGCTTCACTGCAGACTTAAGTTTTAAAAAAGTTTAAAAGCTTTCAAGTTTAAAAGGTTTCCCGCTCTAAATGCTTTTGTCCAGAACTGTTGGGTATGGCGTCAACCTTCACATAGTCCCTTCGGTTTATGAAGAAGCTGGACACGAACAATAGATTACGTGCTCGGGAAGGCTTTCTGCGCAGGTCTTTCGTCGATAAATGACCCCTTTGTTACCAGCTCGTTCGAAAGAAGCATAACAAACCATCTAATGCAGCGGTCTGGACGACATGTGTGCATGAGGGCGTGGAGAAGGAATGGAAAGCAGCCTACCTCAGGGCGTACTTAATGAGTTGTTGCGATTAAGCCTGCGCACGAAGCGTGACTAATAAGGCCTACGCACATTCTATAAAGACCCGATTAAAGAGAACAGCATCTTGGCGGTCACAGAGTGAGTGTGCCAGTAAAAATTGGCAGTGGTTTAGCTCTGGTTAAACCTGGAGGATTGCAAAAACAACAGGGAGAAAGAAAGAGGCGATGGAGAGCGCGCGGCAGCGGCGGCGGCCCCCGCACGCTAGCTATGCGCCCTCTACTGCGCATGCGCAACTGGCGAGCGCGGCGGCGTCACCTCTGAGTCACCCACGCAGCGCCGGCGGCGGCGCGCCAGCTGTGCGCCGTGTGACGTCACTGCTCCTCGTGCATGCGCAATCTGACCTCTCGCCAGCTCCGCGAAATGGCTGGGCGACTAGCGTAGTGTTGCTTTCGCAACAAAACCTTTGAAATAACCGTCGACTGCTCATGGAATAGCGGCCGCGGAATAACAGCGTGTTCATGGAATAGTCAACCTAGCCTTACTCACATCAAATCATTTACCTTATTTATTCTTGCTCTTGCCGCCACTTAAGTGCCAGTGACCGGAAATGTACTCTCGTGGACAACCTCCCAATGCGGACGAATCCGTGGCGTCGTGTCAAGTCAGGGGACCGTCTGCGTGCTGAAAGCATTCAAACGGCAGTCGAAAGCAGCAGATTCCAAAGCGAAAAAGGGTCCTGCTTTTTCTGTCCGCGTGGTCCGCGGACACGAATTGGTCGGCCTGAATCCGTGACGCCAAGCTACGTGGCGCGCGGTTCATCCTCGAGGTCTGCGATTTTGGTCCGTCGCGTGAATCCACTTCTAGCGAATTCTGATATAGCGGCTAAAACGGAGCGCTTAAATATCTGAATTTTGTTTAAAGGCGGTAGCGTTAGAGGCCCGTTTGCCCAGAAAATCCGGCGTTGGCGTTGTCAGCGAAAATTAGGATGCCGTAGGGTGGCCCAGCCAGCCACTCCCGGAGAAGCAATCTACGTGGGCAAACTAGGTCACGTGACCTTGTGGCGTCATCGCAACCTGTCCACCGGATTGTGAGCAAACTGACAACCATGGCAGGTAGCTGTTAAATGATTGAACGCGGGTGGCAGCACCTGCCATCGCAGGGCGGTGTCGCCTCCCTCAACCGCTGCACCATTGAGTAAGGAATGGTATGAACACCCAGGGACATATTTAATATAAAGTGGAGAATAAACAAATTCGCATATGCGGGCATTAACTCATTAACTCTACCACGTCATGTCCTTAAGGCGGAGCTTAAGTCTCCCCTACAATTTTTTTTCTGTAACAACAGGAATTTCTCGCGGAGCTCAGTTATCACAGATCCTCAGCTATTGGTGAACATAACTCTGCGGTATACACATGTGCAGCTGGATATAGATACGGGGCTGTACCGGCAATTTTGAGCAAGTTGCAGATCAGAAGAGAGCACATGGAGAAGCAGAGACAGAACGAAACTGTAAAGGAATTAATTGTGAGCGTGAAGTGGGGCTAGTTGTTTCATTCCATAAAATGTCAGCGCGAGAAGACAGGACGAAGAGAGGCAGCTATTATTTCACTAAATCAGTTTTAGAGTTTACAGAATAAATTAATGTTCATTTGGCTGAATATACTGCTCATACCGAGGAAAAACAGAGTAGAAATGTTAGCAACATAAACCACTTAACCATATAAAGCAGCACGCTGCAGGACAGAAAAAGTTACCAGAGGAATGCAGTGAAACCTAACTGAGCTATCTACACAACGCAAAATTTACCTATACAAATAAAAAAAGTCAAACATCAATGCACAAGTAAACAGGAGTAGTTCTTCACGAATTATTCTACGTAAAGTTTTAGGTTAAAAAAAAGACGATTGTTTAGTTCCAGAATAACTGCGTGGGTTAAGCCATTTTTTAAGACTCGTAATGTGTTCCAGAAACAAATAACCGGAAGATGAACTGCCTATTCGGTGCAGTAAGTATTTAAGGCAGAGTGGAGATTTTTTTTTGCCACACTGTTTTAATAGTTGCGACTAAAAAGAACTTTGAGAAATCAGCAATTCTAATAAAGGGTTATACAATAGCATGCACGAAATATACCCATACGATATTCCCGCGATGCTTTCGTGTGTTCGTGATGCCAAGCGTTCAGGGCATCTACATGGTAGAACTGGCCCAGACACTCACGATTCTGCCTAAGACATCACAGGCATCTTCGAAGGGAACGCACAGCTACTTCTCGACCAATGGATGGGTATCGCCAAAGGCATAGGGACCGGGCAAGGAGCTTTCAACGAATTCCAGGCAGGAATACCAACAACTCAGCAAAGACACGACCACTACATCCTTGAATAAAATAGACCTATCCCTGGTGTAAACAAGGCGACGTCAAAGGGGAGTGGCCTGGTGAATACAATCATCCAGTTTCACTTCTGAATCGGTTCTACATGTATCCAGCATTCACTCACCGCCTTTCATCTCCCGATTAGGGACAGCTATTGGTACACCTCACAGCCTTTCTGTGTGCTCATCCTCGGTATGCGTTACACCTACTGCACCATGCTGCCAAAAATCGCATGTTTAGCTGACCAAAACATTAACACATGTGCTGATCCCGTAGGCCAGATTGGTTTATTGCCGAGGTGAGCTACACGTTCGTCTACTCAGCCGTTTATTAACGATGCGACTCCCACTTAACCCACTCGCTCAACCACCTGAGCCCGCAACAGCCACATGACAATAGGGAGTTTTGTAACTGGGTCAGCCTATCGGTTAAGGGTTTAAGGAAACAGCGCCGCGCCAGTGCGCGGACTCAGAGCACTAACGCCCCTTGGGTTAGCGTTCAGCACATGCAAAGTATTGCAGCTTGTCGCGTTAACGCCAGTTTAAAATGCACCTAGGCCTTGATTCAGACTCTTCACAAGGTTTGTTGCGTGTTGACTGAATTCAATAATGGAGCTTCATCAGCGTGTAAAATGCACCGAAGCACTCAATTCCAGACACCCAGTTTCTCTGTTTGATGAAACTGTCACTTTCGGTAATATCCTATCGAGTCTGCCTCAAAGCGCATATTTGAGATAAATGCGTAATTACGGAGAAGAGGGACTAAGGACAGAAACTCAGTTTTCACTTTTGATAAACCCTTGCTTATTTGGGTAGAGCCTTTCGTTGTAGATGTACATTACACGCGAGGTCGTCAAAGCTGGAATGATAGAGTTCTTGAGTGAACTATGCCTGCTTAAGCCTTCTGACACTTCATCAGAGAAGAGTGGTTTCTGTGGGTAATGATCAGCCTCTTCGGCGCTGGCAAGAAGTTCTTCGCCTTGCGTACTGATTCGCTGACTGCGTACAAAACTGCTTGGTAGAGAGGTAATGCTTGGCGTGTGTAATTGTATTCTATTTTACTTCGATGTTTCGTGCATGGTTAAGGCGAAGTTCAGGGATTCTCAGTGTTTCACTAAGATGACGTAAACAGGGCCCATGAACGAGGGCCAAGGGACAGGACGAAGACAGAGGCTTTTTACGAACTGAGGCTCCGAAGTTGCCTCACACTGAATCATTCGTGCTGCGCATGTGACGAAAGAGACAGCGTCACCGCTCTGCGGAGCACTACTTTCTCTTTCTCTGCCTTGGCTTTTGCACATTGGTGCTGTTTACAGCATTTTTCTGACAGAAAGAGCAACAGCTCGACTTATTACCCTCCTTTTTCTTGAATTCATTTCAGCCTGCGGCGACAGGCGTCACGGTGACGCTTCGCCGCATCTTAAACAGGGCGTAACGGTTCGTTTCCATGACGGCTCGAGACGAAATGATACGTCGCGTGACACAAAATGTGGTAAAGGAAGGCCTACTGAATCTTGGGCGGTGAATCAGAACAATTTAGATTTTGGGTTAGGTATACAGTGGCTTTTTCTTCTATTTTCCTGCAGCAGTGCCCTACCATACATGTCTCCTTCTGCGCCTGCTCTTAAGTTGTTAGTTGATATAGTTGGCACGTATTCACGGTGCAGACTCACCAAAAAGACAAGACGAAGCAAAGATCAATGACACCCTCTGTGTCATTGCTCGCTTCGCGCTGCTTGTTCTTCGCTTTCGGGTCAGGCTTTAGGATTGCGAGCGAGTTGGCAAGGAATGACAGATTTCGTGAAGAAATTTCGAATGTATCTCCGATGTTGGCGGCCTTTACGGGCCACTTCATCTGCTTTTTCATTGTCCAGAAGGCCACAGTGTGCTGGTATCCAGAGGAATGTTATGCAGTGGCCTGCGGAAATAGCCAAATGATGTAGATAGCCAATGTCAAGGGAAACGAGCTGATTTTTCTCCAGCAGGTTGGACAGGATGTGCTGAGATGCTTTGGAGTCGGTAAAGATAACCTACCGGTGGAGAGTTTTGTGTAGGATATAGGAAACAGCTTCTTTAATGCCTTGAAGCTCAGCTGTCGTAGAGCATGTCCTCTGGTGCAGCGTGTAAGAAAGGACATGGCTTGTTGTGGGCACATAAAAGCCACAGGAAGAAGTTTCTTGTGTAGTTGAACCGTTAGAGAAGATGAGGGTATGCTGGGTATATTCCTCGGTTAAGTAGGCGAGAACAGCTTCTTCCTGTGGCATGCGTCTCTTTGCATGCGCCCCTGGAACAAACTTCGTCTTTAGAGGCGACAGTGTTCAGGAAGGAAAGGTCAAAGGTGGTAGTTTCTGTGGCTGATTAATAGTAGGGAAGGGCCGGAGCTGCACAGCTTGGCCAAAGCCAGAGTTACCGTGAGTTAGGTGGGCACGGTGTAAGAAGAGCTTCTTCCCTTGGAGGGCATGGCGGAGGTGAGTATGCATAGTCTCCTGGGCGGCAATGACATCTGGCGGGAGACAGCCTGCTTCCCCTACAGTTCCTGATGCAGAGGAATCCCTTGGGAGGCCAAGGCATATCCGCAGGCAGTTGTTAAGCGTGGCCTGGAGAATCTTCTAGCTTGTTGGAGATAATCATTGAGGCCCCGGTAGACAGCATTAGTACTCAGAAGTCGGGAGGTGGTAACCGAGGCGAAGATGGACCGTGGCTGATAAAGGTTTACAACGATCTGTTTACATGGCAGCATTGAAAACGGGAACCACGTGTGCAAGATTGATCGCGTGTTTTTATGCTCCTAGGCAATTCCCTGGCTTCCAAGGGGGAAAAACTCGGCACCTCGAAAGGTTCACGTGACGCAGGCCGAAGAATGCAGTTGGTACATGTAGTCCCCTTAAATTACACAATGATGCCTTCCTTTCAAAGAGGGCGAATTCCCGCATCCTTGTGGGTCACATGAAAGTTTTCTGATCATGCTGACTCACGATGCACATTCCTGGTAGGCAATTCATGTCATTCATAAACATCCGGTTTACCTTGCGATCAAGAGTGTCAAGACAGGTGCTGCCATGCCTTGAACGGATCAAGTAGGGTGATGCGGAAAAACTTCTTAACAAGGGCTTCTGGATGAAAACACCGTGCTTCACCCACGGAGACGCACTCCGACAGCTGCTAATGAGGATGTAGCAGGCATTTCGTACATTTCGCTGCCCGCTGATGCTCGGAAGAATGGCACCCATGTCACTGTACCCCTGTAGCGGCCGCCAGACGATGCATGCCAGGTTGCCTGTTGGGTCGGGGGAGACAACTTTTTGAGAGGCGGACGACTTCGACAGAGAAGACTCCTGGGGATAGAATCAAGGAGAAAACGCCTCTGAAGATTCCCCCAAACAGCAGAACAAAGGATTAGAGTAAAATGAAGTTTTCCCTTGCGGAAGCAACGCTAGGTGCGTGATTTCGCGGTGCCCCGAAGAGCCCCAACTGCGCATGCGCGAGGAGTGACTGTGAGACAGTTACTGCGTAATTTCCTTTCCTCAAATACAATTTTCATTTTCTTCATTACGGCCCTTCTTTCTCTTTCTTCTTTCACTCCCACTTCCTCCCTTATTCTACAAACGTATGACGGGTGTCTACCGAGAAATGTGAGTTACTGCGCAGTTTCGTTTTCTTAAACACATTTTACATTTTCTTCATTACGGCCCCTCTTTCTTCTTTCACTCCCACTTCCTCCCTTTCTGTACGGTGCGGTTCAGGTGTCCACCGAGATGGCAGAGAATTACTGCGCCATTTCCTTTCCTCAAAAAGCGTTGGATTGAAAGGGCAAGGCATCGCGCCGAACGGATGGTGGCGTTCCGTGGGCTCCTTTTTGGCAGCGCTACAACACGCTGTTGCTGGTTTGGTTTGGTTTGGTTTATGTGGTTTAACGTCCCAAAGCGACTAAGGCTATGAGAGACGCCGTAGTGGAGGGCTCCGGAAATTTCGACCACCTGGGGTTCTTTAACGTGCACTGACATCGCACAGTTGTTGCGAAGCTTAAACGTCGTTAATTAGCAGTTAATTAGTATTCAGTCACTCAGTCATTTATCAGTAATTAGCCATTAATCAGTAAGTTATCATTACTTAGTAATTACTACTTAATTATGTGTGACATCATCCAATGGTGACGTCACCAGTGCCTCAAAGGCAGTCAAAGTGGTACGGAAACGCTTTCGCCTCTGCGCACTTTAGATAGTCAAAGTGCCCCCTGAGATGCCGCCGCCGCCGCTGCGATTTCAGCTCCGTTGCTTCCGCAATTCTACAAAGCACAGTCAAATTTTTTGGCAATGCAGTAGATCATCAGCAGGAAAATGATGGGGACAGTCCTTTGTCGCTGGGCCGTGGGGAGTGGGTTATTCGCTGTTCGGGCTAGGGATGCAGAAAGGTGAAGGGGAAAGTTGGAGAAAGGGTGCAGGGTCACTAGCTCGTAGGAGCCCGCTCCTCACGGCACGGGGACAAAGGACTGAACGAAGGAAATAATGAATTGCCACGCTTTTTCTGCGCTGTCACTTAATGTAAAGTCTACCGTACTGTCCCACCTTCCCCTCAGAGCGCGCGCTCTGACGCCCACTCAAATTACAGACCACACGTCGCAAATTTTTGGGAATGCCCACTTGAGCAGCTTTGTCTCGGGGCAGTGGGGACGGGCAGAAAGAGAGAAAACCTTATTACGAGGAAATTTGGTGCACAGGTCTGCCCGGCGGACACTACTACTGGCACGCTACTCAACACATGGAAATGGCAGAACTTCACGAGGGTACTGTTACGGGTTATATGGTGTAACCTGACAAGAAGAAACAGTGCAAACAAAAGCCGAAGTAGAGAAGAACGACACAGGTGCTTCGTCCTGTCAAACACTTCGTCCCGTGTTTGCGGTGTTCCGTCTGGTCATTTTCCTTCTTGAAATGCCAGAAATAGGGAGAGAGAGAGAGAGAGAGAGAGAGAAAACTTTATTTACAAAGGAATTCGGGGCACGCCCCAGGGTCCCCGCACGACCCCACTGCACTCAAGTGTTTATGTTCCTGAGGTCCATAACACTGGCAGCACGGCCGGTGGCGATGGTCTGCACTGCCGGGTCCTCCGAATGCAGCAGGGTCTCCCAGTCCTCCCAGGTCTTGAGGTTCTCTAGGTCCCGCGGGGGAGGGTCCGCCGGGCAGAGGGAAAGGATGTGGAGGGAAGAAGCGAAGGGTTCTGGGCATAGGGCGCAAGCAGGAGTGGGGAAGGAGGGATGATAGTGGGTTAGGGTAAGGGGCGAGGGAAGAGTATGTGTTTGTAATCTGCGCCAGAGTGTTGCGTGTCTGTTATCTAGGGAGGGGTGGGGCGGGGGGTAGAGCTGGCGAGAGGCTCTGTATGCCTGGGTCAGCTCACTGAATGAGTGCATGCGCTCCTTCGTGAAACCCCGATCCGAGGCCACCTGAGCCCGGTTTAAAGAACCTCGGGCTAAAAGGTTGGCTCGCCCGATGCACCCCCGCCCCGCCAAGTGGAGCTGATATGGGTGCCTGCGCACTCCGGGAATCCCGGAAACGAGGCAGAAATAGGGACTTTCTCCCAATTTCGACGAGAAGACAAGAAGTGGTGATGGCCGAATGCAATGAGCTGCTCCCGCGATGTACGAACAGTCTTCATGCACGTGGCCACGTCTTATAGCTTACGGCGTACTGTGAACGCTCCCATCTCCGTTTAACTCAGCTTTTCCTTTAAAGATAAGAAGACAGAAATCATAAATATTTTGTGACGAATGAAATAGACTCAACACTGACAGTCACATGGGTCGATTTTCCTCTCTGTACTCACATGTTATGGCACGCGAAGCAATCAGCAGTTTCGCTAATCAAAACATGGCGATAAACCAGTGTCGGCCTAGCACATGCGCGCGTGCAATCTGCTAAGCGATACTTGCGACGCAAAGGAATCTTGTGCTTGTTTTCTTAATCATTCTCAAGATAAAAAGGGAGTCCTACGCTACATTATAACTCCTGAAAACGCCAGTGTGAACTATTTGACGATGTATCAATTTTGTGCGCACGATGCCGTCAGCGTCAAATGAAATGTGAACAGAGCAGTTGAATCGATCGCAGGCAGCAAATTAAGAACAACTTGAGGCAGACTAGCTTTTAGTGTATTTGATTTCCACTCTGATGGTGCGAAAGCCGCTCCTTGGAAATGTTTACAGGTCCTACGTGTATTTATTCCAGGAGCGAATATTTCTTGCTTTTGTTTTGGTGCTATAGTTTTCTAGTTCACCTTTTGCGGGATAGATGTGCGCGCTATGACATCAGCAGAGAAACGATAAGAGACGAGAACTCATTATGTCAGCACTCGCTGGTATTTTCGTATTCACTCAAATATGCTCATTTTAGAACGTTTGCGGTGGTTGGGCATTAATGCAGCCCATGAAAACGATCCGTGCACGACGTGAATCTCATGCTGAGACTGCAGGACTGAAATCCTAATAGGCTCGTTATTTGACAATTGTGAAGGTTTAGCATAACGCGACCCGTCATCAGCTACCGCGAACAGCCAATTGCGCATGCGCATATGGTTCCGAGTGGAAGGTGCCGGCCCACCTACTGCTTCGGAGGCGCATCTGGGTCCCCGCGTCAGCGGTTTACGGTAGCAGACTGCGCATCACTCTATTCTAAAACTTTCGAATATGTCCCTCCCGCCTTCGCATTTCTATTACACATTGCCTTCCTTTACTGCAGCTTTGAATAACCTTTCGAAATGTACGGCTCAGACGTAGTCCACCGTTATCGACTACTGGATCGCTCTACAAATTGTCACTACTGCGAGGGGGTCCACTCCAAGTTTCCCTATTCGTCGAAATGGAAAACTATCGCTCTCGGCCTTCATGAATTCTTTCTTTCCATGCGGTGGTCTTCAGGCATGGATGCATATGCAATTCCTAACCTCAATGCATCCACACTCGCATGTTTAATACCTAATCAAACCCAACGGAAGTGCACCGACAATGCAGTTTCATAAGCATTGCGGTGCCTCTTTCGTCACTGTTTCCAAAATGACAGCGCTTGCGGATGGCTGCCTGCCTGCATGCCAAAGCAGGGCGATGACGAAAGCGAAGGCACTCGGGAAGGCTACATGCTTGCGACTGCCTGCGATGCCATATGTCACTGCCAAAGCCAGTTTTCCCACTTCCTCCCAACGGTTGTTTTGACGTCGCTGAAAGATCTTGCGCCTCTTTCAACCGTGAAGACGTTTCGTAAAGTAAAAAAGAAAAGAAAAAGAGCGCGCACCGTAGGTCACCAAACTACGCACCGGGCGCACACTCTATAGCTGGCACCCTGACTACGCCCACTGCAGGACAAAGGCCTCTCCCATGACTCTCCAATTAACCCTGTGCTTCGCCAGCTGGCACCAGCCTATCCCGCAAACTTATTAATCTCATCCGCCCACCTAACTTTCTGCCGCCTCCTGCTACGCTTGCCTTCTCTTGGAATCCACTCCGTTACTCTTAAGAATGATCCGTTATCTTTCCTTTGAATTACATGCACTGCCCAAGCCCATTTCTTCCTCTTAATTTAAACTAGGATTTCACTAATCCACGTTTTTTCCCTGACCAACTCTGCCCTCTTCCTGTCTCTTAACGTTGCAGCTATCAATTTAATTAACACAGCTCGCTTCGTTGTCCTTAACTTAAGTTGAACCCTTTTCGTTATCCTCCACGATTCTGCTCCATTGGTGAGCACCGGTAAGAAAGGCGGAGGATAACTTGGAGCTGCAACGCTATAAAGCCTAAAGCCTAGGCCGTATCTAGGAGGGTGGTTTACTGCTGCGGAGTACTAGAGGCGGCGCTGTACAGCTCCGACCCTGAGGTCCAGCTGCGGCTGGTGTGCAGGGCCAGGGCGGCAGCCGAAGCCAACGCCTTCCTGGATTAAAGAACCGGCCAGTCTCCCTTCAGTCCTTTCGGCGCCACTTCCTTTTTTTGCAGTGTGGGTACTTCACCATGCCTAGTACACTGGTATAGCTGCACCGAGTCCATTGGAGACTAAGTTCCTTTGTTTGCTTCACAGATAGCTGTTTATCAGACTTTCAATGGGACGAATGTTTCTGACGCCATCATCAGGGCTCAGTTGTCGATAGCGATAACGGAGGTTAAAGTTATTCCTAACTTATCTTCTCTTCGAAGCGGACTAGGAGGAATGAGTTGTTTTTTGTTTTTTTTGCTTATCCAGTGCCCGGATGAACATCTGACTTTGGACGATATAGTGCTTATTTATAGGGCAGTTTAAATAGGTTTTCTTTCCACTGCAACTGATTCCTGCAAAGGCTACCCACCAAACGTTTTTCTTTCAAACGCACACTTGGTTGCACGAAAGCTGGTGAAGATAAATCGGTGCTTCTTCAGCACGGCATAGCCAGTCGATGCTTGCTCTTCGGAACACGCAGTGCGGTCATGTCCACAACCCCGCAACAATCCACGCTTTCCTAGTTCATTGTGATCCCGGCTTTCGTCCTCGACTCGCTATCACCGGGATCGGCCACTGGGTAGGTTATAAGATTACTTTAGGAACCGGAGGAAAAGGGTCGTTCTATATTACCATGACGCACATCGTCGGTGATCAGCGGCTCACTTTGCCTCGTTCGGTTCCACATCAAACAGCCTGGATTACCGTCCGAACAGGGTTCCTCACCCCCCTCTCCCCTAAGTGCGAAACAAAAGTAGTGAGGATAATAATATGCGCGCGCGCAAGGCACTTCCGTGGCGGACGCGGGCAGCGTGAATTCGTGCCGGGCAGAAGCCGTCGAGCGGGAAAGGACGCCCTGGAACTGCACGGGTCTCTGGCCACACACGCACGCACACACACGCCGGCGGCGGCAGGACAACGGGATCTGGCGGGCCACTTTCACCGGCCTCGGCAGCAGTGAAAGCGCACGCTGATCGCAGAGAAGCCGCCTGGCAGCCACGGCCATCAGCCTCTTGGGAAGAAGAGAGCGCGCCGCTTCTTTCCACGGCGGCGGCGGCGAGCCGCGCAGCCGGCCGACGTAGCCGCGTGGCCCACTTTTTTTCGGCGGCCAGCTCTGGAAGGCGGGCCCTGCTCGCGCGAGCATTTGCTTTATTTTTTTTTCTCCCGCGAGTGGCGCGGGAGGGGGAGAAGAACCTTCTCGGGCTGTACCCGGCGTGGCAACCAGCCTTCCTCGAAGACGACGCTAGCTGCGCGCGAGCCATAGCAGGACGCACGCGCGCGCACTTTCGTGCGCGTCCACGCGGGCTTTGTCGTTGTTTCCCCTCCGGGCCATCATCTCCGCCGTCAAGTCCGCCGCGCTCCGCCCTCTTCTCCCAGAAAAGCGTTTCACCCTTCGGGGCGACTTCCACTGACTGCCGCTCCTTGCTGCGGGGCATCGCGTGGATCTCCCATTGAACGGGTTGGATAGCCAGACGCGCCAGGCTCGTGCCTCTTTTCCTTGGAACATTGATAGCCTCGACTGCTGGAACCTGACATCGCGGCTCTTGTACGGCATCTCGACGACACGGTGCTTTTTTCGGAGCAGTCTTGCAGGCGCTGCCGCCTACGCGTCACAGTGCGTCGGTTTCATTGGCCACAGCGAGGACTGGCCAGTCCTTCTGTTTCCCGCACCTGTTTCGCGGCTCGGGACGAAGGACAGTTAGCTCCCGTCGTCGAAGGCCTTGAACTTCCTCGAGTACTACGTTGTCCTTCCGATGCCTAGCTTTCAGAAGTCGTAGCGGAACGTGAGTGAGCACATCGCTTGAAGCCACTGTTCTGACGGCGCATCATTCGGGTTGATCCACTCGTACTTCCAAAAGCCTTGAGGTTACAAGCCATCGCCTCGGAAAGGACAGCGTTTGGTGCGTATCCCAGCAGCGTTCATCGCAGTTCTTCAGGCCGGCTACTGTGTGTGTGAGCCCACGCCACCCTTTCCCGCGCGCGTAACCATGGCTTCCGGAAAGTGCCGGCTCCTGTGCCCCACGGTGCGTCAAGCCGTCGCAGTGACCGGCGGACCCCCCTGTGATCCGCCGCACAGGTGCGTCTGGACGTCGCCTTCGAGCACGAGGGCGGCAGTGCCCAGCGCCCTGAGACTCAACCATGCCATCCAGCGTGCCGAGAAGCTGACTGGCCACAACACGAGCCGCATCTCGGAGAAGCTGATGAACATGGGGGAACTGCACACGTTCCTGGGCACCGTGGCCAAAATGATGGGCAGCCAGCATCCCATTGTGGATTCTGTCAAGTGAGTCGTGTTCTGTGCGCTGCGCTTGCATGTTTGCGGTAATTCAAGGTAGCTCCCACTTGCCGTCGTGGGAAAAAGGAGTCTTGAGCTGTGCGTTAGTATTTTGTTCAGCTAAAGCAAGATGCTGGTGCGCCAGAATCGTTTTGAGAAGCTGTCATGAATGGTAGTATGCTGCGTATTTTACTAGCAGTGGACGAGGACGGGAATTCACTTATGACAGACTGTGGTCACATAAGACAGGCTCCGTATGTTCGCACAAAGCACATTGTTTCACACATCACACTATAGGATCGGTAATTGGCAAAAAACACTGTAGTCCAACGGTTGCATTCTTGGCACTGTGGTTCCTCGGTTTTTGTACATGCGCAGTCATCTTATAGAATTAGCCGGAGCACGTTTTCGCGAGAATATCTAGTGCATTATTATCAGTGCAGTCGATAGCAAGCGCAGCAACTTTCGCATTTGCCTGCCGCTAGAATACAGACCTAAGCATGCATAAAAGAAACTGAGCACAAAAAAAAAGTTCAGAAAAATGCTGTATGCGTGCACTGATTACGGCAATATGAGCTGAACTTCTTGGAAACAAGCATCGAGGGTATGCATCATCGCTCTTTTCTGATAAGGGCGATAATCATGCGTTGTCGCCCGATACAGCTCGTTTCCATTACACGGTGCAATTAACGGACTTCTCAGAGAACATTTCCCTACATTCGATGCCGCTACCTGTCAGTTCGCGCTTCACCTTTGAGCCGATCACCGTGCAACGCTATGCACGTGTGCGACGTGTGTTCGTGCGAGCGTCGCCGGGAAAGGTGGGGGGGAGACACGGGGGAAGTGGCGCACTGCCGTTTCGCTGCTGCTCTGGTGCACCCACACCGGAGGACGGGCGCATGTGGGTCAGCCGGCCGGCCGGGGGGGGAGGGGGGGGGGGGGGGGGGACCACTCGACAGCGTACGTCAAGGAAGAGCGACGACGCCCAGACGACGGCTTCCGCGTGGCTCGCGTGCCTCGTCCCTCTGCGCTAGCGGTGCCGGAAAGCACGAGCTGCTCGGTGCGGGGAAGTCGCTGCAGAAGTACCCCGCTTCCGAGTTTTAATCACGGCACGGCTGAGGCATCATTTTGTAACTGCTAAACCGGGTGAAAAAGATGCGGAACAATACAGGGAGCCTGTTCGTCAATCGGAGACCATTGGTCCGCCGCGGTGGCTCAGTGGTTATGGTGCTCGGCTGCTGATACGAAAGAGGCGGGTTCGGTCCCAGCCGTGGCGTTCGAATTTCGATGGAGGTAAAATTGTAGAGGCCCGTGTACTGTGCGATGTCAGCGCACGTTAACGAACCCCAGGTGGTCGAAATTTCCGGAGCCCTTTACCACGGCGTCCCTAATAGCCTGAGTCGCTTTGGGACGTTAAGCCCCCGTAAACCATAAACAATAAACCGGAGACCATTGGTCAATCAGCCATGGGGTCAACCAGAGCCTCTTGGCCAAAGCCTTGCGTCAAATGACCTCCGTCCGGTAGCGCACCCCTCTAGGAGCTGCTGATAACCTCGCTTAAATTCACAGCCGTCAGCGCCGTGTCCGCTTGCACCCAAGGTGTTGCTTGACTACCGAAATCAACAGCGTATTCATAACGACGATTCGTTTGCATCAAAACGGTTCACTACGAATTTTTGGCTAAATTAGGTTTTTTTTTTTTTCGTACGGTTGATCAGACTGCTACCTCGGCGAAAACGCGCCTAAGGAAATAAAAGTGTACCAAGCCGGTGCACCGGTACAAGGAGGTTGGGAAACCAGCAGCTAGCAGCCACCGCACGTTGCGCCAGTTTCTTCGTTAACTCTTACTCAGCATTCTCTTACGTTCTTTGTCTTCGAACAGCACTGATTAGTGTGATACTATTGTCGACAGGTGTGCTTTTCCCAGCGTCAAGGCACGCTTGCCGCCGAGCCAGCTATGTACCGGGAACTGTAAATTTGGCGTAAAACTTGCAGAATTGCAGGATAGCTGGCTTACAGAAGATTTGCGCATCCTTAGCTACTCTGCACACGAAAGGAAGAGCGCGTAAGACCGAGTCGCTTTCCGTTGCAATCTATTTAAAACTGGCATAGCGTGAATGACCCCTAGTTCATTTTTTTTATTTATTGATGATAAGCTAGAGACATGTGTCGGTGAGCGGAAGGCACCATTGTAGCCTTTCGGCAAACGCTCTCTATGCGTAATATCAGGAGGACGTGGTCGGATCCTCTCCTCTTCGAAGTTATATTCAGTGGAAGGTGACTGGGGAATCCCTCCTCGCGTTTTCCCCTTTGTTTGCAAGCAGGGTCGGGGAGCAAACGCAGTTAGGGAACGAGAGTTTTGTTTAACGAGAAATGACTAATTCACCTTCTCAGCAATGATGTTTCTTAACCGAAGGTTCTTGTCGGCACAGATGGCACCGTCGCATTCTTTTCAAAGTGGAAGGAGACAGATGCCCCTTAATCTGGCTGTGACGGAAGTTATCGAAAAGACGCAATGGAGTCAAATAAAAAAACTTTCCAGTGGGTGCGAAATTTTCATCAAATCTTGGGCAGAATAGTGTCAAATCCTCACCATGCAGCACTGGTCTCTAGCTAGTGAAGAATATGTTTTTCTTCCTCGCGCTCTCTTGCTTTCTGTCCACAAGAGAGGTGCGAAACCAGTACGAATGCGAGGACCAAGTCGAGACAGGTCGAGACATTGTGCCCTTTCGACAACTACCCTTTATATACGATCTCGAAAGTTGGTGGAAGCCGCCCGGAGTTCAGGTTCACGCAGATTAAATGGAATTACCCTCTCTCATTTTCGAAAACGAATACTATGAAGGGCAACTGACCCCTTCTGTGGGCAGCGCAGGAAGTTAAAACGCAGCCTCTGACCGAGGGTACTTGGTTGGAATATAATCGTGTGTCTCTGTAAGTCAGCTTTTCCGCAATTTTGCAGGTTTTCTACGGCGGGAAAGCCCGCCTAGTCCGGGCCGCTCTACTGCCTTATGCCGGCTAGCCGTCGCGTCTTGGCGTGTACCTCCGAGGGTCATGAATGGAAATGCGATCAGTGACGCTTACTACAGGAGGTGTTTCGCGGTCGTCAGGCTATCAGCGACACGACGCTGCAAAATGCGGAATGGCAGGAACCTTAACAAGCAGTGACATTGTGTATGTCGTCGACGAAAAGAAAAGATACAAAAAGTCGTCGTTATCTACGCGATTACTGCTCACATAAAGCCCCAGGTTCGGCATTCCGTTTAAGTCACACGAACGAAAGCTGCAGTCGTGAAGGCATTCAAAACCAGCACAGGCGTAAACCTCCTGGAATGCCCTTTCCATTCGAACAGAGTTATCGTATCAGCAGACCTGTTGCGCACGTCAGGTTCGCACGCGCGTGTGAGGATCATTTATTCCAGACCCCTGGGCGTCGAGGAAAGGTGCGAGCGGCCCGTGACAAGCAACGTGAAGGGCGCGTGATAGGCCGCACGCGTTATGCTCTTGGGCCACACAACCGCTTCGAGCCGCCTCGCCTCGGCACCCACCGCTCGCGAATCCTGTTTCTCATCTGCCTCTGCGCGATCTTTGACACCGCGGCAACCGCAGTGGCGACCGACCAGCATCGGCGGAGGCGAGCGAATATGCGCCGCTATTTCTGGAAAAAGAATGGAGTCAGACAACCAGGGATTGCCGCTTTCGCCTCCGCTACACACAGCGTGCCTTCTCGCCTATCTTCGCGGAGGACGCGCGGCGTCGGGCACGCAGGGAGGAGGATGTGTTCCTGGGCGGGACGAAGAGAAGGATGAAGAAGAAAGGACTATCGTTTCCTTTTCTTCCGCGGCGGCTCAAGATCGGCGGCGGCGGCGGCTTCAGGGTCGGCCGGGTTCGATGACCGGCGGGCCGCGGCGTCCGCTCGAGAGTAAAAGTGGGCCACAGTGCCGGCTTTCTCGGCGGCCCGACGCTGTCCAGGCGCACGCAGTCCCGATTCTTATCTCTGGAGCAGCGGGGAAGTGCGGGCCGGCCCTACACTGGCAGCTCTCGCTCCAATGCGGAAACGGGCATCGCGCGATGGCGGTTCCTGCGCGTCGGGAGAGGGTTGCGGCGGGTCTGTTTTGGGCGCTCATTCAGTGCTACGACGGTTGAGCGGGTCTACGGAGGAGACGGCGGAGACTATGAAGAGGCGCGTGGTTGTGCGCAGTGCGAGTGCTGGGTGCCTGAGAAGCATCTTCGGCTCTGCCAGCCCTTGGCGTTCATTGTTCATCGCCGAATGTGGCGGTGCCCATCGAGCTTCCTTCGTTTTTACTTACAGATTCATCAATTAAAATTCCCAAGTTTCGCGGTGCTCCAGTTGTAGTACTATTAGTAGGCCTCAGCAAGGGACGTGGCGTCGACTTTCGGAGAAGGGCCATTGCGCGGTACCCGCCGCGGTGGCTCAGTGGTAAGGCGCTCGTCTACAGAGCCGGAGTACCCGGGTTCGAACCCGACCGCGGCGGCCCCGTTTCGGTGGAGGCGGAACGCAAGAGGCGCCCGTGTGCTTTGCGATGTCAGTGCACGTTAAAGATCCCCAGGTGGTCGAAATTATTCCGGAGACCTCCACTACGGCACCTCTTTCCTCTTTCACTCCCACCTTCCTGCCTTCCCTTACGGCGCGGTTCGGGTGCCCGCCGAGATATGTGAGACAGATACTGCGCCATTTCCTGTCCTCAAAAACCAAACCAATTGCCCGGACGGCACTGCACGAGGAGAGCCATCTGCACCTGGTGGCGGCAAGCGGTCACTGGCGGGTCGTCACCGGGGACAAAAGGGATAGTGCTGGTGTCGTGCCGTTCCGTAACAACCCCCGTGTGACGGGGATCAGAGTTTCACGCGCGAAGGCTTCGCGGATGTGCCTCTCCCGGATGACGCCGGGCAGCGAGTTTAGCGAAGTCAACAACACCGATGTCCTTCGAGGGTGAGATACACAGAGGTGCGAACCCAACCTTGCTGAAGACGGCAAGCGACGACAAAAATTCTTCCGAGACTTCCAAGAATTGGATGATGCGCAGTTGGGGCCTAGGTGTGCGACGGTGATTCGCGGCGATCTCCAGGGGAAAGAAGGAACATTGCCAGGGGGGTGGGCAGTCCCACCCCGAGGCTTTGTTTTTTGCAATGCTGTTCTTTGTTTTGCAATGCCATTTAATCGTGTGTACTTTTCGGACTTGGGTATCGGACGTTAGATTGGGATGGTGTGAACGATTAAATTTTAACTGCTAACACCGATGCTTGTCTGGGAAACTTCTTCCACGTGCCGACAGGTGGAGACTGTTGTCGTTTTGGGTAGGAATTTAAAAGTATTACTAGCTTTTACATTCAGTAGAGCTGTAGATTCACTGCTCACTACCAAACTCAAATGCGCGCTAAATAACCGTTGCCACGGGCACCGTGCTGCTTCGTATGTGTAGAAAACAAAATTTACCTTTCAGTCTCAACAAACTTTTAGGAGTGTTGGTTGGTTAAGGTTAAGTTGGTTAAGAAATAATATATTTTCTTCTAAATTGTGCGCAACACCAACTGGGAAAATTTCAGGAACATCCTCAGTAAAATTTCGCTAGTCACATTTTGCACGCGGTAGCCTGCATGTTAAGTGACGTACTAGGGTCTTGCATGCTTTGGTGCTAGCCATCTCGCCAGTGGTATGATGCAACCAAGAATACTTTTCTGGATTACACTTCCCACAATTTGGGGAGAAGCTGCGCGTATTCAGGCGGAGACAAACTTGCGGTTACTGTCCAGATTCTTCGGAGAGCGTAGCTTCGCCGCTATTTTAATCAGTATTTCTAATTCGCGTTATGGAGGGCAAGATCTAATTTATACTTGCAATGAAAGGCCACTTTTTTGTAACGAAAGGCGACGATTACTATTCGTTCAGTCGGCTTGTGTCGAACGAAGAAAATTACCCCATCCTTTATAAAGCAGGTACTTGTTGATGGCCGTCCCTGACTTTGTAAGACGTGCACTTCAAAAACACAAGGCAGTGAAAGAAAAAAAAAGCACCTAAATTCACAGGGCCATCCTTCTAGTTCTGAACACTCCTGCTTTCTCTTTTCCCTGAATTTTTGTGCACATCTTGCTGTCCAGCCACTTAGGTTAGCCCCGTGCGATAACCCCCCAACTCCTAATTCTGGCGAATGCATCGAAATGAACGCAGCCGAGTGTGGCACGCGACCCCGCGCTGCATCCTGCTTCGTCTCCGCTTGGCTTGTGCGCCGAATGAAGCAGAACCAGTCCGCGGCAGCCTCGATCCGATTCCGCACCCTCTCCCTCGAGCGTGCTCTACCTCCGGACTCCGCCGCAAGGTTGCGGCCTCATGGGGTCAAGTGCACCTACCGACGACCCTCACCCGACGCGGGGAAGGGGTCAGCCTCGAGGGCGTTGCGCTACTGATCCCGACCGGGGCCGGGTTTGATCCCCTTGGTCATCCCCTGTCGAGTACGTAGTGATTTAGTAAAAAGTTAAAGCGCAAACAGACAACCTTAGCGCTTGTGTACGTGTGCCGTCTCCCTGTGATTGTGTGTGTTTTTTGCGCTATAACTTTTTACTAAATCACTAGGGACCAACTCGCCCACAGAGAAGCTTTAATCGAGTCAGTAGGCACACTGGAAGACAGTCCGCGCTCGTACCGACTCACATGACTTCATAATGCGTCCTGGAAACGAAACCCGCATACGAAATATCGGCAAGGCATTTGAATAGAAACGGTAAGCTGCTAACAAAAGATGGGTGGTGACTGTCGTATTTAAGCAGGAAGAAAAAAAGTTGGGCAGGGGATGCAGATTGCACGTACAAAGCAGAAAGAGAAAATATGCAACCGTCGCAGCGAAAGCACGTAATCTTTATTTACAAGTTCGTGTACCAACGGCATAAATCTCTGCTTTGTGCCAGTAAGCGGGTCTGTTGCAGTGAAACAGCCCAAGCACAGGGCAGATAGAATTCGGCCTATGTCGATTGTTGGATTAAAAAACATTTATTGCGTCGACAGAAGGTTTCAGGAGACACGTACTAGATGGCCGCTAGGCCATGGCTGGCGGTGACCTCATTGGCCCGCTCGATCGCCCGTACTTGAACCTTGGTGTCCGAGCTGGCCAGCACGGCCTCCCACCGCTCGCGAGAAGAGAGCTGTGTCAACCTCGCCGGAGGCGGATCATCTGCGCAGTTCCACAGAATGTTGTCATATATGTTTCCCTTTCACCACATTTATGGCAGTTTGGGTCATATTGCCCAGGGTACATGAGGGAAAGCACTGCCGGATTCAGAAGGGAGCGTGTTTGCATTCGGCACCAGGTAACTTCCTGCGCTTTTGTTAACGATTTGTGGGGAGGGGGATATGCGCGCCTCTCCAGCCTAAAGTGATGGCGACGTACTACTGCGTGCTAATCGCAAAGAAACCACTATAACCGAAAGCGGAGCTTTTATGCTAAAAAATCCAGAAACAAAACATAGGCGTCACCGATAGCGTCCCATTTCGTAAACAAGAAGGCGATGACAATAAGCAAGAAGGCAAAAAAAAATCTAAGCGCACATCGTCGTCGAGAAAACACTCTCTCAGCCAAATCCTGACATGAATTTGAGTTTGGTTTGGTTATTGGGGTTTTAACATCCCAAAGTGACTAAGGCTATGAGGGACGCCGTGGTGCAGGGCTCCGGAAATTTCAACCACCTGGGGTTCTGTAACGTGCACTGACATCGCACGGTACACGGGGCTCTATAATTTCGACTCCATGGAAATTCGACGACCGCGGCCGGTATGGACCCCGCGTCTTTCGGGTCAGCAGCCGAGCACCATAACCACTGAGCCACCGCGGCGGCATGGGTCCGGACTCGCAAGCTACTCAGATCATGAACTGAGTGTGAGCTTGAGTGAAGCCGAGTGGGTCGACTCATGAGGGAGTCCGCCAACCTATGGTGCCTACATTTATTTCGCGTGACCGCGCATATCGTTCGCGAGATCAATTTCTTGTGAAATGAAAGCCCGTTCGCAAAAAAAAAAAAAAAGAAACGAAATGTATGTCCCTCCTCCTGCAGTATGCACACATTAACAATGTAAGCTGGCCAGCCATGGTAAGTGTCGTTTCAGCCAGGTTTCCGGGGTCGAAATACCCCAGCTCTATGAGCGACTTATTTTGGAGCCGTACCCGGCGCTACGGCAATACTTAGGCACCGAACCATCTCAGGCGAAATGATCTCACAAGCATAGGTGTTATTAATCTCTACGCGATAATGCCCGTCATTGTCTGACCCGTAATGTCATCACTAAGGAATGCACCTTTATTTTTTTTTTGTTATCTGTGTTCTGGAATTCTTTACTGTTGCATTAGCTATTGTACAAGAAACGGAACTCTCACGTCAGTGGTACAGCGGTTATGAGGGAAGGAAATGTGCCCTGGCTTTGTCCTTCAAAGTGGAAACCCGAAGCGCGCCAAGACAAAGGCAGGAAGGATAGATAAGAGGGAGAGAGAAAAGCGGCAGCCATCGCAGTGGATCGAAAAATAGTGCAGAAAACTTTCTGTTGTCCCCAAAATAATTTTCTGTAGTATTTTGCGCCCCGACAACAGAAATTCTTGTCGTAACGACAGGATTTTCTGTAATATTGAACAGTCTCAGGTCCTAACCACAGAGCCAGTTCTGTAGCAACAACAGACACCTTCGCAATACTACAGAAAAATCGGCCGTAACGACAGGACAACAGAAACGATAGACGCACAACGCTTCCGCTCGGAACACAAGATTTTTTTGTGTCTTTGTGATTACAGAGATTCTTGTGCTCATTCGTGCTTCTGTGTTTACAGAGCTGCTATGCTTAGCAATTACGCGTCGTTTGACGTCAGAAAGCGCGGGTTGTTAAAACAGGTTAGCGATTTTGGTTCAAGAAAGTTTCACAAAGAATTTGCACTCCGTACACACAATGTTTCCTTATTCATGCATTCATTTTTACTCGTGGCAACAAAAGCGCAGTTGAAAATAATTATATTCGCGAGAGCTACATTTGCGATTTCCTCCCGAGATGGCGCTGCACGCGGCAAACAGTCCTAAAAAGGTCAAAAGCATTACTTGTATGTTGTCCTTGTTGCGGATGCAGATCTAGTACTGCAGAAAAGTAGCCAGGCATATCGAACACAAGTATTTTCATTCGTTTATTTTTTACCGGTCATTTCTCTTCCTGGTCGGAATAGTGCTGCAGTCAACAAACCCAAGCCTTATGCCCGCGCGTAGAGAAAACCCCTATTCTACAAGTCCCCGGCGCACACGTCCGTAACAGTGGGGCCCGCTGTTCCCTTGAGACCTCCAATAATTAAGCCCCACTATTCTAAAACTCTCTAACTTCGACCAGGATGAGTTCTTTAAAGTATGCTGACATCCAACAAACAGGAATTTTTCGCGTTTCCCCTCCTTTTGAAATCCTGGCCACCGCTTCCGGGATTCGATCTCGCGACCTTGGACTTAACATCCGTGATGCCGTAACGACTGAACCACCATGGCGAGTTCATATTCCGACGCGCTGGGATCGGTACCGTGCTTCTATTCGCTCCTCAATTTTACAAGCCTGTCCCTACAAGAGCCCGCCGTCTAACATGGCGTTCCTTGTCGAGCGGTAGATGTGAAGGTCTTTCCTCACAGAAAACGTTTTTTTCTCTCTCACCAGCGCAGATGAAGTCATTGGTCATTTAATAAATATTAACCATCTTTTTATCATGTGTTTGGAATGTATATGCTGTCGGCTGTGTCTCGCGACCCACAACAATTCATGCTTGGGGGCGGTGACGCTTTCTTATCACCGGGCTTTCCCGAAGAATTGGTTCAAGCTGCAGTTGAATACAGCCGATGACTAAATATAACTTTTATACATATGGGGGGGCCTCTATGAGAACTGAAAAAGAACATACTCCAGGTGCGGCTCAGCCTGATTCTTTAAATGACGCATTCTGGGCGCTACAGCTGCTCTTGAAGCTTTTGCGTGTTCACAAGACGAGGAGTTTATGAATACTACGCGGAATAACACGGGCAGAATGATGATACGCCGGGTGCGGCGTTGCAGCTTCTATAGTTTCTTTTTATACAATAGAAGTGCTGTCAAAGTTAGCGCCTCCACTGCAAAAATGTTATATCGACTAGCCCGAATCGTCGTTTTATTGCCATAGTTTCGAAGGCCGGATAATTCTTATCGAAATTGTCACGGTCAGCGCGAGTTGGTGCAAGCGCCTGATAGGAGAGTCATGCCAAAATAAATCAGCCGAGGCAGGACAGTGCTTCAGGTGACTCACAGAAACAACGTAGGGGAAACGCTGATTAGATATCAATGCACAATTGAGGCAGATTGGGTCCTTTGCGGGCAACAGAAACAACGGCTCGAAAGGACGGAGTCGACAGCAGAGCCCGTTTGGTGGAATGACTTTGCTCGCAGAGTGAATTCGCTCCAAGAGTAAAATGAGGACTGATCAAAGTTTTCGTTTCGGCAAGTTAGTGAAGCATTGCTAAACGGAGGGATGTAGAATGGAAAGGACGTGACAGGAAGTGACCGCGTGACGTGACAGCGCTAGTCCTGTCTATCTAGACCTATTAGTGTGCCTCTTTTTTTCGGGATTATTATGCGAAGCATATTACCAGAGGTACACTACAGCCCTTCGCCTTGGTTTCGCGCCGTGCACACCACGTGACACATGACGTCACGACAGAGGACGATGAGGGTCCACCTCGCGCCGTCGCTGTGGTTGCACGCCGTGCAGACCACGTGGTACAGTGACGATACACCACGTGACATACCACGTGACACATGACGTCACGACAGATCGCCGTCACGCGCTGGGAGAGGGAGAACGATGCCATCGCCCAGACACCGGAATGTGCTCGAGCGGCATTCCCGCGCATTTCGAACGCGCGTTCACACTCGGTGTAGGTGAAACGCTCGCTCCACCGGGCAGGCGGACGCGGCTTCTGGGGCAATCCAGGCGCCCACCCAACGCGCGTCTCGGGGTTAGTCGGCGTTCCGCTGTAGCCATGCCGTTGTCTTCCCCCACGAAGAAGGCTTCTAGTGGTTGTATTAAAATGATCAAGTATTCAACCAAGGAAAGCCATGTATTAACAAGCCTAGCCATCAATATGCTTCGCATCTGACCAGGGTTAACCAAGTTAAGCCTCAGCCATTTTTTTTTTTCAGAACGTATGACTATTTTACCTATTACAAGTTTTGTTCCTAAAAAAATGATAGGACGAAGACTGCCAGAAGAACTACTCTCAGAAAGCAGAAATACGGGGTGCCAGGCTAAGCACCGGGCGATCCTTGTCGTATGTCCCAATATTGTTGTAGGTATCATCTAATTAGCAGTGCGGCTTGCGATATGCAGTGCAAGTGGGCAGACAGTTAAATCAGTCGCTCATTGCAAGGTGTGTTGCTGTAAGCTTCAACTTGAACAGTGCGGAGGGATAAGACAAAGTGTGGTACATTTCACTCTCGCTCGGCGTAAACCAGTCAATCAGTCAATTAATGAAAACCTCTTGTTTTATTTTTCACCAAAAATATAATGTTTACAAATGGGAGCCAGAGAAAAAGCCTAAAAGCTGAAATTCTAGCCAGCAACGACAAGGTTGTGTTGACATGACAAGTATTTAATTAGTTACAACAAGTAATTATAAAGGACTAATCAACTGACCATTTGAAAACCCAAAACAGTAATGTATAGTTTTTAACCACTCAAACTTATACCCTCTAAACACTGAGCCACCACGCAATTTTTTTTTACTGCCTTGCAGTCGTTATTGTGATCGTGACTTTCGTATAATGCCATTAAATCTGGACTTGTAGGACCAACTTCGAAAGTAATGGCATTAACAAACTAAGAGCCTTTATCATTTACTGCCATTTCTTGAGCATGTGTGGCACGGTTATTACACATACCGGTAGGTACAGTCGTGACCAATATGCGAGGGAGCAAGGTTTGAGCATTTATTTTTTGATTACTCCCTAATTATATGTGGCAAGCCCTGTTTTTTCTGTTTTCTAACTAGTTTTCCTCTTTTCGTATATATACTATCCGAAATTCATTTAACATATAGTACGCAAACAACCAGGAAATTGTCTAGCTTGTGCAAAATGTCTGTTCGCTCTCATGTTACTTACGGCTAAGGTCGTAAGCACACGCAAGGTACGAAAAACAGGCGCAGAAAAAAAATTTCAACTGGCCCGCCGACTGTCTGGATCCACTGAGTTCTGCCATATCTAGGTCTGTGCATACGCCTCAATACCTACACATACCAGAAGTTTATACGTCTCCACGACCGCTGGGAGTTGAAAAACAAGCATGAGCGGCTATAGCCTATGTGCCTCGAGCACGTTGCCAAGCTAAGGCGGAAACCCACTTCCGCTCCGTCTTGACTCTCGGCGGCGGCTTCGGCCAGTCGGACGAGTTGTAACTGAGTCGCCGGGTCGGAGCTCAGTAGTAAGGTCTCCCATTGATATTTTGTGTTTATACCTTGTCCCTCCCGGGGGGCATGAGGACATTCCCATAGTATGTGGTCCAAGGTGTCCCTAAGCTCGCAGTTTGCGCATTTGTCTGAAAATTGCCCTGGGTACATAAGACTCCAGAGGGCCTGGTTTGAAAAGGTGTAAGTTTGTAACCGGCGCCTGTTGATGGCTTGGTATCTGGACAAGGATCTATCCGCTGGAGGAAGTCTAGCTCGTTACAAACGATAGTGCTGTGTAAATTTCTCTGTAGGATCGTAAATTTATGTGCGTGTGTATACAAGCACAGTCCGTTCAGAACCTTTTTCTGCGCTGAAACAAGGTGGCGTCTTCATTTCGTAGAGGAACAGGCGAGATGCGATCGCTCGATCTCGCCGGTGGGGGATGTGCGGCCTCGATACGCTCCGCGAGCACCGGTCACGCCCTTTGCCGAACATCTGTAGCTGCCTTCCGACGGAAGGAAATTTCCGCTCTTTTGCCTTGGGTGGCTCGCGTGTCTGAGAGCTGTTCGCACGGGCTAGCTTTGTCGGCTGAGCACCATGACACTGAAACCGGAGGTGTAAACGAGAAGTTAGCATCCGACCACTGCGTGGTTCCTATATATTTAATCGCAGGGTGTTGGTGCTCTTGACAGCAGTGCCAGTACGTTTTAGGGCACTGCAGTGGCGGCTTAGTGGTCTGAGCATCCGCCTCGCATACGGGAGGGGCGGGGTTCGATCCCCAGAGCAGCCGTGTACCCACCGGTGATACAATGGGTACAAGTTTTCCCCTGGTCTGGTGCCCGGCTTATTAAGGGTGAAATGCCTTGGAAATCGGTCTTCGACCCCAGCTCGAGTACAAGACAATATCTTACGCCATGGCTCCATTTGGCCACAGGTGACCTTGCGTCATAAAAATCCATCACCATCAGCAGTGCGTTTTACGGGTGCTGTTCGCACGTGACAGTAACTGACGATTGGCTCGCTTCTGCTCCTTGGTAGGCGAGCATGCGAAAGTGGAGGCTCTCATCAGTGGAGCACTATTCTGAAGTATTCTGAAGTACCACCATATGTTCGAATTATGTGTTTTAACGTCGGCTAGGCGTGAGCTTCACAATGCCGTCGAATTTTATTGACACAGTGTCGATACCTCAGCAGGGAACGGCTCCAGCTATGCAGATGAACGCCTTCCGGCAATCCGTCAACGCGGCAAAGCCTCGCGGCGCTGAGTGCATAAAACCATATCATACTATGCGATGCGACACATCTATGTGACACATCTATGACACTGAACTGAAGGCAAGATAACCGATTTGGTTTAAGGCTTACAGATTGGATTTCAAGGGAAGGGAAGCTGGCAGAAATTTAGGTGGGCAGATGAGATTAAGAAGTCTGCGGGGATACAGTGGCCGCAACTGGCGAAGGACAGGGTTAATTGAAGAGATAAGGGAGAGGCTTTTGCCCTGCAGTGGGCGTAGTCCAGCTGATGATGATGACGCAATTTGATCTCGCAGTGTGCTTCTGAAGGATGGCGGTAGGTGGGTGGGGGCTCGTACGTGGGCGATGCATTTTCACCGGTGGGTTTCCAGAGGTGCACCCACTAGAGGATGCTCCGGAAGAGGCACCTTCCAGTCCGTGCGGTGCCCGGAAGGGGCCCTAATCTACTCTGATCCGCTGGAGCGCTGGAAATGGAGACTTCGCACACGCACAAATACCACTGACTTTCGCCGAAAACGACTATACTGCTGCCGCAGTAAAAGAAAATAATAAACACCCTGGATCCCTCGTCCTTTCTTTGCGGTTTAATGCACTGGCGACAGCCAGCTATGCTAACTTCCTTTATAACATACTGTTTACCAAAGCATGTGTACTGGCGTCAAAAATAATGTTCACTGAGAGCACACCGATCGATAACCGTAAGGTAAGCGACATAAGGATAGTAAGTGGAAAGGATTGAAGAAGCTCTAAAGCACTAAGGAAGACTCAAAGCAGCATAGAGGAGAGAAAATAACTTTATTGTTAGCGCAATATCAGGAACTCCCATGAAGATTCAATGCTTGTTGGATTGACGCTAGCTCATCGCCCCGTTGAGTCGACGACAGCCAAGCATGCCAGGACGATGTAGAGGGTAAGGAAAATGGATCAGTTACTACACTGCAAATGACGATGGACGTAAGAAGGGTGAGACCACGCTGTATTGCCCTTTCTAAGTCCATAGTCATTTTTGCTGTTGTAACTATGTAAAGCACGAACCAACCCTCCCAGCTTCCTGTCCTTGAGAAGGAAAGCGGGACGATTGAATAGCGACAGGGCAGGGAAAGAGCAATTAAGAATTCAAGCGTGCTCGAAAATCAATGTGCGCAATGAAAGACAAAGAGGGCAATATCATTAACTATTGACCCATGGCATACAGTTGAAGTAGCAGGTGAACTCGGCACGGATTTGTACCACAGCTGAACTTTCATGACGTAAGTGGAAGTGGTACTGCTAAAAGAACCCCAATTCTGCTAATAATGAAAGAGGAAGCAGAAGAAGCCTTACAAGAAATGCAGAGGGGTAAAAGCGATAGCAGAGGATCAAGTAAGGACAGGCCAGCTGAAGGAGGGTGGAGACACTGTGCTGGAAGTGCTTACCTTCCATGAAGATGCAATGCTTCACGAGATCAAGTGTATCAGAAGTATGGAAGAATGCTAAAATTATATTAACTGTGACAGCATAGCGCAGAAGACAAAGGCAATAGAGACGCGAACGCAGACAGTGCTTTTCTGTGGTCTCGTCTCTATTGCCCTTTGTTTTTTGCGCCATATCGTAACAGTATAGCACCAACTAGCTCACAATGCAGTCACTCTTGTAAATTATATTCACCCATAAGAAATGTTTGTTAAAAGGCTTCGAAAATGAGACCCACTAACCTACGGTGCGTTGTTTACAATGCATTTACTGAGATCCTCGGTAATGGAATCAGACGAAACTTAGACTTAAAACAAGGAAATTAGATGCTTTTCGGAAATAGTTTTCCGCAATAAGTCATCTTATAAGAGCTTCTACGTTTGACCTTCATAGATTAAGCTTCAGCAGAAGCATCAGCAGTTATGCAGACACTGCGTAATGAGTGTTGGCATAGGAGGCTAATTTAAAGGTGCGCTTGAAAATCTAGACAGTGACTGTATCATGAACGTTGTGCTCTGCAAGAAAAGTGATGTAGGTAATACAAATGTGAAAAGGTGTGAGGCAAGCTAGCAAAATCTGTTCATTGCTGTTCGATACATGTTCGCAAGAGGATTTCAGAAGGCTAGATTGGGAAGAGCTAGTTATAAGAGTTCATGCTAAATATAATAGTAACTTCCGATTGTCTAATACCGTTGTCTTGTTGAGTGACTCAACGAAAAAATCGCATCGCATGACTGAGTACCTAAACACTCAAAACGCAGTGGTAGCACTAAACATTTATATGAACAAAGCAAAAGTAATATTCAGCAGTGGAAAGGTAACAGAAGTTTGGAGTAAGCATTGGGGGTATATGAAGGAGCACGGCAGTTTATTCACCTAGAACAAGTAACGATAGCAGATTCGTATTACGAGAGACCAATAGTTAGGGACTTAAAATGAGGTTCAGTGTACTTGGCAGATGCTGTGAAGTCGCGTCCTATTAAAAATGTCCTGAAAGAGGACATTGGCCAGCACTCGCCTCGCTGGGTGTCAGATGATTGCATATATACTGTCTTAAATTAGTTATAAACGAACGTACTTTAGCGCTAATGAGAAGTTTTGAAGTTACGTAAAGCAGAACACAGCTTTAGAATGAAAATGAAGGTGAGGGGGACTGAGGTAACGCGACTGAGGTAATACTGAGGTAATATACGAGGGGGTACCCAAAAGAAACCGGACTAATTTTTTGGTGGGCAGCGCTTTCGTAGTACCGTGTTTTCCCGCTAGGAGCGCAGAGAGTGAACATTCCAGAGTCAGTCAGCCGAGTGGCACCGCTGAAGGTCACACGTACTAGTGTCGTCTGCGTTTAAAGTGATAACAGTTTTCTGTGAGTGTCGTTTTTGCAATGGCTGGTTCTCGTGAACAGCGTGTGGCGGTGAAATTCTGCTTTCTGCTCGGTAAAAATGGAACAGAAACTTTTGAAATGTTAAAAACAGCGTACAAGGATGATGCTATGGTGAAAAGTCAAGTGTTTGAGTGGTTTTCCCGTTTCAGAAATGGTGAAATGTCAATTGATGATCAACCTCGTTCTGGTCGTCCTTCCACGATCCGAACACCAGAAAATGATGAAAAAATTCGTGCAATCATCAATGAAGATCGACGACGGACAATTGAAGAAATTGTGGAGCTGTCGGGAGTGACTTGGAGTTCGATGCAGCGAATTTTGACAGAAGATTTAGGAATGAAAAAGGTGGCTGCCAAATTCATGCCACGACTGCTGACTCCTGAACAAAAACAAGGTCGTTTGGAAGCATGTTGTGCTTTGAGAGAAGAGTCCCGAAATAATCCAAACTTTTTTGAAAAATTATCACAGGTGACGAAACTTGGTGCTTTGCTTACGATCCTGAATCAAAGCAACAATCAAGCCAGTGGAAAACTCCCAGTTCGCCTCGCCCCAAGAAAGCTCGTCAGGTGAAATCAAACCTCAAAACAATGCTGGTTTGTTTTGTCGACGTGAGAGGAGTCGCCCATTCAGAGTTTGTTCCGCATGGTCAGACAGTTAACCAGGCGTTCTACTTGGAAGTTTTGAAAAGATTGCGCAACAGTGTGCGGCGGAAGCGGCCTGATTTGTGGCAGTCGGGTGACTGGTTTCTCCACCATGAGAATGCCCCTGCTCACACAGCCTTGTCTGTACGACAATATTTGACCAGAAATGGTATGACCCCTGTTCCTCACCCCCCATACTCACCGGACCTTGCCCCGTGTGATTTTTTTTTTGTTCCCCAGAATGAAAAAACACATGAACGGAAAGCGTTTTGCTGATGTTGCAGAGGTAAAGAAAAAAACGACGGAGGCGCTGTCAAGCATTGCAAAAGATGAATTTAAACAATGTTCTGAAAAGTGGAATGAAAGATTAGCCAAGTATATTAGTGCAAGTGGAGAGTACTTTGAGGGATATTGAAGGTCAGTGCTTAAAATCTGAACAAATAATTTCAAACAAAAATAAGTCCGGTTTCTTTTGGGTACCCCCTCGTAGGAAGGGAGCATAGCGGTTGATAAGGAAACAAATTGGAGTCATTGGCGTCGTATAGCTAAAATCAAGAGGAAATGGACATTCGGCAGGTCGGTAATGTGGAGTACAGGTAACAAATGATTCTTAAGGGGATAGCGTAGTGGATTCCAAGAGAAGGAAAGCATACTAGGAGACAGCACAGTGTTCGTTTTGGTGGCTTTGCAGGGTTAAGTGGTTGTTGTTGCTCTTGCTACTGAGAGAAGGATGAAAAGGAAATTGGACGGGCCTGCCAACTGGCTCCAGCCGAGCCACCACCGCTGCCACGTGCAGATAGAGGGAGAGTTAAGAGATCAGAGGAAAGAGAAAAAGAAAAGAAAAGACGCGCGTCGCAGCAACAACCGCGTCCGCCGAAGCGGACGCTGGCTGGAAAAACAGATCAGCGGCCGCCAAAGCTGGCTCATATAAGCTCTAATCGGAGGCATTTGACCGACAGTGCCCGCCACCGGGTTGATAATGAGAGCACATTTTTGCAACGCTGGACGAGAATATACTGCAGACTGTGTCCATATTCTTCCTCACGTCGCTCCCTGCTCCTGAACGCTACACGTTACCGAGCTGCCGGAGTGGTGCAGCCTCTTTCCTCGCCTCCTAATCAGCTTATAGTTCACGCTCCTTTTGTGTTCACGTCGGGTTATAATCCAGGGCTTCTGACTATGGCCATTTTCCACTCCATCGATCAGCTGTCGTTAGTGAATGGTGGAGGTACATGCCGAGTCAATCCCCTACTGTAAATTCCGGCATACGATTCGCGCACGATATAAGTTTCAATTTCAAAATTTCGCGAAGCGCGGAATATCGACGGGTGAGAAGTACAGATATTAGTATTGTTTCCCTATGCGGATCGTCGTTTCGACAGAAGCACCGCTGTCACCAATCGCTCTCCGAGCTTTTGTTCTGGAACCGAAAGGAAGCCAGGTCATTTCTCAGCAGAGAGGAAGCTGTCACTTGGAGACAATTACAAACAGGCTCTTTCCCAAACCTACACATACTAAACAAAATGCACCCTACGATATACGCGGACAAATGTCCCTGGTGCGACGAAAAACCTACTCTCTATCACATCACATGGGCCTGCCAAAACATAGACGTGGTCCCCAAAATACAAAACCCGAGTGCTGAGCAGTGGGAGACTCTGCTGTCCAGCGACCGCTTGAAGACCAACAAGGTCTGGTACAGCGAGCTCAACGGGCGGCAGTGGCCAGCGGAACCCTGGACTGAGGGCAACCGACCACTGATTAGAGGCGGACGACTTCGACAGAGAAGGATCCTGGAGATAGAATCAAGGAGAAAACGTCTCTTAAGATGCCCTCAAACCGCAGGAAGAAGGACTAGAGTAAAATAAATTTTTCCCTTCCCTTCCCTTCGACCTGCTCGAACGGTCATAGACAGCGCAGCCGACCTTCCTGAGTGGCATTTATTTACGGCTCAGTTTCCTGCGGCTGTCATGCGCGGGACTACGTACAGGCCGAATCTCTGAAGCACGTGGATTCCAAACGGTAGTCTGAGCGTGACACGCAAAGAAAGCATGCTGAAAGTTGAGCTTGCTGCATGATAGCTGCTTATGCGCCATTAAACCCAACACAACACAATGTGTGCTAAAAGCATGCTTTCTTTGCATGAAAGAAAGATGGCGGCCGGCGGCATCGCGGCATAGCAAGCCACCTAACAGAAAAGGGCGCTGTTCCTCCAGTTAGTGCAGCGGCCTCTGAATTTGAACTGCTCGCTGCATCAAAGCGAGGATGGTACACAAAAGTGCCGTATGGTGTCGCATGAGTCCTGTGCGCAATAAAACAGGGAATTCAGACCAAACAAAAAACTCGCACCAGGTATGCCAGTTCTCTAGCAGTTGACTTCTTAGTTCCAGCTTTTTCACTCACACAAAAGCGCACATTGTAACATGAAATCGAGAGTTGGACGAAATCTCGCCCGGACGGGGACATTCACATTAAAACTTCAGAATGTCGAAACGTCGCTTTATTGTCTGTTGTTTTTCCTTTTGTTCGGAATCCATATTTAAGTTTTAGCACTTTGTAGCTTAAGTCAAACAAAGTACCCCAGTCGAAGACTGTGAAGCGAAAAGCTAGTAAAACTGTCCCCTGTGGGACAAAGGAGCGAGTGCACCGAATAATACGTTTCATTGGTACGGCTCAGGCTTAACCTAAAACCATCTTGTAGCACAACACACGAACAGGACACAGAACGACTGGACACACACATCGCTATGTGTGTCGACTCGTACTGTGTCCTGGTCGTGTGTTGCGCTACAAGATTGGTTTAAGTCAGAGCCAACAAGCCCAAGTTTTTACCATATTGCAGGCTTAACCCTTCAGGGGCCAATTAATGCCGCAGGCAGTTTTTTTTTTATGTTTCCTACAAGTAAGTCTGCGGTCAAAGGATATAGGGCTAGGGCTCTGACCAGCCACCATTCCAGCCCTGTGTGTCTAATTTATACTGAGCTAGACGGCCGGGGTACAGTACGATTTGTACTAACAGTGCTCCCACATTTTCCCTTGCGCGAGCTGTGCTTTATTTGTCCTTCTTTGCGCAGGCAGCTGCTGTTCCAGCAGAGCGCCAACATCCAGACGCGCGGCCTGCTCGTGTCGCTGTTCATCAAGGCGTGCGGCACGGCCGAGCGCAACGCAGACCCCCTGGAGGTGGTGCTGCGCCGCCAGCAGCTGGTGGTCAACGCCACCGAGGAGTTCCACGCGGCGCAGACCATCCACGCGTCGGCGCGAAACGTGGCCGCCGCCGACCGCCTGGATCCGCTCGTGCTGGACGACACCCAGACCGGGAACAAGATGACCGTGCTCGCCGGAGACTTCTTCTTCGCCAAGGCCTTCCAGACAACCACGGACATTGGCATTCCTGTGGTGCGCAGACCGTGTGCGGAATCCACATAGTATAGCCTGCTGCTGCTTGCGTATTTCCCGCCTTTCTGTCGAAGCCTTGACGCAGTGTCGATATGGCTTCTCCAAAGAACCGTCACAGTGCCGCCAACGACGTGCTCTATGGGCTTCAGGACAAGCTGTCCTTCCGAGCACCAAAATCTTTCGCGGGAGTCCAAGTTGAATTACCAGTTATTTGCTTCTATATTAGGATACAACTTACAAAAACAGCAGTTGCTAACACCGGGCCGCGGTCCGCGGCGTCTTGTATTACTCCGCTGGCCAATCGCAACTGTAAACGAAACCAATTTTTTTAATGTTTGACTATATCAAACAATCGACGTATCAAAATTTCAGAGTCCATAATTTTTTTCTTGTTCTAAGCTTCTTTTTTACGTAACAAGAAACGTTTAAGCAACGGACTACTTCTTTCTCGTGGAGGAATTTTGTGCGCGGAGGCTGAATGTGGGCGGAGCTTCACTGCAGACTTGAGTTGTATCCGAGAGCGCTTTTATGAACAAGCGTTTAGTTGTCAGCACAGGTGTTATGGAGAAAGCACTAATCTGGTGCTGTTTTACTATGCGTGTATGGTCACGGATAGTCCGCAGTCCGCCAGGTCGACACTGCGGCAAAGCTTCTGTTCGTTCATGCTTCTCTCGCCAAAAAAACTTCGCCTCTTATTTTGAGAACGACGCCATTACGGTGTTCTATCAATGACAGACGCCCTTGAAGGACAGCTTCCAAAAGCCTTGCCGCCCATAAGCAAAACAACACTGTTGGTACGTAAAGATAACTTTTTTTTTGCTTTTGTTGCAGGGCCGGATGTAGAGGTAACTCTTTTAGGTAGAAAGGGGACAGCTAATTTGAATTATGCATTTTTAAGACCATTTTGAGCGGAAAAATCCCGTTCAGCATGCTTTTCCTGTAGCAGAAAGCATTGCATCGTTACCAGGGGTCGCTGTCGAGCTTCGCTCTTAAAGGTGCACTGAAGAGGAATCTGAACTCGTATCTTTACCGCCGGAACTCGGTCTACACGTTCCGAGCGTTCTTGGAAACTTCGAATTATTGCCCTGTGCGGCCTATTTCCCTAAATTAAATTGGATTAACGTAAGGCTCCCACCTTTTCTTTTAATTCCCCGCATACGGTGGGAGGAGTAGACCAACCTTTCACCCAGACCCGTGGCGGCTTGCCGCTCTGCCATCGGCGGAGTGATACGTAGTGGTCGGCGAAAGCAAGGAGTCCACGCGTATTTTTATTTCCGTGGGCCTAATTTGCAGCTGTGTAGTCTCTGACTAGACCTATTTATTCAAGGAAACCGAAAAGAAACAAAATAAAAGCGAAAGCAATGTCGCCACGCGACTGCCTTAAAGAAACTCCACGCTCCATGCGTTGGTCGACTTCTTCCACCGTATGCGGGGAATTCAAAAAAAAAAGGCGTTAGCCGGACGTTAATCCTATTTAATTAGGGAAATCGGCTGCATAGGGCAATAAAATGAAGCTTCTAAGAATGCTGGGAACGTGTAAATCGATTCCCCGCGGCAAAAATACGAGTTCATATTCCTCTTCAGTGCACCTTTAAGGCGGACCGGCTAGAAAATTAGCCGAGAGATATCTTGAGACTGCTAAAAACTGCTGGCAATTGGCTTATGATTGCCGGAAGTACCGAGCGTCGGTTTGAAAAGAAAAAAAAAAAGGCACCTCTCTAAATCATGGTATGGGTTGCAGACGTGTAAAAGTCAGGCTTGTGGTCTCAGCGTTGCTGACAGGGCCCCAGAGCCCTGGTCACTTTTCACCTCCTTGCCAAACTGAATCATCTGAGCAGTGATGCATGCACCCTAACTCGTTGCACTGAAAACGCACGATGACGGCAGAGTTTGGTACAGCTAGGAATGATACAGTTATTAGAGGAAGCTAATAAAATCCGGGGCAAGGCGGAATTATTTGTCTAAAGGGTAATATGAAAAAAAAAATTGTAGGGTTTTAACTAAGTAGACGTGCGAAAGCATGCATTTAGCGTGATGGGCTCATTGTTTTAATTTGCTGGTTCGTCGGCACGACTGGCGACGATATTAGACTCAGGTTAAGCTCTGATCGAGGTTAAGCTGATCTGATCCGCTCGCACCGCAGGTGAAAGTTGATGAAGACAGTGATGTGCAATGAACAGTGCTGTCGTGCAGTGACCAACGAAACTGCCGCCGCGGGCTCGAATCCCAATCGCGTAAATATTTATTTTATTTATCCAAGGTCGAGGCTTCAGCGATGGCCTGGCTCTTGCACCTTTGGTCGTGAAGTAGAGCTTTCGCTATAATAATGACAGCCCATCTGCTGAGTCAATCATATGCGAAGTAGTTACGCTAACGCTGCTTGAGGGAGCGCGAGGATACACATTCGCTCCGTCCGAAGTCCCCAGCGAGTCCCCCCACACCATCTGCGGAAATAATAATAGTGATTATTGCCGCGGTAGTGCGCTGGGGGAAGGGGGGTGAAATGGGGGAAAGCGCGCTCACGCGTGCTACACCGCCGCAGCTGTATGATAAGCCGCTCTCTCATTGGCTGCAGCTACGTGACCGCGCCACCTCCTCATTGGCTAAGCCGCACGACGTGTGCGTCGTCACCTGCTTATCTCTCGCGCTTGAAGGTCACGGTGCGCCTTCGGACATACACCGGTGAAATTTGCGATGGCGGCCAGTGGTGCCAGCGGAATAAAATAACGTAACGTTCAGCCCTCAGGAACGGGAACAACAGTTTACGGTAGGCAGCGAAGAATTCGAAGCGGTAACGGAATACTGCAGGTAGTGACCGCAGACGCGGGCCACGAGAGTGAAATCACGAGGAAATTGAGAGTTGGTTAGACAGCAGAAGCGAGTTAATGGTATCTTAGCTGAAAGCAAGAAGAAAGAATTTCTCATTCGAAGACTGCATGTAATGCCAAAGAGAAGATAACCAGCGGTACCTTTGGGTAAAGCCGCCGCAGTGGCTCAGTGGTTACGGTGCTCGGCTGCTGACTCAGAAGACGCGGGGTCGATCCCGGCTGCGGCGGTCAAATTTCGATGGAGGCAGAATTCTAGAGGCCCGTGTACTGTGCGATGTCAGTGCATGTTAAAGAACCTCAGGTGGTCGAAATTTCCGGAGCCCTTCACAACGGAGTCCCTCAAAGCCTGAGTCTCTTTGGGACGTTAAATCCCCCATAGACAATAGACAAGGTTTCTTTGGGTAACTGAATAGATTTTAAGAGGCGGCAAGCGTAGCCAGGCGTGGCAGAAAGTGAGGCGGGTGGTTAAGATTAGCAAGCTTGCGGTTATAAGGTTGCCGCAGCTATCCAAGACAGGTTAATTGGAGCGATAAGGGAGTGGCTTTGGTCCTTCAGTAGACTTATACCTCGGCTGCTGGCAACGATGCATGAGCTTCGGGGGTCGTATTAACCTTTAAAGTCATTAACTATTAAGTTTTGAAGTCATTTGCAAACATCATTATTGCCGTCATCAGACCTGGTATGTGCGCTGCAGAGCAAAAGGCCAGTGATCTGTAATTATCGCTGTCTTGTGGCAGTCCCTGCCACACTGTCCCAGCGATTTGGGTAATCTTACCATTGCCTCTGGCTCGATCGCCATGGACAGAATGAGTTTCCTATTCCGCACTATCTGTTCTGCTTTCCTAATGGGCCTCCGGTTATTAAAACGTTAAAGGCCTCGTCCTCCAGAACATCCGGTGTCTGCGTTATGACCGAAGTTTCACAGGCATGGCTCTAGCAGGGGGCGCCCAGTAAGCAACCTGGAGGCAGGTGGGCCACCTAGGTTACGTGACCTGGCGGCATCATCACAACCTGCCCACCGGATAGTGAGAAAACTGCCCACCGTGGCAGGTGGCAGTTAAATTAATGATTGGTTGCTCGGGAAAAGCAACCTGGGTTGCACAAGGCCCACCGCTGGGAGCACTGCCATAGCAGGGCAGTGGCGAATCGCTTAACAGCTGCCCTACTGCACCCGGAGGGGTATGCGGACTCCCAGGGATCTATGAATATAAAGTAGAGAATGGCCTTCTACATATATGCGAATTAACCCATTACGCTATCGCGTCATAGCCTCAAGGTAAAGCTCAAGTGTCTGCTCCAATTTTTTTCGTAATCTTCCGAGGTCATTTTCTCAATAATTTCGGCTAGAATGCTACCATTTCACTTGCGTTCTCTATTTCACGTTTTATTCTTTCAGCCTTTTAAAATTAGACACATCATGTTTCTTTTAATTGCGTGATGCATCGGACTTTCTCATTTCTTTCTTTCGCTTTTAAATTTCGCCGCTAGGCAAAATGCGGAGGTTGTATACTTTCCCGCTCTCTAGCCTACCGTTACCTCCTGCTGATTTCTTTCTCTCAGTGGCTTTAAGCAGATGTACTTTTCGCTACTTATACACATACTTATATCGCCATTGCACTTTTGGGTTCAGAAAGCGGTAAGACTAGCAGCGGCAGCTAGAGAACCGGCCAGCAAGAGTGGGATAGTCCGATGTGCGCTCATCTAGGACAGTACCAGCAGTACACCATTCGTCAAATTCTGCTCTTGGTTGATTTGGCGCGCTTTTCTTACCGCGCTGTTTTTTAGAGGTGATTTGGCCGATACGAGCCATCTCGTGGAAGCGCTTTTGCCTATAATAGGATACAACTTAAAGAAACAGCAGTTGTTAGCACTGGGCTACGGTCCGAGGCATCTTGTATTAGTCCGCTGCCCAACCGCGACAATAAATGAAATAAGTTTTTTAACGTGCGACTTTATTAAACAAGCCAGGTATCAGAATTCTAGAGCTTATAACTTTTTTTCTTGGGATTAGTTTCTTGTTTAGGTAACGAGAAAAGCTTTAACAACGGACTACTTTTTGGTCGTGGAGAAGTTCTGTGCGGCGGTCCCAAATATGGGCGGAGCTTCACTGCAGACTTAAGTTGTATCCGACTATATACAAGAAGAAAAAGCAGCTCAGAAAATGAGCGGCGCAGAACCGTAGACAGACACGTGCTTCACTCTCAAATAGCAGTTTGTCAAAATCACATTCCAACCTACTCTTTTGTTCCGAAGTAAGACATGATGTTGGGCTTGTCGGTTCATGGTTAGAGCGAAACAAAACTGCGCGAAGACGACGGGACAAAAGAAAGCACGAATACACACACACACACACACACACACACACAAAGCGCAGACTTCCAACTGACTTTATTTAGCGAAAGCAGGGTGCTTATAAAGGCTATCACAGCAAACAAGGAAACAAGCAGAAGCAAAGGCAACGTGCGAAAAGGCAATGACAGTGTCAACAAGACCACGTGTGGTTACGACCCATGAAAAGCTACACACGTGGTCTTGGTGACACTGCCATTGCCGTACGCACGTTGCCTTTGCTTCTGCTTGTTTCCTTGTTTGCTGTGATAGCCTTTATAAGCACCCTGCTTTCGCTAAATAAGGTCAGTTGGAAGTCTGCGCTTTGTGTGTGTGTATTGGTGCCTTCTTTTGCCCCGTCTTCTTCGCGCAGTTTTGTTTCGCTCTTTTGTTCCTGTCAAATATTTTCTTGGGAATATACCAATTCAACCAGGAACTTGCGCCGCCAAGCGTGCGGAGATGCTAGTTCCCAGCAGGGTGTGAATGGGTCGATGCCCGTGCATTCCAGATGCTCGACGTGTTCGGCAAGGCCGTCGAGGACTACGTGCGGTCGTACTTCGAGAGCGACCTGAGCGAGGCGCCCCTCGTGGACGCCATGTGGTGGGAGGCCAAGACCCACCTGAAGACGTGCAGCCTGCTGGCCTCTGCGTACAGGGCGGCCGCCATGGTCGCCGGACACCAGAAGGACCTCCAGGACCAGGTCTACCAGCTGGGCAAGCACGTCGCCCTCGCTTTTCAGGTGGGACAGCCGAGGCCGTTGTTGTTTCGTTATAACAGTTGCAGGAATCCTGTTTTTGGTGCCTATACAGGCTTCATCATCATCATCATCATCAGCCTGACTACACCCAGTGCAGGGCAAAGGCATCTCCCATGTCTCTCCAAGTATCCCAGTCCTTTGTCAGTTGCAGCCACCGTATCCCCGCAAACTTCTTAATCTAATCCGCGCGCCTAACTTTCTGCCGTCCCCTGCTACGTTTGCTTTCTCTTGGAATCCACTCCGTTACCCTTAAGAACCAGCGGTTATCTAGCCTTCGAATTTTTTTTTTCGTGAAGTCTGCCTTCACGCTTGTCCACAACACTTGAGCAACACTTGATTTCGTTGATATTAGCGCATACCACAGACAGATCATACTGGCACCGTCGTCGGATTTAGGTGGTGGTGAGCGCCATCTTTGAGTAGCAAGTTAAAGTTGCTGTTGTATTTGTTTCGCTCTTTTTTTTTACTTTTAGTGATATTATGGTTCTTTGTTCTTTGCCAGTCTATGCTTTTTCATATTTATTTAAGTTATATTATTTCAATTTTCCGGCGGTTCGTGCAATTTCTTGATTCTGCTTTTGCGCAACCGGTACTCAAGTCCTCGCTTGCGCGTTTTTACTGCTGATGTGTTAATATTGCACTCACTATGTCTAAAAACCAGAGCTCTTGGAAGGCGAACCGTGTTTTCTACACTACTCCTGCATTATACACAAATATCATGCGGTTATTCATGATTACTCCTATACTGTTTCGGTCTAAGGGGATCTAACCTAGCCTCAAAGATCAGGACGCTACCTTTTGAACTACCTTAGAGCGTTTCCTTCCGGACTGCGCTCTTTCCGAATTGGAATTCATGCGATGAACACTCTTCTTCTTCCTTTTTTTTTCCTTCCTTTAGCAGTCTCCTCTTCGCGGACTTTCTTTTTTGACGTTCGTTATAACGTCATTTATTCTGTGGTTGCCTGCGTATCCTATCGTAGGCTGTACAGTCCATTTCATCTACCGCATGTTCATGTTTTTGCTATACAAGTATCTGATAATATTTTCTTGTCAATATTTGTTAGAATCTTTTCAAACGATATTTCTGCGCTCAGCCTCCCGAGCTTCATGATACGACCAACCCATATCCCTCTGCACAGCATCGTTTGCTGTATTTCCGTGAGTCTTTCTACCACATCGAATTTAAAGCACAGTACCCCGTCCCCCATTATCAGGCCTGGAACCATTACAGCCTTCTACAGCCCTCGCGTTACTTCATATATATTGTATCCCCATAGTGCTTTGCGCATCATAAAGGCCGCGTTCATCTTTCCTTTCGTCTTGAGGTGCTCTTCACGGATGGTTGAATAATATCTTTCTTCATTAATTCACACCTACAGATGTTTGCACTCCTCAGCGAACGGTATTTCACATTCCTGCATTGATACTCAGTCGTATCACTACTCCCGATTTTCACACTGAAGTAGAGTCTCTTGTTTGCTGCTTCCTTCCCACATACTACTGCGAGGAATTGTAGTTCGCTTTGGCCATCTGCAAAGAGTACAGTCATGAAATTTATGAGCGTGAACACGGGAGCGCGTGGCAGATAACCTCGAGCCCTACTTGTGGCGACACGCGGCGGCTGCTTTCTGCAACGCGGTGGAAAGGGTTACACCGCCTTGCCTGCTACCAGCAAGCTGGAGGTCACACCTCCCTTTCCACTTTGGTTATGAAGGCGGCCGCTGCGTAGCGCCACGAGTAGGGTTGGAGACTATCTGGCACGCGCTCCCGTGTTCACGCTCATAAATTTCATGACTGTACATCATACGCGTACAGTGAACCTAGAAGACAGTGAACTATTGTTAGCCGATGTAGACCATACGCTACACTAAACCCAGCTCTACTCTTGTACGCATAGCATGCCTTCTATCCTTGGTTTACAGGAAGTTTCACCTGAGGCTGTTTGTTATTTTTAAAAATTGGCTTTTTTATTTTTGATTTCTTCGGCATGGTACTTTCAGCTGTGTTGTACATTAGAATACACCTAGGACGTTAACTAGTAAGCTCGTTAACTAATATCTAATAGTTAACTTTATATCTATTTCAGTTAGGCTCCTCATTTATTTAGAGGTCTACAGCTCTCGGTAAGTACAATCCATATATCAGCTTTTAGATTTTCAAAAATGCGCTTCTTGTAGCCCTTGGAGCGTAAGGAATACTGGGCCCGCACATGGCCGAAATCCAAACCACGTAGCCACGCCTACGAGAACACACCACCCAGTTGCACGCATGTCACGTGTTCTCTCCTCGCTCACCGCTTCAAGCCGGGCGTTATGAAAGGAGCAGGTAACAAAAGCGACGCGTGCTTGTAGGCGCGGCGACAGACGCTGCCCGTCCGCGTGGTTTGAGTTTCGCCCATGTGGGGGCCCGAATTCCTCACCCTCCAGCGGCGGCGACAATCATGTTTAAAAATGTTATCTGGTATTAATATCGTGCTGCGGTGGTCTTCAAGCCTATAAATTAGGAGCCTAACATTAATAGCTATAAAGTTAACTGTTAGACACCAATTAACGAACCTGCTAGTTAACACTTATTACCGGCATTTCGACGCACAACAGCGCTGACAATACCATACAGAAGAAAAGGGTCTTTAAACTCTCAAAACTTTTTTTTCAAGTTACGGACGTGAAACACCCTAAATTACGACCAAGAAACAAGTGCTACATTGATGCGTGGAAAAAATAATTTAAAAATCATATACCCCGGCCCGTACCATGAGGTTTAACTGGCTTAAACCAATCAAAATAAAAATATTTAGTAATTGCTCCAAACAAAAAAAAAGTTGTTAGAAAAAAAGAAACGAAAATATTCAGTATCCAGCCCGACCACTGCCAGGAGAACGCGATGGCCGCTCAGCGGATTATTTGGTTTTGGGAATGGATGCAAGTATTGCATTGCGGGAAGGGGTGAGATAGTTTAAGGTTCATTGAGGGTTGGCTGTAGTGGAGCTCTCCTGGTCCGTCCGGTATCTCTGGTGGTCTTATCCATGGAGTAGTCTGTAGGGAGTTTGTCCGGCTCGTATTTGAAGAGGGAGGCTTGCCTCAATTCCGATTGCTGCCTGGCTGATCTTAAAAATCTATAAGTTAATCTGTCCTTACCCACTTGATTTAAATGGCGATTGCTTGGGAAAGTTCATTTATTTATTTCAAAATGGCATTCGGGGAGTCTATGTTGAAGTCTGGGGTATTTCTCCAGGGGAATGGTTTATATTTTTTCGGCAGTGGGGGCTAAGGCATTTTGAAGGTTGGATGTACACGGATTGGGCTGACCTGATACTATTAGTAGAGTTTGCAGTTATGGAAATAGTATCTTGAAAAGGGAATATATGTGAATATGCATTTCAGAAACGTAGATTGTAGGTGGCCGCAGCTGGCAAAGGACAGGGTTAATTGGAGAGACACGGGAGAGGCCTTTGCCCTGCAGTGGGCGCAGCTAGTCTGATGATGGTGATGAATGGCGATATGAGAATTGGGTGGATGATAACTGATAAAAGGGGAAGAAGAGAGGATGATCGTTATGAAAACTTTTTGTATCAGGAAAAAGAGAGGAAAATTTAGGGAAGACTGGTTGTATCCTCAGTCCGGGATTTCATTAGCGAAAGCCACAGCTCTGATCCTATCCATGAGTGCACGTTGGTCCTCGAGGTCCGAACTGGACAGGGCTGCCTCCCATCCTTCCTACGTGGGCTGTTCTATTTTGTCCATTGGACAAAATAGAACAGCCCACTGATATGGCCTTGGCAGGCCCATATCATATTGTATAGGTCTGCGTGTTCACCACAGAACTTGCATTCTGATTTGAGAGCTTCTGGATTTATATTGTGGAGCTTAGCCGGATTGTTGAATGACATCTTCTGAAGCAGCATTCTTCTGATTTATCTGGGCCCTTAGCGAAGTTTGGATATCGTTGTCTAGCGAAACGCAACTGGTGTACGATATCGCTTACTTTATTAAAGGCTGAAAAAGAATTACCGTCTCCGGGGGGCTCTAATGTCTCCATGCGCAATAAAGTTGGCCGACTCTCATTAATTACAGCTGGAAATGCGTTCAAATGCAGCTAGTTTTGTGCATGAAGCGCTGACAACGTTGTGGAGGCTGTGAGGCACGGTCACGGTAACTCGCAGCCGAAAGGTGTCGGATGTTTCAATATCGCTCATGCAGTGTATTCTTTGCGTAAGACGACGAATCTCGTTGGCCTCAAGATGTTCTTATGCGGAGTCATATCTGCCGCTTTTCTGGCTGGCAGTCGACATCGATTCAGGGGCATAGAGAAACGCAGTGTGCCGGTATATTGCAGTTGCCTTTACACACTATAAAGGTTAACTTGTACTTCCAGCACTATGAATATAGTGCGTCGTTTCCAGCAATGCACTTAACAGGATCTCTCTAAAGCTGCAAGTTTGAGGGTCAATACTTAGTGAGGCTGAGTACAATGTATTGTTATCGCAAGTGTGCGAGCGGCTTTGCGAAATGCTAAAATGCTAGGGAGCGGAATAATGCGTGTCGCGAGGACACGCGGTCAATATTGCTATTCAACTGCTCGTCCATTGGGCGTTACCGACATCTGCAAGCACTGTACGCACGAAAATAAAAACTGCTGCCTCCATAGTGTGCAACCATATTTTTTTTATTGTTATTCACTAAATGCCTGATTGCAAGAAACTATGCATCAAAAGTTATATCGCCTTTTTTTTTAAGCCTTCTGCGACTTAGACCAACAGACCTCACAGCTATCGCTCGGTTGATGAAACCAAAAGCGAACGAACATCAAAAAGGAATTCAATTATAAATTATTTAGCTGTCGTACGCGAATATCAAGCTCGCGGTGGTCTGTGTGTAATAATGTCTAATGAATCGTTTGAAAAAAGAAAACACATAGACACAAATTTGGTGTCTATAATCCTTCTGGCTTTAAATGCATTAGCAAAAAGCACCTTTGAAAAGTACACAAAAAAAACAAAAATATAAACAAAATTAAATATTGAATTCAACGAGGAATAAATAAAAACTTAGTCTTGCCCCACTTCCTCCCTTCCCCTTAGAAAAAAAAACAAATAAAAAAGTTCCGGAGCCCCTGATAGCAGTGATAATTCTTACTGAGCTGGGAAAGAGATGAATGAAACATTAGAGACTTTCATACCAGCGTACACCACCACCGCAACCCCTCTTCCCCAGTACTGCGAGTATGCGCATGCGCAACGGCGGCTCGCGGAGCGTGATAAGCGGTAGCGGTATACGCTAATCCAAAACTCTCTATTGCAGCCAGGAAACATAGCGCGCCTAGCTCTGCTAAACTGTAAAGTGTGTTGGACAAGGAACGAAAGGGTCCTTCAAGAGATGCCCCATGGCCGGGTATGACATGGTCTTGCGGGGGTAGCGTCGTAGATGTTTTCCCACCGTAATTTTTGCTGCCCCTCTTGCACTGTACGCAGACTTACCACGAAACAAGGCAGTTCCTGGACACGCCCTACTCCTCCGGCTTCAACTTTGACGTCACTAGTCTTCCACTCGTTCTGCACATGGAGACGCATCCGCAGCTGCTGGCCCGTCTCAAGGAGTCCGGCATGAAGAACCTTCAATTCTCAAAGGTTGGTGCACGGAAAGAGCTGAACTGCGCACAGCACTCTTCTGTGGTCGCCACTTTGCACGAACAGTGGAGCGGAATACGGCCGTCATTGTAGGCAAGCTAACTCTCGACCGTAAACAAACGAAGAGATTGTAAGACTCGTCACTTTACCACGGAGATGAAGTGGGCAGGCAACATCCTGTGATGGCCCCGCCGCGGTGGCTCAGTGGTTACGGCGCTCGGCTGCTGACTCGAAATACGCGGATTCGTACCCGGCCGCGGCAGCTGAATTTCGATGAAGGCGAAACACTAGAGGCTCGTGTACTGTGCGATGTCAGTGCGCATTAAAGAACCCCAGGTGGTCGAAATTTCCGGAGTCCTTCACTACGGCGTCCCTCATAGCCTGAGTCGCTTTGGGACGTTAAACCCCAATAAACCAATCAGCCAAACCAACCAACATCCTGTGATGTTCTCTGGTCTTGTGCTCCACGTACAGGTGCGGCCAGAATAATACGGAGCACGCGAAAGGCGGCCAAGCTAGCAGAAACTGCATCTAAGCGCCACCTATCAGCACAACAAAGACACCCCTGGCTATCCGCGCGCAGCCAGAGTGCCTGCTGCCGGGCCCCCCTCTTTGCTGCAACCCTGCCGTTATCACTGTTCGAAAAGTGCTGAGCTGGTTCAGGCAACACCGCCAGGTGCTGCCTTAATCCAGGCGTCTCACTTCAGCCTCGGTGTCGCGCGTCGACTAAGCTGCAAAGCGGTGGCCGCGCGGACTCAAGGGCCGAGATAACACGTAATGCCAAAACGGCCATCTTGCGCCCGTTTACAGCGCGCGCCGCTCCTCGATGCGAGAAACGGGGCAACGAAGCGCGTGGCGCTGTCAGCAGAGTATCAGTCGATCATAGAGCAAGGGATTTCGTGCTATATGCTATGATGTTGATAGGCCTGCGGGAAAAGTGGGTCCGTGCTACCGGCGCCATCTCGCCGCGTCCAAATTAAGATCGTTCCTGTCGCCACTGCTAGGCAGCGCGCATAAGCACGTTTCCGCTGTTCCGCGTCCCTTCCTGTGCTTCGTATTATTCTGGCCGCACCGCAATTAGAGATTTGTGGCCGGTCGTTAGTAAAAGCCATATCAATTTCTAGAATTTCGAAAACGCGGTAATCCTTGGCGCCGTGGCTCGACAAAATTTCGCTTTCTCGACTAGTTACGTACACTGGGAAGGCTGATTTGCCTGCATGCTTTCCGAAAGCACACGTATTTTGGCACGATGTAGCCAAATTTTGTCGAGCCACAGCGCCGGGGCTAATCTCGTTTTCGAAATTCTAAAAACTGATATGGCTATTACTAACGACCGGCCACAAATCTCTAATTGCAAGAGGAACAGCGCGAAAAATACAAGGACTGAAGGAAGATACACGCAGACAAGGTCTGAGTCTTCCTTTAGTGCTTGTCTTTTTCGCGATGTTCTCCTTGAAAATGGCATACCAACTCGCTCAAGCAACAGCTCTAATTGCAACTAGTTGCATAGCTGTGATGGTTAAAGGAGTATAGACGCCTAATATTGGTGATATGTTTTCTTCTCTATAATGATGCGGAAGGCACTACTGTGCATAGCCACCATGTGGTATTCGCCTACAACCGCTAAATAATTCATAATAGATTTTTTTTCTGTCACGCTGTTTCGGTTTCAACAGCCGGTCACGTGAGGCATGGAAAAACTCTGATATAATCGCTGCTTCACCGTTTTAATTCATTACAGTGCTGAAGCTAACCTTCCACAAGAGCCGGAATGACAACGAATGCAGAAGCAACGATTATATGGCAGTTTTTAATGCATCACGTGACCTATAACTACACACTGACGTCACAACCATCGTTCGGCTGTTGAAAACGAAACCGAAACAGCACGAGAAAGAAATTCGATTATAAGTTACGTAGCGGTTGTAGGAGGATACCGCCAACACTGGCAATAGTATGCTGCAAAAGCCATATTTTACCCCAAAGCGACTTCTTTGAAAATTTCTTCGTCTTCCCTGAAACTCCTGGAGTAAGAAAACGGAGCACACTATCCTGTTCTAAACGCAATCATTCCTGTCTTAGCGCATGGGAATAAATAAACATACAATGCCTCCATGCAACGAGTGAATAGTGTTAGAAGGCCAGTTTTTCCCACGCAATTAATCTTCTAGGAAGACGCTGCAGGGTCGATGGTAGTGTCGGTTAGGCGTGTTCAGTCTGCTTCGCTGACGAGCGGAGAGCCGTTCCTCGGCTTGTTCAGAGACTTGATCGCGCAGTCCACCTCGCCCCTAGTCCTCACACGTTACCATGGGCATCCGCACCTCCTGCCGCAGGTCATGTGGTCAACCCCTTTAGGCACGGATAAATTTCAGTGCGGTTCAATACTACCACATGAATGCAGTCGAGCAGATATTTCAACGAATCTTACCACTAATTTTTAATAATACGGTTTGTGAGGTAGGCAGACGGCTTCTGCGGTACAATACTGGAGTTGATGAATATCTGATAACGAGTGAATAATGTTAACTAGTAAGCTGGGTATCTTATATATATATATGCTTAACTTTTTGACTATTACTGTGAGGCTGGGGAACTACTAAAAAAATTATTTAACCAGCTTACTATTTAACATTATTGACCTGTTTCATGGTGTCCTTCAAGACTGTTACTAAAGCCCAGACGTAGTCTTCGTACCTCGCGAAGCCTAGATTTAATGAGTCGCCGTGGTAGCTCAGTGGTTATAGCGTTCGGCTGCTGACCCGAAAGGCTCGTTCGATCCCGGTCGCGGCGGTCGAATTTCGATGGAGACGAAATTCTGGAGGTCCGTGTACTGCGCGATGTCAGTGCACGTTAAAGAACCCCAGGTGGTCTAAATTTCCGGAGCCCTTCACTACGGCGTCCCTCATAGCCTGAGTCGCTTTGGAATTCCCATAAACCATAAACCTAGTTTTAAAAATTAGTGGCGGGCTTGCCTGAAACACCTGGTATATCGCCCGTAAGAAAAAGGCTTACGAAGTGACAGTGACTCCGCTTTCTACATCTTCGTGGTGTATGCAGTTTTCAATTTCTTGAGCACCCAACAAGATTATATTAACACAGTGGAAGAGAGGCACGCACAGTCGGCTTTCTTTACCCTTTTACAGCAGACGAGGTACTACCTGATTTTAGTAGGGTGCCCCTTGCGAGAGCGACAGATTTGACCTGCGCTAACGCTTGCTCGGCAGTGAGTCACTCACGCTTGAGCTATGTTACTCATGTGGTAACATAAGCCCTCTGGTAAATCCGCACGACGGGACGAGTCCCAGTTCTGGGCCGCAGACAACTAGCAACGTGACTTCACAGTGCTGAATGACATCACGTATACAGCTCGCTCACACGAGTCAGCCGACGGCGCAATCGGGGCGATTTTTGTCGCTCGTTAAAACCGCACCGACACCGCAGTTTGTCCTCTTGTACACATCATGACGTAAAGCAGGGTCATCTCGCCCTAAACAAAACGCTCAGAGCTCGGTTGCATTTCCAACGCTTATATGAGTCTGTTGAAGGCTGGGCTACTTGTTAAAAATTAAGCGCAAAAGTAACAGCTGTTCATTATGTTAAATCCATAGGCCCAAATGACACTAGGTAAGTCTCCGCCGTAGCTCGAATGGTACACTGTGAACACAATTAGTCCTATACGGGCGTAAAGAAGGGAGTAAGGTGTCACTTTCCTTGTTCCATCCTTACTCCTTTCTCTTCGTGGTGTAGCGCATAGCATGCGATATAGTGAGGTCGTTTTTGTTGCTGCCTCTGAAGCGATGGCACATACCCATGGTGGGGGATTCGTGGGTAGGCTCACCTGGGATGGCTTATCTTCTCTTTTGCCGTCGGATGAATTAGCAATTAACAGCAATTAAGCATTAACAGCAATTAAGCAATTAACAGCAGTTAACTTTCCTTCCCCTCGACAATTAAAAGGAGATTTTGTTTCTATAACTGACAGAAGCCTCTACGGCGACCACTATAATCAATAATCTCACTGGTGTTTTTTAAGCTTACCTACGTCTTTCTGTAACGCCATATGCAGATATGTAACGCTCCATACACTAAATATGAGACGTGGCAGAATTACAGAGCGAATGAACTGCAATACTGAAAGGTTCGCACGCCTTTGAACAGAACAAGCTGAAGAGTAAGGAGTAAGCTCAACATTTATCACCGGAGGATTTCCTACTGAACCGCATCAACTGGCGCCATCTGGCAACCTCGAGGAGCGAACACTGCGTAACTCAATGGGAGTATTCACATTTGTAATTGAGAGAAAACTAAAGAGTGCGCTGAGATAGCACTCGAAGGTGTTGATACTAAAGGCCTACTGTTCCTACGCGCTGCAGATCCTGACCTATAAAATGCTTCATACGCTCGCACCGACAAATCAGGCCATGAGAAATGAATGGGGTGTGTCAAACAATCAAAATTCCCGTGGTAATATTTGATGTTCTGCTCTGTGCAACGCGTGATGGCAGCAGCGATAACTAGGAGTGGTTGTTTAGTTTTTTTTTTAGCTTGACTTGAATAAATTCATTCAACTACTTAAGCGGAGCTCTTTGGTTGTGTACAGAAGTCTGCCTTTTGATATTTTTTTTATTATTAGAGGGGCTGGAAATTCTAATTGATCCATCGCACCTTTGCGCGCTCAGAACGAAAGCAATCGGCAGGGGGACAAATATACCGTCTCTGTATGGCGTTTACTCTTTCGGCGCTTGTGTAGCTGCGTTAGTTTTCTTGTTTGTGTGACTGGTCACCCAAAGTCGGCTAAAATGTGGTCACCTGACCTGGGCGATAGATACTGAGAGCCTGTGCTACGCGTAGGCCGGGAACCTCCGCCTGGAAGGGAAACTGCATAGGTTCTGGAAACCAACGAGCTTAAGAGGGTCGATTTTGTGAAACTTGGAGGTAAAGCATGCAAAGTCTTTTCGGGCTAGCACTTGAAATAGTGAAGTAATCGCCGATTAAAATCCGGACGCCCTTCAAGCTTCTCCGCAGCGCATAACGCCAAGTGGGGGGCGCTTGATGGCTTCATCGAAGGTATCGGTACATTTCCAACGCACAAACGCCTGCTTTGAAGGAAGAAAACCAACGCCACCGAAGGCAAACACTGCCTAGAGTTGTTTGGCAGCGCCTAACGAGTCAAGGCAGGGTGTGGCTGACGACAGCGGTAATTTGAAATCATACCTTCCATGACGTCACGCGAGTTTCTCTGCGCTCCTCCGGTGCATTGAGGAGAAGCGCGAAATTCGATCGTTGATTACGTCACTATTTTAAATGCTAGTGCGAAAACACTTGGCATGCTTTACCTACAGCCTATATAGATTTGAAGCCTTGAATATCGAGGAATTCTCAAAAAAGTGCTGCAGTTCCCTTTAAAACTAGCATTCTCAACAGTGGAATTGTTTTTTACCAGCCTTTACCATGTAGCCATACGTGACATCATTTCTATGGTCACGAGGGTGTAACTGGTTTGTAAGGGCAAAAAAGAAGGCCGAGCTATAGCTACTTCCTTTATACCCGTAGTCTGTAACTATAACCATCTCTCTCCCTCCTCCTTTTTCCTTCTCCGAATGCGGTATACGATCGCCCCTTCCAGCTCCAGTCTGAAGTGCTGTCCGGCGACGCACTGGACAGGGCGCAGGTCATGCTGGGATACTACATCCAGGAGGCCCGGCTGCTGGCGCGGAGTCTGGGGCCTTCGGACGCCGCCAAGTCGCTCGTCGCCATCGTCAGCAGCCTCAAGGAACTGTGACGCCTTGGCTGTCTGTTCCAGAATCGTCAGAAAGCGACTGTGTTGAAATCTTGTTTGTTTCTCGGCATCTGCTCGAGTTGGGCAGAATACAAGAGCCCGCGAGGTCGCCAGCCTCGCTTCTGGAACGTTTGCTACGCATGAAAACAAACTTTTCTTTTTTTATTTTTACGCGGTGGTCCTGGATGTTACATGTAAAACGCGGGAGGCTCCGCGGTAAGCTGCATGCAACAGGTATTGCTTCATAGCAGCTGAGAAGACACGGTCGTGAACAGCTGGCCGATGAGGCTGTTCATCTTGCCCTGTCGGCCAATGGGGTCCAATGAGCGACCCAGTCCAGGTTGCAAACTGGGCACGGCACACGTCTTTGTTGTACAGCGGTGAGGATGGGCGAATAGTTGGGGCCATCGTTTGGGCCCAATTCCGTCACATGACGAGCGCACTTTTTTGTCAGATCAAGATAACGACGAATACATACTGGGCTCTGTGCGTGCCCCCTGGCATGTGACCGACCAACTGTACGGAAATGACTCGGGAGACGTTCTATCTGAGCACTGCTGATCGCTTTCCGTCCTGCCTTTGTATACTTGTTCTGTTTAATTGTTGCTTTTGCGGCTGTCGGAAACGAAAGAAGAGGCGAAAGAAGCTTGCAACGCTCGCTTTTAGACCATTTTATTGTTGTTTTACAAGTTTTATATATGAGATCACAGAATAGTTTATTTAAGAGATTGCCATATGTGTCTTTTATCTTATCTGCGCACAAAGCTAAGTGACACCGGACGCAAGCAGTGGATGCAAGTAACGACTGCGCTTGTGATCACATGTTTTTATATATAAAAAAATAAATTGCGTAATTCTTTCAACTGTCCCTTTGTTTTTGTTCATGCGGGAGTAACGAGAGCTACGGCGATACCTGCTGCTTCCATTTTGCCAGCATCCCCCAAAAGGTGAGCTTCTGAAGTACTTCAAGCGATGTCTATGCAAAAAAATCTTGAAATATTTTTTGCCCCTTGAACTGATGTTTCATGCTTATCAATGCAGGAAATGCTGTCATTTCATCATTGCGAACGTCTGAAGGTAACATCCATACAAGAAAGCTCCTTTCCGACCACTCAGCCTCAAAATTTGCGTTGGCTCATGTAGGGGAAAGTTGTAACATAGCGTTGCTTTAGTGCGGTTAGTGTTACTACACTCTAAAAGAAAAGGTAGTTGAGGTTACTACATTTTGGGGTAGCAACGACTGTCACATATATGACTACCTAGGTAGTAACTGTACGTAGTAACTGCAAGGTAGTAACATTTACTACCTCTGGAGAGAATACACCTTAAGAAAAAAAAGCTAATGACTTTTGACATTAGGATCTTATGCCTAGATGATAATAGTGCAAAATAAGAGCCAAAATAAAAAAAAACGAGCAGAAGCAAAAAAAATCATCTACTTTCACGAGGCTCCGAACCGCGGACCTTCGACTCCCTCTATCCTACCACGCTAACCACTACGCCACGCCACCAGACGTTGATTTATCTTTTTTTTTTCTTCAACATGGTATTTATTACAGTGATGTAATGTTCTATGTACATGAACTATATACAAGCCATTATGAAAACAGTGTTAAACAATACATATTGAAAACACCATGCACTAGAAAAGGGGCAATGCATAGCACATCACTAATAGTGAGTGCCACTCCGGTTCGTACTCAGTCTGGGCATACACGTCTCTTAGATGAACAACCATTCGACTGAAGTGATCCTTTGTAGACACAACAGGTTCACAGTGTCTGTCCATCATGCGGGTTTTCCAGAGGCTGTGCAGTCCAGTCAGAAAGAACATGTCCAGGGGTTCATCAACAAATGGCAGCGCAGTGAGATAGCGAACAGAATGTGGAGTCAGATGAATTCTTTTTTTAAATGTGCGTTGCAGGATATCCCAGAAGAGTACTGCATCTTTGCAACTGATGAAGCAATGCTCAACTGTTTCTGGTTCATCACAAAGGCGGCAATTAACGGTAGACACAAAAATGCCCTTTTTCTCTAACCATGTTCTAACGGGACACGTACCGGTGTGTAACTTAAAGAAAAAGGTCTTTGTACACGGAGAGACTGGCATCTTACGTACTCTTTTGAGTACGTCATGCCCCGGTAAACCAAAATACAGAGAGCGGTACATGAGCGGAGGGAACAGCATACTAATCAAATCCTTATACAACTTTTTCCTCGACACTAAAAAAAGGAACTCGGGAGAAAAACGAACAAGTAGGAAACGGACAGCCAAATACACCTCTTGCATTATGCCCCACAAACACGGACGGTCACAAACATTGGAAGACACAATGAGGTTGGGTAAAACAAGAACTAAATTTGTTTGCAGGAATGAACGTACTATTGGGTGTGTAGTGTCACGGAAAAACATGAAACGTGACACTATCTGTCGGACATACAGGTGAACAAGACCAAGGCCGCCAGCGCTTACAGGCCGAAAAAGGTTATCACGCCTCATGGATTCAAAAGACGAATCCCACACAAAAGTTGCGAAAACCCTGTGAATACGCTGGATAGGAAGTCTTGCGCAATGAATAATTTGCAGTACATAACATATTTTAGTGGCGAGAAACAGATTACAGGCGGTCGCCCTGCCAAAAATTGAGAGGCCATAGGGAACAAACGTTTGAGCATAGCGCTGAAGAGCTGACACGCGGTCTTTCCAATAATGTGCGCTATGCTTATAGGCACTCAAAGGGACGCCAAGGTACTTTGGTGGCCTGCATGTCCATGTTATACCAGCATATTCAGCAGGTGTCGTACCCCAGCTACCAAACCATAGACCGCAACTCTTAGAGCGATTAATCCGACTTCCTGACACCGAACCAAAGTCCTCCGTTAAACGAATAACCTCATCGATGCTTGGCTTATCAGTACAAAAAACGCAAGGTCATCTGCACAAGCCAATACCTTCAGTTCGTGGCCCATTATTCGGAAACCATTGACAGCTCTACTGTTTATAACACTTATGCAAAGTGGCTCCAAGTATAATGCGAACAGGAGCGGAGACAGTGGGCACCCTTGTTTCACCGAAGACTGAATTGGGACTGGTTGCGAGAGACAGCCATTAACAATCAAGCGCGTGGTACAGGATTTGTAACAAAGGCGTATGCCAGTAGAAAGTATTGAACCGAGATTGACGTGATTTAAAAGTGCAAAAAGAAATGAACGGCACACTCGATCAAATGCCTTTGCCAGGTCAATTTGCAGCATTGCTAATCGTTCTTGAGCGTCACTGCAATACTGCAACACCGTACGCGCTACATGTAGGTTAGATTGCATTGATCGTCCCCGCAAGCCACATGTTTGATGAGGCCCAATCAAAGTAGACATTGCAAGCTGCAGCCGATTTGACAGTACTTTAGCAAAAATCTTATAATCTACATTAGAAAGCGTGATTGGTCTGTAGCCATCTACAAATCGAAGTTTTTCCTTATCCTCGGTCTTTGGTATAAAGACAATATGATTTTTCGTAAATGACTGAGGCAGAAATTCAACATCAATACTTGTCTCAAAAATTTGGAGCAGGACAGGGGCTAGAACGGATTTAAATGCCTTGTAAAATTCTCCTGAGAGGCCGTCAGGCCCCGGGGTTTTCGAAAGCGGCAATTGCTCAATTGCATCTTGCAATTCACCCAAGCTTAAAGAGCCACTTATTGTCTTGCACTCATCCTCATTCAGTTGGTTAATCATGGACACCAATCGCGCTGTATGATCATCATCAGCAGTGCTAGACGTGGCAGCAAACAGAGAGCTATAGTGGTTTTCAAACTCAGTAACTATGACATCTGTACTTGTGACCAGGGCACCACCACAGTAGAGCTCAGAAATTCGCTTGGCAGCCACATGACGACGCTCATCTAGCAAGGCCTGTCTAGTAGGCTCCTCAGAGTGCAGAGCACGGTTGCTGCGGGATCGTACACGGGCCGCACGATAGCGTTCTGCATCAAACTTCTGAAGGTTGCACTTAACAGCACCAATTTCCTCTGTGTACAAGCCAGGAGCCTCACATTCAAGCGCGTGCAGATTATAAAGACTCTGAAGTAACCGTTTCTCCTCACCATGCTTAAGATAAGACTTCACGGAGCCAATCTCGATAGCTATGCTACGAACTTCTAGCTTAAACATCTCCCAAGCTGCAAATAATGGGACATCCATGACCAAGCAAGATTCCAAAGCTGTCATCACTCGCTGCTGAAAATGCTCATCATTTAGAAGCTCGGAATTAAGCTTCCACAGTTCCCACTGCGGCTTAAATTTGGGACGGGCGCATTCTCCAATCCGCCCAATGACCATAGCATGATCTGAGAAAGAAACAGGCTTGACATCACATGAAATGTGCCGTTTAAGGAGATCTACGGAAACGTAAATGCGATCAAGGCGTGAATGTGAGGCTCCTCTGATGTATGTGAAGGCGGATGACAATCCGGCATCAATTAAACCTGCTTTTTCGGTAATAGACAATAATATACCAGAGCTCTTATCGACGTTTTGGTTAGGACCTGTGCGATCGCGTGGGTCGCACACACAGTTGAAGTCACCCATGAAAACGACCTAACGATCACGTCCTAGGAGAGTTGCAATTGCATGAAAAAAAACTGCTCGTTGCACCGGATTATTTGAAGCATACACATTGATAACCCTCCATGACTCGCCATGCAGTCGAAAGTCACAACATATCAGACGCCCTTCTATGTCAACCTGGTACTTAAAGTCAGAAATAGGTAGACACTTCTTTAAGAAAAGAAAGCAACCTGCCGAAAGACCCACTGAGTGCGACACACAGACGTTCTAATCCGTTAATGACTGCGACATTGCAACTAGCGTGGAAACACAAGGACAGCGACACAAGAAACCGACGGTACAGCACGCGGGACTAGCGTGCTGTCCCGTCGGTTTCTTGTGTCGCTGTCCTTGTGTTTCCACGCTAGTTGCAATGTCGCAGTCATTAACGAATTCACACCAACTAGCCCAACTGTCTTCCATGAACAGACGTTCTAATCTGTTAGGAAAGGTCGCAGGGCTATCTCTGTATCCACTTCACTTTCTATCTTAGTTTCTTGAATAGCGACAATGTCTAGCCGATTGCCCCAAAGCAATCGGCGTAACTGTACCTGTTTCTGCCTTGAACGGAGTCCACATATGTTGAGTGTTGCGACAGTCAACTGCTGGTTAGACGCCATGGTGGCTAACTTGAGCTTCAATCAGGCATCCACGATGTCTGGGGGCATCACTCCGGAAGGTGAGACCTCCCTAGAGTTGACGCCCTTTCTCCTTGATCTGGAGCGCCGAGGAGGTTTCTTATTCTTTGACTTTCGACGGCGGGACTTGTGATTGGCGGGGACACTGTCCTCCTCAGAGGAGGCAGAACTCGGAGACACACCGCGCTTCGAGACCACACCTAAAATTTTCTCATCGGCATCACAGTTGCCGTCGGGGAGTGAAGTGCCAGGTTGGCACTCTGTTACCTGTGTGGCACATCCGGCAGGAGCCTCAGAAGATGTAGCAGTGCAGGCACTCGGCGCCGGAGCCACACCGTCGTCCTTGTCTTCCTCTGGCCCACGCACAGCACAGGCACGTGCGCCAAGAGTGCCATCACTGACACTGCACATAGCTGGAGCCTGCTCCGCCAGGCATCGACGCTCATCATCTGCAGACAGCTGCTCCATCTGTGAAAGCTGGGTAGGCTCATTCTGCACAGCAGGAACGGGGCCAGACAGCGGGTCAGTAGTCGCTGAGTCAATGGGCGCAACAGCTGGCGTGCCACCAGCAGCATCCAAAACTTCTGTTGCGTCCATCAAGTGCTCCTGCAATGCGTCGTCCATGGCACGGGTGCCACCGCGTAGCTTATCAGCATACGACTCTACGCACTCCTCTGTAGTATGGCCGAAACGCCGACAATCATCACACCGAGGAGTGCGGCAATGACGGCGTATATGGCCAACCTTGTGGCAACGGAGACACAGTGGTGGCCTTCCTGGCACTAAAACCAGACATTGTACACCGCAAATTGTCAAAATGTGACGCACGTCGTTGACAGTGACGCCATCAGCAAGAGTCAAGGCAACGTCTCGATTCAAGGTGCGCATGCCCTCCATTTCTGGAACCCTCCAGTGCTCCACTGTGATGGACGTAATCGTTCCACAAGCGCGAAGGGCGTCCCGAATGTAACAATCTCAAGGTGTTCTGGGAGCCAAAGTATCTTGAGCTTTACTGTCTTCGGTTCCGGGTCAATCACTACACAACGGCGGTTTTTCACTTGTAACTCCTGAGTGCTCACGAGCTTAGCTTTCGCTAACGCTGTCTTGCATGTTATCACCCATACGTGAGACATCTGAAACTGTCCGATAGAGCTGATGTCACAGAGGTCAATGACACCCCGTAAGGCATCTCTAAAGTCCTGGGCACGATAGGGACGGCCAGCAAGGTCCGCATGCAGAAATACGGAGTTAAAAACCAGCTTACCAGCAGGCAGACGGGGAAGAACAGTACGGTAAGTATTACTGGCAGCAGAAGCCGCAACAGTACCTCGGCCTAGGGCCGATTTATCCATTTCTGCGGAGAGCATCAAAAACGCGACCGTTCTTCTTCTTCTTCTTCTTCACCATATAAAAATGGCACATACCCACGGGGGGGATTGGCCAAGGTACGGTGGTGAATGCCAAGAGGGGGAAAAAAGTGGGAAAAAAGCGAAGTAAAATAGTGAATGTTTGAAATTAGAAAATATGTATGAATTGTTAAAAATTAATTAATAAACAAATTAGATATTCCAGGAATCAAATAAAATACGCTTTTTGGACATTCGGTGGAATTTTATATGGATTTAGCAGGGTAAACGACCAGTTGCAATGATGTAATCATGAAGGTAGCCGCAAATAGAGCTTAACGAGAAACCCGTGGCGCTCGCACCAAACGAGAGCAGAACGGGTAGAGACAAAGGGAGACCTAACCTCGAAAGAAGGATTTCCAAATACTGTTTTCTCTGAAATGCGAACCGCCGGCAAGAGAGGAGATAATGGTCAATTGTTTCAACTTCTCTGCATGTGCTACAAAGGTTTGTCGTAGCGAACCCGCATCTGCATAAGTACAAGTTAAGGTGGGGGATTCTGCATCGCAAAAGCGTCATGGACACTTCACACCGCCTTGTCCTACATGAACGGACATTCCATGGGAACTTTAAATGTTGAAAGTCCGCGGTATTCAGCAACGGATCACCCAAGCTGGCTGATATATGTTGGAATCGCTGGAAACGGGAGGTCTCCAACATAATAAGGTGCGGTACGGGATATATTACAGGGGCAGTGAGAGCTGACCTTGCCAATAAATCAGCCACCTCGTTGAAATAGATTCCCGAATGACGAGGTACCCAGACAAAGCGGACCTCCTTTACTGTGCGCGGAACAAAAAACCTAAGGGAACGCATCAATAGAGAGGAGCCGGAAGTTTGGAGAGAGATTAAAACTGAAAGGCAGTCTGCAAGGATAAGTACCCGTGCTACATGCGTCGGAATTTTAAAAAGAGCCAAACCAAGTGCCAAAAACTCTGCAAAGAATACAGAAGTGTAATCCGGGATACGAACGGAATAGCTGAAATCCAGATCCTGTGAATATATCCCAATTGCCGCCTTCTCACAGCTCCCGGAAGCATCAGTGGAGAGAACAGCATGATGAGGAAAATGCTGTAAATGCTCAGCCAGAAGACCATTTAGGGTGTTTGCGGGCATATGTTTTGCATGGGACGGAAAGATATGGTCGTAATAGAAGACGGGATCAGCCTGCATGTCAGCAACTCGTTGCAAGGAGGTCAGATCGACCTGAAGCGGGGCCAACAGGTTCTGCGTAAACCTAACTTGCGGGAGCTGATAACGTGGCCAATGAGAAGAGAAAAACAGGTGTGGGTGGGATAGGAAAATGGGAGTATTAACACCGGGGGCCGGGTCAAAGGACCTGAGGAAAGTACGCACTGTGAGTAGTTGGAAGCGGGAATACAGATCTGGAATACGGGCTTCCAGATAAAGGAGAGCATTGGAAGACGATCTTGGGAGCCCTAGGCATAGCCGTAGGGCACGCCTTTCCAGTAAGGCTAAAGGCTGCAGCTTATAGTTTGCGCTGCCAGAGAACAAGACGCAACCGAACTCCAGAATTGGTCTCATATAAGCCTTATAGAGGAGAAGTAAGGTGTCGCGACGCATGCCAAAATTTTTATTGCCTACCCGTATCAGCCGGCCTAGAGCACGTTCGCCTTTAATAACATTATTTTTAATATGCTGGCGCCAGTCCAAACTTGGGTCGTAAGTTACACCTAGGTATTTAACCGACTCCACCTGCGGAATTGGGGTGGAACGGTAGACTAGCGAGATGTACAAAGGGGTGTCTGGAGGAAATACCAGCACGCCACACTTGCTGACATTAAGAGATAGACTAATTTGGTCCAACCAATCTTCAAGAGCAAACAGGTATGCCTGCAAAGACTGGTAAAGAGCATGAATATTCTTTTCTGAGGCGAAAAAAGCTATGTCGTCTGCGTATACAAACACTCTAATGTTGGGATGAATGGGAATGTCTCGAACCAATATGTTAAAAAGCAGCGGTGACAGAACAGATCCTTGTGGCACACCTCTGGATTGGACATAGGTATTAGAACAGAAAGATCCGTCTGTACAGAAGAACATCCTGTCTTTTAAAAATTCACAAATCCAGGCATAAATGTAGTGCGGTGGATGTAGCTGTGCAAGTTTGTTAAGAAGGACCGTGTGTTCCACGCTGTCATAAGCCTTAGCAACATCAAGTGTCACCAAGGCCGAAACTTCCCTCTTGCGCATTGAAAGTCTGATTCGGCTTTCTAGATCCACATGCGCGGTCCAAATGGAACAGCCGCGACGAAAGCCAATCTGCGCAGAGCTGAGGCCATTTACGGCATTAACATGTTTTGTGAGGCGACAATGTACTACTCTTTCGATCAACTTGACTAAATTTGAGGTTAAAGCAATTGGCCGTATATTGTCTAATTGAAATCCGTTCTCTGCATTCTTCAAAAGCAAAATTATTTTCGCAATCTTCCAACTCTGAGGAATCCACGTGTTTTGCAATGACGCGTTGACGATATCTAGAAGATGAGTGGAGAAGTCTTGCGTTAAAATCTTCAGCATACCCACAGTAACCCCATCAGATCCAGGGGCAGCAGAATGCATTGAAGAAACAATTGGTAGGAGCTCCGATACATCAACCTCAGTATAGTCCGAGCTTGGGGCGAGTGTGTGTAGAGGTTCTGTTTTCTGCATCTGAAAACGCAAAGCCAGCCCCTGAGCGATTTGTTCAAGGTTTTGCTTAGCCTCCTGAGGAGACAACACTATTGACTTAGTGCAGTTGGCGGTCAGAGAGTTCTTATTGCGCGCCATGAACCTATACAGAGCCTTCCTATTCTTGGGACTTGACAGATACGTATTTAAATCTTGATTATATTCCTCTTTGGCTTTTTTGACAGTTCGTTTGAAAGAGGCAGAGAAGAACTTATAATTTATCCAATTAGCTGGGCTCTGATTATAGGAAAGGCTTTTCCAGGCAGCTTTGCGACGACGATAAGCCTTCTCACACTCCTCCGTCCACCATGGAGACGGCTGTCTGTCAGGGACTGAGGTGCACACAGAGAATACAGAATGCTCAGCAGCATCTTGCAGAAAGGAAATGGACTGCTGAGCTCTCTCTGCTCGACTCGAGCTAACTATAGATGGAAGTGTGGCAGACATTAATTTTTTGTATGAAATGTGATTTACAAATTTCATTGTCGCCCCACTCTTTCTGAAGGGAGATGTTAGAATGTTAAAAGTTATTGGAAAGTGGTCACTAGATGTACCCGAGTCCTCTGTTGACCATGCAGACACCCCAACCCCACGAGTAACTAATGTTAAATCTGTGACTGAACGATAAGCTCCTCGCATAAAGGTTACAGCTCCGGAATTGCAGCAGCGCACTGCATGCGTGGCCATCCATGACCAAAGAAGCTGGCCGCAGGAGTCTGAACTGCTACCCCAGGTACTGTGGTGCGAATTAAAATCTCCTGCGATGACTATACCGCTTGCGCTGCTAAGTAAGCTATCCAAACTGTCGGTCCTGTGAACGCCTACAGGGAAGTAGACGTTTGCGATAGTAATAACTTTCGCGCACTGTGGAAGTGAGATGTCGACTGCCAACAGTTCGCAGTCAGGGAGCATAATTTTGTTCGAAATAGAGGCCCGGTGACACATTTTGGTAGAGACCATAGTTACTAACCCGCCGCCCCTGCCGGTAACGCGATCAACTCTGAAAACACGGAAGTTTTTCATTGAGAATTATTTAAGTGGAGAGAGCCACGTTTCTTGCAAAAGAACTATATCTGGAGTATGTTTACGAAGAAGTAGTTCAAGATCTGGAAGGGAAGAAAGTAGAGAGCGGCAATTCCACTGAATAACTTTGAGACCCGCCATGATTATTGACTGAGGAAAGAGGCAGCAACAGCCTCTTTCAGCACATCAGACTGGGGGATTACTTTTGAAGGTCCTTTCCTTGCTTTGGGTTGCGAAGCAACTGTCTTCGAGGGTGAGGAAGGAGCTGGACGCTTCTGGGTAGGGCATAGCATTTCAACATCCGTGGTGCAGATATCGACGCTAGACACATTGCCTGGGGCGGTGGTGGGAGGCGGGACTTGGGATGCGTCCGGAGGCGACATGGAGTGACTAGAACTAGCAGCACAAGTTGGGAGAGATACAGACGTCGCCGCCTGAACAGATGATTGAGGAAGCGCAGATTGGCCTGCAACTAGCTGCGATAAAGCCTCAGCAAAAGTGCTCAGCATTCGCTCGACGACCACAGAAAGAGCCTGCTCTACTGTGGACACTATATAAGCAGTCACATTTGACTCGAGTTCTCCAACAGAAGATCGCGCACGGCTAGCGTACGAGTTATTCTTGCGATCAATATGTGCATAAGCATCAGCTCTCGACCATCGCTTCACCTGGATAATATCTAACAGGCTTTGCTCGTCAGCGCGTTTCGAGCAGTTGGCATCATGTCCTCGCTTCGGCGAGCGCGGCTTCGGCCGCTTATCTGTTTTTTGAGCAGCGCCCGCTCCGGCGGACGCAGTTGTTGCTGCGACGCGCGTCTTTCCTTTCCTTTCCTTTTTCTCTTTCCTCTGATCTTTTTACTCTCCTCTATCTGCACGTGGCAGCGGTGGTGGCTTGGCTCGAGCCAGTAGCAGGCCCGTGCAATTTCCTTTTCATACTTCTCTCAGTCACAACAACAACATCATCAGCTGGGTGGTTGGAGTTGCAGAGGCAACACAGGGGCTGATCAGAGGAGCAGTTGTCAGCTGAATGACCTTGACCACAAAGACGGCAGCGCGTCGCAGATTTGCACGCTTTACCACTGTGACCGAATCGCCAGCAGTTAGAACATTGGAGAGGACGGGGCTGCAGAGGGTCCACACGGTACACTATCGGCCAGACCTTGAGCTCAGAAGGACAGGAGGAGCCAGCAAAAGTTGTTATGACTGATTCTGTCGGTACGCGCGAACCATTTACTTCTCGACTGCACCTGTAGACAGCAAGAACCCCCACACCTGCATCTTGAAACTCATCAAGTATTTCCTGCGGGGAAGAAGCTGGGTCGACGCCACGAACAATGCCTTTGGAGCAAGCGAGCTGTTCCGGGATGAAGGCTTTCACCGGCAATGAGTCAAAAATTTTGCACTGTAGCAGGTCTGTGGCGCAAGCAATGTCAGAGGACTTGCAGACAATGCCTCTACGGCCGAACGGCCGCACCTCAGAGATCTGTAAATAGTGCTTGGTTAGAGACTTCAGCTCCTGTTGAAGAATTTTAGAGCTTTTCATCTTGATCACGCCCTCACCGATCGGTACGAGAGCCACAGGGATGACGTCAATTCCATTTTTCTTAAAAGATTCCAGCGGCAAGCTTTGGGTGGGCAAGCTGGCAAACCAGGCTGCCGACCCTCCGCCCGGGGAGGTCAGCGACATACCTGAGCCAAACGCGCCCTCAAATGCGCATTTACCACGCCTACAGACCTAACCTTAGACCTGGCCAAATCCCCCCACGTAGAAAGGCCTCACCAGTAACGAGCACGCAGGCACCACCAAGAAACCGCAGTTGATTTCACAGCCAAGCACCAGCACCGACCGGAGCAGGCCTCTTTCCAGTTCTTCTTCTTCTTCTTTTTTCAACGTTGATTTATCCAGACGTTGATTTATCAGCTTATGTGGCATGATATGTGCAGCCACAGTTGTTTCTTGTTCTTTCCATTGCGTGTAAATGTAGCAGCAGCATCTACATTCTCGCACGGGACAACAACGTTGTTGAGAAGGACCTTTCAGTGGCTGATGGCCAATGACATAAGGAAATCTTCTGTGTAGTGCAAGTGTAGTAACTGCCAAAAAAGCTTAGTAACAGCAGAAGTCACTACCTTGTTACTACTTAATTTTCTTTCGAGGTAGTAACAAGGTCGTAGCAACATAGTACATAGGTAGTAAGGGTTAAAAAAAGGTTGTAACAGCAGCCGTTACTACGTTTTCACTACCTTTTTTTCTAAGAGTGTACGGTTAGTGTAGTGTTACTACCGTTGGTGTTACTACGGTTAGCACTACTACGGTTACCATGACCGCCACATACCGTGGGAAAGTGGTGGGCGCAACTACCTTGCCGAAAGCCGAGGCAAGAGGGCGGCACCTTACCATGAAACACGCGCGTATTACAAGCACCTCGCTTTACAAGCGACGTGCAATGACCCGGACCCATCAAACTTACTCCGTAGGCCCGGGAGGTTTCTTGTGCGTCGAAGGCAGTGTCATCGAAGCTAAATAACGCAGTATCGTTTTTTCTTTTTGTTCGTACGTGCGGTCTATAGACCAAGTAATAAACTTTACACGACTGCGAGCTGATTTGACGCCATCATATGTGCTTGCATTAACGAAAGCTACTTTGCAGGACAGTTGGTGCTGCATACCGACATTTAGTGCCCGCCGCGAGGTTTAGGCTATGAACACAAAGGCTAGTCTTAGGCTTAAGGACGACATGACAAGACACTGAACCTCAGTACGCGCGCAACTGTGCGTCTCACAATTATCAGTGTACCGTCGGGGACATAAGTGGCATACTCCACGTGGCGGGAGCCGGAGCAACGGAAAACTAAAGCCCCTCATTGAGGGGCTTTAGTCATCTACTGGCGTAATGTGGGATAGAGGCAGCCAATGCGTGGCCTTTATTATCGGCAGGCATGTCGCTTGGCTCGTTTCAATGTTTCGTGCTTTAGCTCGCCAAAAGGCCGCAGTTTTCCGTTGCTCTGGCTCCCGCCGCGTGGAGCATACCACTTTTGTCCCCGATAGTACGTGTGTATGTTTGTTAGTCACCCACCTTCAGCAACAGGATCAAATACCTGTGAGCCGTTTATACAGGTACCTTACCTTTGGGTATACCTATAGAAGCTTTATATGTATATATAAAGATATAGAAACAAGCTTCAAATATAGAAGCAAGCTTCAAATAACTATGCTAGACTACACTTCTACTAAATCGTACTCTTTCAGAAAGAGCACGAGTGCTGTGTATACGCACCTCATCAGGTGTTTACTCTGCTCACATTGGCTAAGGAGTGCAACGCCTCCTTCTGCAGTAAGTACACTTTAAAGAGAAAGGTGTGAAAACGGAGCAAGCTGTCCTCGAGCACACTTCCTGTTATAAAAAATTGGCGGTGGTTTGACCAATGGCCATCCCAAGTAGAGTTGCGGAAGCAACGGCGCGGCAATCGGAGCGCCGACGGCACCTCTGAGTCACCCGCGCAGCGGAGGAGTCGGCGGCGGTTCCGCGCTGCTCTCAGATGTGCGCCATGTGACGTCACTCACTCCTCGCGCATGCGCAGTTGGGGCTCTCCGGGGCTCCGCGAAATCGCTCACACCTAGCGCAGTGTTGCTTCCGCAACAAAAGGGAGTGCGCTAAAGGACAGCTTGCGGTCTTTTTACTCCCATATAGGCGTATTCGTGTTTAGAGTGTACAACTTCCTGCGTGCGGGCTCTCTGTAGTGCTAAATGGAGCTGGAGAATGTTTACTTTCTTTTTTATTGACATGGACATCAAAGGAGAGGTTGGTGCCTGACACCGGCGCTGGCTACTATTTTTTGCATAAGGGAAAAATCGCACCCGAACTAGGGACATAAAGCACAACTGTCCTCACTTGTATAATCCAACCGAGCTATACGGTCACCTCTGACCTGCACCTCTCTCAAAAATGCGACCGTCACGACTTACGATGAACAGGGATCTTCTTTTGAGCGGCAGGATAAAAGTACACGCCCAACTATTCGGGAGAAAGGCGTGTTTGAAAGAGAAAGAGTTCACGAACGCAATTTTTACATATATTGTAAGATTTCACTTTAAGAATTAATGTATCCGCAGATCTCCATTCGACAACTTGCAATTTTTTCCTATTAACGTTTTTTGCTAACATTAAAAGCGTTCGCCATTGGTTTTCGATGGCAGTTTCAACTTCTGCATGAGAGCGATGGAAGAAGTTTAAAAAAGAGATTTGGCTGCACCGTCGGAAGAATGCTAAAGACCGGAATTGCCGTCAATATTTCAAAACAGTACCTTACAATTTTCTGACATTCTGAATTTTTGTCCAAGGATGTGGGATATGCCTCAATAAGTACCATTCAGCGAAGCATACCAGGCATACAGATAATTACATAATTCGCTTACACCGGAGCAGTGCGAAGCTGCGTTGTATAGTTTGCAGTTCGAACATCAGCACGAGCTGATTTGGAGAGCTCACCGGGTAGCTGAGGCTGTTGGAGCCTTGAACTAGGGGCCCCGACCACCTGCCTCTGGGAACCTGAATCCTTCTGAGTGAGTATAAAGTTCTCCACTCAATCAGTCAATCAATCAATCAATCAATTAGTGAAGGCATACACTTTCGTTCGTGAGTGAAGAAGAGACTGTCTTGTAACTGTCACAATTATCGCAAAACGGTTATAGCTCTATTGCAAAGTGAAAATATTTTATGCCCTTCAGATGTGGCATTCGTATTTTTGTGCATCTGTTTCAAAACAACTAATTTCCGAGCATAAACGCCTCGGAGAAACGATCGATGTTTTGGTTCAAGGATGACGCCTCTGCTAGATATTTGTGAACCTTCCTGATTCGCAGCGAAGTGCTACTATGGTGTGAATGGTCGTCGGGAGCTGAAGTGAAAGTGCGCAAAATTTCTTTTATAACAATTATGTAACTGGACGCCAGTTATCTCCGTTCACGAAGGGTGAACCTTCAACACACCGTGCTCGATGAGATTTATTTCTGCGATGTGCAGCTGTTGTCTGGACTATTTCATCCTTTCACAAACTGTATGCAGGAAGCTGTCTCGATATTTTTCTTTACATTTACAGGTTTTTATTTTAAAACCTGTCAGATGTACGTCTGTGAGGTCTGTGCAGCTGACTGTACATCAAGGCCGACATTATGTCTGATATGAATCAATAATTAGATGATAAATTAACTAAAATAATAAAGTTCTTGGTTTTAAGGGGCAAGGAAGGTTACACTGCGAAATTGAACGCTGCCAACATCGAAGGTGAACAATGATTTTAAATTTCGGTAATTCGCAGTGTGGTTCGAAATATCAAGCGTCGGAAATATTCACTTGAAGGATCGTTGAGTTGGCTTTCCCGCATGCGGGTTTGACTTCCCGCTTGCTCTTTGCTATAGGTAGTGCACGCACGACATCAACGCTCCGTGGGTGCTACACCCCACCCTGGCCGCTAGTGCAGTGTGCTACGCGCGCGATTAGTCCGAGACAGGACGCCACGTGCGCGCGGCTATGTACTACACACAGTTTACTTCACCTTCTGCCAGTGATTGTGCACAGTGGCCGCTCGCGCGCACTTATTTTCGGAAAAAGCGGCGCGAACTTGATTACTTTTGTATTTTGTAAATAGTGTACAAAGCTCTCCCCCTGTCCTTTCGTGCTATAGCTCCCCTCTTCCTTTGTCTTTCACTTGCGCCGGCTGTGGCTCGGTTGCTTAAGATATTAGATATCAATTGCCGCGGCCGGCAACATTCTTTTCCTTCACTTTCTTTTCTTTTTTTAATAAACTCCTACCACCACCACCATAACAACATTGATCTCCACTAAGTGGTACCCAACACAAAGTAAGTAACAGTGTGATCTTCATGTCATACGTATAAGAAAACCTTCAGTTGCTGCTATATTAACGACATCGAACAATCTAGCGCCGCATCTCAGTAGATGAGAAGGGGGAGAACTACGTATGAGTCGTGGATGGCGAGATCAGGGATGATGGCAGGGTCTACTAGACTTGCCTGAGCCATTCCGCATCGCCCAATCTTGGAAGCCATGTATCAGCATTACAGACGCCGCCACACAAGTTGACTGCGTCATGGCTCTGAACCCTCTATCTCGCGCTAACGCTGCTATGGTAGAATACAACTTTAAAAAAAAACAGCAGTGGCTAACATTGGGCCACGGTTCGCGGCGGCCTGTATTACTCCGCCGGCCAATCGTAACAGTAAACAAAATCATCTTTTTAATCTCTGACTATATTAAACAAGCCCAGCATTAAAATTCTAGAGTTAAATTTTTTTTCTTGGGATAAGCTTCTTGTTTATGTAACAAGAAAAGTTTCAACAACGGACTACTTTTCTTCGTGGAGAAATTCTGTGCGTCGGTCCTGAATGTCGGTGGAGCTTCACTGTGTACTTGAGTTGTATCCGACTATATGAATTCGAGACGAGCACTTCTAGTTCCTTTGGCTGCTACCACGTGGCGTATGGCTTTGAACATTCAGACATAACACGCTGACATCATCAGTGACGCAAAAAAAAGTTCGCTGTGGCTTAGCTTGGTTAAGCCCGGTAATTGCGAAAGCAATATCCGTACGTACGCCATGGTACAGCTGGTAGTTTAGCTGGTGGTGGTGCTTGTGGTTAGACTTGTGGTGATGCATCGGTTATATAATACAATACAATCCAATCCAATCCCATGCAATCCAATCCACTCCAATCCAATCCACTCCACTCTAATCTAATCTAATGTAATCTAATATAATGTAATGTAATCTAATCTAATGTAATATAATCTAATTCAATCCAATCCAATTCAATCCACTCCAATCCAATCCACTCCGATCCAATACAATCAACTCCTATGCAATCCAATGCAAACCAATGTAATGTAATGTAATCTAATCTAATCCAATCCAATCCAGTCCAGTCCAGTCCAGTCCTATCCAGTGCAATCCAATCTAATGTGATCCAATCTAATCCAATCTAATGCAATCAAGGTGAAATGAAGGTCAATGGTGGTCATCGGCCGCGGCACGCAACGGCGTGAAAGTGCAAGTAGTATTGCTTTCGCAATAAAGAGAATGACAGAGTGGCTGAGAACAGAACGTGATACGCCGCTAGGCTTAGCGGCATTGGCTGCTAGCTGGTGATATGCCGATCGCGACTAGAGCTATGCACGGGACAAAATTTAAACCCGGCCCGGGCCCTTCCCTACAGACAGGATGCCCCGGCCCGACCCGACACTGAAGGACCCTGATCCCACCTGGGCCCGGCCCTGGTCTCTGAGTTAAGGCCCGGGCCCGGCCCAACCTACAATAAGTGCAGTTGAAGCGACCACAACCGGTGGCTTTCCCCCAACGTTGGTACTTGCTAGAACCGAAAATGCGTTTCAAGCCCCAAATAGCTTTTGTTTGCTTTTTGTTAGCGTTTGCACTTTCCTACCGTCCTTGCAAATTCCCTCCTTGATGGTCTAGACACAAAGCACATCCTGCTGTGCATGCAAGACACCCAGCGCACTATGGCCAAATTCGCAATTCCATATATGATAGAGCCTTTGTCCAGTAGCGCCCCGGGGATTTGGTTCTGAGTAACACCGTGTGGCTCGTAATGAACTGCCAGCCAAATCTTTTAGCTGGCGTGCGTGACGGCCGCTTTTTCTGGGCTCTTGCGCTTTGCGACGAAGCAAACTTGCGGAAAGCTCAATATTGAGCATGGGCTTAGTGAGCCTGTGCTTGGAGTTGACATTTTCGCAAGTTTCCTCCATCACAAGCGGCAGGAGCACGGAAAACGTGGCCGTCACGCACGCCAGCTAAAAGATTTGGCCGGCTGTACTCCCAGAGTTCCAAACCTCCTGAAGGTAAGTCCTGACCCCTCCAGTGGGGTAGGACTTCCACGGATGCTCCAGGAGCCCCACTACATGGCTTAGAAGCAAACGCCTGGGCTCTAAACTTTTGACGAAGGCTGTACGTGTAATTGCAATCGTGAATCCTGGCCGCTGTTTCTGAAGATTTTGTCACTACCGACCCCGATGCCCGCAGTGGCCCGAGCACGTACACCACCGCCAGTGCGAGCGCTCCGCTTAGGTGCATTCTGCCGCGTTACATAGACGGCTCCTTGGTCCGATGTGTATTATTCGTGTAGAGCTAGCTATTGCCCAAGCTTTCCTCCTTTCTTCGTGCTGTGAGGGTGCATATTCGTTAGTAGTGGTTTCATGCTCAGTCTCTTCGTGATGAGCTTGGGTATCTGTGTTCTCTTGTCCGCTGGTGAAGGTTCCACGCCTGTCCCTAGGCGCTCTAGTACGACTTAGGCTGCCTTGGTGCGCTTAAGCCGTCCTGTTTGCATCGTGTGGTGAGTCTCATTGAGCTCCTCCAGTGTGTTATGTATTCCCAGTGACAGGACTCTTTCTGTCGACGTGAAGTTCGGCAGCCTCAAGGCTGCCTTGTATGCTTGCCTAATTATCGCCTCGGCTTTGCTTTTCTCCGCGGCATCTACTTGAGGTATGGCAGTGCACACACCATCCTGTTTAGGACAAATTCCTGCACTATACTACACAGGTCTCTTTCTTTTACCCTCTCCTGTGGTTGGCTATTCTTCTAACTAGCCTAATTGATATATTAACTGATGTTTTCAGCTTTTCCATGGTTTCTTTGTTTTTCCTGTTAGCTTGTAGATACAGTCCGAAGATCCTTATGGACTGCACCTCCTTGATAGGAAGTCCTCCCACGCACACGTTAAGCGGGGTTGGAGGCGCCTGTCTCCTGGCACCGGGACCTCTGGGTTTGTCTCTAGTGACCAGGAGCTCCGATTTTGGGCGTGAGTGCGTTAGGCCTGCTTGACGTGCGAGCTCTGCGATAGTGTCTACCGCGCTTTGCAACGTTTCCTCTGTCTGACCGTCCTACCGCTGGTGGTCCAGAGGGTGATGTCATCTGCATAGAATGTGTGCTTCAGCCCGGTTAGTCTGGGTGGAACTTCTATGAGGGAGAGTACCGGTGACAGTACCGATCCCTGTGGTGTCCCTCTGCCTCCTAGGCGAAAAGTGACTCTATCCCGCCTGCCGTGATTTTCGCGGACTTCTTGCTGAGAAATGAGCGGATGTATCGAAAGATTTTATTTCTCCTGGATTAACATCTGAGAGGTTCTCGAGAATGGTTTTATGTGCCACGTCATCAAAATTCTCACTAACACTGTACTGTGCCCGGCGGTACTTAAACATTTCAACACATCATTTGATGGCATGTGCCAGTTCAGTGGGGAGGTGGCTGACACCATCCACATGGTTTGGGCGTGTCAATCAAACCCATCCATCCCCGCCAACCCCAACCCCACCAGAGAGGACTGGGAGGCGGCCCTGCTCGGTTGTCAGGACCTAAAGACCCAAAAGGCCTTGGTTCACCGGACGCGGGCGGCGTTGCTTGCCAATGGGGCCCCGGAATAGGGGCTCCCCTAGTATTGTTAGGGGAAAGGGCCAATAGGGCCTACCCCAATCACCTCTCTGTAAAAAATTTAATGCACGATAAATGTTTTTCACCACCACCACCACGTTATAGAAGGCTTTGTTAAGGTCCAGCCTTAGCACTGCTTTGGTGCCCGTGCCCTTCCCAAGATCTATCACGCCTGCCTTAAGCTTGAGCATGACATGCTGGGTGGGTAATTTAGCTCTGAAGCTGGTTGGGGGGATGGTTTCGTTATCCTCCGCGTACTCCTGCAGTCTGTTTAGGATCACATGCTCCATGAGCTTGCATACGCATGAGGTGAGCGAGATGCCTCCGCGATCTCTGCATCTAGCACTGGATTCCGGAGCCCGCGGTAGTCTGGCAGTTCAGTCCAAGGGGCCTTGCTGAAATACCTGTTCTCTAGTTCTAGCAAGAACCGTTTCGTCGTGCCCTCGTATTTGTGGATCAGTCTGGCGAGCTGGCTTCTCTGCGCTGATTTTGTCTGTGTCGGTTCTAGTAGGTGTCAAGCAGTTGCCACGTCTTTTTGCATCGCTGGATGCGCGCGAGGTCATTAGGACCGTTCGTCCTTTCTCTGTGCCCCGCCTGCGGCCCTGTCTCTGCAGGTCTCCCGAGACCCCCCAGCGGGAGGCGGCGGGAAACGCTCAAAGCGAAGCCTCCACGGCGTTCAGCATCCCATGCAGCGGCGGCGTGGGGAGGGAGTGGACGCCTCGCCCAAGCCACCGAATGTCCGCTTTCTGGGAACGGCGTGGCCGGGCACAAAGGCGCAGGAGGCAGGTTTCTCGACCACCAGAGCTGCTTCGCACCAGATGTGCAAATATCACTAAGAGCTGTTTCACCGACAGAGTCCGACAGCACCCTCGGCATAACGGACACAAAAAATTCAGGGGGCGCTTTGTTGACCTAAAGTGGGGTATGGCGAAAGCCAGGCGCGGTGTTGCTGCTTGTGTCACTGATGTGTGGTTAAAATGTTAAGCTTCGCCTCTAAAGGCGCGTTCACACTTGGGAATTCGGCGGCGAGAGCGAGCGGAATCCGCTGCCGCCGCAGATATTCGGCCGGAATGCTCAGCGGAAAGCCCGATCGGTGCAGGACCGAATTCTGCCGCGGGAAAAAAATACCGATTCTCGATTGGTTCGTGGTTGTTACTGCCTTCTTCAGCGCCTTCACTGTCCATAAATGGGCCACCGGTTTCTCGCTTCGACGCATCTCGCACACAAGAAAACGTACGATTAATAAATTAGCTTTATTTTTTTTATTTAGAGTGACGATTCTGCCCAATTTAGGCTTAAGGGGGCGTTGGTTGGTTGATAACAACGGTTCCCGTCCTAACCACCAGATGGCACAGCTAGGGTAAACGTCGTGGTTGGTTGGTTGGTTGGTTGGTTGGTTGGTTGGTTGGTTGGTTGGTTGGTTGGTTGGTTGGTTGGTTGGCTGGTTGGTTGGTTGGTTGGTTGGTCGGTCGGTCGGTGGGTCGGTCGGTCGGTCGGTCGGTGGGTCGGTGGGTCGGTCGGTCGGTGGGTCGGTCGGTCGGTCGGTCGGTCGGTCGGTCGGTCGGTAGGTCGGTCGGTCGGTCGGTCGGTCGGTCGGTCGGTCGGTCGGTCGGTTGGTTGGTTGGTTTATGGGGTTTAACGTCCCAAAGCGACTAAGGCTATGAGAGACGCCGTAGTGGAGGGCTCCGGAAATTTCGACCACCTGGGGTTCTTTAACGTGCACTGACATCGCACAGTACACGGGCCTCTAGAATTTCTCCTCCAAAGAAATTCAACCGCCACGGCCGGGATAGAACCCGCGTCTTTCGGGTCAGCAGCTTCTGTTTTAAAAAAGAAAAATTCAGGGGGCACTTTGGCTCTCTAAAGTGGTGCAAGGCGAAAGCGTTTCCTGGCCACTGTTTGTTTTTATTTACTTTTTTAGTATTCATATTTTGTTTTTTATTTATTTTTTGCTCCTTTTCTTAATTTCATTCTTTTTTATTTTCACATCTTATTTTTATTTTGTTTTTATTTTTGTTTATTCTCTTATTTTTATTTTCCTTTTCTTGACTTTACTCCTTTTATTTTATTTATGAAGCCCATGCATTCACTAGATGCGCCTTTATTCATGCTGGAACCTTGAGCCTTTTAAGCAGTGACGCCGAAAGGCGGACGAATCTGCCGCCACGTCTGTCGACACGGCTGCCGACGCGTCTACTAACGACAGTATGAGGCATTAAAGGCTTTCGCCTTAAAAGTGAGAATGCTAGAAATTGCTTAAACTCCGGCAAAATAGCTCCATTTAGCGTACGTAAGCGCGAACGCGGTAATGGCATATAGTCAGCATCGATTAACCTCTTGCCATATCTCTGTACGCCGTGAGCAGACGACGCACAGACGACGAGCGGAGACGTGGTGGCCGGCAAGTGTGAACGAAGCAGCATTTCGGCGGCAGCGGATTTCGCTGGTCGTCGCCGCCGAAATGCGGTCTCACTCTAGAGGCTGCCTGGTTCCAAGGAGTCTTGGCCGACCCCTAGATCTGGGCCTTCGGCCCCTTGACTGTTTTAATAAATGTTTACCAACCAACCAACTCAAATGTGAACGCGCCATGAGTGTGGAACGCGACAGCGTCTTGCAACGCTGCCAGGGAGCCCACAGAACGCCGTCGCCCGTTCAGCTCTACGCCTTGCTCGTCGGTAAATTGGTTTCTGAGGAAAGGAAATGTATCTGTCTCGCATATCTCGGTGGACACCTGAATTTCGCCGTAACGGGAAGGGAGGAAGATGGGAGTAAGCGAAGACATCGTAATCACTAGACGCGCCTTTGTTCATTCCAAACCGGGGGTTGCAGCCTTCGGGCTAGGGCCGTTTATCTGTTTTTTTCAGCCAGCGTCCGCTTCGGCAGACGCGATTGTTGCGACGCGCGTCTTTACTCGCTCTTTTACTCTTTCCTCTTATATTTCAACTCTCTGCTATCTGCACGTGGCCGCGGTGGTGGCTCGGCTTGAGCCAGTCGGCAGGTCCGTGCACTTTTCCTTTTCATCCTTCTCTCAGTCGCAACCAACCAACCATTCCAAACCATCGAGCTGGAATGGCGGGGCTTCTGCTTCTGGCTGCTCTGCTGGACGGACGCAGAAATGGCTCGTTCCGAGCGAGGTGTCGCAACGGCCTTTGTTGGTCGGAATGAATCGATTTACTGGACCACCACCTGGTTATCGCTTTCTGCTACCGTCGCTGCGTATGCGTGTGTGTGTTTTCTTGTACGGTGATACCTCGAAGCGTCCGTATCGAATAGAGGACTTTCATCGACCATTAGAAGAAGCTTACCAGATGAGCCATCTCTGGCTCGTGAGGTTCCGCACCCAGGAGGCGAAGGACACTGTACTTGCGGCCGGGGGCCTGAGAGTGAAAGGCGGTTACTGTGCCATTATTGACCCCTGTCGAAAGGAGATCAAGGTGAAGATTCACTGGGTGCCGTTTCACATACCCAATGAGACCCGACCCTTCAGAAGGCCCTGAGCGAGTTTGGAGAAGTGATGGAAATTCGGCATGAGGAATGGAGTGTTCCAGGATTTGAATCAGCGGAGTCGACAACACGTATCGCTAGAATGGCGCTTAAAGAGGGAGTCACGGCGGAGGAGCTACCGCACCTTTTCAAATTCTACGGGGGCTCCGTCCTTGTGGTTGTGCCCGGCAGGGCACCTGTTTGTCTCCGATTTCGCAGACGTGGTCATATCGGCCGCGACTGCTAAGTGCCGCGCCTTTGGTCATGTCCGTGAGGACTGCATACGTACGTACGCCAATGTGATAGGGCGGCCTCAGAGGACTGTGACGATAAAGACGACGTCATGGACATCGAAGGAAGCTGAAGCGACGGTCCCTGATGACCGTCGGAAGAGTGCGTCTGGTGAACAAGAAAGCGTCTGTGACGGAAAGACGAAAACATCGAGCGGGACGCCGAACGAGCAGTGTGCTGTGAGTAACGCGACTGGAACACCGCTGATGAGCGACCACTCGCCTGCAACGAACGCTGTAGTGGAGCCAGTCCAGGATGACAGGGCGACACAAGATGACACCTTCGGCCCGGCTAAGCGTGCCAAGACGGTGTTGCCAACGCCTTCACAACCTTCCACCGGTGTCAGGTTACAACGCCTTGAGCGCCAGTGGCTCAGAGCCACCGAGGCCAAGGGGAAGTATATGCCTGAGTCTCGGTCTTCGTCTGCGTCTCCCGTACGCAGCGCACGACGCGCTGTTTAATTGCCCCTTCTCGTGGGGTAAGGCGCACGCCTGGTAAGTAGTAGTAAGTGGTTTTAATTATACATGGTAAATGGAAGGAAAAAGATTGTTGCTAGCCCCGGCATCTACCATCGCTGCTGGAAGCACGTGAGCTAGGGCAGCAGAAATAAAGGATAGTAGGCAGCGTGTACAAGTGAAATGGCAGGTGAGCTTATAGTAGAAAGAACAGAGCGCCTGGTAAGGCAGCTGTACCTTTTTCATGCTCAGGATTCTCAGCATGGCTTGTCTTCCGTCATATTTAATATGTGGCACGTTAAACGTAAGCTACCATTCATGATCTGAGAGAACCTGCCATATGCGCTCCACCCCATTCTTATTCTTCTAGTTATTTCCCTCTCATGATCCGGATCTGCGGTCACTACCTGCCCTAAGTAGACATATTCTCTTACTACTTCCAGCACCTCGCTACCATTTGCGAACTGCTGTTCCCTTGCTAGGCTAACAAAGAGGGTTCAGCTTAAGAACAACGCAGCGAGCTATGAAAGGAAAATTATAGGTGTAACGTTAACAGATCGGAAGAGGGCGGAGTGGGTGAGGGAACAAACGCGGGTTAATGACATCTTAGTTGAAATCAAGAGGAAGAAATGGGCTTGGGCAGGGCATGTAATGCGAAGGCAAGATAACCGCTGGTCTATTAAGGGTAACGGAGTGGATTCCAAGAGGAAGCAAACGTAGCAGGGGACGGCAGAAAGTTAGGTGGGCGGATGAGATCAAGAAGTTCGCGGGGATACAGTGGTGGCAACTGACAAAGGACAGGGTTAATTGGAGACACATGGGAGAGGCCTTTGCCCTGCAGTTGGTGTAGTCAGGCTGATGATGATGATGATGACGTTAAACATGCGTGGACCAGCAGCTAAGCGAAACAATGTCAACTAAGGCGTCTGTTCTATGAGAAAGACCTTGACATTTTTGAAGTACAAGAAACAAAGGCAGAGAGTGAGAGCACGACAGACTCTATGGTTGCGCAGTTCAAGCCGCGTTATAACGGCGTGCTAATCATGCAGTGGGGACGTCAGCGTGCTGTGTTCTGTTACTTAAGAACGGTCTTAGTATCGAGGAACAAGCAGTGGTGTGTTGCACGAGGGGAAGGTTTGTGCTCTGTGATCTGTTGTACGGGGAGGAAAATTTGAGAGTTATCTGTGTGTGTATGCCCCCACAAAACCGCGTGAACGTCTTTTGTTTTTCTAGGAACTGTGTGCGTACATGCATCGAATGCAATAGACGTCATTCATTTGGGGGATTTCCATTGTGTTCTTAGTGCAGATGACCGATCACGCTGAGATGTTACCGAAAGCGAAAGTGCTGTTTTCTTGGAAGAAAACATTGAAGAGTATTCACTTGAAGACGTAGCCCAGTTTGCAAAGGGAGGAATGAGGCGTCATTTTGCACATTTCCAAGGGCGTAGTCTTGCTAGACTAGATAGAACTTACGTTTCCCTTGAGCTAGCGGCGATTTGCGATAACTACATCGTCGAACCGGTTACATTTAGCGATCACTGTTGTGTCATATGCACCATGGGAAAGAACGTGACACCTGAAGCGAAACTCGGCTATGACTTGTGGAAGCTCAATGCAAAATTATTAAAGGGTGATACGTTTCTTTTAGAAACAATGAACCTGCTGGAAGAAGTTTGGTTGAGTAATGAGAAAAGTTGGGCAGAAAAGTGGGTGGAATTTAAAGTTTGTCAAAATGAGGGCTATCGAGAGGTCCGTAGAAATCAAACGCGCTGGAAAAGCTGAACAAAAGAATCTAAAAAAGATGTTGAAAGAATAATTTGTAGAGGAAAATAGAGCTCCGGGACTATACACTGGTCTTATCAGCGAAGTTAAAGCCAAGCTTGAGGTTATCGATTTGACAAGGTTTCAGGGAGCTGCAAGCCGTGCCCGAACAGATCGCTTGCTGGCAGATGATACGCCCAGTAGGCGGAACTTCACGGCAGAAAAAAGATACGCTAGAAGGAAAGATATCGTAGAAACTGAAAACAAAGGTACTGCAACGGACGATCCGAAGGCGATAAGAGAGGCTTTCAGTCAGTATTACCGTGATTTGTTCGCTTCCACAGCGGCGGATGTACAGGCCTTTCAGGCTGAATTTTTAAGTATATTACCTCGACTGACCAGTGAAGACACTAACATCCTGTCTGCCGACTTATCAACTGCGGAATTGGAATACGCTATTGATGAGCTACACTTGGGGAAATCGCCAGGTCCTGACGGGGTAACAGCAGAATTTTCTAAGGCGTTCAAATGTGCAACTGCTCTCATTTTACAACGCGGTTAGGAAGAGTCATTTAGAATAGGCATTTTACCACCATCATTTTCCCGTGCACATGCTTATACGGAAAACTGACAATCCTGCTCAACTTGAGCAAGTTACTGGTTATCGACCGATAACGCTTACTAATGTTGATTATAAAATTTTTATCAAAGTATTAGCCGAACGTCTACCGTCAGTTATGGACGTCTTGGTTGGTTCCCACAAGACGTGTGCAATTAAAGGGCGGACCATCTTCACGAATGTTCATACATGTCATTCCGAGTATACTGGAATGCTGTGACGCTGACTTTAGGCGAATCGCAATATTGGAAATTTATTTGGAGAATGCCTTTGATCGTGTATGTCATGAAATTCTTTTTAAAATCCTCGATCATGTCTGTGTTGGAGAAGTCATTTTAAAGACACGGGTTCGATCCCGGCCGCGGCGTCTAGAATTTCTTTGGGGGAGAAATTCTAGAGGCCCGTGTACTGTGCGATGTCAGTGCACGTTAAAGAACCCCAGGTGGTCGAAATTTCCGGAGCCCTCCACTACGGCGTCTCTCATAGCCTTAGTCGCTTTGGGACGTTAAACCCCATAAACCAACCAAAGAGAGGTTAAAATGGCTTACAGTAACTGTTCCAGGAATCTGGTTGTTAACTGAGAGCTCACAGACAGAATTGCCGTTAGAGCATCAGTGCGGCAAGGCTGCCCATTGTCACCGCTACTTTTCGCTCTGTACATAGAGCCACTTTGCCGGAATGTAATAAATAACAGCTGTATTCGTGGTTTTCAACTGAAAGCATTTGAAATTGAAGTATTGGCTTATGCCGATGATGTGGCATTTTATTGTAGCGACCACAGCAGCATAGAACATGCGATATCGGTTGTTCACAGGTTTTGTGATGTAACCAATAGCGTTGTTAATCTGGACAAATGTGCGGGCCTTTGGCATGGGAACTGCTCATCACCGCCTTTGTTTCATGCAGGTGTACAATGGTCACATTACCCTTCCAAATACCTAGGTGTTCCTCTTGACAAGTATCGAGAAAACCATGATTTTTGGAACGAGACAATTCAAGAACTCTTCACGCGTACACAGAAATGGTTGGGAAAGGAACTGACTATATTCGCGCGCGCAAACACATGTAATGTATACCTGGTTTCAAATGTGCGCTATTTGTTGCACGTCCTTTCACGATCATGACTTAGCATTCAAAAGTTTCGTCGTCTCTTCGCAGTTTTTGTTTGGCAGTCCTCATGGGAGAGGACTAAACGTGATAATTTATTTCTGCGTTTGAGAAAAGGGAGTCTTTCTTTGCCACACTTGTACCTGAGGCAGGTGGTTTCTAGATTTATGTTTCTTCGAGATCAACGCGACCCTTCCCTGCGGACTTTTATTCAAGTGAGGCTTTCTTCAGCTTTGCCAGAGTATGTTATTTCCACTGTAGATGGGATGCGATACAGTGCAAATAGATTTTTGAAAGAAGTGATATTTGCTTCCGGTTTCTTAATGCTCGCGTCAGTTTGGAATACCTCTCAAATGTCACGCGTAAGAAATTGCTAAAAGATTTGCTTGACTGTGTCTTCCCCGAGCCAATATATCGATCTCTGTATATAGTGGAGACCAAGGACGAAATGTTTTAATAAGAGTACGGCAAATGGTGGTGACAGCAGGTGTGCAGACACTTTTCTTCAAGTTGCACACTGGTACGTTGCCGGTTACAACATGGATGGAGGAGAAGGGATTGTTTTTACTAAGGGGTGCTGATTGCTTGTTGGTTGTGCCACAAAACCAGAGTCAATAGAACACGTGTTTATTGATTGCTCGGATGCGCTGCTCTTTTGGTATGTGCTCCAGCGTACAATAACGACTTACCCTTGGCGTCGTGTGGGATACGATTCCTGGACGTTGAGCCGGGTCTTTATAGATACGATGTAATTTTCCTTCTTCGCCTGCACATTATTTGGCGAAGCAGGATGGCTGTTCGACACTGCGATGAAGATGCGCGGTCTTTCCGAGATTACTTCAAAGAAGACATATTTAAGCTGCGTGAAGTGTACCAGGAGCTATGTTTTGGAGATGAAATTATCGAGTTGATTGGAGAGTTGTGTTCCTTGAGGCAGTTTTAATTTTCTCACGTGAATGAAACGCATGTCTGCTCTTGATATTTGAGGGTGCAGCGCAGAACACATGTTTGTAATGTGTTGTAATCTGTTAAAACAGGCAATAAAGAAAAAAAAATAACTTGGCATGGTGGAGTGGTTAGCGTGCTCGTCTCGCACTCCGGAGATCCTGGTTCGATTTCCCAACTCGGCCAGTTTCCTACTCGGTTTTATTTATTTATTTTACTTGGAGCATCACTATACCATCCCTTTAATTGGTTGCATGGTTACTAGGAGGAGGTAAACTTTATTAAAGAAGAGGTCTTAGGCACGTATTGGGGTGATGTTCCCCTCCCCGCGGTGGTCTCCTCTTCTAGGCCGGACGCCAGGTGGCCGACCGACGATGTCGTTCGGCGACCTCTTCGGCTCGCTCTGTGACTCGAAGTTGAACCTCCTGGTCCGAGCTGAGCAGCGCGGCCTCCTAGCCAAAGTACGTCACGACCATTTCGACCAATTGAAAAGCGTGGCATTTCGGTCGACAACTCCTGCTTACAACGATGAGGCATTAAAGGCTTCCGCCTTAACACAGCGACGGCCTGCACCACTGACCGGATATCGGTGAGGCGCTATAAAAAAAAAAAAAAACTACGGTTCATACATAGCAGGCAACGCTGCGGAGGTTGCTGAAGTAGTGCATCCGCGAAATCATATTATTGCGCCACGTATCATTCGTAACTCCGGTCATTGTTTGGATGAATACAAAGATGTAGTAGCATTGAAAATGATGGTCGAAGCTGTGAGGCGCTCAGTGTTGGTCGCTCTGGCCATAATTTTCACGGAGAGTGAACTACTTTTTTGGCACGGATTTAGTAGGGGCGATTCGCTCTACCAACCGCGTATCATACCGCCACGTGAACATTTTTCTTCTTGAAATCTCGACGAGTCGCACGACGAAAATGTTGCAAGAGGTAGAAAGAATTCCAGGAGGTGCCAGTCACGGCACTTAAGATTTGTCGCTACGAAATATGTTTGTGTTAGTCTTTGGTTGTATGCCGAACTACTTTTTGCGTGCGGACTTAGCCTGCGCGAACAGGCGCGCTAGCTTTGGCACCGTTGCCTGCTAAGTATGAAACGGAGTATACAGTATATGTGCTGCGAAAGGTGCGGGTGGCGAGGGGATTCCGCCAAGCCGGCCGCACAAAAAATTCGAATTGCGCTGTTTACCTTGCCCACTCGCACTGTGAGAGAGTCTTTTAGGATTAATCAAGATATGTCAGACTGCTCAGCTTAATAGACGATATGCGAAATTGCTTGGCGGTCTGGCAACACCGCGCCCACAACTTCCTGTTTCCATCTTGGCTCGGTCGAGCTCGTCGAGCTGGTGCATCGTTTGCTATGCGTACTTTCTTCATGCGAGTGGAATTTCAACAGGCAAGCTTCAGCTGCTGCGTTTTTTTTTCACAGCTGATCTTTGACCAAATGTAGGTGCTTTCAATAGGCGCCAGCTTACTCCTAGCGCGTCCTCAGCTTCGCTTGAAGTCTGGCGCTGATGATCGCAATAATCGGCACTCGAAAGTGGGTTGGAAAGTCGAACCGTGACCGTGTGCTGTTGTCGTTTTAATGCTCGCATTAAAGCGCCAGTTCAAGCATAACGCATTATCATGGCTATTTTATTCCCAGGTGGACGCTAATTCATCTGGTAGAGTAGCGAGCGGTTATTTTGCGCTGCGTAATTCGATTCCTCTACTGTAATGGGCAATGCGCATCCGCGGTTTTCAACGTCACCGTTTCAGAGCCCGGCGTCGGTTGATTTTCGCCACAATTCGTTGAAACCACGTCCTGCTTAAGACGCAGTCAGTCAGTCGACATTAACAAGAGGAAAGTAGGCATGCACATATAATTCAAAATATTGTTAGCAAAGACGCAGCTTTTTTTTTTTCAGATAAGCACTGAGCCACCGCGGCGGATTGATTAGAGAAAGGTGCTACAGCTGTAGGTGCATATGCACGGACTCGATACGCTGGCCAAGCTGTGTGTGCAGGGGCGAAATTAGCATGTTCGGTTGCTTCCGAAACTTAATTAGCTTACTCCCAAACTTGGACAAATGGCTTTGTTGCGAAGCAAGCTGTTGGAGCTTGCCACAACGATAATAAAATCTGATGGCCTGAAGCGTTTTCAGAACATTGTTGCACGTACTTTCTAGCTTCGAAATGCGTCTCTCCTTCATAATAAAGTAGCTATATTATTCGCTTCTTTTTTTTAAGATTTTCGTCGCCGCAGATGTCGAAGGTATAGGAATCCTCAAGAAATAAAGCATTCGCACCTCAGATTTTATTCGTAGGGTGTATTGCTTCACAAAGACTCCTTAACGCGTATAACATATGCGTATGGTCCAGAGGGTTTGCTCGCCCTTCTAAAACTAATTGAACACGGGAAAAACTTAACTGAACACGTAGCAAACTAAGCAGTAATCGGCATATGGTTCTTCGAGTGAACTTAATTCGCCACGGCACGAGCGATTGGCCCGTTAAAAAAATTACCTTCTGTATTACGTTGTTCAAGTATGCGTCTATATATATTCACGCCCGACCGGAGAGTTGATAAATGCGTGAAATCGGCTTCTAATTTTGATCAGAGACAACAAAGGCTGTGGTCCCTATCTTAATTTAAACGCAAATCACCTCGAAAGCTTTGTCAAAAATCAGCGCAGAAAGCGAAAGCTGCGCACTGATCCGCGTGCTGACACATGATACCTCGCATGGCGTTTTGTGTTACTAAAACGTTGGGACGGAGTAAAAAAATAGAAAAGCGAAAAGCTTGAACGCACCTAGTTCTGGCACGCATCGTAGTGTCTTTTCACAGTGGAGAGGGTAGCTCAACACTGCATCAGCATTTTACTTTTCAAACGAAGCGCAGCCGTTTTAACCCAACGCTGGGCAGCAGTTTCGTTTTCTGTACCGAGCCAACATGGAGGACTTAGTTCTCGGAGCGCCGAGAGATGGCGCTGCGCATTTCGCATATCGTCTATTACTGAAAGGACACTGCGTACAGTTGCATCCAATTATTGTTCTCGGTAAAAAAAAGTAATTGCGTGGCTCTTTTTGGCTGTGCCGACGTTTATGCGGCATCAGAAGACGCATTTTTTTTTGCCAGGAAAGTTTCATTTAAAAACCATCATTTAAAAAGACTTGTCGCTAGGAAATATGTTTGTGTTAGCCTTGGTTGTATGCCGAACTACTTTTTGCGTGCGGACTTAGCCTGCACGAACAGGCGCGCTAGCTTTGACACCGTTGCCTGCTATGTATGAAACGGAGTGGTCAAGAGTCCTGGAGAAGTTTAGTCGCATGGGAACGCGGGTCCTATACTCCGTTTCATACATAGCAGTCAACGCAGCCAAGGCTGCGGCGACTGTTCGCGCTCCTCGTCCGCATCGTAATGTAGTGCGTCAAAAGTAAAAATCGTAATGAACTCAAAATTAAAGTAAATGTTGGTTTATATTGCAGTATAATGATAAAGGTGTTTTATTTTGCAAAAATATTGCTTTGTCTTTTATGTTCTACGAAACAGAGTGCCTTAGTTTTTTGTGTTTTTTTTCGGTCCCTCCTGTATCAGGTTTTCGCAGCTAGGCCGGCCGGCGTATTCGCCAACTGCAGCCTGTACAGCCACAAGGCTTGAAACCACGGTGAATTGATAACGGTGACTGAAGATTGCCACAACGGCTTACCTAAAAGGGTTAATTAATCCCTAAATAATGCTTAAAAGTCCATACCAACCTACTGTGACTAACCATGTAATGTTTAGTTTAAATTCAAAATTGATATCCCAGCGCTGTGAATAAGCTGTGTAAAAGTATGCGGAAATTTTTTTGAAAACCTTAAACGGCGTTATATGCCACTAAGCATCACGATTTGCGACCTAAAAGGGAAAAAAATTGTAAAATGAATTAAAATAAAAAACAATAAAATTACAGTACAGAGAGCGGAGTCGAACGGCCGACCTTCCATAGGCAACACTTGCCTCTAATCCACTGCGCCATAGCGGCGATGTCAAGCCGTCGTTCTGAATGAATATTTATAACCAGCCTTAATGGTGGTTGCTACCTGCCGGTGGGCGGCGCTGTCATCGCTGGCTGTACCTAAAGCCCCTATAGCTGTACCGGCTGCATTTGGCGAACACGCGGCCGGCCGCGCGGGCCGGCCGGTCATGTCGTTTGCGTGAGTGGTTCACCTGAAGCATTTCCTTCCTCCGAGACCTGGTGCGCTGTTCTCTTTTCTGTAAAAATCGCCGACCGTACAACAGCTGTAGGCCACTCGCATGATACGCGTAGCAAATGTTAGATATACCATTCCATAACCTACAGCACCAGTTTCTACACTCTTGTGAGTTGTGGCAGTAGTGAAAAACAACGATAGTAGATTACGATCGAGCAAATGGACAAGTTTAGTTACAAAGATGATATTTACAAAGATTAAAAACATGAGAGCGGATGTCAACAATTAAATGCCAGCCACAACGTTCACTCACGCTGCGCTTACATCTCATTGGTGTGTAAGAAGCCCGAATTTTTACTCCTTTATATTGTTACTGCGAGAGGACGATGACGAGTTACTAGACACTTTTAGTTGCTGCGTACGTAGCGACAATGCGTACGCAACGCTCACTACGTTCCGTACGCTGTAAAGGACACCCCCGTCACACTTATAGTTGGCCGTACCGCCGCAGAGCAGTGCGTAGCGCGTTGTGTTGTGTTGCCATCTAGTGACAAACACTGAAAGCGCTGTAGCGCTCGGCTCAACATTTTTCAGTTTCTGACAATATGAATAGTATATTACTGTTTTTAATGGAGGAAAAAATGTATAATGTTTAATGAAGTGCAAAAGTAGGCACATGGCTGAAAAAAATTATTCGACAGGTGCGGTTGTTATGACGATAAACGTACACAACGTTAGTTAGGCTTAAAAGGTCAAAAATCGGCTCATTATCTGAAAAACAAGTGGCATTTGTCCCTAATATTTTGGCGTGTGGGTGAGATTAGACAAAATAAAAGCTAACAGCACAGTTTAGAGCGAGCCATCGCATTGAAGAAAGCAGCGGCGAAGTGAAATCGGTCCGAAGCGGGCGAGATGGTCGCCGCCATGTTCTCTACGCAGCACGTAGCGTCCCGCGTTGCGTACGCTACGTTATGCTTTACAGCGGGCGGGCGTACGCAACGCGCGGCTAGATACGTTGCGTTCTGCGCATGCGCATTCGTTACCCGCGGTGTCGTTGCGTACGCAAGCTCACTGCGTACGTCCAACTAAAAGTGTCTACTGTGTGGAGAACGAACAGCGAGCTTCGTCAACCTCTTTGTGCGCCCTATTCAGGAACCACGGAACCTCGTCGTCGGCTTCTCACAATAACAATGTCAACTGCAGCGGCAAGTGCGCTAATATACGACACCACTTGTTGCGTTCGATGACCTGCGCATCGGAATCTCTGCTCACGGCCCAAATACACAGCTTTCAACAATCCCCATCTCACCGCACTAGCTCACACGCATAACACACCTAATCCGACATCTAATACAAAACATTACTACGAACGGAAGCACTTCAAAGAATTTTCCTTGTGACAACAGCTCAAAAGTGGAGACTTCCCGAATCAGACACTGAGTACGCCGATCAATGCCGGGTTGCCGCTAGCCGAGGCTGCTCGGAGTAATCGACGCCTCACTGAATTCTATCACCACACAATTAATGATTCATTGTATGCCGCATGTAAAAGAGTCACTGAACGCCCGAGAACAGCACTTCGCAATCACGTCCGTCGCCGATACACTACACTGCTTTTTCCCTTCGAAACAAGTAAGCAGCGCAAGTAAATAGCGCAGTGTTTTTCAAAGTAGGCATTGGAGTTTGACAGTTTCGACTTTCTACCTAATGATTATTATAAGAAAAATAAAAAATAAATGAAAAAAAAACCAGCCAAGCCGGGAGTCGAACCTAGGCCCTTTGTAAAATGAACACACAGGCGCGCGCTTCGTACCAGTCAGCCACGACGCGAGGCGGACGGGTACATTTTGCTTGTTTTTTGCAGCGGACTACTTTCGTACCTTTGGCAGCGTTGACAGCTATGTAGGAAACGGAGTATAAGGTGCCTCGATGCACCCTTCGGGTCCGAGCTTGCAGTTGCTCAGAGTGGTCACGGCCCGTTTGAAGTCCGGTGACAGCCCTAATTCCGGAATGACGCCAAGGTCGAGGGTCTTCGGGGGAAACCGTTTGCACGTGCTTGCACGATTGTATTTGTTTTTCACTTTTTTTTCTGTGGCGGAGAAGCTGTCGGGCGGGGTACGCTACTTCGTGGACCAATCGTTCTGTAGTTCCTTCAAGGAATGTAGGTTGTTTTGACGTGAATTAGCGTTATGGACCTTTCGGAAATTGGAAGGCGGGCATGGTTGATGTACCAATCATGTTAGAAGTTTAACAAGGCTGGGTGCTGCCAAATGTGGGTCGGGCCCATAGTTGTGCGTGAAGAAGGTGAGAGTGGAAAAGAAAGAGAGAGGTGCCGTTGTGGAGGGCTCCTGAATAATTTCGACCAAATGGGGATCTTTAGCGAAATGTAAGACGCCCGTGTACTGCTCGATGTAAGAGCACGTTAAATAACACCAGCTGGTAGAGATTAATCCGGAGCCTTTCACTACGTCGTCTCTTTCTTCCTTATTTTTTAGCTCGCTGGTCACTCCTTCCCTTTTTTCTCAATACCAATTTCCATTCTCTCTCATGATTAGGTTGAGGTGCCCACCTGGAATAAGGCATTTAACGGTTACGACTCGTTTACTCTCATCAAAAACCAAATTTTGCTAAGCACACACAAACACCGGTTTCTTTTGATGCGAGGACCCGACCAAGCAAGCCATCGCCACAGGCCGGGCTGCCAGCGTCATGAGCCTCCGGGACATGAACGTTTGAGTGCAGTGGGGCTATGCGGGTTCCCAGGGGCCTTCGTGTCACAAAATCCTCTGTGTATCTGAAAGTTTTCACCACCAACACCACGTGAGCTGATCCAGGGCAGCGTACGATACAAAGCTGAGAATGACGTTATGACTATTATGACACTGGCTAACGGGATAGTTTGTCCTTTATTTGCTTGTGATAAAAATAAAATAAAGGTCCTAAAGGAGTTCTGGTCTACCGTAGAAGTGCGTTTATTCAGTGAGTAAAGATGCCATTTTGGTGCCTTAATTTTGGTTAAACCACCGTAATTCAAACCTTTTCCTCGAAGTTCATAAGTCCACGCATAGGAGTGGCGACAAACGATAATGATATAAAAGGCTTTCTCTCTTTTTCGTTGTTCTCACATAAGCAGGTGGAGTACTTGACAAATTTATAATTTTTTCTTGCCTGAATGTCAACTGAAAATAAACGTCGAGCAGCTATAGTTATGCGGACAATGGTTAAAAAGTGAGGAACGAAGAATTAAATAATATGCTTGATCAAAAAGAAGAAAAAACTTTTGAGCCGCATGACCACCCACATTTCTTTTGTATGCTTGAAAATTAATAAAGTGATGAGCACAAATACCGATGTCATTAGCTCTAGGCAATAAAAGAACGGAAGAAACTGAAACCGAAACCATTTTGTTCTAGGTAGCGCAGCTAGCGGAGCTTTTTGTTCAAGCATAAAATACACCTCAGATCTATGCGTGCCAATAAATGTGAGCCTTTATGCAATTTATTTTTACTGTAGTGCTAAATATGCTTTCAAAACCACTTTCGTTAGTAAAGACAAGAAGTTCTTTAGTTTTATTGTTGTTACCCATGATTCCTTTGTGCAGGATTTTTTTTTAAATAAATGGTCGGCCATCTTGCTAGACGTCAGTTGATGTGTATCGCGGTGAATGTGAGTGCCGTGAATAAATCGTTGTGCATCGTGAAGTGCGCTTGCTGGAAGCACAGTCAATGCTGCCCGTCTGATTCTACGGTTCTTGCGCTTTAACACCGTAAGTGTATTTTATTCTTTCCGATGGAAGCGGGAACAAGTTTTCGCTGTGTTTACTGGGCGTACAGAATTGGGCGGCTCATCAAAAAGTGTTTGAAAGCACGCGTTAAATTATCTATTTCCACGAGAGCGTCACATTCGTTGACCGCCAACTTTGTGGGAGTAACTTTTTTTCTGCTGTTCGGTAGTGCCTACGTTACGGAAAGCACTCGAGTCTGCTCCGCTTCGGCGACGAAAACCGTTTGTAAGCCTAAAAGTTTGGTGTAAATACCTCCGGTGCTCGCCTTGGTACCTCGCTTTTGACTATTTCGCCCTTCCCGCTCCCGCGTAGGACGTGGTAGTACCGTTGCGTCGAAAGTTGCGCGTAGCGGAGCGTGCTACGAGCGGCGCGTGGCAGTCATTCAGTTTACTTTCGACGTTTTTCACCCCTGCCCGTAACCTCGAGGGCTACGGTCATTGTGTTGTGTTGCCGTTCCCGGCGGTCTCGTGACACCGCAGCTTGCTCGTTTCTATTTTGCTTCTTTCGCACGCCGAGCTGGCAGTCTCGCCGTGTACGCGCGGCAGTGCGCTGGTTACGGAAAACCCGCGGTTCGTTGTCCTACGTCTTGTGCTCAGCCGTTAGCACGTCCACTGCGGGGACGTAGGGAGAGGGCGAACGCTCCGGTTTGGCCGGTATCGCCGTGGCGTGGCGGCTCGTGCTGGTGTCGCAGCTTTTCGCACCGCTTCCCCGGGTGTCCCGGTACATACACCTATCCGTTCCTTGAACAAAACGGCCTCGCCTGCTCGTACCGCGTCGGTCCCAACGGTGCATTGCTATCGCTTGCGCGGTCATTATCTTTCGGCGCCAGCGAACTTTGGACTTAGTTGTTTGAAGCTGGCGTGGCGGTGACCTCCCTGCCAGTTATTTTTTTTTTTTTTTGCTTTTGGTGCTAAAATATCGGGAGACGACCTATCTGTGCTTACCTTTCAACTTGTACACCGCTATGAGGGCATAGCCCTACGAGAGAATTGTTTGCGCAACCATTTCGGCTTCAGCTTTGGCGCGTCATGTTTTGTTTGCCGGGCACGGCCCTCGTGTACTAGAATGTAAGCATTTAACTAGCAAACAGCTTTGATCCCGTTTTGCTGCCTGATTTATGACATAAAAAGGTGTTTTTGTAGTGTTCCGAGTACACCGACAGTTGCTTGTTGCTAGGTTTACAATGTTGCTGCCGAGTTCTGCTGTGACCCGAGTTGATTTCTGCCACTAAAGCAGGGCAACCCGCGCTGACCGTTTTGTTCTTTGTTTTTTTTTGCCTTTCCAGGGCCTTTGACGGTATTCGCGGAGCACTGAAGCAGTCCACAATGACCACAGTAGCAGAAAACTCCGGGAGCCATTCCCCCGAGAAGCCTTTGAACCACACCAACAACATTAGGTGCTTACTGTGTTTCTTTTGAAAGCATGCTAGATTCAAAGCGGCTGTTTAATGTTCACTTGCTGTAAGCTGTTGACAGCAGTGGATTGAAGTTGCTTGCCAAGCTCGAAGCATAGAACAGTGTATGAGTGCTGGCTGTTCTATAAGGTTAACTTGTTCCTTTGTGAAGAATTGTGCTTGCCAAGCTCGAAGCATAGAACAGTGTATGAGTGCTGGCTGTTCTATAAGGTTAACTTGTTCCTTTGTGAAGAATTGTGCTTTAGTGAGGTCCACTGTTTGCTGTCCACGTTGCCTTAGCAGCTTGTTATCCTCAGTGACTAGCTGCTCATAATTGCCCTGCTTCCTGTGCTTTCACATAGAATGTCTCTGTATGTGGTGCCTAACTTGTTAGAGGTTAGATGCGTGCTAGATCAGTTACAAAAACAGCGCGTGCGGCTTTTCTCTGCATGTGCATTCAGTTGAGCACCATTTCAGACCTCGCTGAGTAAATTTCCTTGAATTTCCTTTCTTCAGGGATGTTGACGAAGGTGGCTGGAAGGCAAAGCTGGTTATACCCCCTCGTGATTTAAGAAAGAAAACTTCGGTAAGTAGTACTTCTGTGAGTGGCTCGCATTTTGTGGAAACATTAGTGGGGGAGCATATTTATGAATTGCACCCCCAGCTTTCTGCTGGGAAAATTTATTTCGCTCACTGAGAACGATTTTGAAATGTTCCACGGGAGACTTATAAAAGCTTTTAGTGAATCTCATTAAATTTGGAACGTTGATATGTATTTTTCAGAATTTTTTTTTCTCTGAGCTATTAGTTAGCTGAAGCGACCGTTGCCACCGGTCTTGTAAGCTGTGCTAGGTAAAGCCTGCTTTTTAAGTCTCACAGCAAAGTGCAAGCAAACAAGTGTAGAGAACATTTTGACCAGCTGGGGCTCTTTTGACGTGCACAGAAGTGGTAGACTGTTCGTCTTGCACGGTTGTTGTTGCCTCATTGCCTGGTATGTGGAGCTCTTAGGTGATGCCCTTGTGGGCTTCTGCGAAACATGCGGCTCTTCATGTGTAAAGGTGGCTTTGAATGCAGAAAGAAGGCAGTATTGGTAATTGGGAAAGAGGAGGCACCGAAATTGAGTGGCATCGGGGAGAGGGCACAGGACTAGGCAGGGAAACTGCAAGTAACCCCGGCACGGTGGCGACGGCGGCTGCTGCTGCGTGGGAGGCTGGGTGCATTAACTTGTTCGATGCTTTGCTTCGTTTAATTTTTCACTAGGTTTTGTATAATACACTGAAGCAGAGGCTTTGCTTCTACATTCAGGCATGACAGACAAGATATTCAGGGGGCTGCTTTGGGTATGAACTCCTTTAATGGCTGGTGTTTGGCATCAAGGCCCAAAGTCATGGCATCAAATCCTGGCCGTAGTAGCTGCATTTTGATGTATGCAAGACTCAAGAAATGCTTGTGTTGAGCAATGTCAGTGTGCAGTAAAAGAACCCCTGCTTAGAATTGCAGCCCTCCACTTAAGTCTCTTTTTAACCAGTGTGCAGCTTGGCACATGACATCTTCAGTTGGTCATGTTGAGTGGGTTCATGTAGATGGCAGTACCTGGGGTTCGTTGCATGTAGGAACACAACTTGATTAGGCTTGCGGGCCCATTTCCATGTTTGGTAACTATCGCGGGGTCAGCGTTCCTTCTAGTTCTTCTCGGGAGTCCAGTGTTCTTGTAAAGTGAGTTCTCTTCAAACTTGAAGATTCTTAAATTGTGCTTCCTGGTGCATTGAGGCCCTTAGACGCTCGTCACAGCTGTACAAGCCCTGTAAGGAGATAGATGCTTGTGAATTCCAGGTTGCACGCATGATGAGTCACATTCAGTTCTGCTACAGATACCCAGAAGCTGACGATTCTGTACCCAACTCTGACTGTGCAACCTGGAAGCATGTTATTGGTCGGGAATGAAAATGATCGTGACTTAGCGCGGCACTCTTGACACAATCATTGCAACCTAGCTGTGCATGGCGGGAGTGGGCATCCCAGCCAAGCTGTAGCATTCTTACTTGCTGCAACTGTGTTCAGAACTGCCTCTGCTCAAGCATATTGACCGCTGCCAAGCCATCTACAGTGTGGACTACTTTTCTTCCTTGGGCCTTTTCTCGGTGGTGTCTTGGAGCATGTTGTCAATTTTAGCCATGCCTTCCCTAGGATGATCTCTAATGACCCTCAGTGAAGGTCACGAAATGCTAGCTACATATGTTCCCACCTGGGTAGATTGCTTGCTAGGTTGTTGAGATTGTGTCAAGAGCAAACGATTCCAAAGTTTGTGTTCGTTTGGCATGGTAGTCACGGGTGTGGTGTCTAGAAGCTCCAACAGTTTGCAGTGTTGTCGGAGTGTTGTTGATGACACTGGGTGTGCCTGTCCACGGGCACCGTGCAGGATGTGACGGACACCAAGGGCAATGAGTTTGAGGACTTCTGCCTCAAGCGGGAGCTGCTGATGGGCATCTTTGAGAAAGGCTGGGAGAAGCCGTCCCCCATTCAGGAGGCCAGCATCCCCATTGCACTGCTGGGCCGCGACATCCTGGCCAGGGCCAAGAATGGCACGGGCAAGACGGGTGCCTACATCATCCCCATGCTGCAGAGGATAGATGTCACCAAGGACCACATCCAGGGTAAGGGATGCACTCCGTTTCTGCATGCATGTTGTGTGCGTCTTGCAAACCCCAGGTGGTCAATTTCTGGAGCCCTTCACTACGGCCTCCCTCATAGCCTGAGCTGCTTTGGGACGTTAAACCCCAATAAACCAAACCAAACCACTCGCCGCTGTGAGTTTCAGCGTGTTTGAGTGGGCTGGCCGCTTCTTTGAACATCACGTCAAGTTCTGCCCAGGATCCTATCTATAGGCATTGAGTTGCGCCTGTCCCGTTCTTGTTCTTCGCAAAAAATCTCTGCACTGCGGCGTCCCTCTATAGCAAGAGTCTCTTTGGGGCGTTAAACCCCATAAACTAAACCAAACCTCAGTTGGCTCACTTCAGTCATGTTGCAAGTCATATTGCAGTGCAATAGTACGTTGCTCAACGTGGTTCACTTGCGGTGATGTGCAGTGCAAACTCTGTTCAAGGATTTCTAAGCAGTTTTGAGTTAGTGCTCTCATAAATTCAAACAAGAGACCAGGTATTTTTGTTTGAATGATCTGAAGTGCACTTTAATGGGATCCAAGGCTAAATGCTGTTTGCATTATGAATATCTGTGCACGCAGATAGTAATTTAGAACTACAGTAATCCCTCGTTATAACGAAATTGCTTTACTCGAAATATCGCTTTCTTTGAAAGTTCTTCCGGTCCCGACCAAAATGCATGCATTTTAAGCTGCATTACTCAAAGTGCACGAAGAGCTTCACCCTCTTAGAGCGAAGTGGCGAGCGGAGGCATCGCCGCCGTCGACCCTTTGCGCATGCAGTGCCAAATTAATACCGCCGACAAATTACTCATGCAGGCATAGAACAGGCCACAAAAGTACCAAGCCCACGATCGATGACCTGCCTAGTAACAGGCACCAAGAGAGTGCAGAGTGTCCTCTGCTCAGCGGGGTCAAATTCCATGGTGGTGCAGCGCGCCCGAGCCGTTAATCTCGGTCGGAAGCGCATTCCTGGTGTTCCCCGTGGCAGAATCTACACGAAAATAGTTTTCCTTGCGCATTGCGATGCCAGAAAACCACGGTGTCTTGGATGCGGAAAAGTGGCCGGTCATGTTCGATTTGCGCCATTGGACTAGCCAAACGATCGAAATGCGTGGTAGGGTGACTGAATTTTGTTGTTACAGCGGGGGACACGTGTGCGATTCACCGCGGCGTGAAGTTGCGAACGGCGCTGCAGCGCCTGATCGCAGCTCGCCGGCTGCGTCCTACCTGCTAGATGTCAACGACGGGCCGCTCGCGCGCGTCGAGACCGGCCGTGTTTTGCCAGCCTTGGTACCGGCCGCCGGCGTCTGAAAACGCGATAGTATTGTTTGTTCAAGTTCATAGCAAGCCTTGGGATACATTAATGTAAAAAATTCATCATTTCTGACGATCGTTGGCCAATACCAAGCTGTTGGTAGAGGTGATGACTGCGATAAAAGCTTCTGCCTGATGCGGTTCGCCTGCCGTCTGCTAGCTCCTTTGTTGAAGGCGTCGCAGATATCTAACGTATCTTTTATATGGGACTAGTTGACAGTAAAGGGGTGCCGAGTGTAGCGCCTTTATTTGAGCGCTGTCCAGTCCCGAAGCGCGAACAACTACGGCATTGATGTGAAACCGGCTAGGCTTAGCGGCGACCAGGGAGCAGTGCGCAGTTTGTCACCCGGTGTTCCTGCGGGCGGCGTTGTTGCCGAAAGCTCCACTCTTGCACGCGCATGCTGTCGTTGCTCGAATCTAGAAGGCAGACTTTATGGTAGCATAGCTGCTTTGTATTTTTTTGCGCGAATGTGAAGTAAGCCGAGCCTGTCGGCCTGTTGATCAGCCTGGATCCCGTATGGATCACAAAAATGAGCTAAAGCTTGTTCTTGATATGGATAATAAACTCTGGTATAAGAAATTTGAAAACTGTATCATCTTTGAGGTTCGCTGACGAATACTGAGTTGCTGGGAGAAGGAACAAATGTGCTACGAGCAAATTTTGTAGCGAAAGCTACATTGGCCACGAACTTGCAATTTCGCTGTGGCAGCGCTCCGAGGAGGCACGGAGACCGACCTTGAGCCCTTGCCTAGCAACCGCCGCAGCTGGCGATCCGCTAGCTTCCTTACAGTTGTGGCGTAATTAAATCTTGACTGTTCTAGCTTTTTTTTTTTGAGTGGTCGCTTATATCGAATTATCGCTTATAACGAATTTTTTCGCCGTCCCGCTGACTTCGTTATAACGAGGGATTACTGTATTTTCCTATGGGAACTTCATTAAAAGCATTAGCAAACCCAGGACGTGGTATGTCCTGGGTTTGCTAGTTTGGATGCTTGGTGTGTTGTGGCCACGCCACTAGTTGGCTGTGAACGGGCTCTTTCACTTTGGCTCAGTGTGCCTCTGTTTCAGGTATCATTACATACATGAGATGGGTTTAGCTCTGCACACGTGATGAGCGACTTACCAGTTCTGCTACAGAACCATTGTCTGACGACACTTTTACATCGCTGACTGTGTGCACTTCTCTGCTGCTTGCCAGAGGCAGTTTTGCACGCTGCTTAGGTTCTCGGTCTGCTCATGCACGATCTTTGCTGTTCCAGCCATGGCCATAGTCCCCACACGTGAGCTGGCCCTCCAGACGAGTCAGATCTGTATCGAGCTGTCGAAGCACCTCAAGGCCCGTGTCATGGTCACCACAGGTGGCACGAACCTCAAAGATGACATCATGCGCATCTACGAGAATGGTGAGGACGCCAGTTTTCGCATTGGCCTGTATACATTTGCACTGCGTCCATGCATCATTACTACATTGTTGGCTAGTGGGGTAGATGTATGCGTTACGGTAAAGGCTTCGTAATTTTAACTTCGCTTGTTCGAGTTTTTGGATAATTCGATCTGTGCAACTCTGTGCATGCTTCATGGTGAGCAAATGTGGAAGGGGTGAATTCGGCGCTTCTGTGTTGTTACTTTCCGGGAGAAAGAGGTGATTGCACAATTTCTTATGTACATTGATTTAGCTTCCTGATTGCAGTATTTGAATTAATGAGCTTTTGCTGCAACATATTGAAATTGTTCTTTGTAAATTCACTACTCATATCTGTACATGCAGGGATAAGCTAGATGGTTATTTGAAAAACCTTGCATATATATATATAGATATAGATATATAGATATAGATATATAGATATAGATATATAGATATAGATATATAGATATAGATATATAGATATATAGATATAGATATATAGATATATATATAGACATATATTACTTTTGCTGTGAAGTGTGCCCCACAGTGGTATTCAAGTTTCCGAAGTAAATTTAACCAGCGGGCACACTGTAGATTAGAGCACGTGAGAGAAATAGGGTGCTTACTTGTGTTGTACATCACGTGGCAACCCTTTGTGGTGATAACAAGCACTGTAAAACATGGGGTCCCCTCGTGTTCGTGCGCTGCTTTTGTAATTTGGCTCACAGCTGTGCAAAGCAGGTCCTTGTCATCCCTGTTTGTGACTGCATACATGATGAGCTTCATTCAGTTCTGCTGCAGAATGTTGGCTGACGAAAATATACCACAGCACTGATATGCAGTCGCTTTGCTGCGATGGCAGGCTTGCTTTGCCAGCTGCGAGTCAAGGCAGAGTGCACTGATGCGGGAAATGCGTTTGATTCTTTTGTTTATGTGGGGGGAGGGTGATTGCTGTTGGGTCGTTAGCACCATTGTTCATAACATGGTTGCTAGTGAAGAGAGGACTACAGCAGGGCATAGGGGCGGGTGTTTTGAAAAATCTGGGTGTGCACTTACATATGCTGCTTTTATGTGCAGAAATTCAAATTGATGGCCAGTGTCTCCAAATGGCTTCTTACCAACCAGTAGAATACAGTAAGCTAGGTGGAGAGTCCAGTGTCTTGAGCCTATTCCCTTTAACTTCGATGTTTCAGTGTGAAGTATCGGGTCAGGGTAATGTTTTCACCAGCTGACCTTTCCACCTTTCCTTTCATTAAATTATTTTCTATCTGATGCCAGCAGGCTTTTTATAGTTCAGGAAAGCTTTAAGTGAAATTCATTTGGCCAGGCATAAGTGGGCGTTGTTTGTTGTACAGCAGCCGATCTATTTTTTTTTTTTTTTGACTAAAAAAATTTGGACTTGTGCATTATTTCGGACTTGAGGAGCAGTCACACACCTCGTAGGATCGTGTACTGTCGTGGTCAAAACTTAGTGGGACTAACATTGTCGGGGAAAAAAATGTGTATTGTAGCTCTGCATCATGACCCATTGATGTGTTGTTACCAGTGAATAGAGCTTGCATGTCCTTTCATACCTTGACGCATTTCAGCAACTAGTTTAGCAACTCCGCTGCAATAAATTGTTTATTCGCCTCCCGTAAGCTTTCGATCGCGGTAGTGCGAATTCACAACCGATATTCTGGGCTTGTGGAAAGTTTTTTTAGCCTAGTCTAGGCACGAGTGGGCACCTCTATTGCAACCAGCAGATTCTTTGCCACTGTGAATGGCACCATCTTGCATTTACACTGTCGGTTGGTTGGACTATCTTGGGTAGGCTTGGCTATTGGTTTATTGTTGACTATAATTGTAAAGGGGGGATGAGTCATGAAAAAAATTTTGTTCTTGGATCTGTCATCATTTTCAACCTTATTGCCGCGTTCCATGGCTGAATACCGGTGAGTTTGAGAAATCGACACATGAAGATGCAATCGTGACAAGATAGCTTGTTAAAATCTGTTAGAAAATAGAGTAGCCGACGCAGTGCTATGATTTGGGTCTTGTTTGAAAGAGTGACTCCTCAGCTTTCTCTCTGCTAGAACCCAAGGTCGACTGATTTGTAGCAAAGAAAAGGCTGAAAACAAAATAAAAATGTGGCGATGCTGTTGGACATCACGTGGCGAAATTCAAGCCTCCTTTTGGCCGGCGCTTGCTTCTTCTCGTGGGTCCCCTCCCCTCTTCTGGACTGTGCACCCCCTCTTTTGCCACGTAAACTGACTATAATTGCTTCAAGCAGTGTATGCATTTGTTTGAGACATGACTTGCGGCTGCATCGCACTCTGTATCTGAGCCAATGTCATGCTTTCGTCATGTCCACTCCACCTTGTACGACTAAGCCTGTCTACCATCATTTGAAAATTGAACGTGGGAAGCGGCAGAAGTTGCCATTTTTAAAGCTGCTTTAGCGGGGAAGTTTCTGTGAAGTTCATGGATTTTTTGGACTTTTCGATTATTTAGACTTTTACGGGTCCCTGAGATTCGATAAAATCCGTTGGTGCATGTCATCTGCTCGCTGTTTGCGCTTGAGACCATGGCAGCGTGGTGAAACCAGGGAAGGCTTTCCTTGCCGCCCTAAGTGTGGCAAGCTTGTCTGGCTTCTAATGCAGACCCTTCTTGCATGACTGGGCATCAATAACTGAATGTAGTGCAGCAGCCTTTATTGGCAGGAGAAGGCTGGTTGTGAAGGCCGGTTAGAGCGGGCAAGGACAGGTCCGGTCCCAGAACAGTTGATGCTCTCGTCTCTCGCCGTGCGTCGGCTCTGCTGCTTCAGTTGCCGATAGTCTTCTTCTGGCCTCGCGCCGTGCATCGGTTCTGTTGCTCCGACTGCTAATCATCTTCCTCTTTAGAGTAGTAGCTATCGTGAGATAGCGACAGTTCTTTTTCTCTTTCCGTGTCATTTTTGCATAGACATTGTTCTTTTTGCCTTTCAGTTCACGTGATCATTGCCACACCTGGCCGCATTCTGGATCTCATGGAGAAGAGAGTGGCACAGATGGACAGGTGCAACATGCTCATCTTGGACGAAGTGAGTCCGCCGCATCTTGTCTGGGGGTCCACTCCATTCCCTTGCTCTCGAATGCTACCGTGTGTACTCGTGTAATGGGGCCGCACTCCCGTGGTCCTTGCATGAGACTAGCATTTTTTGTAAAATTTTACCACACCGGTGGAGCCCCATTTATGCGTACCTTTTTTTTTTTAACCTGTGCTGTGCATTTTTCTAATTTGCTTAGTCCTGGCGAATTCTTGAAATACATAATGCATAGAAAGTATGGATGATAGGACACGCACCTGACGTGCAACTGGGTAGTGCATCTCTTGCTGCATAAAAATGAGCTCAGTGCACATGAAGTATTCTGAGCAGCACATTAGTGGTGTATGAACAGCCAAACTGAAGCTCAAATCGCATTTGAATCCAGTCGTCCTTAGAAAAGCTAATCTTTAAACTGCATTTCAATTCCTGAAAACGGCATCGCTCTGGGTGTTTCCACTAAATTAGTTGCACTCGACGCAACTGGAGTACAGCACTTTGCTGCCAGCACGGGCCATGTGGCAACGTTGTTCCGCTCCCATTGGTATTGCGCGGTGTTGGCACAGATTAGCTGCTGCTGCTGCTGCCCAGCTGGACTTGTGTGTGTGTGGTGTGTTTGCAGGCGGACAAGCTGCTCTCCCAAGACTTCAAGGGCCTGCTGGACAAGGTGATCAGCTTCCTGCCTCAGGACCGGCAGATCCTGCTCTACTCCGCCACGTTCCCACTCACGGTGGAGCAGTTCATGGTGGGTGCGGTTTCAGTCTCCACAGGGGGTGCAGGAAGTGGCGAGTGAGCTCACCAGTTCGGGGGGGGAGGGGGCAGCTGCGAATAACCTGCTAGCAATAGTGAGACCTCGTTTTAGCGAACTGGTAAACAATTGTAAAATAGTTCGATATAGCTCAAGTTCGTAACATAAAGGTCGCTGAGAAACTCGTGATGAAAGTAAACTTGGTCAGCAAAAGAACGCCAACTGGTAGACCTTTTTCGTAGTTGCAGTTTCGAAGCCGCTCGGGGAGATAGCGAAGGCCGCAAGAAACCTAGCGGCAAGCGCTAGTTAGTTGTCTTTTCCACACAGCACCACAGCACGTGGCAGCATATAACGACAGCTACAGTGTCTTCCTCGCATTACAGAGGTGTTGCATATAAAACTGGACGTCGGGATGAGAGGTAACGTCGTTTTCACTGCCATCATCAGCAGTCAATGGCTGCTGGAAAGCTACAGCAACTTAGCATGTTGCTGGTTCTAGGGCACTATTTTCAGGTGCGAGAGGCGCAAACGGTTAGACTATCCAACTACAGTCGACTCCCGTTAATACGAAGTTCACGGGGACGCCAAAAAACTTCCAATTAAACAAACTTCCAATTAAGCAGGAGGCACCAAAAAAATTCTCTTTATTTGCAGTGAAATCGCGTCAGCTCACGAGAAATAGTCCGTAACCTTTCGCTGCTTCTGCTTAGTGAATCGTGCAGCAGAGAGCATGTTTTGCAGACTATAGATATGCTTAAATGGTTCCGCCGAGTTACTTTCTGCAGCGAAAAAGCGCTCCACAACACCGAGGCCCGCCGCTGCATCGGCAGCCCTTGGTTGCGGCTCATCTTCGATGTCGTCGTCCACGTCACTCTCGTCAAGAGATTCGCTGGGCCGAACAATCTGCAGAATTTCGCCGTCCGTAAGGGCTCCGCACGTTTCGACTTCACTGTCCGCAGCGACGAAGTCTTCGAAGGGAACGTCACCCAGAGCAGCGCCAAAATCGGCGCCGTCGAGCTCGCCTGTTTGTTCTTCCCCCGATGCAGTACAAGGAGAGGCATCTTCCGAAGCAGCTGCCACAAAGCCGCAAACCCTGAAGCAGTTCGCAACCGTCTCTTTTCTGACGCGATCCCACGCTCGCGCTAGCATGTGAATGGCGCTAAGCAAACTCACCTCGTACTGTGAGGAGTTGTCCATGCACAAAATCATGCGCTCAAGCAGGTGCTTCCTGTAGAGGACCTTCATTTTTTATTATGCCCTGGTCCATGGGCTGCAGGACAGACGTTGTATTCGCAGGCAAGAAAGCAAGGCGTATAGCGCTCAAGGTCGGCACATTCATGTGCGCACTACACTTGTCCACAAGAAAGAGCACTTTCCGGTTGGACGACGCAAATTTTCGATCCAGCTTCATCAGTCAATCTTTGAATAACTCTGAGGTCATCCACGCCTTTCTATTCGACGCGTAGTCGACAGGAAGTGTCTTCACACCTTTGAAGCACCTTGGTTTGGCAGCCTTCCCCACCACAAGCAGGCGACATTTTTCTGTGCCAGTCATTGGCTGCGAGAAGCACAGACACCCTCTCCTTGCTCCTTTTGCCCCCGGCACAGTCGTCGGCTTTAAAAGTCAACGTCTTCTCGGGCAGAAGCCGGTAAAAGAGAGCAGTCTCGTCTGCATTAAATATGTTCTCCGGTTCGTACTCGGCCAAGTACTCGGGGAGCTTCTCCTCTTTCCAGGTCGAGCATGTTTCCGTGTTTACAGATGCCCTCTCACCGCAGACGCTTTTAAACACCAGGTCGTGGCGATCCTTAAATCGTGTGAGCCATCCATCAGACGAGGCGAACTCTTCAATCCCCAACATCGTTGCGAGTGACTGGGCTTTTGCTGCGACGATCTCACCGCTGAGAGGAAGTTTGTTATTTCGCGCTTCCCTAATCCATACCAGCAGGGCCTTTTCAAGCTCTGGATGGGCACCTGTGCGCATTCGTTTCCGCGACATCTTGAATGTGTCGTGCTCAAACGCATCCAGGATTGAACGTTTATTCTTGATAAAGTTGGAAAGGGTGTTAGGCTTAATGCCATACTTCCGAGCGATGTCTTGCTTGGCGGTGCCTCCCTTTTCAACTTCTCTCAAAATCTCGACTTTCGTCGCCAAGTCAAGCGTGCGATAATTTCCACGAGTCGTCATGACTGGTAGAACCGCTGCGTGCCAAGTCAAAACAGTCCAAATTGCACTCGACGAGATCCTCCTTGGCGTGCAACCAACCGCGGAACGAACGAGAGAGAGACTGGTCGCAGCAAAGAAATGAGCCTAGTGACGCTGTCGCGACACGACTTGTCAGCACGCGCTAAGCCTAATCTCACCACTTCGAGTTTAGCGGCGCTGCGGGTGCTTACGATGGCATCGGTGTATCTTGTTCGTTTCAAAGCGGCGGTGCTGACAACCATGATAATATCAAAATGGCGGTCGTCGTGATTCTCGATTGAAAAATAACTTCTAATTAAACGATACTCTAAGCTTTTCAACTTCGAATTATTGAGCGATATTTCCATAGAATTACATATAAAACAGTCGGGACCACCACGTCTCTTCTAATTAACTGAAAATTCCAATTAAGCGGCTTCGAATTATCGTGAGTCGACTGTACCAGCTTTTCTCGCCGCTACGTTGGCACAGCGAGGTGAAGCTTGAACTGTTGATTGAACGCTTGCCACTCCACCACCAATCACCCGTGTAACGAGGCAAAGCCTATTGCTTGCCTTCCAACCGGCTAGATTTGTGGTCGGTAGTTCGATATGTCCCTTTTATGGCAAACCACATTCTATATGGAGTAAGAAATGCACGTTGAAAGTTTTTAGGAACAGTTCGATATAGCCAATAATTCATCAGTGTTCGTTATAACGGGGTTGGAATATGTCGATGCTCTAATCCATGGGTTATCGAAAAGTTCTGAAATCCCCATTTGTCTTAATCTGTGTTCTTATAGCAAGATTAATTGTGGGATGGGTCTGATTGTGCTTGTCGTTCAGCCAGTTAACTGAATTCAGCATTTTAGGGGACCTTGCATCTGAATGCTTTTTCACAACACTTGTGAAGTGATGGAAGCCAGAACCTTTGGGTTACAGTGGAACCCCTCTATGGTAAAGACTCTGACCAGCAAAAATATTTACTTTATCAGGGCCTACACATTATCAGTTTTTGGTGATGGCGTTGCTCATAGGATGATGCTCTCTGGTAATTGGCTGCTTACTAAACAGTGTTGGTTTATAAGAGAGACTCCCAAAACCACTTTAGCTAAGTGCTGGGGCAGGCAGGTGTGGCTGTGTACAGAGCAGTCTCTGGAAGGAGTATTGGGCGGTTCATAGCATTGGCACCCGAAACTTTTGTTGCAAGCCATAATTTTGCGTGTGGTCTTCTTGGGACTGTTTCAGTGATGAAACCATTGTCCAATCGCTGCTTACTCACTGCTGCTGACATTGGACTTTATACCCTTTTCCACTTGCTGAGAAACATTGCCCAAGAGCTCACACGCTGCGATGAAGCAGGCAGTTTGAAGGCAAATTGCCTGTATCAGGCCCGGAGGTTTGCACGTAACGGGGGCTCACTAGCCCAGGGTGGGATTTCCTGCTAACGGGGCTTGTACATTGGGAAAAATGCGAGGTAAAGGCATTCAAGAATACGCTTAGAACGAGACTGAGACCCGTGTACTGTGCGATGTCAGTGCACGTTCAAGAACCCCATGTGGTCGAAATTTCCGGAGCCCTCCACTACGGCGTCCCTCATAGCCTGAGTCACTTCGGGACATTAAACACCCCCCCCCCCCCCCCCCCCCTATACTACAAACCAAGCCTGAAATTTCATTTCCTAAGACAACGGCACTTGACGCTGGAGGGTCTTGCAACAATTCAACCTTTGTCACAATCTTTTTGGAGCTTTTAGACTGTGGCAAAGGGACCTGGAGAGCTAGAGCGATTATTTGAAAATGAAGCTTTAATCATTGGTTCTTGCTGTAGTATGCCCAAGAAAAATATTGGTGGTGTGTTTTCAAGCGAAAGTTTTTTTCGATAGCGTTTGACCCCTTTGGCTTGCTTTACGTGTTCGCGACAGTTCCAGACTAAAATTTCAGTTGCAGTTGTGAACTAGTCATCGCAGTCAATTTCTCATCATTTTCCGAGTGTCAATAGGTCCCAGACATCGGCTTCAGTTCATTACTGCCTCTTCTCTCTAGTTGGTGTCCAAAGTGCTTCTGTTCTTTCTTTTTTCTTTCTCCCTTCCTGTTCAGAAGAAGCACTTGCACAATCCCTATGAGATTAACCTGATGGATGAGCTGACCTTGAAGGGTGTGACGCAGTACTACGCATTTGTCCAGGAAAGGCAGAAGGTCCACTGCCTCAACACCTTGTTCTCTAAGGTGAGCCCTGCCTCTTTCTCTCTCCTCTCTCTCTCTGTGGATGTCTACTCTGTTGCGTGAGGCAGGGCACTGTTGCAGTGATGAGCAAATGATGATTCTGAGATGTCCTGCTGAGACATATTATACCCTTTTCCACTTGCTGATGGCAACAGTGCTATGCTTCTGCAACTAGCTTAATTTTAGGACCTTGGTCAGAAAGCCAGATTCAATGAATCTTAAGACTAGCTTGTTGCTCGGTTATTACTTTCTCCCTGTAGTGTTGAACTTTGAACAGTTTTTGGGACCTGATGTGTCAGAGACCATATTTTTAGTGCTGGTGATCTGTGTACATGCGATTCAGGTTGATGTTGGAGCATGAAAATATGCCCTGTAACTGGAACTCTTGTGCAAGTAGCTATGCAAACCTCTCATTATCTGGAAGCATTCTTAAGCCTAGCTGCTTTAGTTTGAAATAAAGCCCAGTAGATGGGGGTGGACGTATGCATAACTAGTTGTGCGTGTCTTGATAAATGGCATTGTGTTGAGCAATGCAGAGGGAGAGGGCCCCCCTTTTGTAAGCCACAGTTCAGCACAGTGGCCTGCTGTACGATATTTATGTTGCAGTTTTGTGTGGGCTTGTTGTCTCACTAAAGCTGCTGCTGCTATAGTCGGATACAACTTAAGTCTGCAGTGAAGCTCCGCCCACATTCAGCCTCCGCGCACAGAATCCCTCCACGACGAAAAAGTAGTCCGCTGGTTAAACGCTTCTTGTCACGTAAATAAGAAGCTTACCACAAGAAAAAGATTATCAGCTCTATAATTTTGACACCTGGATTGTTTGATATAGTCAAGCATTAAAAAGCTCATTTCGCTTACTGTTTGGATCACGGTTTGGATTGTTCAGCGGAGTAATATAGAACGCAAGAACCGCGGCCCAGTGTTAGCAGCTGCTGTTTTTTTTTCAAGTTGTATCCTACTATAGAATAGTTTCGGGCTTTGGATCATTTTGCGCTTTTTCTTTTGAAAGTTTAGGTGGCCACTAAAGGGAGAACCAAAGCATGCACACGCCTCTGAGCATGCAGCCAGGTTGTGGGCTAATATCTGCGCCGTTCAGGTTTTCACCGCCAGTGTACGTGTGGTAGCGATAAAGGTTCCGTTGGCACTTGTTGACAGCAATTCCTGTTGCCCACAACGCGGCTGTCGGCAACTTCCGCGGGGTCCCACACTGCTCCCTCTTGTGGTCGCAGCTGCAAATCAACCAGTCGATCATCTTCTGCAACTCCACTCAGCGGGTGGAGCTCCTGGCCAAGAAGATAACGGAGCTCGGCTACTCGTGCTACTACATCCACGCCAAGATGTCCCAGCAACATCGCAACCGGGTGTTCCACGATTTCCGCGCTGGCCTCTGCAGGAACCTGGTCTGCTCCGGTGAGTTGTGGCTGTATTGGCGGCAGCATGGTTACTACGCATGCCCTTGGAGATTGGCAAAGGCTACAGTAGCTCTCTGCGATAGCACGATTTCAGTGATGGGTGACGCATTCAGCGATGAGGTGCAGAAAATTGGGCATGTCACCGAGTCTCTGGCACTTCAAATCTGAAACCATGCGGTCATGCACAGAACCGTAGCATGCATGATACAGAGTGGTGGTTTTGGTGATATTTGCTGCGTGTGCCTGTTTGCCTGTGCCCTTCACGTCACATTTTGTGATTGGCGAATTCTGGGTTGCATACATGATGAGTCACGTTCAGTTCTGCTACAGATACCCAGAAGCTGACGATTCTGTACCCAACTCTGATTGTGCAGCCTGGAATCCGTAGCGTGTTGTTGAGTGGGCCCAACCGCAAATAAGCTGTGAGCCGTTGCCTTCCGAAAAAGAGGCAGGGGGGTGATGACGGAATATTTTAGAAGTATAAAATATGGTTACATTGCTTCCCTACTGCATCCCGATCAGTGCACTGCGTATTCAGTTCATTTTCGTTCGAACTTCAGCTAATTCGAACTGCCTCCTCGTCGAATTCGAATTAACTGGCTTTTACTGCTGTACAGTCTTTGTCAAAAGTAACCAGGCTGCATGGTTTGCTTCTAGCTCGTACAGTGGAGCTCTTACAGCTTCCCTGAAGCTCAAATGGTCGTTAAAAGTAAGGACTGGGGGTCTTCTTACCTTCCAGCACCTTTTGTTTTTTAGGAAAGCCACAAGGGCTCCACTATACGAAGCTAGAAGCAAACCATGCAGCCTGGTTACTTTTGACAAAGACTGAACCTTAATTTTTGAAACCTTGTGTCTCAGTTGTGAATGCGGTTCTCTACGGTGGTCGGTGTTTTGCGCAGCGACGGGGGAGGCTTGGATGAGGGCCATACTGGCCGTTGCGCCATTGTCGCTGACACCAGCGGGTATTCCTAACTGCTGCGTGTAGGCCCGCTCGTAAGAACTCTAAAAGAGCTTTTGCCTGTGGTGGGCAGAAAGCCTGTCCTTGGAACCTTCTCTTGCACGTTATTTGACACCCCACATTAATGCTTCAGCTGTGTTGCTCCTAGCTTGGGTCCGCATTCAGTTTATCACAATCACAACTCTCAGTCGGCCACAGTGGCCACTCCTGATTGGCTGAAACGTCAAAAGCGGATGTGGTGGTTCGGATGCAGTGAAAACTGCCAAAGGAACGGGACATCGATGTACCACACATAACGTACGCTCCATAGCAGTTGCTTAAAGATCCCAATAAGGTAACAACCAACATGGCGCAGCTCATTGAAGCGGAGCCCTTTGCTTCGGAGTGAACTTGTGGGCATGTAAACTGGCTATAAATTTGGCAGGGGGCTTTTGCTTAGTCTTATCTTGCCTATAACATAGTGTATGGACATTAAATTTGTCCTGTTCCTTATCTCATTGGACGGTTCGGGAGCTCTTAGCCCTAACGAGCACCAGTTTATTGCAGAAATTGTTCACTTGCGCAGAGCGTAATGTCACGCAAAATGCTTGCATTTAATGCGCACAAACAGGCATTCGCTGTTGCAGAACTGTAGCTGTTCAAGCATCCTGCGTCGTGATAGTGTGCAGTGTGTGGCAGCGCGAAACCGCTTGGATGTGCACGGATGGTTAGTCACCAGTGATTCAGTGCTACAGTGGTGCGTTTGACATGCCAGAGGCGGCTCTTGCGCATCCACTTATATTCGGAGTCATATTTCTTTTTGGCAAGCAAGGGCTACACGCTGGCCATTCAACTTTTTTTAACACGGCAATATACTGTAATCCCAAAGTTGGTCCAGTACGGGTACTGCATTCCCGCAAGGAAATTTTTTGCCTGGGTGACGGCTGGTTAATTTGGAAACTCTGTGAAGGGGGACATGGGTCTTAGAGCATTTTTTTTATTTACAGACCAAATGCAATGAAACTGCACATACTTATTCAGTTTTTTCTGCTGATTTCAAATATGCAATTTGTTTAGTTCTAGACCAGTTAGTTCCTGAGGTATTAATATATATCATGCCATTGTCTGCTGAAACAATAGAAAAGAAATGGGCCACCAGAAATTTAATTTCAATGTGTGGGTAGATACTACAATGTGTGAAGAATGCAACGCTGGAAGCAGTTTTCAGTTTTTTGACCGTGTGGACAAATGGGCTTAATAGTTAGTTTTCAAGTGAGTTGACCAGACATACAGTGCCAGAAAACATGACACACATGAAAGTAACTATTAAGCCCATTTGTCCACACGGACAAAAAACTGAAAACTGCTTCCAGCGTTGCATTCCTCACACATTGTAGTATCTACCCACACATTAAAATTAAATTTCTGGTGGCCCATTTCTTTTCTATTGTTTCAGCAGACAATGGCATGATATATATTAATAGCTCAGGAACTAATTGGCCTAGAAATAAACAAATTGCATATTTGAAATCAGCAGAAAAAACTGAATAAGTCTGTATAGTTTCATTGCATTTGGTCTGTAAATAAAAAAATGATCTAAGACCCACGTCCCCCCTTAATATGACTATTTTTCGTGGCCGCTAGTGACGTAGAATTAACGAGGCTTTACTGTACTGCTGCCGCTTAGTTGCAATGTAACTAATTGCGTACTGTGCGATGTCAGTGCACGTTAAGGAACCCCAGGTGGTCGAAATTTCCGGAGACCTTCTCTACGGTGTCCCTCTAGCCTGTCGCTTTGGAGCATTAAACTCCCAGAAACCAGACGTCCCCTTCCTGCGTGTCGACAATTCTGGTGAGGCTGATTATGACGGTTTTGATTGTGACACTCTGAATGCGGATCCTGGATATGATCAGGGTTACTGGAGGAAGTGAATCTTTGTCCGGGTTGTTCACTGTGCGGCACTCTTAGCTGTTGCGTGCGATCTCTTAACAGTTGTACCGCGGGTGCACGGGGTTGTAGGTGAACTGCTTTATCCAGCGTGCTTGCATTGCACTGTGCCCGTAGTGCTTTTCTCACCGTCAACACTGCTGCTTGCTGCAGACCTCTTCACCAGGGGCATCGACATCCAGGCTGTCAACGTGGTGATCAACTTCGACTTCCCCAAGATGGCGGAAACATATCTGCACCGCATCGGCCGATCGGGGCGTTTTGGCCACCTGGGCATTGCCATCAACCTGATCACCTACGATGACCGCTTCTCACTCCACCGCATTGAGCAGGAGCTCGGCACGGAAATCAAGCCAATCCCCAAGGTTTGTCCTTTGCGCTCGTCTTTCTCTTTTCGCCTCGATCGGCTGCAGTTCCTTTTTCTTTTCCTCTAGATTCAGCGACTATGAGCCTTTTTACGCAAAAATCTATGCTTCGTTTGAGATTCTGTAAAAGCTACATAGTGAACCTACTCTTGAACACACGTAGGCAACATCGCACTCTACTTGTCTAGGGCATTTTGTTTCCGCTTGGTGTAGTACTGCTCGGGTTCCATTTTGTTATGATGAATGCATACTAGTCAGTTCTGCTACTGAAGTAGCATGAAGACACATGTGTTTCTGACTCTATGAGTGAAGCTTGTGGCAGCCTCCTTCTGTGTGTGTGCAGTCTGGTTGACATTGTCCGGTTTTCCTCCTTTCTTGGTCCAGGTCATCGACAAGAACCTCTACGTGGCGGACTTGCAAATTGAGGACCCAGAAGCAAACGCCAGCAAATAGGAGCCAATCATCGTGTATTTTTTTCTCATCAGCATACTTCATAGTAGGTGCCAGTTTTCTTCCTACTTTTCGGGAGAGCGCAACTTTTAAATAAACTGCGTTCTCTTATACCCTCATTCGCCAGATTACCGCATAAATTCGTGTAAGGGGCGCACCCGAACTTTCCACCCATGGCCTCCGTGATCAGCTCTGCCTGTGAGAAACTGTGCGCTTGATAGCGGATCGCATATATTCGTGCTTGATCACGTGTGCTCATGTATGTACGGGTTGTTGTTATTCATTAGCGATATTTTGTGCTAATTGCTAATGAGTAACTACAATGCAAGTGCTGAAAACCTGTACTTCCTTACTTTGGTGGGTTCAAAGGAGTAACTGAGAGTTACTGTCAGCTGTTCTCACTGCTGGGGGTGCCATAGAGCTAGAAACTTGCATAACAGAGTGCTTCAGCAGTGGTGCACGTGCTATGACCTTGACTTGCATGGTGGTGCTTTGCATTGTAGTTCAGCACCGCAAATCGAGTAAATTCAGTTCAGTAAATTGCAAGATATTTCTGGGGTGCTTTCTTGCAGGCATTGAATTAGAGTAAGGGCCTTAGCCAGCAAATTAGTCTACACCTGGTTCAGAGCATTTGATGCAGTAGGGAATACAATCTAGCCCATTTATAGCGAAGTCCCGCTTACAGCGAAATAGTATTTGTAATGAAGGGATTTCCATTTCCCATTCCCATTTTTGTATTTTCAATGTAATTCTGGTCCGGTTATTAACGAAGTCAATAAAAGCGAGTCTGCCGATGTAGCGAAGAGATTTTGTAGCAACTCGAATAATCTGTCGGATCGTTCTTGGGCCTTTAAGGGGGGACCACGGGTCTTTCGGGCCGAAAAATGCCGAAAAAATCGGTTTTCTGAAAATGTTATTTTCGAAATCAGCAGCTATCTATCTACCTATCTGTTAAATTTCTCACCTCTGAGTCCAGTATTTTGGTCATAATACCAATTTATATAATCCGTGTCGCCATAATCTGAGCTGAAATCTGCGCCGAAACGGCAGTTTTCCGCGATGCGTAGCGTCCGTTCCATGCGCGGCACCGTAGACATCTTGGTTGCATTTGAAAGAGCCGCCTTTTGCCTTCAATTTCCCGCCAGTGCTGCTTCTTTTCGCCCGTTGGTTGGCGAGAAAATACCAAAAAAAAAAGGTGGCACTCTAAATCCTATTGGTTGTCGCGGCGCACGTGACACCTGGTCGTCATCCGATTGGCGGAGCTGGCTGGCAGCGTCTGCTCGGCGCGCCCGAGCCGCGGGGAGACGCGTCTTTGTGCCTGACCGTGCAGTACACGAAACGCGCTACGATGCCTGGTTCCGCTCGCAAGGTGCATTCAAAGCAAAAATTTGGTGCCAAGAAAAGGAAGAAGTCGCTCATCGATAACTTCAAGAGGCGCCATGCTCCAACTGTGCGCGCCGACAGTGACGAGACTCCTGCGCCGAGCGATCGAGTCGGCGAGGCTGCGCAGCTAGGCCTAAGTCGCTCCGAAGCACGGGAAGCCGCTAGCGGCAGCGCCCGCATCCGCCGCGATACAGTGATGCTCGAGCCGTCAGATTTGCTTGAAAGGAATATGAAAACTAAAAAAAAACTCCAGGAACTTGCCTCAACTCCAGCGACGAAGAGGAAGTCTGCTTGTTTCCGCGACGACAGCTCGGCGGACTGTTCGCGCGACGAGGCAAGCTTCACGATCGTTTGCCTCGAATCGCTCAACAGTGCGATGCAACAAGTGAAGTGTAAAACGTGCGGCGGCGACGACGTTAGCTTCGCAAAAGGTGAGCAGGAATACGGCCTCGCCGTTAAACTTCTTCTTCAGTGCGCAAACTGCGGGGACACATCGTCTACATGGAGTTCGCCGCGGGTATGTGGCAGTCAGAAAGCCAATCCTTTCGTCGTGAATGTGCTCGCTGCGCGTGCAATGCAGAGCACTGGGAACCAGCAGACAGCTCTGAATGACATTTTCTCGTCACTCAACATATCCCATCGCGGTCTTCACACTAAAACGTGGCAAGGCTACGTGAAGAAAAAGTTGACGCCTCCAGCAGCCCGTGCGGCCAAAGAAGTGACAGAAGAGAGTGCGCGGTCAGTTCGAGAACTTTATAATGAACTCGACTTTGGGAACGCCGGCAATATCGCAGTGTCATACGACGGTACTTGGATGACACGCGGCCACACATCCCACATAGGTGTGGGCTCCGTCATCGAACTTTTTACAGGACTCGTGCTTGATTACGTTGTGTTGTGCAACTTCTGTGCCGGCTGCGAGCGAGGTCCGAAAGAAGATGACCCATCTTACCAGTCCTGGAGGGCTGGGCACCTATGCCAAAAAAACACCGAAAAAAAAGGCTGGAGAGATGGAGGTTGAGGCAGCTGTTATACTTTTTGAAAGGTCTTTGGAGAAGTATGGGCTTCGCTATACGACAATGCTTTCAGATGGTGACAGTCGGGCCTTTCTAGCAGTGCAAGAGGATGATGTGTATGGATACATCAAAGTGCAGAAGGAAGACTGTATCAACCACGTACAGAAACGTATGGGAACAGCCCTGCGTACTTTGTTGTCTAAGCACAAAGGTACCGAGAACCTTGGAGGCAAGGGGAAATTGACAGGCAACCTGATCACAAAACTAAGTTCCTATTATGCCTGGGTTTTGAAATCTCATAATGGAGATGTAGAAGCAACTCAGAAGGCTGTGATGGCCACCTACCATCACATTACCTCTACTGATGAGGTACCAAACCACAGCCTCTGCCCATTGGGACTGGACTCTTGGTGCCGACACAATGCGGCAGCAGCCCGAGGGGAACCTGCTCCAAAGCACCGCTACAATATTCCACCTCATGTTTCTAAAGCTCTGCTCCCTGTTTATGAGCGGCTGTCGGAAAGGAAGCTGTTGGAGCGGTGCCATAGGGGTAAAACCCAAAACAGTAACGAGAGCCTTCATTCCCTAATATGGGCCTTGGCACCCAAGGAGCGCCACGCATCAAAGTTTACTGTTGGAGCTGCCGTGGCAGAGGCAGTGATGCGGTTTAATGCAGGCAGCGAAAAAACGTCTGCAGCGATATTAAAGGAGCTAGGCCTCAATACGAACGCAAGGGGCACAAAAAGAATGGCCGAGAAGGACCAGCGCCGAGAGCAAAAATGTGCTCGAAAACATTCCATTGCTGAGAATGTTCAAGGAGTCCTCAGGAAGCGGCACCTGGACAGTAGGAAGCAGAAGGACTACATCCCTGGAGGCTACTAGCCATTTCCTGTTGTAAAAACCTCACTGCCCCTGCAAATATTTATTAAACTGTCTCTTGCTTGTTTTTTGCACTTTTCTCAAAATGCATATTGTCGACTACTAGCAGTCTTGCGGCCTTGATATCTCAGCAACCAGGTCACATAGAACTGAAATTTTTTTTGCAATGGAAAGCCTAATGTATGCTGTGTGAAATGTTGGGAGCAGATTTCTTCATTTTAACCTTAAAAATTAATTGTTTCGATTAATTTACTGTTACTTGGCACACACATTTTGTATGATGAAGTTCAGAAGGCTGTAAAAAGATTAATAATTGACATATCAAAAAACTGCTCTCAACATTTCACAATTCACTCTTCTGGCTATCTAACCATGCCTTGCAATCAATTTTTGATGAAGCCATTATTTTGTCATTTGGGCCTCAAACAATGGACATTAATTGTTAATTATCTGGAAATCTAATTGGCCTAAAGTAAAAAGAAATGCATATTTGAAATCAGCATAAAAAATTAAGCAAGTCTGTGCATTCTCATTAAAATCTGTCGAAAAACAAAGAAAATGGCTTTAAGACCAGTGTCCCCCCTTAAGGCAAATCTTTGGACGAAAATAATGGCGGAGCCCTGCTGACGGCAACCCTCATAGTGGTGTCAGCTCTCCCACAAAACGAAAGGTGGCTTCACTGCATCATTTGACGCGATGCCCCAGTGGCGCGCCGTCCTGCGCGGAAGAAACAAAATTAAAAAAGGTGGGTCGTTGGTGACGTCACGGAGAGCGACTGACTGGGCCAGTTGCGGTTTTTTACTTTCTCTCCAGTGGGTTCTTGGCACTCGAGGCAGGGATCAGAGAGCTGTGCGTGTTGGAAGCGCTCCTTTGCTCCGCCTTAGTGTTGTTTGTATGCACTTCTTACTCGCCGTCCTGCCTTGTTCCGCTTCCTTCCTATTCCGTGACCGCTGACTACTCTGGTTAAGGCAATGGGCCTACTGAGTTGTCACCTTTGTCGGAACAGATTCGATCTCTCTGGCTGTGTCGAGTCTCGTGAGCCCCGGCACCTTCACGCGGGGAAGAGAAAGGTTGTCTTTGAAGGGGAAGAAGATAAGCGCACAGTTCTGTATGTGGTGTGCCGAAACGTCTAGAAGAGCGATATCTCACGGAAGTGTGAGATCGCGCAGTCCACATTTTCAACAATAATCAAGAACTGTAGCAAGATAGGCTACCGTTCTTGATGTCCCCTCGTGTTTGTGCGCTGCTTTTGTAATTTGGCTCACAGCTGTGTGAAGTAGGCCCTTGTCATTCCCGTTTGTGACTGCATACATGATGAGCTTCATTCAGTTCTGCTGCAGAATGTTGGCTGACGAAAATATACCACAGCACTGATATGCAGTCGCTTTGCTGCGATGGCGGCTGATGTCTAGGCTTGCTTTGCCAGCTGCGAGCCAAGGCAGAGTGCACTGATGCGGGAAATGCGTTTGATTCTTTTGTTTATGGGGGGGGAGGGTGATTGCTGTTGCGTCGTTAGCACCATTGTTCATAACATGGTTCATAACAAGCACAGTTCTGTATGTAGAGGTGCTGAAACGTCTAGAAGAGCGATATCTCACGGAAGTGTGAGATCGCGCAGTCCATTTTCAACATTAATCATGAACGGTAGCAAGATAGACTCCATTGTCGATGACGTAAGATGGCAGCGGGGAGACCAAAAGAGGATCCGGTGTGCCACTTATGGCGACGTAGAAGCCGCGCTTTACAAGTGGATCCTGAGAATGCGATCGAAGAACATTCTGCTCAGTGGACCGATAATGCTGGCGAAGGCCCAGGACTTTGGCTTCGCTCTCGGTCACGTACTCTTCCAGCCAGAAAATGGGTGGCTTCAGCGATTCAGGGGGAGGCATGTCATCACGTGTAAAAACATTGTGGGGGATGCGTCCATTGACAAGTGTTCACTCCAACTGTAGATGGCCAAGCACTGCGATCTGATTTTTGCATATTCCAACTAGGATATATACAACGCAGATAAAACCAGTCTGTTTTTCAAACTGCTGCTAATAAAGACTCTCGCAGCGAAGACTGACAAATGCATGGGCGGAAAGGACAGCAAAAACCAGATCACTGTGCTCATCTGTGCAAGCATGGATGTTTCGGACCATATTTGTTGGTTGTTGCCAAATCCAAGACACCACGTGGCTTCGCCAAGATGCTGTCTATGCCAGTGACTACGTAAGCAATAAGAAGGCATGGAGGACGAGATAAATTTTTTTGCTAGTGGCTCGCAGACTTTTACAGAGATGGTCCGAAGAAAGGCAAGGTGCTGGTGCTGCTTGAAAACTGCAGTGCGCATCGCATCAACGCACACTTGAGCACTGTCGAGGTTTTGTTCACTCCCCCCAACTACTGCCAAGGTAAAGCCCATGGATCAGGGGGTTATAGCCAACTTCTAGGTCCACTACCGACTTCGAGTCATTGAGCGCCTCCTCGTCGATGCTCACACTGCCGACAATGTGGCCAACATGAAAGTTCCTTTGGCGAAGGTGATTTCGTTTGCAAATGGAGCGAGCCTTTTGGGACGTGAAGCATTCGACCATCGCCCACTGTGTTGAGAAGGCTGGCTTCTCCGGAAGTAGCGGGGGGGGCACTTTTGACATAGGTTCAACAGCTGATTGTGCCGCCTCCTTGGAGCAGCTTTGGGAGTCCGCTAGCGGGTTGTACCTCGTGCCTTCAGGTCTGAGCCACATGGACTTCGTTTTCGGCAACGTTGATCTTGTTAATAACAGAGGACTTGATGACTGATGAAGTTGCGGGAGTGTCGTGGACGGGACCAGGGTGGACGGCGCATCCGACAGTTAAAGGTGCACTGAAGAGGAATCTGAACTTGTCTTCTTGCCGCGAGAATATCTACACGTTCCGAGCTTTCTTAGAAACTGCGCTTTACTGCCCTGTGTGGCCGATTTCCCCAATTAAATCGACTTAACGTCCGGCTCCCGCCTTTTTTTTTAATTCTCCCTCGTACGGTGGGCGGAGTCGAGCAACGCGTGGAGCACCTTTCACCCAGTCCCGTGGGGCGGCTTGCCGCTCTTCCATCGGCGGAGTAATGCGTAGTAGTCCGTAGTAGCAAATAGTCCGCGTATTTTTATTTCTTCGGGCTTATTTTGCGGCTATATTATCTGCGAATGAAACTATTCATGGAAACCTAAAACAAAAAAAGTGAAAGCAAAGCCTCCACGGGACTGGGTGAAAGGCGCTCCACGCGTTGGTCGACTCCGCCCACCGTACGAGGCAGAATTAAAAAAAAAAAAGGCGAGAGCCGGACGTTAATTCGTTTTAGTTTGGGAAATCGGCCATACAGGGCAATAAGTTGCAGTTTCTAAGAATGCTCGGAACGTGTAGATCGAGTTCCCGCGGCAAAAAGACAAGTTCAGATTCCTCTTCAGTGCACCTTTAATGCAGTGAGGCTGGTTCTGCCCCTAAGCCAGTGACCCGTGCAGTGACCATCGCAGCAGTTGACACTCTGCGCATCTTCCTCGAGAGTTTGGAGTTGGATCAGAACTTCTGTTTGCAGTGGACGGCTGGGAGGCCGCGATCCTGAAGTCCGCACTCGCGAAATGTGTTCAGGGAACGCTGGACCAGTTCTTCCAGGGACAATAAATCAATTTGCCGATATTTGTACTTTTTCTTTCAGAGACCAGATATAGCGAAATAGTGGTTAGAGCGAGGTGATTTCAGATTCCTGCTGACTTCGCTATAATGGGGCTAGACTGTAGTGTATGGGTTCATTGCTGTTGTGCATAAAATAGATTTTGAGGGCAGTGTTTTGACATGACTGTGCAGATGGGTAAAGAGTGTGGTGTTTATTACACTGCACTTCCCTAAAAGCTACCCTAAATTGAAATTTTTGGTTTTGCTTGAGTTCTGATTTCTGATGTAACTTGATCATGGCGGGATTTCATTGTGTACTTAAGGGGGGATGAGGGTCTTGAACACTTTTTTATTTGTTAACATATCTTTCTGAAACTTAGCACCTGGGTATATCATTGAATGCTGATTTCGAATATGCATTTAGATTTCAAATATCTCAGCTGGAAGGAAATATATGGCAAAATAAAATATCCTAATTAGGTCATTTCTTACGGGCCTTTTAAGTAATTTATCAGTTAAATAAACATTTTTAAAGAATAAGTAAACATTTGCAAAGGCCCGAAGCACATCCTAAAGCTAACAGAATGTCTACAAACTAATTTTGTTGATCATAAATAAACAACAAAGTTGGAAAGAAAAAATGATGTGGCAGTAATTAGCCCACACTTGGCCTAATTGCTCATATATCATGTTTAAAGGAAAAAAAAGCTTTAGGATGTGCTTTGGGCATTTGCAAATGTCTGCTTATTCTTAAAAAATCATTCTTTAACTGATAAATTACTATAAAGGCTTGTAAGAAATTACCAAATTTGAATGTTATTTCGCAATAAATTATTTTCCAGGTGAGATTTGAAATCTAAATGCATATTTGAAATCAGCATTCTATGATACACTTGCGTGCTAAGTTTCAACAAGTTATGTCGAAAAACGAACAAGTTTTCAAGACCCTCATCCCCCCTTAACTAGTGCATGAATTTGTGAATTAGCAGCTTGTGCAATGGTGTTCTTTTCTATTTGTTCCAGATTTTGTACGTCACTTCCAGGAGATTCTGTTGCATACTGTACAGAAGGAAAAAATGTGCAAGAGTGCGTGTGAGTGTGTGTTGTGCGCGTGTGAGGAGGAAAAAAAATAACTAAAAAAAGGACACTCGGAACTACTGCAAGTGGAAGAAATTCATGGAATGCCTGCTGATGTGAACAAGTATTTATTACCTTACTGGAAGTGCCGTCTTATACCATAACTTCTACATAGTACCTTTTTTTTTTTCTTGCGTGAAAATCGTCGGGAAGCCCACAGACACGAGACTTTGTTTCGATGAAGGAGAGCGGTGGGATGTTCTGTTTTTCGAGTGAAGTATTTTTTTGGTTCCGCAAAATTAGTCTTGAGAGAGAGTCTGGAAAAAAAAGAACAAGTACTTTCCTGGCTGCAAACATGGTGCTGCTTTGCCCGCCCTTGCGACATTGTGTACAGAACAGTTGAGTGGCGCGGGGCACATTGTGGTGGCAGCGGGAGACGTGCTTCTCGGTGACAGTTCTGGAAGGGATGCTGGCCAGAGAGTGATGGAGCCCCTGCCTAAGAAGTCTCTGCGACCCTCCATCTCTCTCTCGGTGTGCTGGCAAGACACAGAAGACGACTGTGTCCTCTCTCCATGTGAAGTGCAGTGTGTGTGTATGCCTGTGCGTTGTGGACTTTTTATACACCTGTGCGGACTAAGTTGAAAGAATAAGGCAGGGCCTATGCATTGTGGAGAAGACTGACTGATGTTTTTCGCAATGGCCGTGCATTTATTGGCTGGCACTTTGTTTCATTTCGCAGCAAAGCACAGTTTAGTCCGATACTAAGTGAGACTTGATCGACATTTGCCTGTGCCAGCAAACGCTTTGAGTAGAGGGAACAAAAAAAAAATTGCAAGTTTCGATTCTTGCTGCGAAAATGAAATTTCTCTGTGCTGTCTTTGATTGGCTGTCCACTCGGCTGAGCTAGACTGATGATCTATAATTGGAGTTTGTGGACAGATTTGTGTGCTTTTCACTTTGTTGCAATTGCTGGCTGTCTTGACTTTTTTTTTTTTTTTGATGAGTGCTTTCACTTCCATTCATGTTAACTGTGTGGAAGTGCCTGGCATTGAGCTTGATGACATACCAGTGAGTGTCATGAGCAAGAACGAGAGAGAGGCTCGCAGATTTCTCCCCTTCACCTCACTGGAGCCCGGTTTTTGAGACGCCCCTTTTGCATCGAAAGCGCCCCACTTTGTAGGCAAGCTTGATAATCGTCCACGCGCCATACACCACCCTCGCAGCAGCAGCATGGGGGGCGAAGCCCACGTATCCTGTGTATATAGAGTGTAAATTTTTGTACATGTTTCTGTTTAAACAACTGGCTGGTTGGCTCGACGTCTGTCGAATGACTCGTTTCTTGCACTCTAACCCCGACGGGTCGAGTTGGCCAGCTTCATGCATGCAACTGTGTTGCTCACTGAACACCGTGCCGCGCTACTTTTTGAGCTAGTGCTAATGGGTTATGCATGGTCACCTAGATGATGGCTTCCTCACGCTTGCTGCTGCGACGGCGGTTGTTGGGAGTAGTCTGCCAGTCTGGGGTTTGCTTGGGGACTCCAATCACTGCCCCCCCTTCTCCCTGCCTTTTTTTTTCTCCACCCAGTCTTACTAGTTTGTTTACGTGGGTGTAGAAGTGCGTTTACCCCCTTCTAGTCTTCCTTTTTTTTCTGTTCTTTCGGTCCCCCTGGCCAGTTGTTCCCCTTCCACGTTGCCTGGTGCAGCCTTTGCACCCCTTGTTTTCTCACCCCTTCCCCACTTCTTGCTCTTCTTTCGATGTTCTACTTTCTCAACAGGTTCGCCGTAGGCGGATTTGCGAAGTGCCGTAGCCCGCAGGATGCATGGACTCCAAATGGTGTGCGGTTCGGGGGACGCAAGAGGCACCATGTCCGACAGGTGCTCTGTTCGGACCTAAAATCCACTTCCTTGCTGACCAGGAACTTCCCCCGTCCCGTGCATCATCTGGGTAGCTGTGGGTGCAGAAATTTATTAACCCAAACCTTGGGTCTTTTGGCCTCCCGGGGTTGCCCACTGCCAAGCTCCATGCATCCTCGCTGGCACACTTGTACAATTTGGAATGCTAGGCCAAAACAAATTTGAGATTATTTTTTTTTTATTACTGCCAAGTGGAGGGACCCTGAAGAATGTCGTCGTTCAGTGCTCATTGATATTGGTCGAGGTATTGTTTTCATCGGTAGCAAGCCTTTGTTTTGACAATGCACACAATGGTAAAAAGAAGGCCGCGGCAATTTTTATCTCCCTCTTACTTGGGCTTTACTTATGCAATATGGCTGGAAGGTGATTGGCCTCTGATTGGTTTATTGGCTCAAGTGAAGACCATATCCCTTAAAGGTCTTTGTGATCGGAATAACATGTGACCTGCCAAAATAAAGAATTTATCTTTTATAACTGCTGGTGTCTAATCTGTGTTGTTGACTTGTGTGGTGTCATGGCCTGAAGAGACTTTTTCCCAGTCTGGTTGGCAGCACTGCCAAATGTGCCTTAGTTTTAAAGTGCCTTAATGGCTGGTATTCAGAGTATGCAAGGGGTTGCACAGATGTAAAGTACCCATGATTGTGTTCGTCCCACGTCCCCATTTTACGCTGTCTACAAAGACTAGCGCTCCACATCGTCTTTCTCGCGCTGTCTACAACAGACTCTTCGGAGAGTTGGTAAACCACGATTGTAAGTACCATTGTTTAATCTTGTTTTCTTTGGAGGTGCCCTTTCATCATAATCATCAGCCTGACTACGCCCACTGCAGAGTGAAGGCCTCTCCAATTAACTTTCCTTTGCCAGCTGCAGCCACCATATCCCGACAAACTTCTTAATCTCGTCCACCCACCTAACATTCTGTTGCCCCCTGCTATGCTTGCCTTCGCTTGGAATCCACTCCGTTACACTTAAGGACCAGCTGTTATCTTGCCTTTGCATTACATGCCCTGCAGAAGCAAATTTCTTCTTCGTAATTTCGGCTATGATGCCATTAATCCGAGTTTTTTCCCGCACCCACCTGCTAGCTTGTGGTCTCTGAATGTTGTGCCTATCATTTTTCCAAGTTTCTGCCCTATAGGTGAGTACCGGTAAGATACAGCTGTTGTGTACTTTTCTTGTTGGGTAATGATAAACTGCCATCTGAGAGAGCCTGCTGTAAATGCTCTTCCCATCCTTATTCAAGTCACTTCTCTCCATTGGTGGAACTGCTGCGCCAAACTGCGCCAAATGGGAAATCCTGCTACGTGCTGCTACAAAATCGGTTTTTTGCCTACTTTTGCGCCATGCCTGCGCCGGAATATCTCTGAATAACTCCAATAACTCTGCCGAGAACGAAACCGTGAAACCAAAACCGATGTCTGCCGGCAGCCACATCGCCATCGCTGCTTTGCAACCGAAGGTGAACAAAGGGACCACTGTTATAGTGCTCTAGAATATTCTAGAGCACTGTACCACTGTCAGCGCACTGCCTGTCTGGATGGACACTTCACGTCTTCGATGTCTTTGTCAAAGCTGAAAGGCAACAAAACTGCCAAAATCCAGCTGCCATTCCTATGACACAAGGATTAATCAGAGCGGTGAAAGGATCGCGGAAGCGTCAGCTGCAACGGTTGGAGGCGGATGCAGGAGAAGAGACCCGTGCAAGACAAGCGAAACAAGACTGATGTACAGGACAAAGACACCCAGAAAAGAGGTCAGAATGAAGAGAAGGTACAAGAAGAGATCAGACTGGCCAGGAATATGATCACCAATGCTGAGCTGCTTTTCACAAAAAGGTGTCAAGTCTAAACATTTTGCAGATGTTGAGAGTGGACAAGCCCTTCTGAAGAATGGACAGGAAAAGCTCGCAGCGGCACTGTCTAAGCTGGAGTGATCAAGAAAAGGGAAGAAATAGTACCTGAAAGTTTGTTTTAAGAACGGTATCATTTTTTATAGTTCTGTTGAGCATCTCGTTATGTCGCTCTTCTGAATAAAAACGGCAGTGTTTTTAGGGGAACCTCCTGTTTTGCTTATTTTCGGCTCTTTTTAAGGAACCAAGCACTTTAAACTGCATTTGGGATTGAAGCTTGCTCTTGCATGGCTGTGGTTGCTAAAAACGTCTGAGCAAATGCCTGTTCCAGAAATACAACAAAGCTTCTTTATTTAAAATGACTGTTTTTTGGCATGTAGTTCTGGTACGAAGCTTTTTTTTTCGTGCTACAAAAGCTCGAATTCTGCTACAAAATGCCATTTTTCCTGCTACAAAACTTAAAATTCCTGCTACAAACTGCGATTTCTTCAGCTACAAAAGCTGCTACAAGAAGCCAGTTGCCAGTTCCACCACTGTCTCCATCGTGATCTGGATCAGCAGCCACTACCTGTGCTAAAAACTTATTCTCTTACCACTTCCAGCACCTCGCTACCAATTGTGAACTGCTGTTCCCTTGCGGGACTGTTGAAAATTACATTGGTTTTTTACATGTTTATTCTAAGATCTACTGTTCTGTTCTGCCAGTCTTTAACTCATTGATCACGCTTTGCAGCTCACCTGTGTGACTTAGCAAGACAATGTGATCAGCGAACCTGAAATTGCTTGGGTATTGTGCATTAACTCTTAACCCCAACTGTACCCAATCAAGGTCTTGGAACGCCTCCTGTAAACAGGCAGTGAATAGCATTGCCGAGATTGTCTCCCTGCCTGACACCCGGCGTTAACAAAATTTGACCGCGGTCTTTATTAAGTATGGTGGCTTGGTAGCTGTGCAGTTATATTTCACCAAGACTGTCGTGGTCGCTTAGTAGTTACAGTGCTTGGCTGCTGACCCAAAAGATGCGGGTTCGATCCCGGCCGTGGTGGTCCACTTTCAATGGAAGCGAAATTCTAGAGGACCGTGTACTGTGCGATGTCAGATCCCCAGGTGGTCAAAATTTCCGGAGCCCTTCACTACGGCGTCTCACAGCCTGGGTCTCTTTCGGACGTTAAACCCCATAAACCAAACAGTCTTCACCCTGATTCCGCAATGCCTGCATGACTGCCAATGTTTCAACAGAGTCAAATGCTTTCTCGTAATGAACGCTAGCTGTATGAAGAGGTTCATACAGGAATGTTTTTACATTATCAGCGATAACACTTGGGCAAATGATAATGGCAACATTGTTTGGAAGGGTGTTCTAGTCTGCGGCTGCTAGAGGGAAGAAGGAATTAGAAAAACTGACGTTGCGTGAGTTTGGATGGGCAACTTAACTTGTAGGTGATGGCTGGTGCGATGAGATACGCATGCTGGGCTAAGAATATAAGGTGCGATGTGCATAGGGCTGTGGAAGAATGGTTATTGTGCGCATTTCTCTATCACGTGCCTCAGCCTTATCATTACGTTGATTGGTCTAAGGTTGTCCTGACTATTGGCGATTACCTCGGTAAATACTTGTAGGCAACGGACAATAAGCTGATCGGTTTGTAATTTTTCAAGTCCTTGACGTCTCCTTTCTTATGAATTAAGATAATGTTAGCGTTCTTTCAAGCTTCTGGTATGCTCGAGGTCATAAGGCATTGCGTATGCAGGGTGGCTAGTTTTTTTAGCATAATCTCTCCTCCGTCCTTCAAGAGATCTGCTGTTACCGGATAGTTTAAAAGAGCGTCAATTAAGGCTAGATGGCTCATTATTTGAGATTGAAAAGGCAATAGCGCTGTAGCTAGACATTCACAAGACTGACGCAGGACATGCGCTAACTTCACTTGCCAAGCCAGCCAATATACAGAAAATTTAAGGCATGCGCAAAAAACGAACACAAGGCATCAACAAAACAGTTTCAAGATATATCTCTGTCTTGAAAAGGCGGACCGCGAAGTATCGCTCACACAATCTATTCCCCTCTTATGTGGAACGCTTCCGGAACCTCCCGTATATCTCTACTCCTGCCCAGAATCTTTCTCCTGAAGTCTTGTTTCACACTTCTTGCATTGTTTGAATCTTTTTTCCCCCGGCCCATGTTTTGCCATACGGTTACACACGCAGCATTACAGCACAGTGCTGTGAAAGATGTGCACTTACTAGTTTTTTTAGCGATCGTGCATGCTCAGCAGCACGGCCATAACGCACTGCCCCCTTTGGCCCACATAGGCTTTTCCGTAGGTCTGATATCTCGTATGCCACACCTCACCTCACATCCTCACCAGCTACTTTCCCTTTTCCATTGCTCCCAAGGCTTTCTTTACTTCCTCCTTCGCTACTGGCGGAATGTCCCATTGATGTGCTTTACTGCCTTTCTCATTAACTATCTGATTACATTCGCTACTGTATAGATTTGTGTAGAACTCCTCAGCTACTTTAACTGTCTTATCCATACTGCTAATGACATTGCCCTTTGTCTCTCAGTGCATACATCTGGGTTTTACCTATACCTATGTCTAGTTCTCTCTTCACTGCTTTAGCCTACCTCCGTTCTTTAGAACATGCTCGATGCACTAGATGCGCTTTACGGAGTATTAAATTGACAAAGGTTCAGAGAAAAAGCCTTGGACAAGGTTTCAGCTGCAGTGAATGTTGTAGAGTTCGAAATTGTTGTACTGTAAGCAACTCTGGGAAATGCCAATTTGGTGGTGTTGGGTCAGGTGCGTGGCTCACATTGAAGTGAACTGAGTACGTGCTTGACGGGTGGAGAGTTGGGCTTGCGAAAAGCAAACTCATTCACGGCTTTAAAGCAGAGGAGCAGGGTGGATTAGCAAGTTATGATTGCGTTGCTCATATCGCGGTACCATGAGGCGCGGCTCAGTCACACAAGCGGCCATTCACTCGCATTCGTGACCACTAGCACTCTCCATTCACACTTGTTCTCTCGCACTCATGTCCCCTCGTAACCACTCGCACTCAACCACGCACGTCCAGTCACTATACTCCATAAGTTGCTTGCAGCGCTTTGGAAGGTAGAGAAGAGAACACCTTAGTCAATCAGGAAAGCGCGTTAAACGTATTCATCCGCGACCGTCGTCTTCCTGCAGTCTACAGAGATATGGTTTTAAAAGAGCCCAAATGACGCTGTCAACATACCATACGCGCATGCACTCTTACGTATGCTAAACGCAAACATTTTGTGCGATATTATTCGTACTGTTACCCGCTGACAAAGAAGTGACTGTCGGTGTTCTTGAAGACGATGACGCTGTGTGTGTGCACGTGAGCTTTCTCAAAGCCTCAGGTCGCAGAGAGACGACGTGAATAGGGTGTCGATATCGAGGACTGGCTTTCGCTTTATGAGCGTGCCAACAAGCATAACTGGTGGGACGCTACGGTCACGCTTGCGAATGTCCTGATATCTTGCCGGAACCGCAAGTGTATGTTTCGAAAACCACGAAGAAGATCTTGCATCTTAGGATATATGCAAACAGAAGCTCCGAGACTTGTTTTGGAAGCCCGTTGGACGGCAGCTAGCCGCTTGGAAGGAACTTGATGCTCGCGCCCAAACGTCCACGGAATCTTACCTTTCCTATGTTCAGGATGTCTTGGCCTTGCTCCGAAAAGTCGATGAACAAATGTCTGATGCAGAGAACGTAGGGGTTCGAACCCGACCGCAGCGGCCGCGTTTCGATGGAGGCGAAACGCAAGAGGCGCCTGTGTGCTGTGCGATGTCAGTGCACGTTAAAGATCCCCAGGTGGTCGAAATTATTCCGGAGACCTCCACTACGGCACCTCTTTCTCTCTTTCTTCTTTCACTCCTACCTTCCTCCCTTCCCTTACGGCGCGGTTCAGGTTTCCGCCGATATATTTGAGACAGATACTGCGCCATTTTTTCCCCCCAAAAACCAATTTACCAATTTTTACATACTAAAAGGCATTGCTGACGACGCTTTCAGTCTTCTCTGTAGACTGCTCTGCGGTTTATTTCGTCCTACAGGTGTGCCGGCGCTTCGAACAGGCCAAACACCGGAGAATTGATCATCGTTTTGACCGTCTACCACAGCTGCCAGTTCCTCGTGCGAGGATCTACCGACTTTATGGCAGCCTTCGAACGCCGACAACTTAGCTCGGATCGTGCGCCGTGAACTAGAGGCCCTGATTCGCGTTGCCTCCACGCTGCCTTTGCCTGACAACATACTGGCCACAGTATCTCATTCAGGCCGTTGTTCGACAGGAGGTTGCAAACTTGGGCATGCCCTCTAGCCGCACACTGGAAAACATGATTTCAAGCCCCGTCCCTTCTGAGGTCGCTGGGGCTACGCCCACTAACAGCTTCATGACCCGTTACCGATGCCACAATCCTGCGCAGTGGCGCACCCTGACGATCGGCCCATCTGTTTCACATGCTCGCGGGTACGTCACATCTCTCGCCACTGCCGCAGCCGTTGGTACTCTCCTCCCCGCCAGTCCTCCTACGTTGATCGTCGTGCCAACTACGGACCTCGCCGTTTCTCTTCCGGCCATGAGTCACACCGCTGCGAGACCGCTCCGCCTGTTCATGGGCCCAGTCGATCACATTGGTTGGTTGGTTGGCCTCAAACAAAATGGCACATACCCGCAAACCCGCCGTTCTCGTCCCCTCTTCTTCGCTCCACCTTCTCCCCATCTTCCGCCGGACGCTTCTCGGGAAACACTGGCAACGCGAATACGTCCTGTTTTCAGTACTAGTACAGGATTTTTATCGAGACCTTTTTTTTTTCATAGGAGTGCCGTATTCAAACCTAATAAGAGCGAAAGTAACAAGAATTAAGCAAAAAGAACGGGCTTACTAAGGGCCACAGGGAGTAAGTAGCTCTCTGGAGTTTAATTATGCTGCTTGAGTGGAAATGATGAGTCGCCCAAAAATATAAACAGTCCAACCCCATCAGAAGCATGAGATGCATAAGAACAGGTGTAAAAGAAAAAAATATCTGAAGATATTTCCTCAAGGAATATAATTTTTGGGGTCACAACAGTTTCCTTCATTAGATCACTATTGTGCACACTTATCGTTTACTAACCCTGCAGTTTTTAATGAGAGCCGAGTGCGAGAGATAAACCTGGTTCGATCTGAGTTTGGTTCCACAGTATTATCCTGCGACAGGACGATTGTAGGACATTTAAGGAATTTTCATCCTCGAGTGGCGCAGCAAAGTATAAACTGAGGACATCATCATGGGGACATTTGACCATCGAAGCACTCAAAAGGTTCGGAATGTCCCGTTCGGGATGAAGACATTCGGATCATTTGAGGACGTCTGGTGTTGTCTGGGCAGCCGATGCAGCTCCCGGAGGTGACGCTGCATTGATGCCCCGGACTGCAAATCCTCTGCTGACCACTGTTCGTCCCTGTAATCTCCTTGATGTCTTTTTGGATGATGTTCCTGTCCCAGCCCTCATTGACCCTGGTGCTCAAGTATCCGTACTTCGCTCAACTTTTCGCCGCCGCCTCACGAAAGTGACGAGCCGTACCTCTTTGTTAACAGTTCGCGTCGCCGATGGCAGTGCTGCGGCGTTACTGGAATGTGTGCTGCCCGAGTAACCGTTGCCGGTCATCACACCCCGGTTCTGTTCGTCGTCCTTTCCCAGTGCCCTCACGACGTGATCCTCGGTCTGGACTTAACAGCCCACTCTGCCCTTATCGACGGCCTCAGCGGCCTTCTTCGACTGGACTTGCCCGTAGCTCTGACGCCTCGATCCTCCAGCCCTACCCGCCTTCGCTTTACGGAGTTCGCTCGCCTGCCCCCTGACTCTGGTGTCTACCTCCCTATGTCGCCTTTTCCACCCGTTCCTGACGGCGACTACGCCGCTTGCCCATTACCGATGTTGTTCTACACCATAATGTTATTCTCCTGCACCTCGTCATACGCGTCACCAAGAATAGCCTTCCTGTCCTTTACTTCAGCCTGTCCCAAGTTCTTTCCGAGGCATTTCGTTCACTGATTTGACGCCTCTGACCGACTGCACCGTTTGTGCCCTAACACATGATGTGTCCTCTGACGTCTCTCTGCCATCCATCTCTGGCCGAACTCCTCTTTTCGGGATGATTGCGCAAGATCTGAGCCCGAAGTATGCTCAAGATCTCCACCTTTTAGTGTCCTATACTGACATTTTTTACTTTGGTACTCGACCTCCGGTCCGAACGTCCATTGTAACTCACCTGATTGACACCGACGATGCCAGTCCTGTACTTCGGAGGCCATACCGTGTATCTCTGTCTGAACGCCACGTCATCCAGCGGGAGGTGGACACGATGCTGGCCAACGAAATTATCGAGCCTTCGAACAGCCCCTGGGCATCCGTCGAGCTCGCCAAGAAGAAATATCAGAGCTGGCGCTTTTGTGTCGACTATCGTCTTCTGAACAAGAACACCAAGAAAGATTATCCTCTTCCGCGCGTTGATGATGCACTGGATTGTTTACTCGGAGCTCGCTAGTTTTCGTCATTGACCTTCGTAGCGGCTACTGGCAAATCTCTGTCGACGAAAGGGACCGTGAAGACCGCTTTCGTCGCCCCAGACAGTCTCTACCAATTTAAAATAATGCCTTCTGGCCTTAGTAATGCCCCTGCCACATTTGAACGCATGATGTACTCGCTGCTGCGCGGCTTTAAGTGGACAACTTGTCTGTGCTACTTGAACGACGTGATTGTTTTCTCGCCCACATTTCACAGCCACTTGCTTCGACTCTCGTCCATCCTTGCCCTCTTCCACTGCGCCGGACTTCAGCTTAACTCAAAGCAATGCAGTTTTGGTCACCACGAATTTAGTTCTGGACCACTTCGTTAATGCTGCGAGCGTTCAGCCTGATCCCGATGAAGTCCGTGCCGTCAGTGCCTTTCCCAGTCCCCGTTTGTCCAACGACGTGCTCACTTTCATCGGGTTGTGTTCCTATTTTCGCCGGTTCGTCCACAATTTCGCTCAAGTCGCCCGCCCTCTTACCAATCTGCTGAAGAAAGACGTTCTCTTCTCTTGGTGCCCAGAGCAGGCTGACGCTTTCTCCAACTTCATTGCTGTCCTCACCAACGCACATGTCGTGGCGCACTTCGACCCTTCCGCCCCTACAGAACTTCGCGCAGACGTCAGCGGCCACGGGATTGGCGCCATCCTTGCTCAGCGGCAACGCGGCTACCACTGCGTGATTGCCTATGCCAGCCGCCTCCTTTCTTTCCCTGAGAAGAATTGCTCCATCACAGAGCGGGAGTGTCTGGCTATTGTCTGGGTAATTGCGAAATTCCGCCTTTAGTTGTTTGGTCAACCGTTCACTGTTGTAACCGACCACCACGCTTTGTGCTGGCTCTCTTCCCTCAGGGACGCTGTCTTGGGCGCTGGGCGTTGTGCTTGCAAGAGTATCCATTTCTGTCGTGCACAAATCCTACCGACGTCATCATAATGCAGACTGCCTGTCCTGTCATCCCGTTGATCATACTTCATCAACAGACTGTGACTCTAACGCCTGGGTCTTTTCTATCTCGGCCTTCTCGCACTTTGTCGACGAACAGCGCCTGGATCCCAACTTACGCTCCATCATCGACCGTCCCAGCACCGATCGCCCTGACCTCTCCCTTGCCATGTTCGCCATCGACGGGAGCACTCTCCATACCACCGCAGTATGCGTCCTGATGGCGCTGAGTTTTTGCATGTTGTTCCCAACCACCTGCGTTCTACCGTCCTCGAACAATTCCATGATGCTCTGACGGCTGGTCATCTTTGTGTCGCTCGCGCGTACGCATGCGTTCGTCGGCTTTTCTTCTGGCCTCGCCTCTACCGCTCTCTCCAACGCTATGTGGCTGCTTGCGAGCGCTGCCAACGCCGAAATAAGCCCTCGGCCCTGCCTTCTGGGCACTTGCAGCCGATAGCCATCTCGGCCGAGCCGTTATCCCGTGTTGGCCGTGGCTTGCTTGGGCTCTTCCCGGTGCCCACCTTGGGGAGCAAATGGATGGCCGTCGCCACCGACTATGCCACGCGGTACGCGACCCGGACCAGCTGCACTTGTGACGTGGCTGACTTCCTTCTTCACGACGTCCTCCTGCACCATGGCGCCCCCCGACAACTGCTCACCGACCGTGGCCGCTGCTTCCTCTCCCGACTGGTTGACAAAATATATCGTTCGTGCTCTGTTCGACACCACTTCATGACTGCTTATCACCCTCAGACGAATGGCCTTACGGAACGTCCCAACGGCACGCTGACAGACATGCTCTCTATGCATGTTTCGGATGACCGCCGTGATTGGGACGTTAGCCTACAATTTGTGACTTTCGCTTATAACTCTTCTCGTCGTGATACCGCCATGATAAATTTATTGTCATGATAAAGTTATCTCATTTCGGCAAAACTTGTCCTTACCGAAGGCCCAGGAAGCTCTAGCTCGCCGAGATATGCACAGAGTCGTCTTGTTTCTGGGATAAAGGGACATTTCCGGCTCATTTTCGAATACCAGAAGCACAAAGCACAACTATTCTATTTCGCGCACCTTTAAGTTTAATGACAGTTTCGTTGATCTGAACTCTATGAAAGTTTGAGGTAACTGTTTTATATATGATTTCTAGCAAATTGCTATGTAATAGTTTTGAAATAGGACAGGAAAATTCTGAATCCCATTAGCCAGACATATAGGAGCCACGTGAAGAAGGAAGCATATTGCTGTTATGACTTATTAAGAAACGCTTGCAAGGAAAAACATGCTTTCAAGGTATTCTCTGAGGCTGACATTGTGCTAACTAAAATATGGTGTGCGTTAGGCCTTTAATTTTATAATTTAGAAGAATATAATGCAATGGTATAATGCCACACTTTTTTCTTGACATAGGATTTCCAGGTACTGAAGAAGTTCCAGAGAAATATTAAAAAAAACTCGGAGGTGGAGTTTCTTTTAATGTCCGTCAAAGTTCGCCTTTTTCGAATATTTCGTATTTTAGATTATTTCAACGCCTAATTAAAGATCGCCAACCAGTTCTAGACGTACAAATGTCCAGTGATGGTAAAAAGAACGCATTAAAACTAGAAAAAAGATGTCAGCCTCAGGTTCTTACTCCTTGTCCCATTAATGACGTGAAAACTGCCTTTATTGCAATGCTTTACTTTTTCAGCATTGTTTGCGATTTTTTGCTGCAAAATTAAAAAAAAAAGGTTTTGGAGGTAAAGAGAAGCTTTTTGTAGCATAGTAGTACGTGTTGATGGACGTCAAAAAACAGGCGAAACATGTTAACTAGTTACGCGATTAACTTGATTCTAAAAATTACCTTTTCAACTATTACCGATAGCCACCTGATTGCAATTAGAAATTTGTAGCCGGCCATTAATAGAATTTCAAAAACGCGATTATTCTCGCCGCTGTGGCTCGACTAATCTGAGCCATTTCTCGCTGCACTGGAAAACCGCGCGCTCGCGAGATGGCGCAGAGCGATGTCAATCAAATCGCGACACTCCGTGACGTACGTACCACGTGACGTTCTCTGTCCCGCCTACACTGGAGCGGGAAGCTCTCCAGTACGCGCGGAGCCGACAGTGCGCCGGTAGTGGTATGAGGACTCGCCGCGATATCTATCATTCTTACACATTTTGCGTAGTTGCGTGGTCGGAAAAAAATTCAGGGGGCAATTTGAGTATCTAAAGTGCGTAGAGGCGAAAGCGTTTTCCGTACCACTTTCACTGCCTGTGTGGCACAGGTGACGTCACTACTAGATGACGTCACACATAGTTAACGACTAATTACTAAGTAATGTCAAACTACTAATTAATGGATAATTACTGATTAATGACTAAATAGTAATTAACTGCTAATTAATGACGCTTAAGCTTCGCCTTGAGGAGTGGAACGCGACAGCGTGTTGTAGCGCTGCCAGGGAGTCCACAGAACACCACCACCCGTTCAGCGCGATGCTTTGCCCTTTGAACGCAACGCTTTTTGAGGAAATTCTCTATCATCTCGGTGGACACCCGAACCACACCTTACAGGAAGGGATTAAGTGGGAGCGAAAGAAGAAAGAGAGAGAGAGGCCGTAATGAAGAAAATGAAAATTGTATTTGAGGAAAAGTTTATGGTTTATGGAGTTTGACGTCCCAAAGCGACTCAGGCTATGAGAGACGCCGTAGTGGAGGTCTTCGGAAATTTCGACCACCTGGGGTTCTTTAACGTGCACTGACATAGCACAGTACATTCCGCAGTGACTGTCTCACATATATCGGTGGACACCCGTCAAAAGCGTGACACCTCTACTGACAAGCTTCTGCTGACAGCCTTCTGTCGACAACGATGGGCCATTCCTTAATAGAATAGATTGGGGTGCAGTTAACTCACAGCTCTGGACATCCTGGTCACGGCACCAGTTAAATACAAGGTCGGATTTGGCCGGTTGGTCTGATCGTATGCTCGTCCGGCGACACGTTGCCGGTTGGGGCAGCCACTCCAAACTTCCTGAGACCAAACTGATTTAATCAAGACGAGACCAAATACAAACACTTAGAGAAAAGGCGGTTCAAAAAAAGGCTGTTAAAAGAAGGGCCGTTTAAAAAAAAAGGACGCTTAAAAGCGGCCGAGACTGAGACTCGGCGCACTCCCCCCGCTCTTTGCAGCGGTTTTTATCCCCTCGATAATTGGGCGGAGCTTTAATAAACCGGCTCTCGCCCAATTCCAACCAATACTGCTGCAGTGGCACTGCGCATACAAGTAGGCGGAGCCCAGTGCACGCCAGGGCCCGACTCTGGAGGCGCCACTGCTTAGCTAGACAGTCGGGGGTTTAAGGAGTCGTCGACCTTATTGTCCCCCACCCCCACTTCTATGTTTGTCAAGGGATCCTTTCAAGGGGTCGTCGGCCCCTTGGTCCCCGACAAGGCGGTCGCGGTCTTTCCCGCAGCCTTGGACGGCATCCGAAGCGCGCGACCCGCTGTCGCCATTCCTAACCCCTCCCGACTTCAGACGGACACGGTAGGGGGGATTTGGCCTACGGGCGCCGTAGGCCACTGCCTTAACACCTCCCCACCAAGAATGTTGGGTGGACGCTCGCCGTACACACAACATACCAAAGCGCGCAAAAGTACAAAAGATCCGGCCGTCAATAACATAAAAAAAAAACACCACAGCACAAGGGACAGGACCGTCAACCAGGCGCTGCACCAACAACATAAAAAAAAAGGAGCGCTTCTGCGTCCTGCTAACAATTCCAAGAGAAAACCTGCTCAGGACGCTGTCTGCATGCAGATGCAAACACAATTCTCAGTTAACACATTTCAATTCCAAGCAGAGAAGCACAAATAGAACCCTCTGGTAAACTCCTGACAAAAATCATACATGGAACAACATGTCAATAAACACAAGATGAAGAAAACATTATGCTACAGAGTTTTCATTAAATTGCATATACACCGCAACACGATCCCAACGGGGGCAAGACAAATAACACGGCACTCTTCAGACGCGGATTATGTCCTCAGCTCAAGAACAGCTCACAAAGGACACAATCATCACACCCGCATGATCCTGTCAAGTCATTTTCACAGTCTCAGCTGTACACTGTTCATGTCTCCCCACTCTCACCCACTGCCTCATATTGCGCTCGAGCCACAGAGCATTTTTGCGCGTATCGCAACCTGGCAGTGGCAGAGTGGGCTAAGGCTGTGGACATTAGGCGCTCGTCGCCATCCACCAGGATCGAACACGCCGTCATAAGCGGCGTCTAAGCTTGCGATCCACCTGTTGCGCCGACCCGCAACGAGATCGCAGCATGGATCGCGATACGCCCCTATCAGCGGCAGTGTAACTTCGCTCCTCTGAAGGCCTGGAGCGAATTCGCCGTCGCCACTACTCAGATTCCACTCATCTACCCCGAAGGCTATCGCGGTGTTACACGGGTCTGATTTTTCCGAATCAGAACAGCCTCGCCTACCCAGCTGTGCTGCTGGCTTCTCCGACACCGCTATGAGTGCTGCGCATGGTCTCTGAACACACCTGTCACTTTCATGAAACCCTGCCTGGCATACTGATGCTTCGGTGGGCAACGAAAGGTCGTACTGGGCAACCCGGCCAGCCGAGCCGTTCATACCGTTTTGCTCATCAGTGCCATTAGCACCACTACTAACATGTTCGGCTGCCTCGCCAGAGTTGGCTTGCACAGTTTCATCACGAGACGAATTTTTACCTGCAATGTCCGTGGAGCTCGCCTCCACCTCGGGAACCAAAGCCTGCTTTCCTGTGTCAACGCTCGTGGCTGACAGCACAATGGGCGGCTCCTCGGCGCTAGTGATCGCTTCACTCTCTGCAGGAACCTGTGATTGCTCTTGTCTGTTCTCAATATGAACGGACTGAATTCCGCTGCTGCTATCATCTTTGCTCGCTACCTCGATCGGCGTTCGATCAGAGTACGACTGCGACTGTGCCGTCTCCGGCAGTATACACACTGCTCTCCTTGAGCATTCCTCCTCTTCGATCCTTTTCCTCTCCTGCCGTAGCTTCTCTTCGGCTATCGCTAGCTGACGCTTGAGGTCTAGAATGTAGGCGTCGCTTCTTTCCTTTTCTCTGGCTCGCTCGGCCTCTGACAGTTGTGCCCGCTGAGCGCCATACCCATAGCCACAGCCATACCCACTCCGCCAACCTAACGTTGCCATGGTGCCCTGGTTAATTCTAACCTTGCGGCTCAAGCACTCCCAAGGCAAGTAAAGTGAGAATGGGGCAACTCACTCTGCTGTCCAGCTGTACATCATGGCACTTGCTATGCAGCATCGGCAGGTTGCGTCCTTAGGCGATGATGTCCGGCATCCAGGGCTCACAGCAGGCCCATCACTTGCTCCCGGCAGACGAAGTCGGCAAACGCAGGTGCCGCCGAAGTCGCGGCGCTTGCACTCCGTCGGTCTCGCTCCTCTCTCTTCTCGGCGTTGGCGTGGTGTCTTGGCTGCGATGCCTCTCACAAAGAAATCGCCTCACTTAGACCTTTGTCCCCGGGGCTTCTCACTAAGATGTTGCCCCGTCAGGCTTCCGGAAGGTAGTGCCTCCAACCGTTCGCAGAAAGCCGCTCGGACTATCCTGGTCACGGCACCAGTTAACTCACAGCTCTGGACATCCTGGTCACGGCACCAGTTAAATACAAGGTCGGATTTGGCCGGTTGGTCTGATCGTATGCTCGTCCGGCGACACGTTGCCGGTTGGGGCAGCCACTCCAAACTTCCCGAGACCAAACTGATTTAATCAAGACGAGACCAAATACAAACACTTAGAGAAAAGGCGGTTCAAAAAAAGGCTGTTAAAAGAAGGGCCGTTTAAAAAAAAAGGACGCTTAAAAGCGGCCGAGACTGAGACTCGGCGCACTCCCCCCCGCTCTTTGTTTGCAGCGGTTTTTATCCCCTCGATAATTGGGCGGAGCTTTAATAAACCGGCTCTCGCCCAATTCCAACCAATACTGCTGCAGTGGCACTGCGCATACAAGTAGGCGGAGCCCAGTGCACGCCAGGGCCCGACTCTGGAGGCGCCACTGCTTAGCTAGACAGTCGGGGGTTTAAGGAGTCGTCGACCTTATTGTCCCCCACCCCCACTTCTATGTTTGTCAAGGGATCCTTTCAAGGGGTCGTCGGCCCCTTGGTCCCCGACAAGGCGGTCGCGGTCTTTCCCGCAGCCTTGGACGGCATCCGAAGCGCGCGACCCGCTGTCGCCATTCCTAACCCCTCCCGACTTCAGACGGACACGGTAGGGGGGATTTGGCCTACGGGCGCCGTAGGCCACTGCCTTAACAGGTGCGAAAGACAATGTACTCAGAATACTAAACGAATCAGAATTCTAATAGAACTGTAGTTTGACAAGATTCGGAAATGAAATAGAATTATAATTGATATTGATTAGCTAGTAAAAGAAGAATGCTGTGTAGCATTTCTTCCGCGTCAACCGAATTGATGGGCCCTAAATTTAGTATTTTTTTCACACCTGCACATTACTGGGGACGATACTGCGGATAACGTAGTGGTCCCACGCCCTACACCCTAAGCGAGCAATTAGGAATGACACCGTCCTGCCCCTTCTCTCAATTGGTGCCTCGTCCGGACAATAGCTCTGATTTTACTTCGGTCCGCCGCACACAGCGAATGAGGGCGCCATTCACTGTCAGCTTTGGCGGAGTGAAGAGGGTTGATTCCGTTGCGTGAACACAATTGAGACTGGATCGACGCGTGTCACTCCAGCTTTCGCATGTGCGTCGACTGGACTTTCACTTTCTCTAGTGCCAACAAGGTTTCATGCAGTCAGCTCTGTCTGCTCAATTTGAAAACACCGTAGTGCTTACCTTGAGGCGTTTCTCTCTCAAAATGTTTTGGCTTTTCACTCTCGTCTTCATGTCCGGAAGTAGGTGAGTGCGTACCTCAGCATATTCAACACGTTGGTAGTCGTCATGTAGCCTCAGTGGGCGAGAGCAGCCGTTCAGCAATATTTTTCTGAGAGCTTACACGCAGCATTTCGTGCTCAGACATACAGATTGCGTTGTTAAGCTAAGCGTGTTTAGTTTATTAGAAGAATCCGGAAGCAGAGTGAGAACGCGAGGTTTTTTTGTTTCAAATATATTGCTCGAGATAGCGCGGTGTACTGCTGCAGGTTTATACAGCTTCGTTTTTGTAACCGCGCAAAGAATCTGTACAAAGTGTACAGGGCGGAGAAGTTCAAGTGCAACTTTGGTAGTCACAAATTCAGAAATATGAATTCAGGTGGAAGCTTGCTTGGCCTTCAATTGTTTGCCTTGGTTCTTTAGCACTGCAACATAGCCTGGCTTGTTTTGTACGATAGGCGATGGTGGTACGGAAAACTGTATAAGCATCTCACCAACAAGAATCCGGAGAGACCTGATTTTGAGCCGAGTCTATATGATTGAACGGATTTCCACAACACTCCTAACACTCTTTGGTTTTATTTTCCAGCATTGCCGCGTTTCTCAATGTCGCACAGCAAGCCCCGGGTTCCCTGAGCGCTCTGGGCTTCCACCAGTTGCCAAACTTGGATGAATTGTTCGAGGGATACGACAAGCGGGCTTGGCCCACGTACGGCACGGGTCAGAGCACATTTGTTCTAGACGGGACTTATGCCACCTTTTCCATTGAGGCCTGAAAGTCGTCTGCCACATTCTGCAGTAGGATACAACATAAAAAAAAAAACAGTTCGCAACACTAGACCGCAGTCCGCGGCGTCCTGTATTATTCCGCTGGCCAATCAACAAGTAAACAAGAACAAGCCAGGCATCAAAATTCTAGAGGTTGTAGTTGTTTTCTTTTGATTAGCTTCTTATTTAGGGAACATAAGTTTTAACAACGGGCGGACTACTTTTTGTCGTGAAGGAATTCTGTGCGGCGGTCCTGAATATGGGCGAAGCTTCACGGCAGACTTGAGTTGTATCTGAAAATAGAAAGTGAAACAACGTCGAGTCTGTTGCAAACACTGAATTTAATTTTGTCTTCAACCAGTGCGCTGAGACTTGACTTTCAGTTGCAAAGTTAGATACCGGACCTTTGGCTTCCAGGCAATGATGTACTCGTCGCAAAACTTGCGGTTCAAGAATAGGTAGGCTAACCTTTCATTATTTGCAGGGGAACCTACAAAAGTCGTAGTGGGCATGCGAATCAACACTCTGGGTCCGATGAACGCCGAAGACATGGTAAGTCCGTGGTCGTGCCGCTTCAAATTGCGGTGTGCGAAAATTTATTCGTGGAACAAATAATTGCTTTGCTCTCACTCATTGCAGACAGTCAATTTGAGAGGTTGCATTCAAATATCGCTCCTCGGATGAGGGTTCATTTAGGTCAGAAGGACTCCTGGGTTCTCATAAACAAACGTCCTGGGTAAAATTGTTTTCTATCTGTGATTGACATAAACATCGCTGAAATGCTTGTTTTTGACACTGAAGGAATTTTAAGCAGAATTAGAGCTCATTTGACAAGTAGATTATTATAAGCTCGTCGGGGGGGGGGGTCCTAACGTTGGCATCGTAACTAGATGTATACAAAGATGCGATATAGGTATGTGAAAAAAAGACAAGTCTGTTTGGGTAACGAAATGACCACCCGTTCAATATAGTCCTATATAATTAACGCGCATATAATTTGTATTTATACTGACAGCAACATTAAACTGGCTACGTAATAACCTTATTAAGAAAAATTGATATTCGAACAAGTAAAACTCACCAAAACTTTTGTACTAAATAAAATTCAAGCAATGGGAAAGCTCGCGGGCTAAGCTAGGTATGAGTTATTAGAATCGCACAGCTTTATTGGCAAGAATCGTAATCGTCGGATAGAATAGTCAAGAAATAAAGCGCCTTTTCCCCATCAAAGGACTCCCTCTCAGCCAAACACTTCGGCCAGTTCTCATAAACCTGAGCGTGACAATTCCGGGAGTGGAGTATTAAGGGAGAGGGCACTCCCCTTCCATCTGCCACGCCCTGCACTGCCACACTAGTAGGTTCGTGATAATCGGCCGACGCCAGTGGCTGGAAGGGGCTCCTTTGACGGGGAAAAGCCGCTTTTATCTTGACTAGTATCTGACAATAGTAGAACACACGTTCAGACGCACTAAATGTCGAAGCCTAGACGCTGGCTGGTTTTTATCTTCGTATGCACATCGATACTTTCAACTGCATGAACATTACACACAAAGGCTACTGCAAATATAGGTTTTACTTTAAGCGAATATTCCAAAACACATTTTGCACATGCGTGTAGGCAGCAAGTAGTTTAGGAATAACCGTAGTTATCCTTTTTATTAGAGCTAACTGCTTCATTTGGTTCCAGAAGCAAAAAAAAATAGCAGCAATGACGGTACCTTTAGACAGCAGTGGTCATAAGCACCGCAGTAGCACAAGGTGGCGGGCCCATGCGGGTGCGACACGGGCAGTCAGGGCTGGCGGCTGCCTGCAGTAAACATACATGGGTACCCCATGGGCGCAGTGCTGGCACGAAAAGCTTAGGCTGCCCATTTGATGCCTGAGTGAAACCCTCGTCGGCGAAGCTTGGGCTTAAACGGACTGGATAGCCCGCCTAGGTCCCACCGGAGATACATGCGGGCAAAGATTGGGGCTCTGTTATGGTGAAGGGCGGGTAACCCCAATAGGGGCTTCGCGCGCACATCACCGTGAGGGAGCCGCAGTGGTTTTGTGAGGGCAAAAAGCTGGTATTCCCGCCTTCGGCCTACATGGGTCCTGTGTTGAGAATACAGAAGCTAAACTTTGGGCTTTACAGTGGTGAAGCGCTATAGGCATGCAGTTCTGGCTGCCTGGGCTACACCAGCGACGGTCCTGCATGGGCTATAGGCATGGGCGCATTTGCCATTCCCACGTGTTCTCCGCCTGTATCCTAAGTCGGGCATGAAAGGGCTAAGCATGGGCTGCATGCAGTTCGTGTGCATGGAAGATGCGGTACATATGATGGCGAAGTGTGGGCAACCCCAATAGAGGCTGCCCGTGCAGCACCCTGGCGGAGCCAATTAGGCTGTTTGTGCGCTAACACCAGTACTCCCGCCTGCAGCCTACAAGGGTCCTGCGTAGAAAATCTATGGGCTGCGCGTGGGCACATGAGCCGTTCCCACATCTTCCCCGCCTGTACCGTACATATCTGGCAGAAAAGGGCTAAGCGTGGGCTGCGCAGTGGAGAAACATGCAGTACATTGACTACTGCGCTCCTCACTTCAAAGCGCTGGCGGCCGATGATGAGTCAATTTTCAGCGTACCGGAATTTCTCTCAGCAATTACAAATTTGCTCAATTATGTTGAAATATGGTGTGATGTTTTACACTACATCAAAGGGATAAGCTCATGCGCGGCAAAAACAAAAAACCATGTAGAATACTTAATAGAAAAAGTAGCTGCCGTGTTTTCCACCACTTCACAAGTCCCTCCTGTTTGTAAGTAATATTTCGGCACCTTGCAGAATGCACCCACTAATCTTTGTGATCTGTTCTGGCGCCTCCAGTTTTTTAGGTACAACAGCTCCGATGTGACATAGCGCAAAACGCAAGTGTTCATTTGCATAACATACAACTTACATGTATTTATTTTTCTCAGACCCTACAAGTTATTGCAGAATGTATCACTATAATACACAGCTATAAGGTGTAGAAAAATATGAAAATAGTACAGTAATTCTCGCAAGCCTTTAGTTCTTGTAGTTCGTTGTAATCAAAGGCTGCAAAAAAGTTAGGAACCCTACTAGTGCTCATATCCATTCATGGGCAAAATTGCGGAACGTTGACGAATTAAAAAAGTGGTGCAGCGTAAAAACCATAGATTGATAGTTCCTACTAATAATAATCGGCATGCAGAGATAAGCACCCTCTTTTGAAAAAACCGGGCTCCTAGAACGCTAATTGAACATGAGAAAATTAGGCCTTAATTAGGAACTTATGTCAAACGGCTACGCGCTCTGGCACTAGAGAAAGACAGTGAATTATGCCTATAACTTTAAGAAAGCATGGATAACATGTAATGCTACGGCGGCAAGAAATGAAAAATTGTTTAGTCGAATAAAAGTCAAGAAGAGAGCGGTGAATGGCCCTCAGAGGAGGCCTTACAGCCAAAGGCGCCGACCGCGGTTCTCGTGACTACGCGGTTGCAGTGCAGCAGAGGCTAGTCAGGAAAGGGAAGGAGACGGTCATTGGTCCCCGTACCATGGGGAGCGGGTTGTTCGTTGTTCGGGCTAGGGGTGCGTAGGGTTGAAGGAGGGAAGTTGTAGGCAGGGTGCAGGGTCGCTTTCGTTGAGGAGCCCACTCCCGACGGCACAGGGACAAATGGCCGTCTCCTTCCATTTTCTTCCTAGCCTCTGCTGCACTGCCATAGAAAGTTTTGAAATCGTAGGAGAATGGCAAGTGCCTCCGTGAAATGGGATTAACCGCGGTGTCATGACAACCGGTGTCATGACAGGGTGTGTCGTACGCACGCGCGCGCGCGCGTGTGTGTGATTGTCAATGCAGCGAGGGACAGCAATGCTTTTGCATTCCCGCACGTAAGCATTTATAAGTGTGTCTGCCGAATTTTTATTTCTTTGTCTTTGCAGAATCTGGATTGCATTTAAGCCTTCGTTTCTACCGTGGTTTTAAACTTCTTTTCTTGCGTGCATGGTTCGGTTTACCTACTTTTTTAGCTGCTGTTTGACCCTGCCCCCTCCACACACGCACGCACGCACGCTCGCACCCCCCCCCCCCCCCCACAAACACACTTTTTTAATGCTACATGGTGCTGTAGGTACTATATTGCAATAAATGAATTGTGAAGAAAATATATTTCGTAAGTATTACAGAAAAGTCAGCAACCACGCTACCTGTTTGTGGTGCAAACACATTCTCACGTAACAACTAAATTAGTAAGGCATGAATAATTGCAAGAATATGGTTGGGCGCCTAGCTTAGATGGAGGAGAAATTCTAGAGGCCCGTGTAGTACGCGATGTCAGTGCACGTTAAAGAACCCCAGGTGGTCGAAATTTCCGGAGCCCTCCACTACGGCGTCTCTCATAGCCTGAGTCGCTTTGGGACGTTAAACCCCATAAACCAAACCAAACCAAACCTAGCTTAGAAATTTCGCTGGCGTGCGTCTTTGGCGTCGCCACCGCAGGACTACGAAATGGACATGTACTTTCGTCAAGCCTGGCGTGATCCGCGGATATCGCTGCGCCGCTTCGGCCACACCGAGAACCTGACGGTGAACGGAGCCGCGCTGCTGGGGCGCATGTGGAAGCCCGACCTGTACTTCGTCAACGCCAAGGAGGTGCGCACCCACAGCGTGACCATGCCGAACCAGCTGCTGCGGCTCTCCCCAGACGGCGACGTGCTCGTCAGCATCAGGTGCGCAGTCGAATGGGAAACGGTGTCGCGAGCACCGCCATCCGCGGTGCAAAATCGTGATGTAGAAGCCTGATAATGATATGTTATTGCGCAGGTTGAGCCTGAAACTATCCTGCCTGATGTATTTCTACTACTTTCCTTTCGACAAGCAAAAGTGCTTCGCTCAGCTTCGTCCTTGTAAGTCGACATTTCATCGTTACTTGAACTATGTAGTCCATGAGCTCGGAGGTGGGTGTGCTCGCTCTCTCTCTCTCTCTATATATATATATCTATATCATTTTACTCACGGCAACAACTCTCTTTCTCGAGCAGATATCAATACGCTAAGTCAAGTGGAGTTTGTGTGGCGGGAAAGTGAGCCGGTATACCTGGAACGCCCAACCCAGATGCAGGACTTCAACCTCGAAGAGTTAACGTACGAGAACTACACCATTGAACTTGAGAAAGGTGAGCTATTTCCGGAAGTCTTTCTTTTATTTTACAGCGACAGTTGTTAATATGCATCAGTTCCTGGGTTTCGCGTCGTAGTAGTTTGTCGTTGTCGGTTGTAGCCGCCGGTGTAAGCGGTGGGTTCCTTGCCATGGGAACCACTCGGAAGGCGGTTACCGTGCAAGGAGGGAGGTATCACGTGAGCCGAGAAATGCGTAACTATTGGGTGGTTACCACAGGTACCATTCGGAGGGTAGTTACCCTGGAAGAAGGAGGGTATCAGGAAAACGGAGGAATCCCTAACCGAAGGATGGTTACCCTGGATGGAAGAGTGTGTGGCGAGAGCGTAAGGCGAAACCAGTTGGCGGTTGTCACGGGAACCACCAGGGGTGGTATTCTCCCGGTGTCGCCTTTTGCGACATGTCGCAGTCGCACTTCGCTGATTGGCTCGAGCCGCGGTGACGGCGGCGTGACAACACGGATCCGCCTTCCTGCTACGTCGTCGTGACGTCGCCCCAATTTACTACGCTTAGTCGAACAACGGAATGCGCTGAAGCGATTCGCGCGGGCGACGGGCTACCGTTAGCGTACGAACGCAATCGGCAGTTGCGGCTTTTGCCCCCTTGGCGTGAAAACATGGCGACGTCCTTTCAAGCGAGAGCCGCCCGCTTCAGCCAATTCAGCAGTCCTTGCGATTCCGGTCAGCATGTTTACCGGCAACTACTGGTGTTGTTACTTTTCGCTATGACTTACCTTGCTTCGACGATAAAGTTTAAGCTGCAATTCAGCCTAGTTTTTTAGATACGCTCTCGATTCTGGAGCGCGCAAGCCTAATGGCACCTCCAGCTACACTGCTACCGTCTGCAACTGCCCAAAACGCAGCCGAAACCTAGCACAACCGTCCGGAACGAAAGAAAAATAGATTTCGAGCTTTTTCGCGGTGTTTTATAGACTTAAATGAAGTAAAGCGAGTTTATATTAAATTTGCAAATGTTTTTTTGAACATTAGACGTCATGTGATGGCAAATATTCTTGCTATAAAAGATACGAAACTACTGCTGCTAGTGAATCAGCAGTGGTAAATTGTCGCTTCTCGGAGTGAATGAATGCACCGCAGACGAAAGTGCCGGCGGCTTTTTCCGTTTCTTCGAGCATCTGTAAGCACTTTTTTAGGCCCCGCCCATATGCGACATGTCGCAAAAGGCGACACCGGCAGAATACCACCCCAGATGTGTGGTTACTCTGGAAGGACAGCATGGAGGGCTACCACGGAAGGAGGCTTTGTGGCGAGGCGTAGGAAGGCGTAACCAGAGGATGGGTGCAACAGTAACCGTCCGGAAGGTGGTTACCGTGCAGAGAGGAGGGGGTGGCGAAAGCGGAGAAACCACCAACCGGAGGATGATTACCGTGGAAGGACGAGGGTATGGCGAGATCTTGAGAAAGTGCACTTGGTACGTAACTGTCATTAGAACCAACGGGAGGTTAGTTACCCTAGAAGGAGAAGGAGGGAGGGTGCGGCGAGAGCAGGAAGGCGTACCACGGTAACCATCCGGAACGTGGTTACCGTTGAAGAAGGAGGTGGAAGGGTGTGGCGAGAGCGGATGATTGTAGCACGGTCCATCTGCGGCAGGTGCTGTGAAACACGGCGCACGAGGTGGTGATCATCGGTTGCGTTGTACTTCTAGAACGGCGGACTGGAGAGCAAGCCTAGGCGAAAATGGACTATGTGTGGGATACTATATGAGCGCCCTAGAACTATGCAGATGTGAGGTCACTGTCATGTTCTTTATCACAACAGATGATGAAGTACAAATTTACCTTTGCAGCTGTCGCTTAATCTCGCGTTAACTGGTGGCAACCACGCTGTCAATTGTTCTCCGTTTTTTTAATAGAGATTGAAAAACTCAAAATAAGTGAAAGTGCGTATTTTTCATAAGAATCATGCACGTTAAATCAGTTTCTTTAAACGTATGCACTTTAACGCCTCTCTTGAAGCCTTAAGACAACTAACAGAGAAATTCAGGCAATCCTCTAAAATACGCAACAGGGACAGCCGGGAGAGACAACGCAGTCGATACAAACAAAGAAAAAAAAGCTTCCTGGGACATTTAATTACATTATATGTTGAGAATGCGGCAGCATTAATGCCTTTTATGCCCGTGCATGTATTTTCTCGTCCTGTTATTTTATCGCAGTGTGGTCTTGTCGGCGTAACGTAAGAGTACCACCGCTGGCAAACCGTCACTCGCTCGCGGTGCGCGCCGTCATGACGTCAGGCGACCAATCAGAGATTATCATTACACAGGCCGCCGGGCGGCATGTTTTTTTCCCCGATGGGATTTTTGATGCTGTCATATTATTAATCATCTTGTTCTTCAAACGTCTCAGCACGGAGCTACCCTGTGCTTGCCGTAGAAGCAAAATTATTAGGGTCAGACACACTGTTCGTCAGTGACCGCAGTTTATTTACGGTGACCTCTATTTTTCAAAGTTCGGGCCCAGATTTTTGAAACAAAATGCTTCGCCTCTTAACACCGTCTCCATCTTGTGAAGGCCGAACAAGGATTGCTCTGAAATATACCTTTATTGCTGTAATGTTCCAGCGGATCAGGTGATATGCACAATTTTTTTTTCGCAGGCAAGGCACACTATATCCATGCACATAAGGGTGAGCAGAATAAAAAATCACTCTTTTATTTTTATCTGGAGCAATGCACGGTACCACAGACTTTCATAGACGACGCAGCATTTACGGAAAAAGGCACTTGGCTGTCAACTTGGAGTTTGCACAAATTATGTTTACTGGCTCCGACTTATTGAATGGCCTTTGAAATTAGGCACCTTTTTTTGAAGGCGCTAGAAAAAGTAAGGTCGAAATTGAAGTCACTTAAAGAGACCGAGCACTCAATTTATGGTTCCAAATTTTTTCGGCACTACGGAAGGGTTGCTGTCTAAGGTGCTGGATTCCACAACGGGTTTGTTACAAAAGCTGCAGGAAGTTTTTAGCGCGATTTTCAAATCTGTGCATGGGCCCGGTTCTTGTATCCCGATGCTGGAAACCATGATCAGCAGGCGTGATGGCGAATGCACATCAGCAAAACTGCTGTAGCGCAAATTAATATAAATCTCATCTGCCAGACAGTAATAAGATACTTTTAGTAGTAGCATCTATTTTAGCTTTCATACCCAAAGCTATTACGGCACAATGATCTACGCCTCGTCGACGAAAATTTGGTTGCAGCTCCATCCAAGAAATTCAAAACACCGTGGCTCCATCTAATTACAAAAGCTATAAGCGCATATCCGACCATGCGAAGGGAGCGTTGCTTTTCACAGGAGGGCGCATTGGAGAGAGTTTAGATTATAATATAACATGAGGAACATCCCTGAGAGAAAAACACTGTGCGCATAAAACCATAAGTGAAACTTTCGTAGATGTGGTCGCATTTCGGGCTACACTGATAATGGTGGTTTCACCGCAAGATGGCTTTTAGAGAGCAGCTCTTAAGCGCCCGTTCCTGCATTCCGCGTCGTCGTCGGCGTTGTCGGCGTAACCGGTTGTCCATGTAGTAGCGCGAAACGCCATCTGGAAGGTGGCTGCCACGGGAAGGTCCCAGAGGGTGGCAAGCAGCGTAACACGCCACCTACGAGCAATGACGGATTGCGTGTGAAGAGCTGCGTTCAAATCTCGCATTGCCAACTATCGTGATGGTCTTTCAATTTTTGATGCGATTTTCAGTGCCAAATAAAAGTCATAAATCTTCGTTTCTTTGATATTGTAACGAAGACAAGACTGGCACAGCTCACAGTTTCAGCAAGGTTCAGTGCACAGCAGAGAACTCCCAAGATGGCTGACTCGCTGACCGAACCACACACACACTTCGTCTTCGTCTACCGACACGCGCACACTTCGGCTTCATCGTCGGCGCGCTCCCATGAGCACGAGCCAATATTACAGGGCTCAACTGATATTCTTTGATGTTCAGTGCTCAATATGAGGCACAATCTTTTCATTTCCGCCACTAGATGAGGAAACGCTTTGGCCAGTGGTCGTTGCGTTTATGTCTTAGCATCATGTGCTCAACGCGCTACTTATACACGACTGTACATGGAAGCAGTGTTAACTGCTTTGTCTGCAGTACCCTGGACAATGGTTTTCGCATAGTTTGCTTATGCCCTCGCTTCATGTACGATTGAAGTGGTACTTCAAGCCACTCTTAAGCAACCGAACTACCTGCCCTCGTTCCGAAAGTGTCTCTCCTTGAAGCCTAGGCCTAAATCAGTGAACCACTGTGCGCAGCAAAGGCTCTGTGCCAATTTTTCTGAGAGGCCTGAACGTCCGCCTCTAATGCGTGTCTGTGTGATGCGCGCTTGCATGCTCGTGTTATGCGTTAGGATAAACGTACGAGGCCGACCTTGTTGCGTACATCAAAGGGATGCGTTGAGGCTATCGGTGCGATTGGCTCTTAGGTGCATCGTTCCTTGGACGCCGTGTACAGCTCTGCATTTATAACATTACCTCCTCTCATTTTCAATAATTTCCAGTTTTCTATCGCTCCCTGTTCCTTCACTGCACGTCCGATACGTGTCCTTCTGGCTTCGCACTCCATCCATCTTAACATTAAACCGGTCTTCCGTCATTTTCCTTCTGTAACAGCCGCTTGAACCTCTTTGGGGAGGGGAAGGCAGAAGCTATTGTTTAACGATTTCAAACATCATCCCACTAAATATGTTCAATTAAACTCTAGTAGTAAGGCGCCTTATAAATTAAGAGACGCCAGTTACAGAGTACCACTCGTAAGGACTAACTATGGAACCGAAATTCTTTCATATTTAATTCCCAGTCTTCTAAATAAACATACACAGGCCATAGAAATTATTCAGAAATCTGTTTCCCAAAAGTCTTTCAATAGAAATGCTAAAGCTTACCTCCTTTCTCGTCCGAATGATTAAAGGGTTGTTCACGCAGAAATTCTTGATGTCCCTGTTTTTCCGTCAACTGTAAATTCTCGTGTTTTTCTTATTCTGATGTGCCTTGTAAATATTTACTTTACAGTTATGTCATTGCAAAAGTATGCACCTTCCTGCTAGTTTTACCTTGTATAATTATGTGTTTTTTTGTGTAATGAGAACGTATGAAGTTCTTGCTTCTTTTGCCGCTTGTCCTGAGGATTGTGTCGGGTGCTTGGGCCCCGTCAGGCAGAGTGCACCTGCCTTTTGCCCTTGTATCCGTGACCTTGTTGTCTAAAATAAAGATCTCTCTATCCGTCTATCTATCTGACGTGTGACTTTGCTGGAGCTTTGCTCTTAAATGCTTCGCTGCTTTTAAACGGACGTATGTCGCTTCATATTGTCAAGGAAGGCGAGGTCCAGAGACCAGAGCAGAGATTCTATAGCGGAAGGCAATGTTATTTTAGGTAAAATGTTTTAGTTCAATTCGCATTGAATCTCGTTTATGACCTTGTACGTGTTTAGGCGACGCGACCGGCATGTGATACCTTATAGGCTACTGTACCACCATAAGCATAATCACCACAGAGCATTCTTCGCGATGCGCAAATTGTGTGTTTATGATTGTGCCCGTTGTCGGATCAATGTAGTGAAACAAAATATTAGTATTGTTGTGCTGAAAACCAGCCCTCCATAAGTGACGCTTTGATTTTTCTATATTTCACATTCCTTCTGTCTCCGTACGCTACTTCACACAGCTCTTCAATCTTTTTCAGGTGTCTTTTCGTGCCTCCAGGTGAATTTCCTACTGGAAAGACAGCAGGGCTTCCACATGATACAGACATTTTTACCCACCTACATCCTTATCTTCGTGTCCTGGCTATCCGCCTGGATCAGGCCAGACGTCATTCCACCGAGGTAATTACAGATCTTTAAGCCACATTCACAGACAGCTGTGTATAGCAACGTGCAGAAGGTTGGAGATGAGAAACGGCAGGGATCACTAGGAAGAGCACAGGTGCATTACGACTGTTGTGATAAGACAGGTAAGAGTACATATGGATGGAACGCATATTCTCATATTCTATAAGCAAGCTATATTAACATAGGAGTGCGCTGGCTCACAAGACGAGGCATCAAGTCTAAACGCTTGATGCCCCAGCTTGTGTTCTTTGTGGTTTCATACCATATAGTCTGCACCGAAGTTGGCGCATTGCTATGTTAATATGGGAAACTAACTAGCCCCCTTTAAAGCTTTGATAAGAAAGCTATCGATATGGAAATATGAGCCTGAAAAAAAAAACAAACATTGACTTGTTAATTGCTGATACTACGGTGGAAACTTTACTTGCAGTCAGGTGATCGCGCTTTTTACTGCAGATGGTAGGCTGGAGCCTTGGCCATTGTACTTCACGCTATTACAATTGCTGGCCGGACGGACTCGAGCAAGTCGCGAACCATGCTTACATGCCCTACGATTTTTGCCTTCTATCCCCAGTTTACTGGCCCCCGCTGTAGCCTTCAGTTCGGCACTAATGAATTGTGATTCAGAACATATTCACACGGCTCCTTCTAGCTTTGGGCTTCTTTCTTGCCCAATGCCGATTGAGCCAGCGTAGAGCGCGGTGCACTTACCGATTTCCTCCATTATCACATCTAGGGAAGGTCACAGTGCTGCAAGGGCCTGTGTAAACACAGATGATGTGAGCAAAGCTCTCCAATGTTTTAGTAATATCACGGGAGCGTCGATCAGACGGTCGTTCAGTGTCCTATGAAGGACCGCAGTGGTGAAACGGACGGGAGTACGTGAATGCGTACAAGGCGCTTGAACATTGAGTTTGTAAATATTACCTAGAGGAAAAGCTGGCGCCACCGTCTATGCGAGTTTCTTAAAGGGAAACGGCATAGGTTTTAGAAATCAACGAGCTTAAGAGGGTCGAATGTGCGAAACTTGCAGGTAAAGCATGCGAAGTCTTTTTGGGCTTGCACTTGAAATAGTGAAGTAATCACCGATTGAAATCTCGACGCCCTTCAAGCTTCTCCGCAGAGCACAACGCCAAGTGGGGTGCGCATCATGACGTCATTGAAGGTATCGGTACATTTCCAACGCACAAACGCCTGCTTTGAAGGAAAAAAACCAACGCCACCGAAGGCGAACCCTGCCGAGAGTTGTTTGGCAGCGTCTAACGAGTCAGTGCAGGGTGTGGCTGACGACGGCGGTAATTTGAAATCATACCTTCCGTAACATCACGCTGAGTTTTCCTGCATTCCTGCATTGGGAAGAAGCGCAAAATTCAATCGTCGATTACGTGACGAGTTTAAATGCTAGTGCAAAACATTTGGCGTGCTTGTTGTTGTTGTTGTTGTGACTGAGAGAAGGATGAAAAGGAAATTGCACGGGCCTGCTACTTGCTCTAGCCAAGCCACCACCGCTGCCAACGTGCAGATAGAGGAGAGGTAAGAGATCAGAGGAAAGAGAAAAAGGCAAGAAAAGACGCGCGTCGCAGCAACAACTGCGTCCGCCGGAGCGGACGCTGCTGAAAAAATCAGGTAAGCGGCCGAAGCCGCGCTCGCCGAAGCGAGGTCAGATACTCGTGACTCGGCGTGCTTTACCTACATCCTATATAGATTTGAATCCTTGAATATCGTAAAATTCTCAAAAAAGTGCTGCAGTTGCCCTTTAAGGAGCACTTCATCCAACAATTCTGGGAAAAAGCATTTTTTAACGATAGTTTATGAACGCAATTTTTTATATATTGTATGATTTCGCTGTAACAATATATACGCAGATCTCCCCTCGGCAGGCTTTTTTGCCATTCACTTCACTTCACTTTATTACCTTAAGGGCCCCCAAGATTGGGGGTATTCATAGGGGTGGTTTGGTTTGGTTTAGTGGGGTTTAACGTCCCAAAGCGACTGAGGCTATGAGAGACGCCTCATAAGGGGTGGGTCACATGTATAAAGCGTATTGAATAAACAAAGAAAATAAGTAAGGTGCATAAATTATTCGCTGTTAAAAATGGTAGCTAAACAGTTCGCAAATGTTGATAGACAGGTGATTGTGGCGATGTCGTGTGGAAGACTGCTCCAGTCCGCGGCTGAGCTCAGAAAGAATGGCGATGCAAATGTAGTTGTACGCGTACATGGCCGGGCAACTCGAAGGGGATCACCAATGCCGAGGGAAATGCGTGCCGGCGGATTTATGTGGGGCGGACGACGAAGTGAGCTGAAATAAAATTTGTGAAACAAGCACATACTAGTAATACGACGCGTACAAGCCAGGGATGCCTCTGCATTTAGTGATGATATACTGACATTATATGAATAGCACGAATGTATGAATCTAGTGGCTCGATTTTGTACTGATTCTAGGGAATTTATTAGATAATTTTTGTTAGGGCTCCAATTAGCAGAGGCGTATTCTAATTTAGAACGGACAAGTGATTTGTAGGCAAGTGATTTTATGTTTCGTGGCGCATGACGTAGAGGTCATTTCAAGAATCCAAGGCTTCTGTTAGCGGATATGACTTTAGTGACATGCGCATTCCAGGTTAGATCATTGGGCAATGTTACGCCCAGGTATTTCTAAGTCAGAGCTAATTTTATCGTGACTTGCGAGATTTTATACGAGAAGAGGAGAGGATTACGTTTTCTGTTTAATGACGCGGGTTTGTAACGTTAACGTTTTTGCTAACGTTTTTTCTATCGTCAAGAGCGTTCCTCAATGGTTTTCTATGGCAGTCTTAACTGCTCGTTGCAAGCGATGGAAAGATTTTGCTGTACATCCGAAGAATCGACCGTTATATTTAATATTGTCATAACAGTACCTTACAGTTTTTCAATATTCAAAATTTTTCTCCAGGAATGTTGGACGTGCTGGGAAGACGGGGTTTCCTTTAGGGCTTGGCTAGTGTGAGGCCGAAAACGTGGATTGTACCAGGAAATTGGTAGCTTCGCCGCGACGCTCTCCTCTGTGCGCAGATTTAATTATATAAATACTGCGTTTTTCACTTCTTCAATACATTCAACGCAAGTGAAAGTTCTGTGTTAGGCCGGTATGCAAAATTTTCACGGCATTTCCTTTAGGTTTGCCTCGAGAAGAATCGTATTTTTGTGGCTGAATCCATGTGCACGTTTTGTGCGCTACAATAGCCAAGCCAAGTAAGCAATCACGTCTTCCCGGCATTCCACAGCCTTTCCATGGTGGGTGAAGTGTACCTCCGCCAGCTTTTCCTCTAGTTAAAATAAATAACTCCATTACTGCGACGTCTGTTACGCTGCTTTGCTTACGTGACACAACCGGCGCTGCTCATCTGTTCGTCGAGCAGACGACCAGTGGCGATTGTGTCACGTAAGGAGAATTTCGCCACTTCGGTCCTGCATGGAACGCAGAATGACCGTCTGGTCAATGCTCCCGTGGCATTACTAACAAAAATGGGGTGATGTACTACAGTGCGATAGGCATGAGAGGAAAGGAGCCTTAAACGAGTCAAGAAGCTCCGGTCGGAGACGAGTGAACTGCTGATGGCTCCTGTGCGCAAGGCGGGTTTCTTTCGCTGCGTGTGAATGCTTCGTGCTTTAACCTGTCCTTTGAATTACAGCCTAAACACTTCTGTTTAGTGGTTTGCTCCAGGCCGGTGGGGGTGTTTTTCGTCAGACGGTCCTTATATGGTGAAGCTCTTGCCTGAACAGACTAAATATTGCTTCACACTTCAGGACGAATGCATCTGATGTTACATGGCGTCCACTTTGGCATCTCTCTCATCCTCGTGGGAACGCAGCGATTCCAGTGCTTCTACAAACTTTGTGGTGATGGCGCCAGAGAGGAGTAGCTTCGACTTTCCGCTTAGAGAACGAGTGTTTTCCGCACGGCTTATAAAAGTTGCGTGGGCATAGTGCTGTTAACTCGCGGTGTTGTTTCGACGCTCATTTTCAGCACCCGGATATAAAGTTTTGGTTGCACAATGTCGCCAAAGCTTCCGCATTGTCAGAGCCATAAACTGTTTTATTAACCGACAGCGAGCCAGGATTGCTGCCATCCTGTCTCATTGCACAGAAAACACCGGCAAGACAGATCGCTGGGCGGGCACTGCAATGGGAATGGCGCGTGACATTCACTATTGAGCATTGTTTGCCAAATGATGAACGGCATCCTGGACGTTTTTGCACTTTGGTTTTCGTTTAAATGTAAGGACTGGGCAAGGCGTTCCGGCCTGAGTACGTGCATCTCTGCCTTGTTGGGACCGTTGCTGCTTGTTCATAAAGCCGTCGGTAGTAGGGGACACATCAGCTGATGTACCACACTCCTAATTTGTACGGAACGAAACGTCCGGTGAGATGTCCGCCATTTTGGTCGCTTAATTTTCTCCGCTTTCATTGCGCAGGGCCATCATTGGCGTGAACACGCTGCTGACAATGGCGGGCATCTACCTGTCCCTGAGCACTCACCTGCCCAAGGTGTCGTACAACAAGGCCATCGACGTGTGGCTTGTGGCGTGCATTCTGCTCATCATCGGAGCGCTGGTCGAGTTCGGCATCGCAAACTACCTCTTCCGCAGCAGGCTCACTCGGGCCGAGTTTCTGCAGGCACTCAGCGTATTCAAGGTTCCCGCCTTATATCCATTATATTGATAGCAATCACGAACAACGGACAGCAAAAGAGATTTGCTTTTCACGTTCTTCCTTTGCGAAGTTAATCACTAGGACTGACGGTTCCGATGTAGGCGCATATGACGCTTTCCTTGCAAAAGTGTGTTTACTGACGTAAAAGCAGTTTGACCGCCTTACCGAACGTCTTCAGGAAAGAAGCGTGTGATGAACGCACGAGACTGAGGAAAGCTGGGCCACGAAGCCCGCACTAAACTCGCCATTGTTGGTTGGTTGGTTGGTCTGAAGTAGAATGGCACATACCCACTACGGGGGAGTGGCCAAGACACAGGCGGTGAACTGTTGGAATGATTAGGAGTTTTAGAGGAAAAGGAGTATTAATAGGGTATATAGGCTGACAATTTGGACGACGCAACGAAAGGGGTCCTGTTAGCTGGGAGATCGAAGATGGGACGACGGCTTTATGTGCAAATTTGAATGCATCATATGGAATGGTTCAATTTTGTATTGACTAAAAGAGAGACAGAAAAAAATAAAAAATAAAATAAAATAAAATAAATAATAATAATAATAAATGAACTGTTTGATAATCAGAAAAATGAAAACAAATAGAAAAATAAATAAATAAAATTAATATTAGCATGGGAGTCGCTGTGCTTCTAGAAGAAATTTTTGAACTGCACAGCGTGCGCTCCTGTTGCTTCGTCCAAGCGAAGTAGCGCCAAAGGAAAGAACAACCTCAGTGGTCACAGGCAGACCCAGCTGGTGAAACGGAATTTCTAATAGGCGCCTCCTCAAAGAAGAGAATCGGCGGCAGAACAGCAGGTAGTGATCCACTGTCTCAGGCTCGGCACAAAATGGGCACAGTGGAGAAACCGCCAGACCAGATCTGTGAAGGTAGAAATTTAGCAGAGGAACTCGGCAACGCAAACGCGTGAAAGAGACCTCCAGTCTGCGCGAACTCCAGTCTTTGCTACTCCAGGGGTGCAGAAGGTGCTGATATTCGGGAGATGAAGGAAGCGCCGAGGCTGAAAATTCCTCAAATATTGTGTAACTGCGAAATCTCACCGCAGCTGTATATGCGCAGGTTGGCAGGACAGCAATTATTGGGCCACAGAGAGAGGCCCTTGCTAATGAATCAGCAACCTCATTTAACTGAATGCCCACATGACCCGGTACCCAAAGCAACCTCACCGAATTTAGATTGAGCGGGATCAGCTGCTTAAAGAGGCGTAATGCTCGAGACTCAGAGGGTGATGATAATGAAAAGCAAATAGATAGAGAGTCCGTCATAACCATGACTTGGGAAACTGCAGGATCTAATTTACGTAAGGCTAGAATGACAGCTAATAATTCGGCCAGATAAATTGGAGTGAAGTCAGGGAGACGGACAGAAAAGGACCATCCCAATGCAGGTGAAAAAATGCCCACACCTGCCTTTTCACGATCCTGCGAGGCATCGGTAGCAATGAGAATATGAAAAGGAAAGGACCTTAGGTGGTCCTGTAACAAACCGTGAAGGAGAGGAAAGGGCTGGAGCTTGGCATTCGATGGGAAAATGTTATCAAATGCAATCTCGACTGAAGGTGAGATGTTATGCCGTGGATGGATATCTGTGAGCTTAATGTTTAAGGGATCGAGGAGAGACTGCACGAAACATATCTGCGGAGTATGCAAACGAGACCAGGTGGCATTTAAAGACTGCGGGTTGACTAAGAAATATTACATTGGATGTGTGGAGAGGAGAGTCGCACAATTTTAAAAAGGTTTGGACTGTTAAAAGGCGAAATCTGGCTAATAAAGATGGAATTCGCGCCTCAAGGTGCAGGACAACATTAGCTACATACTTTGGAAGTCCCAAGCAGAGGCGCAACGCCTCACGCTCCAAGAGCACAAGCGGTCGAAGTTTATAGGCAGGAGCTCCTGAGAATAAAACACATCCGAACTCCAAAAATTGGGCGGACATACATTTTATAGATCAGCAGAAGTGTGTGCCTTCTCATCCCTGACCTAGCGCTGCAAAGCCGACGCAGGATGCCAATGGCCCGAACTCCTTTTACAGAAAGTTGCTCAATGTGAGCCCGCCAGGAAAGAGTAGAGTCATATGTAACTCCAAGATACTTCACTGTTTAAACCTGAGGAATTATATGATTTCTATAAGCAACGCAGATATGTACATGATGAGAAACCGGGAAGACCAACAAGGCGCATTTGTTAACATTGAGGGACAGACGAATACTTCCTAACCAGTTGTCAAGAATATTGAGGTAATCCTGCAAGATCTGATAAAGAGAGTGAATATCTTTTGCAGAAGCAAAAAATGCGATGTCGTCAGCGTGCACGTAAGTTGTCACATTATGGATGCATGGAATGGAGCTTAGAAAGATGTTAAAAAGAACAGGGGAAAGAACTGAGCCTTGCGGTACACCTCTTGTCTGCCGAAATTTCCTTGACGAAACACCATTTCGGCACCAATAAAATTCTCTGTTTTCCAGGAAAGCAAAGATCCAGGCTACGAAATAGTTTGGGAAATTAAGGACCTGTAATCTTTGTAACAGCATCGAGTACTCGACGCTGTCGTAGGCTTTACTGATATCCAGAGTGACAAGCGCGGCAAACTGTTTAGTGCTGCGAGCTAATTTAATACGGCTCTTAAGGTCAGTATGAGCACACCAAATCGAACAGCCCGGCCTGAAACCAATTTGACAAGGATTCAAGATATCATTTGCAGAAATGAAATACATGATACGACGAAGCAGGACCCGTTCCACCAATTTCACTAAATTCGATGTTAATGAAATCGGGCGTATGTTGTCAGAAGTGAAACCCTCCCCTTGTTTTTTAAGTAGTGGAACTATTTCCGCAAGACGCCACTCATGGGGTATCCATGGACCTTTAAGGGAATGGTTAACCAGAGCCAATAGATCGTCAGGAGATTCGGTAAACAAAATTTTAATCATAGATGTAGTGACCTTATCGGGGCCAGGAGCCGCTGGTGATAGGCGCAGAACAATTTGCGAAAGCTCAGGCATAGTGACCTCAATGAAATCACTTGAGATGCATGAGAATGTAGGTGGAGAATGAAGTGCAGATGTGAATCGACGTTCTAGGCCACCCGCAATTCCCTCTAAGGCCTTAGCGATGTCAGCAGGGGATTGAACGAGGGATTCAATATTGACAGCCGGTGGAATCACTTTTCTTCTCCTCATAAAATTTAACAAGGCCCGTTTATTTCCTTCTTCTTTACTGCGCGCTGCACACAACACTACTGACGATATAAGAAACAGACTTGTACAAAATGCGAGCTCACAACTATTTATTAGACTGTAATTCTTGCTTTTTATACATTTTTAACGCGTATGCTTTCAATTTTGGTTCTAATGATGCATTTGTGGCTATACCTCTATTACTTTATATCCGTTCTTGATTAGTTATATTTCAGTTGCACTGCATTGCATTGCTAGAAAATAAAACAGAACTATTCAAAAACGGAATAAAACCGATAAAGACGCGGCCACACGTGCATCAGAATCAAAACCAGACCCAGCATGCGGTAGAAATGTACAAGAAAGGAAGGATTGAATATCTGATAAACAGTTGTGATTCGCTCATTGGTTGTACATGTTTGCTTCTTATATCGTCAGTGTTGCGTAAAGATGCGCAGTAACCAAGCTGCACAATTAACTGGCCCCTGTTTTAGCACTGCTGCCAGTTTACAATATCCATTTGCACTTCATTCATTCCTATACTTGTGGACTAAAGGGACCAAGTAAATAAAGTTTGTTTCTGGTGACATCAATGCACACAGTCGTAGCAGTGAACAAGGGTGAATGTAAAAGGCAGAGTAGCTAAATATGGATAGTTTTCAAACGTGGCAGTTCTATAATGAATTAAAAGGAAAGGAACGCCTTCGTTGGACACTTGCATGCGTACTACATTATCGCAATTCGTGAAGCAATTTTTTCTTGTTATTGCTACTAGCTATTGCGATTTCCTATACAATTGGAAATGTTTAAAAATAGCCAGTGGACCATTACACGCCGTCCCATTGCTTTGCCTTTTGCGGTCATTGTTGTTTTAAGTGAGCGCCTCCAATTTACCGTTTTTGATACTTTTAAACCCTTTTCATTAGAAAGCTGACACGCCATATGTATACTTCGACCGCAACTTAGAACGTCCAGGAACCTTAAAAAACTCTGCCTCTCCCGTAACCGAGAGTAGAGTAAGCATGAAATGTTTACCGGCATAACATATTGGTTGTAGATGGTGCTAATCAAAATGTTGAAATGGTGTTTGGTGTTCAACACACCACACCACACTCTTCTTGTTGCGTCGAAGCGATCGCCTGCAATAGTGCGGGCTTGGGTAGGCAGTCGCGAACCGCGGCGGCCTTGTCGCTTTCGGGAGCGGCCGCATAATCATGGCGTTGTCGACAGGGGCGAGCAGTCTTCTGCTGTGGCATATCCCTCGCAAAGCGATCGCTTTCCGCAAGACACTTCCTACCTCTCATCAGGCTCCATTGCTCGGCTTAAGCACCTGTGACGGTGGCGACAATGAAATGCAGGACGATGCAGAAGCGTACGCGAACACGACGAGACGCAGGCCTGACAAGAATGTATATGCAGCGCGTTCGAAACTGTCTAAAGTGCGTAGAGGCGAATGCGTTTTCCGCACCACTTTGCCTATGTGAGACTGGTGACGGCACCACTGGATTAAGTCACGCATAATTAATGACCATGTTGCGCGGCGAGCCCCTGTCATCGTCTTTCACGGTCTGTGTCCAATTTCAGAAAGACAAGTTGGCGAGAGACCCCAGCGGTCTTCCACTGAACCAAAAGAGGGCCTTCACCGTGGAGCGCTACTCGAGGGCCATGTTTCCGCTGCTTTTCCTGGCACTCAACATCGTCTACTGGTCCGTGTACCTCAGCAGGCCACTTGTGGAGGCGGACAGGATCTGAGATATTCGCACCTATGTCGTTTGAAGCTGACAAGTGTAGATGCTTTCTAATGTTCACCAGCATTTTACGTGACAGCATAGTTTTTAGAATAATGCGCTAGATAACTTTGCCTTGATGTAAATGCGTGGAGCTCACTCTGTCTGCACCGCCGTAGTATCTGAATGATAGTTACGACGACAGTTTGCCTAGTTATTTCCTGTATCCCTTTTCCTGCTAATCTATAATTTTGTAGAGGGGCATTGTTCATACAGGGCGTATAAGGGACATGTCTCTCTATATAGTTAGCGGCGAGGCGGGGACAGTGGTTTCCATCCTGTGGCAGCCTCAGAAAAGTGGTTATGGGATGAATTTATGGTAGCTGCCATATTGTACTGAAATACATAAAGGCTTTTAAACGTGTGATGTGGTAGAATACGTGTCTTAGCAAAGCATACTACTGAACCAGTAGCTCGAGACAAGACGTTGACGGAAAGGGACGACCGGGAGGGGTGCCATACACTGGATGTATTTCTTGAAACTGTCTGAAGTGTTAGTAACCACCGTTAGTAAATTGGACCGCCGCGACCGGGATCGAACCCGCGTTTCAGGTTCGATTCCAGGCGCGGCGGTCGAATTTCGATGGAGGTGAAATTCGAGAGGCCCGTGTACTGTGCGATGTCAGTGCACGTTGAACAACCCCAGGTGGTCGAAATTTCTGGAGCCCTTCACTACGGCGTCCCTCATAATGTGAGTCCCTTTGGGACGTTAAACCCACATTAAACCATAAAATGTAAAGATGTGTGCGGCTCCCCAACTGAACTTAGCTGAATCCTCATTTACTTGCACCTGAACAATCAGCGACTACGACGATGGCCCCACATCGGGATTTCAGAATTTTGGTTTCAAGACGACCAAAGGAAACATTAGCGGTTACTAATGCTTCAGCTTTGGCTGTCTCTAAAGAGCAGGTAAGATTTGGTGTGCTTCTGGGCGATGTCTCTTCTTTCTTAGTAGGCCTTTTGTTATTAAGCATATGAACTTATTCCACGCAGAGGGACCAACGTCAGCAAGGTGTATCATCTGTTTACGATTTTTTTTGGTGTAAGTAGGCTTGATTGCTCACCAGAACATGTCCGTGACATCGGAACTACAAATAAAGCATTCCAAGCTACACTTCTCGAATAAGGGACGAATTATGGCGCCCTTGCTGGGTGATTCTTTAATTGCAGAGAGTAAGGCAGTCAGTACAGGATATGAAAAAAAAAACAGTACAGAATAGCTGAATGGTAAAGAACGATAAGACATTAGAATTAGTACTTTTATTCGGTGTACCGCGCTGTGAAGGCCTTGAAGGTGAAGCTCCATTGTGACTTGCCCAAGGCGTAATTGAGATTTCATCACGGCTTCCACCATGATTGGCAGGTTTGCCTAGTGCTGGTGAAATGCGGTGGCACAGGCGACGAAGTCGTTTAAGTGAATGGCTGCAGCAAACACTTGAAACGGAAGCCTTGCTCCATGAGCTGTTCGAGGCAGTTAAGAGCGTCGTACTTTCAACGGAACTGTGCCGATGGATGTCGGACGCATGAGCACATCTCCTTCATTGTTAGAGTCAGCCGCTATTAAATTTCAATTCCGATAAATTAAAACGGGCGTGGCAGCTGAATTATTTTATTGCACCTCCCATTCTTTAAATAAGGTCTTAGGTAGGAGTGGGTGGTACACAAAAAAATACGAATAATAAAACAGCAAGAAACATGGGGTAACAAAAGTGTTTGGCATTCGGCATTATTGCGAAAGCAAAAAAAGAAGAGAGTTTGTCACAAAGCCTACACAAAAACTTTCCTTACATGCAAAGAGAACATATTGCCGCGATAGACAGAGGCGCCGCACTTTTTTTTTTTTTTTTAGCGCCCCTGCACCATGGCTGTATGCCACGACACGACTGAATGCATCTTGAAACTTGGGAAAAAACCCACCTAGGCGCAAATGATTTCACGACACAAAAGGAGACAAGGAGACAACGGACAGGCGCCAACTTCCAACTATTTATTGCTCGAAAAAAAACAGATACATTTATAGTCTCAGGCAACGCCCACATTTACACACCACGTGCCTTATCGCAGCCCTGACTTATCGCCTAGCACGAACATTATTGCTCAGAAAATCGCACTCCGCCGCATACAACTTAACTGACGTGTCACTCACGTCAGTTAAGATGAAAAACCAACTAGCCCGTCAACATGCCTTACTGGACTGAATGCATTTGATGCACGTTTTTAAATAAACAACGCAACGGTGTATTTGCAGTTAAAACTACCATTTATTCACTTGTTGTTAGTCGTAGTCATCTATTTACGTCAAATACAACGTGCCTTTCCAGCAGCTGTTCGCCTGTCTCGCTTCAGCAGTACGGCGGTTTCTACTTTGCGTCTGCATACATCACACAGTGCGCAAGTGGCTAATTTTAATACACCCGAGGTTCTTTTAGTGTTAGAACTTGCGTTAATTGAAATACGTATCACAAAAAACTATGCACGCAAATCTGAAGAGTGAGAGAACGCAGTTCAACGCATCGACATTCGTCTGCCACAGGCACCAGCGTGGGCGCATCGTGCCGCGCGAGCTCGCGCTCTCTTCTGACACGTCGAAAACATGTTTGCTTCTGCATAGCTTTGCTCCTTATCTCTGCTGACATCACAAGAATCCGGTGCGGATGACGCCTCGAAAACCAGCACCGCTTGTTGATATCGCGTGTAATGAGACGCACATATGTAACGGCCAGCGACGGTGTGTAGGCCAGCGCCGATGCGAACGCGGGCGTCACCGCTGGCAGCGTTGTCAACGCGGTGCGATACGCCCTCTTTAGGTCTTGTGCGGTCCCAATAGAGGGCTCAGTCGAAACCGAAGCTCGATGCAGTGGTGGTGCGCAACTTATAAATTTTAAGTTGCGAAAGCCTGAAAGAAAAAACTGGAAATGGCGCAAGAAACGGGGACACAGAAGGCACACAAAAGACAGGACTGTCGCCAACTTGCAACTGGGGTTTATTGCACCAAGCCTGCCTTTTGTACCACAACCAATCCGTAGCAACAAATGCATTAATGTTGTACAGCCGCCCTGATTTTTAATAATATAGCGCGAGCGTCGACCGAACTGCTGGTCAGCGCCTTATAACGGCGATAAGCGTGCAACAAGGCGAGAGTTCGCGCACGCGCACGAAGGCAGAGCGTCGTCTGCTGCGCTGTTCCGTGCACGAGGACACACACCCTGCCACAATATCAGTTCGCAAGATCCCGGTGAAGCCGTAGAGCGCATGCGCATGATTAATATGCGAGAGTGCATGAGACGTGATTTCTTTCTCCCTCTTTTTTTGCCTATTACGGGAGACCAGCCTGGCGATGCAAAGTTATGATAAGAAAAAATAAAAGGAAAGAAATATAGCAGCACGTTGAAACGATTGCCTGGATCGCGATAAACGGGGTTCCAACCGATGCCTTTTTATGCCGTCGAGACACTGCAAGGCAGATTAAAGAGCTGGTTGGAACCCCGTTTATAGCGATGCAGGCAATCGTTTCAATGAGCTGCTATATTTCTTTCCTTTTATTTTTTCGTATCATAACTTCGCATCACCAGGCTGGCCTCCCGTAATAGGCAAAAAAAAGAGGGAGAAAGAAATCACGTTTCATGCGGTCTCGCATATAATCATGCGATGCGCTCTACGACTTGGCGGGATCTTGAGAACTGATATTGTGGCAGGGCGTGTGTCCTCGTGCTCGGAACAGCGTAGCAGACGACGCTCTGCCTTTGTGCGCATGCGCGAACTCTCACCTTGTTGCACGCTTATCGCCGTTATAAGGCGCTGACCAGCAGTTCGGTCGACGCTCGCGCTATATTATTAAAAATCAGGGCGGCTGTACATTGTGGGAATCCTGGCTTTCCGCCGTTGCCTTTGCGCGGCTGTGCCGGCTTCCTGCGTTGTTTCTCCTCTTTCCCTTGCTCCCGCCTCAGGCGGTGGAGAGGCGGCTAGGTGACTAATCACTGTCATTTGGCCACAGCTCCGCCCCGGCTCCCCAACGGCCTTTGCCATTGGCGCCTTTTGGCGGGAAATCGGGACCCGCTACGGGCGGCCGCGCACGGCGCGACCGTCCGAGCGGGGCCCAGCGAGAGAGAGATCCCTCCGAGACAGCGAAAGGTGCGTACGTTACTGTTTGTCCCTGCCGGCCTTTGCCGCTCGGACCAGTGCTTACTCGAGCTCGCCCGCACGTGTCCTCTGACCTGCAGCGGCTCGAGCCTGTCCAGCGGGGTCCAGCGACCTCAGACAGGCGTACCTTGCGTTGATTGCCCACTCTCTCTCGCAACCGGCCCAACGGTCGACACGAGAGAGAGATCACAGCACTGCCGCGGGGACATTCTCCTGCAGCGGCGTGCTAGCGGTGCGCATTACTCGAGTCGCTTCGTGCGCGCAGCGGAGCCTTGCTCCTCGCGCGCCCCCGGGACGGGGTGACTATTGAGTGTGTGTGTATCAGCTGGAGGACGATGTGAATAAACGTCTCCTTTGTGAACTTGGAGGCCTATTTCTTTGCAGCGAATCGCTCTCCTCCCAGCGGAGGTTGAGTGCACCGCATCGGTGTCCCAGTGTGTGTGTGGTGACGGCTGATCGGGGCCCTTGGCTCGCGCGAAGCTCGAACCCGCGGTGGGTGGTGGCCTGTGTCCACTTAGGAACCCACAACTGGCGCCCAACGTGCTAAGTCACTGGCGCTTACGCCTTTGACGGCACATTAGCCGAGCAGGTCGCCTTGACGATCACGCTTGCGCACCGTGTCTAACACCCCCAGCGGGGCACTCGGCAGCTACATGTCGGCTCCCTACGGAGTTGTAGCGTCGTTTGATCCGCTGGCTGCTGTTCCTTCGAATAGCTAGACACCGTGGTTGGCCGCGGCCCCCAGTGGGGTTCACGGCGAGACAACCCAAAATGTCGACCACGCGGCTCCCATTGGAGCTGTATCGGAAGCACCCTGCGGTGCATCCGCTGGTCGCATGCCTCAGCTGTGCACGCTTTCCGCCCAGTGCGAAAGCAGTTCGTGTCACGCTGCCGCAACCGGCAGTTTCGAACAGCAGCAGCCGTGCCCCGCGAGCAGTCAATTCTGCTCTGGGAACGGCGAGGCGCTGGCTCGGTTCCCTGTGGAAACCACGCCGCTCATCGAACTAGGAGCCTTGCCTCCCTCGTTCGTGCAGCCCGCCCAAGCCTCCACTGAGGCAGGGGCGCAGTCGCTGCGGCCGGGGCTCCATTGAGCCAGATGCGGAGAAACTTCGAGCCATGCCCGAATTTCCCGCGCCCAAGGACGTACGCGGCCTGCGCCGTTGTGTGGGAATGGCCAACTTTTATCGTCCTGTGCCCGCGTGCAGGCACCCTTGACCTAGCTCTTGGGAAAGACTGCCGCGTGGCGATGGGAGCCCGAGCAAGAGCGATCCTTTCGCCTCCTGTCTAGTGTCATTGCCGAGACAGTGCAGCTCAGGCTACCCGACCTGACCAGACAGTTCGTAGTCCAGACTGACGCGAGCAATCTGGGTTTAGGAGCAGTTCTCCTACAGGAATTCGATGGCGTGCTGCAACCGCTGGCCTTTGCCAGCCGCTCCTTGCTGCCCTCGGAGAGGAATTATTCCGTGACCGAGAAGGAGTGCCTCGCCATCGTGTTTGCACTGCGCAAATTTGACGTCTACCTTGATAGAACGCAATTCGTGGTGCAGACAGACCACAGTGCGCTCAGTTGGCTGATGCGGCTCCGCGAGCCTGCGGGTCGGCTGGCGCGCTGGGCTCTCCTGATACAGCATTACGACTTTTCCGTGCAGTATCGAAAGGGGAGCACGAACGTGGTAGCTGACGCGCTATCTCGTGCCCCACTCGCCAGCGGCGCCTTGACGCCTGTAGGCGGAGGGGGCGAAACAGCGGACGAGCCGCCGGGCGGCAAGGAGGGGGAACCCGCAAACGGGTTAACCCATTCCGCTAACCAGGCGAGCAGCGCTTCGCAAAGCGGACGAGAGGCAAAGCTCTTCGTGAGCGCCTCGGAGGTGCCGACGCGAACGGAAATTTTGGCTGCAAACCTGAGTGGGGACGAGACCATGCTCCCCTCTGGGATGACTGGAATCGTTTTCAGCCGTAAGAGCTACTGAAAGCCCAGCAAAATGACCCCTTTTGTCGCGAGGTGAGCGACGGTCTCAGGGAGACGGAGCGCCGTGACGCTACTTGTATTGTAGCGGGCGCAGGGGGGCAGAAGCCAGCGTGTGTCGCGGCGAACCCTGGGGATTCATATTTGCTGGACCATGACGGGCTCGTGCTGAAATACATAGCCACCGATGACGAGTCCATCGACCCGTTCTAGGTGGTTATCCCCAAAAGTCTGAGAGGCGCACTGTTGAGATTCTCTCATGACGAACCACTGGCCGGTCATTTGAGTGGCTCCAAAGTTTTTGCAAAACTGAGCCATTCGGTGACGTGGCCCGGCATGAAGTGCGACATTTTCCGCTATTGCCGTTCCTGCCATGTCTGTCAAGCGGTGAAGTCACGGGGCGGCAAGCCGCCTGTAATGATGAAACCGATTGACAGTGTGCGTCCGTGGCAGATGGCCACCTGCGATTTGATGGGGCCTTTCCCCAGGAGCAAGCCGGGGTTCATAGACCTGAAGGCCTACGCGTCACGGTCTGACGAGCTTGCGCCGGTACCCATTGGTATCAAAGGCAAGCGCAAAGGCACAACTGGTGCTGCGGAACGCAAGCGTACGGAGCACCGGTACAATCTGAGGCGACGGTCACAAGGTGTGATTGATGCCGGACGGCGGACTTTTCCGCAACCGAAGGCACGCAGCCTCAGCTAGCTGGCGAGCTTTCTCGTCAGGCCCTACCCAGGCGAAGCACGGTGTGTTATTTTTTTGTTTTTTTTTGTTTTGGCAGCATGCTCAGTTCCATCCTTGTGTGTTTATCAGTTTATTTTTTTGTTTGAGTCAGTTTCTAGCCACTTTAGTTTCCCCGCTTGTACGTCTGTTTTCGTTCTAACGTACCGAGATGTACATAGGTAACATGTGTTTGTGTTGGCGTTCAGTTTTTTTTTTTACCAGACATGTTACATACTGGGCGTTTACATGAGCCCGACAAAAGTCGGGTTAAGCAGGCTGTCGGGCCGAGAACCGGTTGTCGGGCTCAAGTATACGCTAGGGGGTCGAGCAAAGGGACCGTCGAGTCGAGCTGGGCCAGCCCGACTGCAGGGGGTGGGTTGGCTCTGCCCGACCCGGCTGGAAGGAGCATGTATACGCTGCCGCATCGGCTTAGCGCCTACTCTCCTGCCTCCTCTCCGGTCTGGCTGGCGCTGTGCAGGAACTCGGAGCACTCGGCGCGCGCGCTCTTTCTTAACGGCCTGTGCATGAGGGGCAGTTGCTATCTACCGCCGCAACTCTCCGGGGCCTGGTTCGGTTACTTCGCACATATTGCTGAACGGCTGCTCCGAGTACTGAAGAAGAACTTGACGACAATCTTATGCAACCACTGCTATCGGCACGCAAAGCAGGGAACTAGTAGATGGATCTCAAAACATTGAAGTCGGCATGCAATGATGGCGCATAGTATTAGCGAATAGGGCTGTATCATTTGCGTCTACCAGGAATAAAAGTGAGGCAAGATATTACAGGGCGAAGCCACGGTTAGGAAAACATTTATTTTCATCTTCAGGGCTGGCACAATCTCTCTTGATACTTGGAAATGTATGAATAAAATAATAGCACTTGCCGTTTGAAAACATTCGAAGTATCTGTGCTATCTGTTCTCACTGCGTGAAACACACCAGATCAGAAAGATCCTTTGCTCTTTGGAACTCCGATATCGTTTCACATACTTAGAAGGACTGAAAACAATAACAGGCGCTGTTTGTAATGACCTATACAACATTGTTGTGCGGCTCGCAGTTCAAGGGATGTCAGTTACAGCCTTAAATGCTTTCGCGTTGGCTTGTGGATGAAACCAGACGGCTTGTCATTTTGGTTTGTCAATTTCTTTGTGTAGTTGACGAGAAAAATTCGGAGAAACTTCTCAGAAATGAGGTGTGTTAAGCATTTGGCGTGGCTTATGTCAACCCATTCCGGGCAGCATAGGACGGGTGAATCTTCTAGATGTGGTTCAATGATTAGTTACAAGACTTCGAGAATTTCGATTGTGGGAGATACTTGACCGCCTTTTCAAAAAAAAAAAAACGCCGGAATCACTAGAAACCCCGGCTTTGGATAGTGGTTTTCACCATGATTTGTTTTCTCGGCACCTGCTCAGGCCGTAAGAAGAGAGCGAGAAAGCGCGCGCGTCGAGACCATCCGTGCTGGGAGATTTTTTTTTCCGGCAGCGGAGACACCCATTAGAAATCAAAGCGAGCCGCTGCCGGCCTCGAAGACAGCGCGCACGTGAACGGGCGAACCAACCGGCCGGAACGAGCAGCAGCGGGAAAGGGAACTTTTCGTCTGGGCGTCTTTCCTCCTCTAGCATGCGTGCAGTTTGCGTGCTCGACGCTAGGGGTAGCGACGGTCTCTGCCCGACAGAAAACCGGTTCATGTATACGCGGTAGGGTCGGGCTGGTCAGCCCGACATCTGGCGCACCCCGACCCGACCCGCAACGTCGGGCTCCATGTATACGAGGCTATAGGCAAACTTCAGCCCGCTCGTGTTTGCTCTTATCTTCTAGAAGGAATAGATTGGATTAGGTGTCGTTTGTACAGCGCGCCTTTTCTCATTTCCGGCCCGACTGTGGGTGGTTGGCTCGTTAAGGAGCCGTGTGTTGCGGTGGAGTTTTGTGCGGCCCGTATGGAGGGGACGTTGGCGGGGCGTTTGGGGCGATGGGGGGCGGAAAGTGCACCCTTTGACCCTCGCCGCGGCGCCTCTGGACGCTTCTGATGGGGGGGTCGTTGTCGCCGACCAGCGTCCGCGCACTTGCCGGTGTATGCGTGGCTGTGGCTGTGACTGTGTGCGCGCGTAACCATGAGCCAAGGCGACGCCTGTGAGTTGTGCTGTTGTGTGCTTCTGCGTGAGCGCGAGGATGAGAAAGGCCCCTCGCAGTGGCCAAGGTTACACATCAGGACCCCGCCGAACGTCCTCGCCCGTTTCAACCGGCGTGAAAGGGGTGCACTAACTGTCTTGTGCCCGAACGTGACCTCGTGTCCAAGGGCGCGAGGTTAGTGCTCTGCCGCGGCCCCGTCGTCATCAACGGAAAGAAGACCGCCATCAGTCGTCGGCCCTCCCAACACGTTCAACTTGAAGTCTGCGAGCGGTGAGTCGCCGACCGGCCTACTGGGCCGCGCCATCGAACTTTGAGGCTGACATCCACCTGTCACATAGTTGTACAGTTGAATTCACATCTTCTTGTGTACCGTGTATATAATCTGCAAGCTGTTTTGATTTTCTTGAAGCGTTTGCCAGTGTTTGTTTGTTTGCCTTGTTTTCCCTTTGTTTTTTTTTCTTACGTTGTTGTGGCTGGAACTGAAGTGTAGCTAGTTTTTTTTGTGTATTCATTTCTTTATTTTGGAACTGAAGTGTAGCTTATTTTTTTGTTTATTGATTTCTTTACTTTGGCCGCGTGCTTTGCCGATGGGTAGGAGGGCATTTAAGGAGAGGGGGATGTGGGAATCCTGGCTTTCCGCCGTTGCCTTTGCGCGGCTGTGCCGGCTTCCTGCGTTGTTTCTCCTCTTTCCCTTGCTCCCGCCTCAGGCGGTGGAGAGGCGGCTAGGTGACTAATCACTGTCATTTGGCCACAGCTCCGCCCCGGCTCCCCAACGGCCTTTGCCATTGGCGCCTTTTGGCGGGAAATCGGGACCCGCTACGGGCGGCCGCGCACGGCGCGACCGTCCGAGCGGGGCCCAGCGAGAGAGAGATCCCTCCGAGACAGCGAAAGGTGCGTACGTTACTGTTTGTCCCTGCCGGCCTTTGCCGCTCGGACCAGTGCTTACTCGAGCTCGCCCGCACGTGTCCTCTGACCTGCAGCGGCTCGAGCCTGTCCAGCGGGGTCCAGCGACCTCAGACAGGCGTACCTTGCGTTGATTGCCCACTCTCTCTCGCAACCGGCCCAACGGTCGACACGAGAGAGAGATCACAGCACTGCCGCGGGGACATTCTCCTGCAGCGGCGTGCTAGCGGTGCGCATTACTCGAGTCGCTTCGTGCGCGCAGCGGAGCCTTGCTCCTCGCGCGCCCCCGGGACGGGGTGACTATTGAGTGTGTGTGTATCAGCTGGAGGACGATGTGAATAAACGTCTCCTTTGTGAACTTGGAGGCCTATTTCTTTGCGGCGAATCGCTCTCCTCCCAGCGGAGGTTGAGTGCACCGCATCGGTGTCCCAGTGTGTGTGTGGTGACGGCTGATCGGGGCCCTTGGCTCGCGCGAAGCTCGAACCCGCGGTGGGTGGTGGCCTGTGTCCACTTAGGAACCCACAACATATCAAACGGCAATTCATGCGAACACTGGCAACTAAGTATCGCTGAGCACTACAGAATGCCAACTTCCCGCAGTCTGCGGGAAGTTGGCATCTGGATGTCATGCTCTTCATCAGGTTAAGGAATTATTTGACATCTCTACATTACGAATGCTTTATTTTGCCTTCATCGAAAGCCATCTATCATACTGTGTCGAAGCATGGGGTGGAACTTACCATACGTATTTAAATCCTATTATCCGTCTTCAAAAACGTGCATTAAGAATAATAAACAAGTCCAACCGTTATGAGCACAGCAAACCGTTATTCCGCAAGTCAATGATCCTTCCATTTGATTCATTGTACCGATTAAAAATCTCTGTATGTATTCACAACATAGTAAGACACAACCACCCTTTTCATGCATCAATACTACATCTCCCTCTTCGGTCCACTAGAAACCTCTCTTTCAGCAATTTCAACCTCCCTACCATCCGCAATGTATATGGTGAGCGTTTAGTGGAGTCTGCTGGGGTAAAAATTTGGAACGCGATACCCATTTCTCTTAAAAACTCACACAATTTTGCTGGTATGTTTAAAAAACACTTAATTGAAATAATTGATTTAACCTGAAATTCTTTTTTCGTCACAGTTTTCTGTTATTATGTACTTTGTATGTAACACGATAGTTTTTACTAACACTTGATGTCCGAAAGTTCTTTTTGCATGTCATGTCTTCAAAGCTATTTTCTTTCTTTTGCCGCGCCGAATGTTATCTACCAGTGTTATTTAGACTGCTTTGCTTTTAATCTTGTACAACGCTTACGCTTTTCTGTATATGTCCGCCGTTTTTGAATTTGCTTTTACGTGTTTCGTGTACTTGGACCCGAACTAGCCGCTGGCTATGGGTCCAAAAAGTGTTTGTATTTCCTGTAAAAGAAATTCGAAAATAAATTGAAATTGAATTGAATTGAATCTAATCTAAAAGGAGCTTTTCTGGCCAGCAGAAACAATAACAACGTCAACTAAGGGAAAAAAAACAAGAGAAAGAAACAAAAAAAGAAAAGAAAGAGAAAGAAAAAGAAAGGAAAGAAAGAGAGAAAGGAAAAAAGAAAAAAGAAACGAAGAAAAAAATCGAAAAGGAAAGAAACAAAATAAACAATAAAAAAAAGAAACAAAAAAGAAAGAAAAGAAATAAAAAGGAAGGAAAGAATGAAAAAGAAAGAAACAAAAAAAGAAACGAAAAGAAATAGAAACAAAAAAGAAAAAGAAAGAGAAAAAAAGAAAAAAAAGAAAAAAGAAGGAAAGAAAGACTAGAAAAAGAAAAGAAAAGATGCCTTGGTTGACGTTGTTATTGTATTTGCTGGCCAGAAAAGAAGTTTGCATCCCAAGCTCCTTTTAGATTAGATTCTGCAGCGCTCAGCGATACTTAGTTGCCAGTGTTCGCATGAATTGCCGTTTGATATGTACAACATTAATGCATTTGTTGATACGGCTTGGTTGCGGTACAAAAGGCAGGCTTGGTGCAATAAACCCCAGTTGCAAGTTGGCGTCAGTTCTGTCTTTTGTGTGCCTTCTGTGTCCCCGTTTCTTGCGCCATTTCCAGTTTTTTCTTTCAACATGAACCAACTCGCCCAAACCAGAGTTTTATTTGCGAAAGCCTCTAATGCCTCATCATTGTCAACAGAAGGTTGTCAGCAGAGGTGTCACGCTTTTTCTAGTCAGACCCGAAAAACAGTCTTTGTGCACGATGGGATTCGAACCACCATCCTGCCGTTCCGCAGCCGAGCGTACTAATCGCTATGCTACTTCCTGTCGACACATATGCAGTTCTCATTGTCTAGGAAGCTGGAGAGTGTTTGCAGAAAGGCGTCGAATCAGACAGATGCCTCCCAAACGCCCTCCAGTGTCTCCAGCATTTAGGATTCACAAGCAATTGTGTACTTAATCGACATCTTAATCGCACATCAGTGACACAAGCAGCAACACCGCGCTAATGGCTTTCGCCCCACCAGACTTTAGGTCAACAAAGTGCCCCCCTGAATTTTTTTATGAAGCATACTATGTCTGAGTGCGTCCGTGACATGTATTTGAGATGACATAGTGAGATCGCGGGCGTCCAGCACAATACACGTCAGTGGAATCAGGTCAAGGAAGCGTTCACCGGTTACTTGTGAAGAGTAAAATCTATTTTCGGGAGGTTGCTGAGTCTAGCCAGAACTTAGCATGGGCGTTCATTTTAAGATAGCAGGAAAACATGAGCATTACACGCATTTAGTAAGACAATGCTACGTGACTCAGAAAGCCTCTATTTTCAGTAAAGTTTGGATCTTAGGTGTCTTCAAATACGTGTATCGCGAAGGATGGTAGTATGCCTTATTTAGGACACACCCAGGACAGCTGACAATGTGTGCGAGGTGCATAGCATTGGCGAATGAGAGCATTCAAATCAAAGGATACAGGAATAAACGCATTATGAATTCATCCACCAATCCCTTACCGTTAGCGTCGCGAGGTCATCTGGATTCTGTTATAAAACGCGAATAAGCAGAGTTTCCACTTGTAACCGAAGCCTGCCTTTATGGTAAGGACTACGGAAGAAGCCCGAGGAGGAAGTCAGTCTCTTTTTTCACTGCATGCTCCTGTCACACTTTTTCGTTGTTTTGGCAGTGAAGTTTTTGTAGTTGACATTCCTAACGTACGCGGAAGTAGACAACCACCGAGTAGATCGCAGGTCTGTTTGCAGTACCAAATCAGTCGAGTAGCTTTATAAGCAGCAAGACGAGCTTGAGCTGACCCAACGGCGCGAACTGTCCGCCCACGTTGAACTCGGTGGCCTGGTTGGCCAGTGCCGGCACCCCGCGGAAGCAGCGCTCGAAGATCTCCAGCTCGACGAGCGCTTCGTCTTGGTTTCGCGGGAAGGCCACCGCGATCGTGTTGGCGGTCGAGCCGAAGCTGTCGCTCAGGCCACGCATGAACGCCTCCAGCTGGCTGCTCGGCATCGTGCTTAGCAGGGCCGCCGACGTCACCTGCAGCACACGTGGAAAGTGGGTAAGCGCATGCGCAACTCCCACCATACTACCAGACTATCCCCGTCGACCTCAGCGCCATGTCTTGTACCCGCCTGCTGGCAGCTTTGGTGAATGGCGCTTTGTGTTTGTCTCTAGCCATGTTTGTCTATAGTCCATCTACACCGAGACGATTGCGCAGTTATTTTATGTTGTCGCCGTCCTCCATCTTCTTGATTTGGCTTCTGTGTTCAATGCCACTAAAATTAATGTGATGCAGAGGGAACAATGGCTCCACAGAAAGCAATGGTTCGAGCATATTCACGTGACGTTACCATCACCGTCCTCCCGGTGGCCTCCTCGGTGAAGTGCGACGTGACGGCGTGTCCCTGGAGGCCGGCCATGGTCACATGCAGCGCCTGGAACATGAGGACCCCAGGCAGCACGTTGCGGAACACGGCGCCACCGTCACTGCCAACCGACGGGAGACGGGGCCGGGCCCAAGGAGATGGCAGCAGCGCTGACGATGCGGCCACAGGGGCGGCCGGAGCAGCAGGGCCCAGGAGGTGGCGGGGGTCGCTGTCCTTACGTGTCTGCTGCTGGCTGTTGCCGGCTGAAGACGGTCTGCAAACAGTGGGAAGTAACGAAAAAGGTCTGCACAATTAATCATTGTTGTTGGTGTCGCAAATGAGTGGTACGCTTGGAACGCTTGGAAATTTTTTCGGGAGCAGTTAGTTCCGCTTCGTTATTGCAAGGACCATGTTTTTATTACAAATTTCTAAGAGAGCCGTTTCCTTTGAAGGTGTTAGAAGTTATGGTTTTGGGCTGCTGTGTCCAACGAATAACTCTGTTAGACGAACTTTACATAGGCTCGAGTTACTACTCGAGCCTACCAGAGTTACTCGGGTAAGCTTGGTACCAGGTCACCAGGGCATCCCAGGGAACGAGAGAGCACATGCCTCAACCCGAGCATTTCTCCCCCAGGCACACAGTGCGGATGCCGTGGAACCTCCTACCCCACTACTAACTTACACCGACATAGTTCAGCACTTAGGATTATCCCGTCGGGTATACCCTCCGCCGGCTAAGACACTAGATCAAGGGGAGGAACAACACCTCCGAAAGCTACAGACCAACACTTACAACAACCCACGAAGACTACACGCAATATACCTAGAGTCATTTGACTCACAATGCAAATTCTTCGGGGAGAAGGCGGACCTGTACCATATGGTATGGGCCTGCCAACAAAATCAGGCGATCACTTAAAAACCAGCCAACGCAGGTGGGGTGGGAGGCAGCTCTGACCAGCTCGGACGAAACGAGTCAAAAGCAACTCATCGAAAGAGCCCGGACAGCAGCCTACGCGAATGGGGTTCCGGACTGAGAGCTCCAACCGCCGCTACAAGTTCCTAAACTATTTTATTAAAATATTTTCACCACCACCACCGGGTAGTAAGTTGGGTACGTTCTGTGGAGCGTAGCGCCAGCTGTGCGAGAGGTTGCTTGGGAAAAGCAACATTGGTCGCACAATCCCGACGGGTGGCTGGGATAGAAACAGCCACCTGCCAGTGCAGTGGCGCATCGCTTAACCGCTGCGCCACTGCGCTGGTAGGGGTATATGAGGACTCGCCGCCATCTACGCATGTTAAATAGAGAATGACCAATTCTGCAGATATGTGCATTAACCCACTAAAGATATCACGTCGTAACATTATTTCGGAGCTTAAGTGTCTCTCTCGATTGAAGTGTGAACACTTGCTTTCGCACGTTTAGTCGGTTTAAACACGTTAAACCTCTACAAATTTTTATCATTGGTTTTGCAGTGAGGGCGGGCCAAGTAAAGGACCATCTCTTGGATATCATTCGCGCGATATGCATTTTTGCTCATTTCATTGCCTCTGAATGGCACTTTTTACGCACCGGCGCCTTTGGATAAGACTAAGTGAGCTGCTGAGATCGCTCATAAATACGTCTTGCATTCCTTCATGAAATGAGCTTGATACTCTGCGTTTATGTGTTGTAAGACTGTTTCTGCGCCATCCATGTCTCCTTTTCGCAGCTGTTTGTGTCTTGCTGATGAGTGGCGTGTCAAAATATTGTCAGCGACCTAAGGCGTGCTGAGAAATATAGTATTTCGAACACGAACGCCGGTCAAAGGACGTTCATGCACTGTGGAGAATGCTTTTACAAAATTATAAACATGTGTATGGAAGTTGAAGCTCAATAACGCGACCGCAAGGAGAGAGATCTGCTTGTAATTACACTTATCCTGTTTTTAACGCTCTTGTAATAGTTATTGCCTGGGAAAATCTGATGAGCCTTGCGCTCTTGTAATCTGTGATTGTAATTGCGCTCTTGTAACGACCTTGCGGGCTCTCTCCTGTCCCGTCTTATTCGTGCAGTACTTATTTTTCTCGAGCTCTTGTCTTTTTTGAAAATTATGGTACCCGAACCCCGGAACGCGGAGTGACGAACGAGAATGTCATGGCTACTGAATAACTTATCCTCTCTCCCCTCTTCCTCAAGGCGCCATATTCTATCTGCTAACGCCGGCCGCAACGGTTGCGAGGCTTGAAATGGTCGCCAACGCGAACTCCCGACAACTTTTTCGGGATTGAAGGCACAAACGTTCTCAAGTTAAAAGCGCCACAAAACAAAATAAAAATCTGTCGTTACGACAAAATATTATGTAGTCCTGACAAGGTTCTTTTTTTTAGTGCCAGTACATTACTCCGGACTTACCAATCCCGAGCAAAATCTCTTCTTGTCTCGTGGAGATGGCAGGTGGAAGTTAAATTAATGGTAGCGAGAGGTTGCTCAGGAAGACGAACTTGGATCGCAGGATTCCTACCTGTGGCGGGGATAGCCTACCTGCCAGTGCAGAGACGCATCTCTCAACCACTGCGCCATTGCGCTGGCAGTAATACGAGGACCAGCCGCGATGTATGGATGTTAAATACAGAATGACCAATGCTACATATACGAAAACTGACCAAATATATCGTGTCATATCCTAAAAGCGGAGCTTAAATGCCCCCTCCAAATGAAGAACGAACAACTGGTTTCACACGTCTACTCGGTTTAACTTTGTAAACCCCTACTTTTTTTAACGGGGCTTACATTGCCTCCGGTTTATAGCTCCGGTTTATAGCGACTGGGAAGTTACTCACCCGGCAGCAAAAGGGCTGCGCGACGTCTCCTGGTCGTCTGGTTCGTCCAACGCTAGCGGCTGCGGTGTTTTGTTAGTGTCGGCGCAGAATAGGAACTCGCCGAAGACGCCCTCATGCGTTGCGTCATCGGCCTCGTCGATAGTTCCAACAAGCTCCAGCTTGAAGTATAGAATCACCGAATCGGAAGGCAGCAACTCGCGCAGGCGTTCCACCACTGCGCAAGAAATCGCCGAAGAAAATTAGGCGAATTTTTCGCTCGTTTACCTGAAGTTCTCCATGTACTTTGACTGCTCAGCAGCGGTGTTCAAAGCTCGCCTCGTTTGTGGTGTTACTTGAATTGTGGTGTACACGGGTTTCTGCCTTTAAATCACACCGATCCCTCCTCTATAATTATTTCTCTTTTTGGACGACGAAAACAGGTAGATCAACGACTTTCTGCACAGTTCAAGAGATATGGCCCACCGCGGCGATTCGGTGGCTCTGGTGCTCACCTGCTGATCCCAGGGTGGTGAGTTGGAACCCGGTGGCAGCGACCGTATTTTCATAGCGGTTAAATATAAAAACGGCCATGTGCTGTGCGAAGTCAGTGCACGTTAAAGGACACCAGGTTCCCTAAGTTAATCCACAGCACTCAGCTAGAGTGCTTCTCATAGCCTATGCGTCACTTCCGAACTTTAGACCCCACAATTTACGATTTGCTATTTTTCAAGCCATATATTTCAGTCTGTTGGAGTTTGTATCCCTGTGCCGACTAGCTAGTGAATTCAGGCAAAAGTACTAATGGCGTGCGCTACCAAATCTAATTTGGAACTGAATGCAAACGTTGTGGTTGTACCGTATACTCCGTATACTTCATCTTAGAAGATGTTTCAAGCAGTGTGAAAGTGAAGGTCTGTCGTCCAGTCAGTGCCAAGGAAAACAAATGGTCTCTCAACAATTTGAACAGTGTTGTGACTATTTTTCAGTCAATTATTGTAGAAATTGAAAAGATAGTCTAAGATAGCGTCTTAAAAGTACAGCGAGCGTTTCATTCACTGGCTAAATTACGAGATAAAGTTCGCGCAACAGAGCACTGCGGATGTAGAAGAGAGTCTGGCTCCGAAGTTGTGCGCAGCCATCCGTAAATATGGTGTCCACCGAGTCGGCCGAGTCTCCTGGGCGCAGCAACTGGAAACTGGTACTCTTTCCCTCTCAGGGATGGAGCCACCAGTCTTGAGGTGAGAGGAGTGGAGGAATACGTTCTTCAGCGCTATCTCTTCTGATCGGGTTAGACAGCGGCAGCCTTCACAGCGTTGGAAACGACTTGTGCGATGGAGTTTGGTGTTTATGCCTTCAGTTTTATAAAAAGAAATGTGCGGACGGTCTCCCATCACCGTACATATAATTTAGCCATGCATGTTCGCGTACGCTCCCCATCATAGCATAGTAACCTTTCGTGTTGCGTTCTGATGGCAAACAACAGCCCGAATCTACGAAGACGCACCCTTCCTGTCCTCGTTGAGGTCCCCGTGGTAGGAGAGGAAGACGAGGGAGGGCCGCATTCCCGCCATGCGCGCAATGTTGCGGAAGCGGGAGAACTTGGAGCAGAAGATATCCACGCACATGTGCGCGCTGCCCAGTGCCGACGTCAGCGGAGCCCCCTCCGAGTCCTGCACACATGTTGAAACAAATGCTTGTTTCTGCGCCGCAGTCATGGCGGCTTGCCTCAAGAAGTGGTGCGTTTCCGATTTCGCGTAAGTGTGCTCAGTATGACGTGGACTGTCGCGACCTCTTCTGTTCATCGCCACATCTGCCGAAGCAGCGTTGACAATCGATAACGCAAAATGACAGCGGCACATTAATAGAGGACGATGGACGAGTGCTGAACTGCCAATAACTGTTATTGTGAAGGATCCTGATCGAATTCGTTATTTAGTAAGGAAAACATGCCATTTGCGCGTTTTCGTCACGAGCCGAAGAGTAGAGTGACTCCAAAACATTTTATTCCAGCGTTTTTGTTGTTTTTCATGCGATAGCATTATATGGCTATGTACGCGTGATCAACGAGTGTAAGCAAATTTTGTCCGCACGTTCATGTTGTATGAAGGTATATGAAAAAAAGCCTGATTGCACTAGGTAGTGGGTGAAAAAATCGCGCTAAATTCCAAATGTGGTTGACGTGGAATACTTAGTCAATTAAACGCCAAAAACACAGAAGTCGCAGTAGACACGAACGTCGACATAGCACTTGGACGTCAGAATAGCCATGGTGCTGGTATAGTATGTATACGTTTTGCTTTCACATTGCTCCAATGCCGGTCGCCGCAGTGATCTGAAGAGAAAAATTAAAGAAATTAAACTAGAAATAACAAACAAACATAAGCAACCAAAAAATGGATGGAGAAAGAGAGAGGACAGGGAAAAGCTCACGCATTTCCTCTCTTAGGCACACTTAAGTGCCATCCTCTAATTCTTCCGCTTTTTTTCCCCTTCGTAGTTGAGTTTATTGGGGTTTAACGTCCTAAAGCAACTCAAGCTATGAGTGACGACGTAGTGAAGGTCTCCGGAAATCTCGTCCACTTGGGTTTCTTTAACGTGCACTATCGCACAGTACGCGGGCCTCTAGAATTTCACTAAACTAAACTAAACTTTTACTTTTATTCTGTATTTGTTTTAGCGGAGTGTAATTCCAGAGCCTTAATTACTCAGTTTCTCTTTAGAATTTAGTATTTCTCTTCGGGACATAGTATTTCTCTTCGCGCAAACTTCGCCTACAACAGCGCTCATGGAAGCCTTTCTCATAAAGAACACTCAGAACTGCGATGATGACTGTTCTGTGGCAATGCATAGTAGTGAGCTTGCATTTTTTGAATTCTGTCTTATAGGGGGTCCTGGTGGTCGCAAGTTTTGTTGCGGAACCAACACTACGCTAGGTGCACGGTGTAGCTAGGTGTGAGCGATTTCGCGGAGCCCCGGAGAGCCCCAACTGCGCATGCGCGAGGAGGGAGTGTGAGACAGTCACTGCGTAATTTCCTTTCCACAAATATAATTTTCATGTGATTCATTACGGCCCCTCTTTCTCTTTCTTCTTTCCCTCCAACTTCCTCCCTTCCTGTACGGTGCGGTTCGGGTGTCCACTGAGATGACAGAGAATTTCCTTTCCTCAAAAAGCGTTGCGTTCAAAGGGCAAGGCATCGCGCCGAACGGGTGGTGGCATTCCGTGGACTAACCATGGACTGCCTGGCAGCGCTACAACACGCTGTCGCGTTCCACTCCTAAAGGCGAAGCTTAAGCGTCATTAACAGTTAATTAGTATTTAGTCATTAATCAGTAATTAACCATTAATTAATAATTTGTAATTACTTAGTAATTAATACTCGTGTGTAACGGATGGATGGATGGATGGAAAAAACTTTATTGTCAATAAATTGGTGTTCGTGACCCTTACGGGTCACTGGGCGCCGTGGTCGATCCTTGGTCCAGGATGCCGCACTTGACTGCTGCCATTTTGGCTCGGCGCACAAGGAATCGTTGCGCTTCCTCGTCCTCGCTGGCCAGCAAGTGCTCCCACTGCATCACACTCGGGTTTATTCTTGGCTCTAAGTCTGCCTTAGGGCAGGTCCATGTGATATGTTCTAGTGTAGGTTTACCCTGACACCACGGACATTCGTCTGCATATTGTGTAGGGAAAATCTTGTGTAGATTGTGAAGGTGTGGGTAGGTACCGGTTTGTAGTCTGCGCCAGTCTACCGCCTCCTCTTTGGTGAGCCTTTTGTGTGGGGCTGGTATATCTGAGTACGTGGGGGTAACTGGGTCAAAGGTGTCTGTGGTGCAAAGTGCTGAGTCTGCTCGGTTGACGTATCCTCGAGCTAACTCGTCTGCTGCCACGTTGCCCCTCATCCCCTCATGTCCCGGAACCCACACTATACTATGTTTAGTGTTTTTGTGTCTTCTCGTCGTGTGTAGAATATGATTGGCGATGCTGTCGATCCTGCCTCGTGTGTAGTTTCTACATGCTTGTTTGGAGTCCGTCACTATAATGAGGTTGTGTCCTGTTGCGTTGCCGTGCGATATTGCCAGAGCAATGGCGGCTTCTTCAGCTGCTTCTATGTTTGGGTTGTTTATCGTTGCGCTGGTTATTTCTTGCCCTCCTTCGTCTGTTACAACGGCGATTGTTTTGCGTTGGTATCGGTACTTTGCTGCGTCCGTGTAGACTACGTTGGGATGGTCGCTTAGTTCCCTGGTGAGTGCTCGGACTATGGCTTGTCGTCTTTCATGATGTAAATTCGGATCCATATGTCGTGGTATTGGTCTTACCCGGATGTTGTTTCTGTCTTCATTATTAATCTGTTCCTTGTCTCTTTGTGTGCCTAGAGGTAGCCGTAATTTCTCCAGTAGGTGTCTTCCCGTTCTGGTTTGAGTGAGTCTATCTAATTGCGCACTACGTTGCGCTTCTCGTAGTTCGTCGAAGGTGTTTGATACTCCCAGGGCCATTAGTTTTTCGGTTGGTGTGGACATTGGAAGTTCGAGCGCCGTTTTGTACGCTTTGCGTAGTATGGTGTCGATTTGTAGAGTCTCTTGCTTGTTTAGTTCGTGGTAGGGGAGGCTGTACGTAACCCTGCTCGTGACGAGGCTGTCAATGAGTCTTAGGGTGTCCTGTTCTCTCATCCCCTTATTTCTACTGCTGATTCTTCGCACGATTCTGGCGACTTGCTCTGTTGTATTCTTAATAGAGGCAATGGTTTTGCTACATCGGCCTGTGTTTTGCAGCCACATTCCAAGTACCCTGACTTCCGTTTTCTCAGGTATTGTCTCGTTTCCGAGTTTCAGGATGATTTGGGAGTCGTATTTTCGTGTACCTTATTTTATTCTTACGTATTCTGATTTTTCTGCTGAGCACGATAATCCTCTGGCCCTGGCGTATTGTTCAGTATGGTCGATCGCTTTTTGTAGCCGCTCTTGTTTAGCTGCTAGGGAGCCTGTGGTTGTCCATATTGTTATGTCATCTGCATACATTGCGTAGCTGATGTTTTCTATTTCGTCCAGTACTTTCGTGAGTCCTATTATCGCTATGTTGAATAGTAGCGTGTGTAACGTCATCCAGTGGTGACGTCACCAGTGCCAGAGAGGCAATCAAAGTGGTGCGGAAAACGCTTTAGCGTCTACGCACTTTATAGACAGTCAAAGTTCCCCCTGAGATGGCGCCCCCACTGCGATTGCTGCGCCGTTGCTTCCTCAATTCTACTCGGGATGGCCATTGGTCAAACCAGAGCCAATTTGTTTCACTGACCTTCCGTAAAAAGATGCTACGCACATGCGCCGACTTGACAGCCTCCGAATAGCCGGCGAAAGCCTCTGAATAAATTAGTCGTTAGTTTGCGCTCGTCCTCTCTGTGTGTATTCCTTTGTGTACTTTTCCTCGCGATTTCTTACGAATTTACAAGAAAATAACCAACTACCTCGACAACTAGCCCAAATGGTTGAGGCATGAACAAATAGGCCAGCTCTTTGAGCGGGCACTGGAAGCCACATTGCTGTAGCCGTCCGCAATACTGTCATTTAAGCAATGCGTTCTGATTCCACGACTTCCCGCGCGACACGTCTTTTGCTTTTCCTGCGTATGTGTTCTCGAGATCAGGGAGCAGTTCCTTGCTCACCTGCCTGCTCAAAGAATGGCGTGGCTAAAACCCGCCATAATCTTTGCCTTGAGAGCATTTTTTGCATTCTTAGCGTGATAGCTTAACAGATAACTCACACATATTCCGTTTCGCCTAAAGTACTATCGCAGACAAAAGTCTCTAGGGCACTAGGAAAGCGATTTATACCCATGGGCGCCATGTTTGCAGTGATAAGATTATTTCATAACCACGGATTAAAGAGCATGAGTAGGATTTTCGTCTCCACAGGTGTGGATATCCCAAATCGGATATCCCAAAGGATGTGGTATCCCTTCACACTGGAAAACAAATTAGCGCAGGTGAGCTCCTTCCGGTAGGGAGAAAGCACGAGACGAGGTGCTCCTGACAACGAATCATTACAACCGATTACTGTTGCGCTGCCGCGGCTGCTCAGTGGTTATAGCACTCGAGTATTGACCCGGAAGACGTGCCCGCGTTCTATCCCTGCTCCAGCGGTCAAATTTCGTTGGAGGCGAAATTCTGGTGGCCAGTGTAATGTGCGATGTCAGTGCGAGTGAAAGAAACCGCCAGGTCTTCGAAATTATCCGGAGCCCTCCACTACACGGCGTCCCTCGGAGACGAAGTCACTCTGAGACGCTGAACACCATAACCTATAAACCAATCCTGTTGCACGAAGATTCGCTGCTTTTGGTTGGTTGGTTGGTTTATGGGGTTTAACGTCCCAAAGCGACTCAGGCTATGAGAGACGCCGTAGTGGAGGGCTCCGGAAATTTGTTTTCGGTAAAACATCACATATCATCTGTCTTTATGCGGAAAGCCACCGGGCCGGACACATAGAAGTTGGTTTGGAAAGAGTGGCGGCGGGAGGATTAAGTGCACGCAGAATGCCGCGCTGATTCTTGCAGGCTGACTGCCGCCAGCTGGAACAGCGACCGATTACGCTGCAGCCATCACACTTGCCGTAATGTTTCATGCAGACCTAACGCGACGTATCCGGACTCCTGAAGAACTTGTAACTTGACACAAATGTGTTTAGATTCACACTCTTGTGCCATGATGATGACACAGCAATAATATGAAGCACAGGTCAGTGACCAGACTTTAGCAGAGCTCGAAAGTCCGCTTTGCCTGACAAGACCAAAAATCCTGGAGAAACGCTTTTAGGTCACACGAACGCCGTCACGTGCTGCGTGGCGCTCAACACAGAAAATCACCGTAGGAATTTAGAAAGCTCGGTACATCCCATTGATTTTCTATGGGCGTCGAAACTAGTCGATGAGAGCGCACGAGGCATTTTATACGAAAGGTTTTTTAGCGAAGGGCAAAAGTAAAGCATCAATTTCAGCATTTTCGCGCAGATTTCTTTTAAAAAAGAACAACAAGTTAAAATATCTTCATAGAGTTGCACAGTACTCGTTACTAGTGGGATCTCGGCCACAGGCGGTGGTATTTCGATGGAGGCGAAATTCTAGAGGCCCGTGTACTGTGCGATATCAGCGCACGTTGAAGAACCTTAGGTGACCGAACTTTCCGGAGCCCTTCACAACGGCGTCCCTCATAGCTTTAGTCGCTTTGGGACGTTTTGGACCACCACAAACCGTTCCTGGTGAGTAACAGACAACGCTGATGTCCAGGAAAGCTGGGCTTGGACTGATCAAAGGTAGCCTTGCCGATTTCACAAGCGGGCTTATCGCCATCGAGGAAACGAAGGCGCATGATACTGGTAACACAGCACCGCACAACGGAACGCGAAAGAAAGGCTTACCGGCGCACAGCAGACGGAGACGGAGATGAGCTTCTTGCGCAGGAGGGACAGGGCGACGGACTGCCATAGCCGGCTCACTTCGGCGCACGTGAACAGCTGCTCGGTGTCGAGGAAGCCGAGCACGTTCTCCACCACGAAGTCCTTGGCGGCAATGTGGGAGACGTCCATCGCGACACGCGGGCTCAATTTCGAACAGACCCAATCGCGACGACAACGCGATGCGACCGTTTCGTGAAAAAAATTTCCTTCTTCGGTAAGCGCGTGCCTCGCGCTGCCGTCTCCACTTTGTCTTTATTTGATGCGCGATTTGCTATGCGAAATACATTATTCCTTTCTTTTTTTTTATTCGAGATGCTTGCCATTAGGCATAATCATAAAGGGAAAGAAAGTTATGAGAAGGAGTGTAAACAAGCCTCGCTTAAAAAGTGGCAAAAGTTCACGATAAAGGGATTGTCATGAGTCCACTTGCGATAGTCTCCTGCAACGTCCCGTCGCAGGCCTACCTTCTTCAGGAAGCGTCGTCTCACGGAAGCTGTAGCCGGGAAAGTCCACAGCAAGTGTTTTTCGTCACACTGGTCTGGCGCAGCACCACATTGAGGACACTTGTCAGTCACTTCGAAACGTTTGTCACGCCACCGATGACGCACAGAAGGAGTCAGAGCCGCTCCTACCCGAATCCGGCGCACAGATACGTCCTCCTCCCGAGTGAGACTCCGGGGGAGAGGGTACAAACACGGAGGAATTAGAGCGCGTGTTCGCTGACGCAAAGCCTGCTCCTGGGCTAGATTGGTGAGAAAAAAAAAACGAGCAGAGTGAACCAAATTTTTAAATTGGTGACTTATGCATGTGAAGTCGTCAACGGCTTCCGACATCATGCAGTCAAGCTTGTGTTGATTAGACCCACCACGGGTTGAATGTTTCTTTAAGCAATAATACACCTGGCCAAAGGCCGCGCTCGTGTATGGCTTCGTGGGGGCTTCTACTTACTTGTGAAAAAATAATTTGGAAAAATCCTCATTGAGCAATCGCGTTTTCCATCCGTATAAACTTCTTGTGCATGCCGCGCGCTCTCTAGGAAACTGCCAGCTGCTTTCTTGTCAACTTTCACCATGCACCGCAGCGCTGCGGTGTGTGCCAGTTCAAGCAGAATCCACTAGCATGAATACTAGGAGGGATATCGCAAATGTCGACCACGAAATGACATTGATGCGTGTTTCCAAACTCTCAAGGATAAAGCTAGATGGACGGATGGAAGATAGGAGCGTCCCCTTTGAAACGGAGTGGTGGCAGTTGCCACCATGCTCGGCTTTTTTTTCTTAACTTTTGTTCAACTGCGTTGGAAATTGATCTTAAAATTCGCCATTTTCTTTAAATACGTTTCACTTCTAACCTTATGTCTCCTCCCTGCTTTTGAGGCAACAATATTTAAAACGCTTTTTGCTAATATCCACCGCATATTTATTTCGGGACCATTGCTATCTCTAAACCCTAGAGTCTCAGGGAGAGTGACTGTGCCTGCATCAACATTCGGATGGAAACCATCAAATTCGAGTATGAGGTGTTCAATTGTGTCTACAGATTTACCACACACAGCTCATGTGTCATATTCTTGGTTAAATTCTTTTTGTGGCTGGGGGTTCTAAGGTACCCTCATCTAGCTTCAAAGAGTAGGGCACTGCTTGTTGAGTTACCATAGAGCTATTCCTTTCTGATCTGCCTTTTCCAGTGTCGATATAGTTCTACAGTGTGCTCTTTTCCATTGATTTCATCCAGTTTTTATCTTCCGCATTTTTTACCTATTGTTTAATGCTCTTTCTTTGTCCGTCCTTGTGCCCTGCATAGTTACTGGTTAGTCTCCTAGTTCTTTTTCGCCATTGTGAGTCAACGCTCTTTCTGTATAAATATTTAAATACCGTAGCTGCCCTCCCTTCCCGTGCTTTGAACAATGCCCACCCCATATCCCCCTGTACTGCCTCATTTGTGGTGTTGCCGTGGGTACCTAGTGCTAATCTTCCAACAACTCTCTGGTTTACTCTAATCTCAACTGAACTGCCCTTAAGCACAGAACCGCCTTCCCGAAAGTAAACCCCGACACCGTTATTTTGTTTCCATATACCTCTCGGTACTTCATATTTGTTGTACCCCCACAATGCTCTACGTTTCAGTAATCCGGCATCTCTTCGCCCTTTTGCCCTAACAGATTATTCGTGCTTTTTCTTGTATATCTGCCCTTTCTTTACCCATACCCCTAGTTTTTTGTATTCGGCCGCTATGTGCATTTCATGTCATTGTATTGTAAGCACCTGATCAGTTGTATCGCTAAAATTCATCACACCTGTCTTAGTCGCGCTAAAAATGAAACCGGAGCGTCTCCTTCGCCTCCACAAAAATTAATCAGAGTTTTCAAATCTTCCTGGCTATCGGCTAACAGTACAATGTCGTCCGCATACATTAAACCTGGGAGCCGTTGGTCAGTGACCTATCTGCCTAATTTGTACGACAGATTATAACCTAGATTACTTTCCTGTAGCCTTCTTTCTATATTTATCACATAAATCATGAACAGCAGCGGTAACAAAGGACAACCTTGCCTTAATCCCTAGCGTACTTGGACATGTCGTACTTTTACCCCTTCCCATGTAATTTCAACTTTATTATCTCAGTATGTTTCCTTTAGATTACCCGCCGCGGTGGCTGAGTGGTTACAGCGCTCGTCTGCTGATCCGAAATACGCGGGTTTGATCCCGGCCGCGACAGTCGAATTTCGATGAAGGCGAAATTGTAGAGGTCCTTGTACGATGTCAGTGCACGTTCAAGAACCCCAGGTGGTCAAAATTTTTGAAGCCTTTCACTACGGCGTCCCTCATAGCCAGGATCGCTTTGGGATGTTAAACCCCCATAAACCATTTCTTGTACAAAATCAATAGCTCATTACCGATACCTCCATCTTTTAATGTGTTCCACAGGAGTTCTCTCTTCCATTGACGCATACACCGCTAATGTACAGGCAGGCTAAATACAAAGGTCTGTTTTCCGCCTTACTTATTTTTATGTATTGAGTAAGCACGGACAGACAATCGTCTAAGCGCCTGCCCCTTCTGAACCCATTTTGAAGTTCTCCGACTATATTATTACTTTCTACCCATGACTGCATTTTTAATTTCACCGCCTGAATTGCTAGTCTCTACATAATAGATGTTATTGTAATCGGTCGGAAGGAATTTATGTGCATCTTATCTCCTTTCCCTTGATAAATCAAAGTCATTTTACTCTGTCTCCAGTTGTGTGGAATTTGCATAATTGTTATAATTTTCTCCAGTGCTTTTGACAACGTTTCCTTGCTTCTTGGACCAAGTGCATTAATCAGCTTGATTGGAATTCGCTACGGATGTGCATTAAGGAAATTTGCTTCCGCCTTTTTCCAGTTAAGACTGGTCATTTCTAAGCTGCTTTCTATTATGCTGTCCTGTGTTTCGATGCTCCTAAGTGGCTCAGCTATAACTGATGTAATGTGGTTCACAGTGTCGTCTCCCTCTAAACATTTTCCCTCAGCATCTTTAATCTGTTCCTGCTTTATTTGATTTGCTTTACCCAACCAGCTTATATGGTTCCAGAATTTTCTTGGCCCCTTTATTTGCATCGTGATCTTGAGCCAGCCATTGATCAGAGGACTGCTTTATTTTAGCCTGGACGAGGACCTGCACTGGCTGTTATTTGTCGATAAGATTCCACTTTTTGGTCTATTTTCTCTTGAGAGAACTGTGCCTTCTTTGCTTCTCTGTGTTCCCTTGAAGCCGCCCGTCGTTGTTCGATGGCCTCCTTAATTTCCATATTACATCAGCTCCGTGGCTTCCTCTTTCCTCTCCAGCGGTTTACCCTTTTTACTTGTTTCATTTCCGCACTGATCAGTAGTTCTCACTGATTATAATCGCACTTCTAAATCGAGATTTTCTGTATTGCTTCCTTTATGGCGGCTGCTATTAGCGCTATTTGTTCTTCATTTAATTTTGTGTTCTCTTTTTGACTTCTTTGCATTTCTCTTTTCCCAGACTGTACTCCCCCTCTTCGCCTATTTTCATTATTGCGAGCTTGTTTAGATCCCCGGCGACATTAGGCAGTAGTAAGTGGTTGGTGTGCTTGTTGCGGAATTCCCACGAGATTCCTCACATTTAGTTTCGCTATTTACAATAACTAGGTTGCGGCACTCACAGAAGTCTAGCATTAACATTCCGTTACAATCTGTATCCATCCAGATCTTCAATGTGGCCATTCCTGTCACGCAGCAGAGTACATGTAATATCGGCACCGTTTCAAAACTGCTTTATATCGTCATTGAGACACTTAATTGGATCCTTGTTTTCATGCCTCCATTTGTCTCCTGTCCCTAAATAAGCTATCCCTAGCTATGACCTTTTATGCGAAATTTTTCCTGATACTCAGACATGTTCATTTCTGATTTTATTCCTTGCAATAAACAGCGGGTCGTCTAGATCCCTGAAATGCGATTCGCACAGCGCGTACACACCTATTTCCATCCTCCTTTAACTACTTTCTATTTCTAACCATCTAGCTCCCTTACTATCCCCTTGCATGTTTATGTAACTGATCCTGGTGTTAAATTTCTTTTTAGTAGTTTTCTTCGCGGACCTCTTAATAGCCATTTTGTCGGGCCCATCCTCCATTATTAACTTTCTACTTCGCTTTTACCTACTCCTATGCCTTGGGCCGCCGTGGATCTCCCCAAAAAGCTACTTCCCGGCCTGCCAGGCGCCAGCCGATCTCTGCTCCTACCTTTCCACTAAAATGGATACCATAGTTTGTAGACCCTCTGCCAAAGCCTGCTCCATGCACTTCTCTGTTTATGTCTACCACTTTAAAGCCTTTCTCCGCGCTTAACTTCCTTATATATCCATCAACAGTAACCACGTACTTGTCAGCATGTCAGTTCCGTCCTTGGAGTTCCGGTATTGTGCATACCCCGATCTGCACTTGCTGTGCTATTGCCCTTATATCGCCTCAGCTAACCTTTCCACCACTTGGGCGGCGTCACCATTCAGGACATCATTTAGGCCCGCCGCTAACACTACCAAGTTACGCCCTGCAACATTCTCAGAAAGTGAGCTTGTTGTCTCTCTCAGCACCGCGACCATTGTCTTCCCTGAGAATACCCGACTGCTATCCGCCTATCACCCTTTACGCACTCTATTATAGCTCTTTTGCGCCTCCTCATGTTTTAGTCACCAGCGGTAATCACTAGACTATCGCTCAATCAATTAGAGCTACTTGCCTTGAAGGAAGTGGCGGCTGCTTAAGGAACAGCCAAGAGAGTGAGGGAGGCCGGTCTGATACCTCCCCTGCCAAGGCATAGGATTCTGGGACGTGGCGCTGTTCCTGTTCTCCGTCGACGCTCGCGCGATAACCTTCAAACCGCGCTAGACTGTACTTCGCACTGTCACCGGTAGTGGCCATTCAGCAAAAGAACAGGTTTAAAACAACTTACCTTTTTATCCCATCAGTTAATTTTTTTGGCTCCAGAACGACGTGGTAGGAGATGTCCTGAGTCACATCTTTTTTTTTTTCATCTCCTCCTACCACAGTCTTACGCGAGGCTGCTGTATCTGGAAATAGATAAACAAATTATGCTCCGCGTTGGTTTAAGATCAGAATTTTCAAAATTCGCGTCCCTTTGCCTGCATGAAAACGTGTCCCTGGCGGCAAGTATTCTAACCGGCCACTTCAGTGAAGGGAGTTGGTAACACACGTTGGCTGCTTCGTAGGCATTGATAAAAATGGAGCTTTAACTTACACGGCGGGAGCATATGCTACGGTCATACCGCACGAAGTTATCGCGAGATAGACAACGTTTTGTACACGCACCGCCGCCCAATTTTTACAAAGTTATTGTAGCGTCGCTGCTTTGAAGACCTGGAACCGAGTCGGGCGCTGACCTTCAAACAGACTCAAGCCGGCCGACTTCAGCAGTGAAAGGTGAGTACAACTGTTGGCTGAAAATAACCGTAACCTTTTTAAAGAGCAGCCGATTTACAAGAGGCCGCAGCCATGTGAATGGTAGCGGCTTGGCATCGAAGGTAAAGCTGTCAATCTCCATCCAAACCGTTTTCTTTTTCGACTAAGAATGAACAGGGAGGCAATTTGTAAGGTTCTACGAATCGACAGGGTGGCGGAATTGGAAGCGACCCGTCAAGTAAAACGAAACGTTCGGTACAGTCAGAATGTACAGGCTGCCACAAACAGAACTGCGAATTTCAAATGCTCAAAGATCGTTTCTTGCAGCCAAGCAGTTCAGAACCGTTGGGCCTTGTGGTACTTGGTTCTTAAAAGAATTTCCTGCGCAGCAAATGAATCTAGTTCAGATGCACCACGGCGAGGACGCAAAACAAAACGCACGAGTCAGTCAAGTGCTACACGACCAAATATAGACCGAAAGGCTTACAGTCATTCGGGCTGAGTGAAGCCTAGGCGGGAGTTACAATGTGCTGCTGGATTTGGATGCAGATCATAGCCTCAAATTTATTGCAGAACTAGTGTCCGTACGTTTTCTAGAAAATTTAAACAATTTCAGGCTGCATGCGCAGCCAGCAGCTGTCGTTTTAGTATTAGCAGTGGAAATGGAAATGGAAACCGGAAATGGCACACAAGACAGCCGTTGGACACTAACTTGTTCTAAACTGGTGAGAGATGCATACACAGAAATACAAAGGGGGCGGTAAAAAATGATGGCAAGAAGAATGAGTATTGGGCACGTGTCCACCGTGTGAACAGGCGGCATCCAAGTAAGCAATTTCTTTTCGTGATAAAGCCAAAAAACGGTTGCTCACACTCTTATCACGTTTCTTCTCAATGCACTAGGCGTCTATTATCTCCCTACTGCCTACTGCATTATTCTGAGCTAGTCGAACTAGAAACTCTGCTTTTTTCCGCGAAAATAATAATTAAGGACTCATTATCCTTATGTACTTCCTTGTCCGCGTCTGCTAAATCGCAGCCATTTCGAGTACTCAAATTTGAGATCCTTCCACAGGTCCAAAAGATTCGTTTTGGGTTCCTGCACACAGCGGCCTTGATTTAAATGAATCGGGTAATGCTTTAGCGAAGGCGGCCCTGAGTGGTCCGATCGTTGGCCCCCTTCCAAACTGTCTGACGGGTACCTGCTTGCGCGAAGAAGACGGGCAGAACAAAGGAACACACACGACATAAACAGAGCGCATGCTCTGTCTTCTTCGCGCAAGCACGTACCCGTCAAATATGAACCAACTCGCCCAAACAAGAGTTTTACTTCCAAACTGTGCGTTCATTACGGCGGCACGGTTTCGTACGTACACTTTAATGAGAGAATTCGGCGCAGCACTTACTTCCTTAGACGATATTCAGTACCTCCTGTTCCCTTGGCGGAGTAAAGCTCGGCGATCTCGCAAACTTGAAGTTTCCTTCGCGCGACTACGTTGCCGCGTGTCGCAACTAAATTTTTTCCTCTACAGGCCCGGAGTTGCGATCTTCCCATTGTGTCTGTATTGTGCTTAGCCGGAAACAATAGACCACTTTCTTCTCTATTGTCGTCGCTACTCATAGCTAAAGGAGGCGACTGTTAGAAGTTACATTCAAGTAACTAAGTTCGCGCCTGTCTTCTGAGGTTTTTCTAGCCCTTGGCGCTTCTATGCTTGGACATACCAATGGGAATGCTTCTCTGCCTCTCAAAATTTTCTTCGATAATCAAAACGCCTACCATCATAAGCCTTCGTTTGCCCCTTTTACCCATTATTTTGTAATTCCTTTTTGCAATTCCTGTGTTCTTTTTTTACTTTCTTTCTTTGACTCACTACCGCTCATAAATTTAGGCTTATTAGGCCCGCTTACCATCCTGAAATACCTCTGCCACGGAAACTGAGCTGCCCAAACCTTGGAGATCATCCCATGTTTGCCGCATGCAATTTGCAATACAGGGCGTCGCCGCCTGTTTATGGCCAATCGCCCTTGTGGGTATGCGCCATTTTATGTGGCTAGCAACAACAACGGAGCGCTCGCTCTAGGCCAGCTGCGGACATGCAGGGGACGATTTTGCTCTGGTAAGAACCACCGGATTAGTGCCAGGGTAACAGACAGTGTGAACAGAGAACGGACGATTTCGCTCGCGGTTGGTGCTCCTCGGTGCTTACGCACTAAAAGCACAAAGGCGCTCCTGTGCTGTGTGATTTCAGGGCATTTAAAGAACCATGAGGGAGGGGGGGTTCGAAATTAATCCGAAGCCCTCCACTACGGCGTCTTTCACAGTCCACTGCAGCTTTGGGACGTTAAGCTCCACATACCATGCGAAATGAAATTCTTATTCTTTTTCTTTCAGAATAGGAAACTGTGCGGCGTGTTGGGGCATCTTTTCGGGCTGAAGGGCGCTAAGCCGACCACACAAAAGTGTGCCTGTTGCTGTCTTGATGCCTCGCTATTTGAGGTCACACGCATTAAAACATAAACATTGGCATAAATCTGCACATCTTATTACGAAAATCTCGTCAGCCTGCCCGTGTAGTACGCGTAAGTACGGCCTGGCCTGTAAGTATGGCAATGCCCATGTGCACTTCTGCTTTGCAATGCCTCGCCCTCACCCTGAAAAAAAAAAGTACTCAAAAAGCTTATATCTGAAAATATGTCAAACAAGTTGACATTTATATAGCTTTTCCGTTTTATCAAACTCCTTCGCTTGAAGATTCATCGCTTCGCAGCGAAATGACGCCAAGATCTCGTTTGAGCGCTTCTCTAGCCGGGAGCGCACGTGAAGGTTTCGACAGAAGGAGGCTCACGTTTTCAAACGGGAACCTTAACTGCCGCGCTCGCATCTTCAAAATTCGGAGTGAAAAAGCCTGTACACCATGTCGGGCTCAATAAGCACTTTCGTCTTTGCGAATTTTTTTCGCAACAGCTATTAAAGGAATAATATTGCGCAAAGGGATTGAAGAAGAAAAACGCAAAAGGCGTGAGGACAGGACAAGACAGGACAGACTGTCCTGTCCTCACGCCTCTTTCGTTTTTCTTCTTCAATCCCTTTGCGCAATTTTATTCCTTTGATAACCATGTAGGGGGCTGTGGCCAAACTAAATCCGGATTTGTGGGTGCTGTTTCAGAAAAGTACGACGAAAATTTTAAAGTAAAACGTGCTGCTTAGTTTGCGTTGCGTTTATGGTTATGTTTATGCCTACTCTTTTTCATGTTGCAGGTCACCGAGGTCAGATTGCGCTTCCTATCAGCCGTGGTGCAAACTTATCAGTGACTTAGGCCCAGCCCATGGCAACAGTTCACCTTCGAGACATGAGCAAACGTTCATCAAGGGGTGTAAAAAGCTTGCAAGAAGACAAGACCAGTGGCATACCAGCAATTGTGACACAGGCAACTCGTCCTGTGGAGTTGATCTTATGTGGATGGTCCTGTCTGAAGAAAGAGGCAATGGAGAACGGCTTCAAGAATGAAACAACGGATGATGGTCGTCTCGCTGGCTACCGCGTATCCGCCGAAGCTGTGTTTGACTGTAGGCAGACTAGCTTGAAAGTCAAGTTTCGCTTTGTTGTTGCCAGGGAAATTGGGCAATCTGAGGGCAAGCGAGTACCGAAGACAGTCAGATGCAGTGTGCTTCACCCGAACAGAGAAGGGGACCGGACGTATGAACTCACATTCACAAACGCCAAAGTACGCACTTACAGTGAAAGAGTGGGAACTCCGGATGCAATCTGGTGCTTTGATTTAGCAGGCATTGCAGCAGCGTTTTTGGAAAAGCGTGGATATGTGCACGAGGAGAGCGTTCGCTTGCGCTTTCAGATTGTCTCGTTTTCGGATGGCTCGTAGGCGCATTTTTTCTTGTTTTTACGCATGTACCGCGTATCCCTCTCAATGATCTTTCTGCAGGCCATGTCATGCCAGTGATATAAATACTTACTTTCTCGTAGTATATTTATAATTTGCCCTTAAACTTGCACTATTAGCATGACCTAAGAATGTCCTGCGAGAATTTTTCGCAGTTTTATTTTTACGCGTACATACCTCCCTCAGTTCTACTCGTAAGGTGCAAGCTAACAATGCCTTTGCAGAAATCGACCGAAATAATGTAGCAGTTTTCGTGTAAGATACGCATGTTATCGTGGAGAAATTATTGTTGCCACAGCAGAAAAATTGATATCCCTCACCAAGACACGCAAGAAGAGATGTCATTTCTTCGATTGTGCTGACATGCGGCGACTTGAAAGTTTCGGGCTGCACCTCGGAGCACGATGAAAACAATGGAATAATTCTGACTCATGTTTGCCAATTTCGAGATTTTTGTTTTTGTTGATGTTCTTAACCTTTGGCTGTTTATTCCTGGATCTTTGTTTATCGTCGCTCTTTCACATTTTTTAGTTGCATGGATGAAGTGTTAATTCCTTTAAAGAAACTTATTGACACCGCCTCCACTGCTTGGTTTAGAGATATTTTATGTTTTTGACCAACATGACCGAGAGCTTTGTTCTTTCTCACTATTGTCGAAGTTTTTCTTTCTTTGTTTACACCTTAGGCTGGAGCTTTGAAAACAACACGTCGGTTTCCGTTTACCTGCCACGTGCGAAAGATATTGCAAATCCAGCTTTCTTAGACATCACTTTGCGAGGCAATTGTCGAATATTCTAAGATACTCTTGTGATCATATTTATGGGAATAATGAAACCTTCGGACGTGTAGCAAAATCATGCTTTTAGAGTTTGACGTGCGTTCACACTAGGTAGTTAAGACTGCCATAGAAAACCAGTGGGATGTTTTTTTGACAATAAAGAGCAGAAAACTATACAAGCGTCCTAAGGGGGAATCTGCAGATATATTGATTCTGATGGTGCAATCATACGGTTTCCGAAAAAAAAAAATGAATTCATGAACAACTTTCCGCAGAAAAATTGAGCAATTGTTTAGAATTTGTAGGCATGCAAAGGGAGTGAAAAAGAAAGTGATTTTCTTTCCTAAAAATCGTGGTCGCATCAAAGGCAGGCTAGCTGTGGCAAACGGGCGCATCAGTTTTGTGAACGGTTTTTCACGCATTGGTCTTGGCTAGTGTGCCCGAAGCTGCGCTTAAGAGACCAGAATGAAGACAAGAAAGATTACTTTGGCCAAACGAGAAAGTGAAGTCTGGGGTGGTGTCTTATCTCTACAAGCTATCTCCCTATCACAGGAAAGTTTCAAACAGGCATAGTGCTCTGTACCATTTCGTCCACGAGGAAGCTTGCAAAGCTTCACCCCAGCCGCTCTGCTGATTGAAAACATGGCTTGTGAAGTAGGCATGGGCGCACTTACATTACATGTTGTACAAGCGAATGCTATTCCAATGTCCAGTGGAAAATTAAACGGGCGGACCATGCTTTGCGTCATCTTGAAACACAGAGAACGTACTAAAAGAAAAGGAAGTGAACTGTGCCCATTTCGTGGGAAACGTTTACACCTGCGAGTGCGTATCGCGCTTTGAAGAGAAAGCGATACTCGGCAGAAGTTCAGAGAACACGCAGGTGGTTGTCTGGAAGCCGTACAGTGTAAAGGAAACGTGGCATGACTGTATCACATGCCTTATAATATCAATTTTCAGCTGAATATAACTTCATGGACTCACGTCTCTGGCTTTCCTTATTTATAAGGACATATGTTAGAAACGGCTTTAAAAAGAAAGAAAAATAAAAGAACAACCACATCTGCTTTCACTGGAAATTCTATTGAGCATGCGTTGTGGGCATTAAATATGCGTGCGGTTCGGCCTGAATAAACAGTTGGCACTTGCTCTTTGGTTCTTCTTCTAGATCAGATTTAATGTTCGCATTGAAGTCGTTTAATGCTAGAGCGACGCTAAATTTTCGAAGATACCCTGCTTACTGCACTTAACTTCACATGCATAAATTAATATGCCTCGAAAATTTAGCTGACTTGATCGTGCAACATGTCCTTAAAATACAGTTCTTTGCGTTTCTTTCGCAACCAAGCTGCTGATGTGGCAAGATTTGATTGCTGACGTGACAGAGGTATACCGGCCCTGCGGCGTCTGCTGCTGGATGTTCGCTGCTTTGAAGTTTCGGCATGCAATGGACGGCGGCCATTACGTTCCACGAGGAGCCGAGCATTCCAATCGGAGAGCTCGGCTCCTCATGCAGTATGGTTGGAGCCCCATCCCGAAGAATACGCTCGGTAGCCATTACCGGGGCTCTCCCAGATGGCAGACCCCTCACGGGCTGATGTGCATTTGGCGAAGGCGCTGTACGCACCGTAGCTGTGGAACTGGGAGCAGTAACGGGGAGCTGGGACCAAAGCTCTGGTGTCAGTGATGCTTTGGTTTGGTTTATTGGGGTTTAACGTCCCAAAGCGACTCATGCTATGAGGGACGCCGTAGTGGAGGGCTCCGGAAATTTCGACCAACTGAGGTTCTTTAACGTACACTGACATCGCACAGTACATGGCCTCTAGAATTTCGCCTTCATCAAAACTGGACCGCCGCGGCCGGGTTCGAAACCGCGTCTTTCGGATACTTTAGTTAATGCCGTCGTGGAGAGCGGCGTCAGCTTAGCCAACATTCCTAGACTGGTTTCAGTTCCGTCGCTTCCTATAGACCAACATTTACAAAAAAAGCGTGGAGTTTATGCAGGCGGTTTCGATGTGGAGTGAAATTAGGTTTACAGCCCGTAGAAATACACGAAAGCAATTGTTTTCAAAGTAGTTTTCTGGATTCGCAGTGTACTTATGATTTCGACCCTTTGTGAAGAACAACTAAATTCACCCTAGAACAGGTTCTGAAAGTACAAACAGTCATTTCGAAAGCGATGTATATTTGAAACTGCTACAAATGGAATTGACTCCCGGCTCGGGGTACAGAACGGGAGCGCGGATTATTGAAAGACATATCTTCAAAGTATACTGAGCACACAAAACAAAGACGTGAAGGTACACACGACAAGAGCAGTTACTCGCGACGGAATTCACATGAAAGAGAACATATCTTATATGCCTTCAAGATGTGCTTCCTTTCATATGAACTCAGTCGCGAGTCTGTGCTTGTTGTGTGTTCCTTCACATTCTTGTTTTGTGCGCGCAGATTACTTTGAAGATATGTCTGACCGACTCGCCAACAACGCACTTTTAAACATTGCAAGAGATGTCAGCAAAATATTTACAAATATTTTTCTCGTTTGACAGAGTCCTCAGAGAGGTGGCTGCTTGTTAACCGTTGGCGAGTGCTTTGAAGCAGAATTTGACAAAGTATGGTAATACATTTCGAAGCAATCTTTGTAAAACGGCACTCTAAATGTGTGTTGTGAAGCCAAGCATACACCAAAAGGCGCCCCATCCTCTGGGTGTTCCCTGAATCTTCTTTCTTACAGAATCTGTTCTAGGATGAACTCGCGAGTTCTTCCCGAAAGGACAACATCATAGGTGCACTGTGAAATCAGAAAACTGCTTTGAAAGCTTTTGCTACCATGCACTCCGAAGTACGCTAAGCCTACTTTTCACTCCCAAGTTTTTCCGACAGTCTTTCCTTTCCAGCCGGCGATTTTAGCAGCAGTCCTGCGGAATGCTCGATTTGGCTCGTATTCCTCTATCTATTTGCAGACCTACCAATTCAAGGATTGCTCTGCCCGTGGTTGTTCGGCTTAATCTTTCGAGCTGTGAAATTCTGACAGCCTCCGCTATTTCATCCCAGGTATTGTGCGCTCCCATACAGAGGAGCTTCTCTGTGGAGGTGCTGATCGGCAAGCCCACGGCCCTCTTTATGCACCGTCGAATGAGCGAGTCTAGTTTCTTCCTCTCCTCAGCCATCTAATCATTCCCCCACTCCCTCGTAACATGCATCCCATATTAAACACTGAGAGGAGGGAGAAAAGAGCAGAAGCACTAATCAGACGCTTCGATCCGATAGACAGCAAGTCAGTTGCGTACGTGGACGCGGCAAGTGGCAAGTCGGGTGCGGCGGTCGCCTCAGTGGTCGACGGCTGCGGCTCCGCCGTATCGGCAGCAACCATTAGAAGCCGCAACACGAAAACAGCTGAAGAAGTTGCGATAGCTCTCGCTTGCGTAGGAACGGAAGCCAAGTTTGTGATTTGCGGTAGCAAAACGGCCATGTATAATTTTGGAAAGGGTAGGATCTTTCTGGAAGCGGCAAGAACTCTGGCTAGTAGGCGGCTAAACAGAAAAATTAGCCTGATTTGGACTGCCGCACACGCGTCTATTCCTGAATTAGCCCGAGCTCTCTACTTCTGGGTAGCTGTGAAGCCGCCCGACTGCCGGAACATGAACGAGCGTCTGCAAAATTATACGGAGATTATCGAAAATTATAGAGTACAGAGGACACTGGTGCCACCACCGGATAAAAGTTTAAACAATAGGGAGGCAATCGCTCGGCGGCGCCACCAAGCTGAGAACTTCGTAAAGCCGGTCTGGGCATATCATGTTCAGAGAGATGAGAAACAAAACGATAAGTGCAAGCACTGGGGGGCGAGAGGGGCCCTCGACTACATAATCTGGGAATGCGCTATCTGCCCAGGGGCTAAAACAAATATAAATTGTAGAGAAACCTGGGAAGCCCTGCTGCGGAGTGACGCCCCTGATCCACAGCAACAAGCCATCTGCCTGGCGGAAGAAGCCGCGAGGTGTCAAGACCTCTTTGCCTGCTTCTAATCGCGGAGGTCCCGGGTCCCGTCACCAAAGCCTGCGTGCCGGGGACGGGGCAGTAAAGGGGCCTCCTTATCTAGAGGAAAATAAAGTTGGTATCATCGTCATCCAGCCGGCGACAGCAGCGCGACCGCATCCTACTTACGTCACAGATCGGCGTATATCCGTCGCTCGCTGGCGTGGCTACCGTGGACGTTGCCGGAACTAGCGGCGCTGCAGTCGCGCTTTTCTACGTGTCTCGCGCATTATATGGAACGCCTCCGTAAAAACAGACGGTGCCGCACCCATACCTGCAGGTAAATCATTTTTTCCCGGCGAAAACAAGCAAAAATATGGCCTTGTTGATTTTTGTACATGGACAAAATACCACCCTGCTTAGCGGGCACAAGGGTACACAAAAGGGCATTGGGACGAAGGAGAGGATACTTGACGAGGCGCGCTTCGCCTTAGTACGTGTAGTGTATGTCCCATGACGTCCAAGAAGTTTAGTTGTTCATCTGTGTTCTTTCCGTCGGTTATCGCACTTAACAGCAATCGGATATGATGGCAGAACTGTTTCAGTGTACAAGCATCAGTGATCTTTGAGTCCCTTGGTCCATAATTTCTGAGCGCTGCATTCAGTGCCAGGGTGTTGGTATTTTTTTCTACTACGCGGCAGTTCTCCATGACGAACCGGGAAATCCCACTTTGTCGAGTGTCCATCAAGATTTGTCTTTAAATCTGCACAGGTATAGACCTGTCTCCTTCACGATTCTCTTAAGGTCGGTGGCAAAGGCTGAAGTTCTGAACAGCTGCTAGTGCAGCTTGCAGCCATTCACAATGCAGCTGCCACCTTCTTCTTGGAACAGCTGTTGAATTTATTAGAAGGCCTGCAGCAAGCTTTCAAGAGTAGATGACTCCAAACACCTTCCCTGTTATTTCATCGACTGTCGCGTCACAGTCACTAGGCCACCAAGAGTCACTGAAGATGTAATACTGGTATCGAAAGCGGCATCAACTCATTCAGAATTAATTCACATGAACGGCTCGTTTGAAGACAACGTAGGTCTATGCAAGGATCTCCGAACATGTAAGCCTGCACGAAAGCGCGCTTTTTGGGTGGCTTTCGCCTACGCTGCACATCAATTTGTTTTTGAAATCTGCTCCGGAATACAGGAGAGAGTCCAGAGGTGGAACTGGGCAGCACGCAGTTCCCGCGAGAAATTCGCACCTTTTGCCCGTTAACTACGTGTTTATAGTCCCTGATAATATGCGCATACTGAAAATGGCACTTACATACGTTAGACGCGCGGGAGACCTGTTCTCGCGACGCAATATCTGCCCCCTTTTTTAAACTGTCATCGCGAGGCGGTGTGAAAAAACGATCGCTGGCGTCGTTTCTGCTGCCACTTGTCCAGCCAGACGCAAAGCAGGATGGCATGTGTAACACTCGCTTGAAGTCACGAAGTGCACGGATTTCATCACAGTGAAGATTTCACAACGACAACGAGCACCATGCACGCAAAAATCAGCTTGAAAATCCGACCAGCTTGTCGTTACTGCAGCGAACGAAACTCCTGGGATAGCAGATGATGTAAAGAAGTTAATAGAAAACCTTTTTGACTGCAGTGCGACTAGTTTCCGCGATATCCACTTCAGCCACCTTCCGAGCGAGAGAGAGAGAGGGAAACTTTATTGTGAAAAAGGGATTCGGGGCATCCCCTGTCCGCACACCACCCCACTGCACTCAAGCGTTTATGTTCCTAAGGTCCATAACACTGGCGGCCCGGCCGGTGGCGATGGTCCGCACGGCCGGATCCTCCGAGCGCAGCAGTCTCCCAGTCCTCCAGGTCTTGAGGTACTGTAGGCCCAGTGGTGAAGGTCCGCCGAGCAGAGGAAGAAACTGTGGAGCGAAAAGCCGAATGGTTCTGAGCATAGGGCGCAGGCAGGAATGGGGAAATAGGGATGGCAGTGGGATATGGTAAGGGGTGAGGGGAGACTGTGTGTTTGTAGGCTGCGCCAGGATGTTGGGTGTTTTTTATCTAGGGAGGGGTGGGGCGTGGAGTACAGTTGGCGCGAAGGTCTGTAGGCCTGGGTCAGCTCGCTGAATGAGTGCATGCACTCCTTCGTGAATCCCTGATCCAAGGCCACCTGAGCCCGGTTTAAAGAATCTTTCAAGAACCGGAGTAAATAAGCACTCATATCACCACTAGGCACCCATATCGCATAGGCACCCATATCAGATCCACTTGGAGGGGTGGTGGTGCATCTGGCGAGCCCGGTATGCCAAAAGCAGCGACATGGACTCTGTCGCGCAAAATTTAGAGTCGATGCAGTTTTATAGTAAGTTAAAATGTACCGGGTTTCCATGCGGGTGATGGCAATTGCACTGGCGGCTTCCTCTGCTGCCTCTAGGGAGGTGTCTGGTGGGAGAGGGAGTGTGAGGAGGCCAGATGAGGAGGAGTCCACCACGGCTGCGGTCGCTTCATCACCCGTGCAGGTAGACTCCAGCCATACGGCGTTCGGCTCGTGCCCGTACTCTCGATGGAGTGCCTTCGCACGTGCTCTAGGGGGACGGATGTATATTGTTACAGATTATGGCGTACATCGTCCAAGAGAGCACTGCGCCCGAAGAAGGCAAAGCTCGGTGCGAGCGCACGGTGCGAGCGCCCTAGACATTTAAGACAATCGCCGCCGCCGATCGGGTTTTATCGTGGCTCCTGCATCCCTGGTGATTTCTGTTGGGCGGACCCGTCAGCCCGTAACATTTTTGGTGGCAGTGGTGGGTTGGCGATCACCCGCGCCCCGAAACAAGCGGCTGACGGGGCGGAGGACGGCGGCCTACGACAGGCTGCTGCGGCACACGGCGCGGCGGACGGCGCCGATGATCTCAGGCATTCCGACGGCCTGCCCCTTTCCCCGACGCTGGAAGCTGTCCTCCACGTTTCCCCCGATGACTGGGCCTCATAGAGGCTCGGACTGACGCGCTCCAGCGCGGCCTACGCCATACAGTGCCGGCCGACTCGAACCGTGGCGGTCCGGAGACTTCGCTACCCCGTGAACTCCACATCCGCGCCCGTCGGGCTGGCCTCGCAGTCCGACGTGGGGTGCACTGCACAGGTGCATTTCATCCGGTTTGCCCACTGGGGCTACTGCACTTACCAACCTTTGATCGCAGTGCCTCTTGGGAGACCTACAAGCTCCAGGTGGACACCATCGCAGCGGCGAAAGGATATCATTAACCCCCGTTTGTTCCCTCACCCACTTCGCTCTCTTCCGATCTCTTAACGTTACACCTATCATTTTTCTTTCCACAGCTCGCTACGTTGTCCTTAACTTAAGCTGAACCCTCTCTGTTAGCCTCCACGTTTCTGCCCGATACGTTAGTACCGGTAAGATACAGCTGTTGTATACTTTTCTCTTGAGGGATATTGGCAAACTGTCATTCATGATTTTAGAGAACTTGCCATATGCGCTCCACGCCATTCTAATTCTTCTAGTTATTTCCCTCTCATGACCCGGGTCAGCGGTCACTACCTGCCCTAAGTAGATATATTCTCTTACTACTTCCAGTACCTCGCTATCATTACCGAACTGCTGTTCCCTTGCTAGACCGTTGAACATTTCTTTGGTTTTTTGCTTGTTAATTTTTAACCCACCGTTCTCCTCTGCCTGTCTAACTCACTGATCAAGCTTTGCAGTTCATGTATTGAGTGGCTTAGCTAACCAATGTCATCAGCGAATCGCAAATTACTTAGACATTCTTCATTAACTCTTCTCCCTAACTGTTCTCATTTCAGGCCCCGGAATACCTCCTGTAAACAGGCGGTGAATAGCATTGCCTGACACCTTTCCTTTTTGCAATTTTATTGCTGACTTTACAGAGGACTATGGTAGCTGTGCAAGCATTATAAATATCTTCCAATATTTTCAAATAACACTCTTCTGCACCCTGATTCCAAAATGCCTGCATGACAGATGAGGTTTCCACTGAGTTAAATGCTTTCTCGTAACCAATGAAGGCTATATATAGGGGTTAGTTATATTCTTCGCATTTCTCTATCACCTGATTGATTGCGTGAATATGGTCTATTGTCGAGTATCCTTTACGAAAGCCTGCCTGATCATTTGGTTGTTTGAAGTCTAGGGTTGTTCTGGCTCTATTAGTCATTACCTTAGTGAATACCTTGTAGGCAACTGACCGTAAGCTGATCGGTCTTTAATTCTTCAAGTCCTTGACTTCTCCCTTCTTATGAATTCAGATAATGCTAGCGTTCTTCCAAGCTCCTGGTCCGCTCGAGGTCACAAGGTATTGCGTATACAATGTGGCTAGTTTTTCTAGACAATATCTCCTGCGACTTTCAACAAATCTGCTGTTATCTGATCCTCACCAGCTGCTTTCCCTCTTTGCATTGCTACTGAGGCTTTCTTTATTTCCTCCTCCTTTACTGGTGGGATGTCCTATTGCTGTGCTCGACTGCCTCTCTTAGTAATGTTCTGATTACATTCGTTACTGTATAGATTTGTGTAAAACGCTTCGGCTACTTTAACTATCTTATCCATATTGCTAATAACATTGCCCTCTTTGTCTCTTAGCGCATACATCTGGTTTTTACCTATACCTAGTTTTCTCTTCACTGCTTTTAGGCTACCTCCATTCTTTAGAGCATGCTCGATTTTCTCCATCGTAAACTTCCTTATGCCAGCTACCTTGCGCTTATTTATGAACTTCGATGGCTCTGATAGTTCTGTTCTGTCTGTGGAGTTAGACGTCCTCATGCTTTGGCGTTTCTTAATCAGATGTTTACTCTCCTGAGATAGCCGGAATTCTGTAGAGCCATACTACCACGTACGTCTGCGGCACACTCCGTAACGATAGCTATGAGATTATCGTTCATTGTTTCAACATTACGGTCGTCTTCTTCAGTTAAAGAGGAAAATCTGTTCTGCAGCGAAATCCTGAATTCCTCTACTTTCCCTCTTGACGCTAACTCGTTAATAGCCTTTCGCTTCACCAGTTTCCTCCGTTCCCTCTTCAAATCTAAGCTAACAGGAGACCTTACCATTCTGTGGTCGCTACAACGGGCCTTTCCGAGGACTTCCACATCCTCTACGATGCGAGGGTGGGCGCACAGTATGAAGTCTATTACATTTTTAGTCTCACCATTCGGGCTCTTCCCCGTCCACTTCCTGTTTGCTCATTTGCTGAAGAAGGTATTAATGATCTGTAAATTATTTCTATCTGCGAACTGTACTAATAACTCTCCCTTGCTATTCCTAGAACCTATCTCATAGTCGCCTACCGCCTGGTCTCCAGCCTGCTTCCTGCCTATCTTCGCATTGAAGCCGCCCATCAGTACAGAGTACTGTGATTTTACTTTGGTCATTGCTGATTCCACATCTTTATAGAAGCATTCAACGACCTGGTCATCATGGCTTGATGTAGGCGCGTAGGCCTGCACCACCTTCGCCTTGTACCTCCTATTAAGCCTAATTACGATAGCTGCCACCCTCTTGGTAATGCTATAACCTCTCTATGTTGTTAGGTGTATCCTGATTGATGAGGAATTCCACCCCTAGTTGCCGTCTGTCTGCTTATCCACGATAACACAGTACGTGCTCTACCTTTAGGATAATATACGCCCCATCTGTCTTCCTAACCTAATTAAGCCCTGTGACAACCCGTTTAATACCCGCTAATTCCCCCAACAGCATGCTAAGCTGCCCTCACAGGATAAGGTTCTAGCGTTAAACGGTGCCATGTTCAGTTTTCAATGGAGGATTGTCCGGAGACAGAGATTCTTAGCACGCTCTGCTGCGTCACAGGTGTGACCGCCTCCTCGTTCAGTTGCTCCGTAGCCGCTGGGGCCTGAGGGCCGAGGTTTAATTGGTTTGTTCATAGAAGGTTGCTGCCAATTACTACACCAGCGTGGCCAAATCCTGTTCTGGTGAGGAAGTGCGTTGTCGGTTCTGCTCACCGAGATTAGGCCGCACTCCAGGCCTGGGTATGCAATTCCATCAACACGCGGATGTTTTTTTGTCGTTAAACTCCCATAATCCCATCGAAAGAAATCATACGAGACACATTTGAAATAATACGAGATTTTTCGATAGGGAACTTCGCTGAAACCGTTCTGCTTTTGCTGCTTTCCGTACTCTCACTATTTCTTGCTATACCTTCCTTTATGCCTCGCTGGTGTCGTGTTCTTTTCTATCGATAGTCCGCCCACACTTACTCTTCCGCATTTTCGGGCTGTTCTTAACTTGTTTATGCTTACTGTTGCGCAATATGGTAGCAATAACGCTAATAACTTCAAATCCGGAAAAGAAATTGATTTTTTTTTCTATTTGAAAGACGCACTGAAGATGGCTTAAATCATTATGAAGTGTCACGAACAACTTTCAAAGATATAGTCATGGAATTGAAATTGAAATTGAAATCTTATTCCGTAACAGAAAAGGAATGTTGCGAGGAGGGCAGGTAAAAAGCTGAAAAAAAAAGCTCGAGGAGTCCTGACCTCCCAGCATACACAGTAGCGCAGCAGCGTGCGGCGAAGGCGTACATATGTCAACATCAAAGCGAGGAAAAAAAAAATGTAAACAGGTTATACAAACCAGGTACGCAATTTCTGTGAGGAAATCGCGGAAATGTCATTATTTGTTTCAATAGAAAGATTATTTAAAACCGTCGGCAATGAGTATTTCAACATCTGTTTCCCGTAGTTAGTCCGGCATTTGGTGACATCCAGGGTTCCAAATAACGTACGTTATAGGTGGTGGTGTTTATCTTCAATCCTGCTAGGTTAGTTAATGCATCATTATTCTTTAGTATTCCCTGTTTATAAAGGTGGGCTAGTTTGTAATTGTTTAGTGATGTAACAGGAACGGCCGCCGCGGTGGCTCAGCGGTTATGGTGCTCGGCTGCTGACCCGAAAGACGCGGGTTCGATCCCGGCCGCGGCGGCTAGAATTTCTTTGGAGGAGAAATTCTAGAGGCCCGTGTACTGTGCGATGTCAGTGCACATTAAAGAACCCCAGGTGGCCGAAATTTCCGGAGCCCTCCACTACGGCGTCTCTCATAGCCTTAGTCGCTTTGGGACGTTAAACCCCATAAAACCAAAACCAAAACCAAACAGGAACGATATTGTGTTTTTTAAATAGGTCTGCAGTACGGGAGCGATACGGAATAAAATACGAAGTGGGCATTGGCGTGGTCGGAAGCGCTTGTGCCAGGCCATGTCATGTCGTACCTTATTCATCGGCTTGCCGTCACATATTTGGTGTGACGTGCTGGTAATTATCGCCATCCAGGTCCTGGAGCTTCGGCGTCCTGCGTGTGCTGTGGTCGTCGGCCGTGTGTTCCTGGTCCGCACCGCCTGGCATTACCCCAGCCCTCTTGACCTGAACCGATCTCTGTGTTCGCCCCAGTCCCGTCCCCAGCCCCGTCCCCAGCCCCGTCCCCATCCCGGACTAGAAGACACGATGAAATAATGGTGCCGCCATGACTAAACCCTACAACCCCACCGATCCGAAACACGTGAGCACACAGCCCCCCGCCCATGCCGTTTGATGCTCCAACGGGCCTCGGCCGTCGGCTCCATGTGACCTGTGACCCGGAAGCTTCGTGGGCCAGGGCTCATCCGATCATCATCTCATCTTCCGTGGCGGCAAGCCCTTCACATTCTTTTCTCTGTACATCTCTTCTGCCATGGCCATCACGTCCTGTGTTTCATCGCTGCTGCTGTTCTAGTTCGCGCGATCGGGACGATCGCTTGGTGTCCCCGGTTCGTGTCGCAGACTAGAAGACGACGAAATAGGCAGTGGTATGGGCGGGAGAGCTGGTGTCGGGCCGTCCGCCATAAAATCCTGCCAGAGCTATCTGCTTGCCGTCACGTAACAATATGGACAACGTCCGCTGAACCATCAGTGGCGTACGTAAGTGGAAATAAGTGGCTGGGGGGGCGCCAACTGACAAAGCCCTTCTGATGTTGAGACCGGCACTGTGGGTCCGGCGGTCTTGACACTAGAAGTGCTTTGTCAGGTGGCGCCTCCACGCATAGTGGCACGGGTCAGAACTTGAAAGGGGGGCGGGGGGGGGGGGGAGGTGTCTTACTTTTGTTCACGATGGTACGAGTAATTGTCATTCGGACCGGAATGAAACGCAAACCCTCGTTTGCAACAATTTTGTACTTTGCAGCAAGGTATTTCTTTAACACAGGTTGATGAATATGTACAAAGTCGATCATACTTGACTAGAGCGCTCGAGCGGTGCCGTCCGGTGGAAGGTATTAACTTTCACTGATAATACTTGCGCTGTGGAGAAGCATAATAGACATGTGGAGAAGCATAATAGACATGTGCATCACACAGGCACCAGCGCCTTACCCCCAGCAAAGCAGCTGCGATAAGATTTAACTTCATTTGCTCCCTAGCACACCACTCAGGCGCTCTAGACAAGTGTGATCGACTCTGTACTATCAGGGACAAAGGGCTATACACCACGCAGTGGGAGCCGAAAGAAAGGAAAACTGCGGCATTTTGGCGAGCTAAAGCACGAAACATTGAAACGAGCCAAGCGAAATGCCTGCTGATAATAAAGGTCACGCACTGGCTGTCTCGATCCCAGATGCCGCCTGTAGATGGCATTGCAACGCAGTTTTGCGTTGCTCCGGCTCCCGCCGCTTGGAGTATGCATACACTTTTGTCCCCGATAGCACATCCTTCCAGGTTTTTAACATGAACACGCGAGCGTCGACCTCCGAGTTGACAGGCGCCGCATACTGAGCACAGAGCTGAAATGTGCGAGAACAGGCGCGTATGCGACATGAGTAGGCCAATGGAAGTATCCTGTGCTATGCTGTTTCGAGAGACTGACCCACCTCGTTTCTTCGATAACCATATCATCTTTTTCTTTTTTCTTTTATTTATGAATGCGGCCATCAAGTTATAGATAAAACGGCCAGGTAGTAGCGTACTTGCAACCACATCTAATGGCATTATTTGGCTCAATACTCCATAATATTGCTGCTACAGGAAGGAAGGCGGTACTGATGCCTTTTCTAAACGCTTCTCAGCGGCGAGGAAAAAACAAAAGGAAGGCGGTTGGGCCCGTTATCTGGAACAGCCTATCAGAGGGCAATTGCACCGGTCTGTTCATTGCGCGCATGCGCATATTCTCGCACATTTCGCCGCTGTGCTCCGTGATAAGGCGGTAATCGACTCGGCAGTCGACGCTTGCAAGTGAATGCTAAAAAACTGGAATGGCGTACTCCACTATACCTTTCACCCAGAAACATGAACCAGGCTAGTTATACACTGCAGCTGAAAGTACGCACGTAAAATATTCAGTTTTCTTAAGAGGTTCTTTTCGCGTTTCATTCCGGCCTGACTGCACATCGTACCATGTTGCTGAGTCTTCAAAGCAACGGACGTAAATTACTGTAGTTGTTTGAGTGACGACAGCCGGCCGTACGTGACAGAGCTACACCCACTGGGTTTTTTACTGCAATAGCAGTGCCAGTGCCACTTGCGAAAAATGGTGGCATTGTATGTGTGAAGACTTCGCCCTCCGTAAGCATCATCTACCAGCCACCTCTCTACCGCAACCCTTAGCTGGGGGGCTGCCAACCCAAGCGTCGCCACCTTTGCTCCACATCCCCACTCAACTATACTTTCCGGAAGCGCCCCCCCCCCCCCCCCTTACAACCTACCTGCCTGCACCCTCCACAACCCACCACCCAACGCCACCACCCAGCAGCAACCCACGGAGAAGAGGAACGAAAAAGCAACGGCGAAATGAAATTCAGAGAAGAGGGGGAGAGCCAGCTGCCCTTCAGAAGGCACCACCCACTAGCACCTCCACCCATCACCTTCGATGCACCCCATCACCATCCTGCAGAAACGTCACTCACCAACTTCCACCGCCTTCACCCTGCAGAAAAATGCTGTCGCATGTGAGAAGCCTCGGCTTAGAGTAAGATCATTATAAAGAATGAAAGCATCAAAGCGATAATCGAAAGTAAGTGCAAATGCGGTCGCAGCTTTCTAGCGTATGATTTAGACAGTCCTGTCAATGTTTTTGTTTTATTTAAATTCGTCGAGAAATAGCACACTCAAGCTAGTCTAGCAGTCTAGCCTTAACGATAGAATGCGATAGCGTTAATAGGTCCCTTTACCTGCCTGGTGTCCTCCTTGGATGTCACTTCGCAGACACGGACACTGTTGTTTATTTTATTCCACTATATTTTCATTTTTTTTATTTGCCACAAGACAAACACACAGCCCACCCTTCAACCGAGTCGAACGAACGTTCCTCGGGGAAAGAGGGGTAGCAGTACATGTGCCCGCTTGACCATTTTCCGTTTCAGCTCAGTTGGTTATCTTCAGAGGCAATACGTATTGGTGGTGAAATGACGTCATGGCGTGGTAGACCATTGATGGGTGGTGTAGTGACGATATCACTGCACTGATGTGTGATCGTTGTGCGATGTTTGAATCAACCACGCGAGGTCATGTTGCTATAACGTCACGACCCTTTTGACCAACCACGATTTTCTCGACACGCCAACGACAACAATGGCGGTATCTGCCATGATCGGGACCCTTACTGCAATCGGAATAAAACTCGCACCACGTGTATGAATTGTGCGTGGTATGCTCGAATTAATTTACTTCATTTTTTTCTGCAAAACTTCGCCAAATAAGTAGATTTTCTTTAGCAGCTTCCTAGCTGCGGACATATTTATCGTCACTATCAAAAGGCGGAACAGATCGATAAATATTCGTGATTATTATTTGTCACTATATTAGGGCTCGCAAAAATTAGCTAGCGACAGGATAAGTTGTGTAAAAAAGCGGAAATAGGGCATAGTTTGCAAACTCCGCTTCTTAAATTTTCGTGCGCCACAACTGCTGTCTAATTGAGCGTACTTCTAAGCGCCAGTGGTGTTGGCCATTAAGCAAAGAAAAAAATTTAAACGAACTTACGTTTATATTGAATAAGTTAATTTATTGGAAGTCCTGAGTTGCGTTATTTTCTTTATCCCCTCCTTCCCCAATCTTACACGACGCTGCTGTATCTGGAAGTAGATAAATAAAAATCATTACGAGTCGAGTTGGTTTAAGACCGTGCTGAGGCATCTCAAAACACGGGAATTTTTAAAATTCTCATCCCTTTGCCTTCGTCAAAACGTGTCCCTGGCTGCAGATATCTAACCGGCGTCCTCACTGATGCGAGTACTACGTCACAGCTGTTAACAGACATTGGCTGCTTTGTATGCATTGATAAAAATGAAGCAGTAACTTACACGGCCGGAGCACAAGCTACGGTTATACCATCCGGTGCTGTCACGAGAGACAGAAAGGATTGTGCACGGACCACCGCCTACTTTTTACAAAGCTATTTTAGCGTCGCTGCTCTGAACACCTGGAACCGAGTTGGGCGCTGACCTTCAAACTGACTGAAGCCGGCCGAATTCAGCAGTAAGAGGTGAGTACCACAGTTCAACGAAAATAACCGTAACCTTCTTCAAGAGCAGCCGACTTACAAGAGGTCGCAGCCATGCGAATTGTAGCGGCTTTGCATCGTGAATGAAGCGGTCAAACTTGATCCGACCATTTTTTTTTTCGACAAAGCATGAACATGTAGGCAGACAATTTGCAAGGTTCCGCGCATCGACAGGGTGGTGGAACTGGAAGCGACCCGCCGAGTAAAACGAAACGTTCGGTATACTGAGAATGTGCAGGCTGCCGCAAACAGAACTGCGAATTTGAAATGCTGAAAGATCGTTTCTGGCTACCAAGGAATTCAGAATCCTTGGGTCTTGTGACGCTTAGCTCATAAAAGAATCTCCTGCACAGCAACTGAATCCAGGTCAGATTTAGCTCATAAAAGAATCTCCTGCACAGCAACTGAATCCAGGTCAGATTTAAAACAGTGAGGACGCAAAAAAAAAAAAAGCTAGCCTAAGGGTCAGTCAAGTGCTACGCGACCAAATATAGATAGAAAGGCTTACAGTCGTTCGGGCTCAATGAAGCCAAGGCGGTAATTACAATGTGTTGCCGGATTTGGATGCAGATCACAGCCTCAATTTTATCGCGACACTAGTGTCTACGCGTTCTCTACAATATTAAAACAATTTCAGGCTGCATGTGCAGCCAGCCATGAATACCGTTTTAGCGGCGCACAACACGTTTCATGCCAAACGCCTGCCTTGCCGCAGCACGAATATGCATGCAACACCATGTCAAACTTTGCACCAGCATAGAAAACGAAGGACACGCACAACAGAGCCACTGGACATTAACTAGTTCATTACTGCAAAAAGATGCTTATACCGAAATACAAAGCGGGAGTTAAAAAAAAAATGATTGCAACAAGAATGAGAGCGCACCTATCCACCGCGTGAACAGGCATCCAAGTAAGCAATTTTATTGCGTGAAAAACTAGGCCTCTAATTATCTCCCTTCTGCCTACTACATATAAGTAAACTAGTGACTGTCCTATGTACCTCCTCTGCATTCGTCTTCTTATTTGATTTCGTTTGATGGGGTTTAACTTCGAAAAGCGACTCAGGCTACGAGGGAGGCCGTAGTGGTAAGCTCCGGATGATTTCGACCGAATTGGGTTCTTTAATGGGCACATACGTCGCACAGTACACGGGCATCCAGCATTTTGCCTCCATTGAAATGCGACCGCCGTGACAGGGTTGAAACCAGGGTATTCTGGCTCAGTCGCCGAGCGCGCTAACCGCTGAGGCACCACTGCGGCTTTCTTCGTTGTCGATACTGGTGGCAAGATTAACATGATAAATTACTTACTGGCCCTACTTTCTGTATTACCCGACGCAGATGCAAACTAGGCATGGAGATAGTTTTCTTTATTTGAGCAGTACCTTTCAATTTATATTTACGAATTTTTGAGTCTTATTCGTGCGCAGAATTAGTTTCGGGAATGCTTATAACGCTGGAGTCCTAATATGCCGGTTTCTGTGCGCAGTTCGCGAAGCACAGATTAGCCGCCGCATTGGCTTAATGCTTATGGATGTCTGGTGTTTTGACGAAGGCGTGAATGACATCTCGTTCACGGTGGCTGAATTTTTATTGTTTTATTTATGTATCACAATACCCATAGCGTCAATTTTTTCATGGCATTACAGTTTGGGGAAGGGCGGGGGTGGGGGGGGGGGAGATGTCGCAAAGAACAGTTCAGGGGAAACTTTATGTGCCCATATATGAACGCTGAAAACAAGATGTCACTTTTTCTTGTGCAAAAATTCATATACTTCTGCAACGAATCACAAAAAGTGACAATGAAGCAAAGCTAAACACCAAGTCGCCTGTGTGCGGTGCTATAAGATGGGAATTAAAGAACCCCACAGGGCTGAAATTAATCCGAAGTCCAGCATTACGGCGCATTTCATAGCTCATCGGCAGGTTTCAGGCGTTAAATGCATATTTATTATACCACCACTCAAGAACGTGCCTGCCCGTGTTCTTTCTAGTGTTGTCGCACTGACGCTATTTACTTTGAGGTCATGCGCATTGAAACATAAGTCAGGTAAATCAGCACATCTCATTACGAAAATTTGTTAGCCTGCCGGTGCAGATATGGTCATGTGCATGTGCACACTTCCTTGAAAATTCCCCGCCCTCACCCTGAATTACAAAAAAAAAAAAACACTCGAAGAGCTTATCTTCTGAGAAGATGTCACAGAAGTTGTCATTTATAACCAGTGGCTTTTTCATTTTATGAAACACTTTCGCTTAATATGACTAAAAGGTTCGCTTCGCAGTGAAATGACGATATGATCGCGCTTCAGAGTGTTTCAGACTGTTTTAGCCGAAAGCGCACATAAATACTTCTACAGAAGAGGCTACACGATGATGATTGCGTCGTATACCGCGCCATAACTAACCAAGACGACACGTGCACCCTCCAACAAGAGCTAACCGCTATCTCGCTTTGGTGTGAAGCGTGGCTCATGCCTTTAAACACGACCAAATGTAAAGTCATGACATTTTCCCGCCTTCGCAACCAGATTAAGACTACCTACTGCCTCAACTCTACCCCCGTTGCCTACGCATCATCGCGCGAATATCTTGGCCTGCACATGACACTATCGATATCATGGATCGCACATGGTGAAACCATTTGCTCCGAAGCCTCACGCGTTCTGGGCTATATGCGGCGTACTTCTGCGACTCATCCCGAGATATTAAAAAAACTAGCATATCTCACTTTCGTCAGACCAAAGCTTGAATACGCATCAGCCATCTGGAACACGTCAGAATCATACCTCGCCGCAAACCTCGAAGTCATTCAAAACCGCGCAGCACGATTTATCACCTCGAACTGTTCATGACATTTCAGCGTCACCTGAATGAAAAGAGACCTCAATTTGCCGTCCCTCGCATCACGGCGCACCATATCTCGTTTGTGCCTTCACACACTTTAGTATCACCCACGGTGCAGACATGAGCTGCTAACAACACCACTAAGATCTTCCCGTTTAAGCCACATCCAGTCTCTAGCACGAATTTCCACCCGCACCCTTGCAATGAGTAGCTCTTTTTTCCCTGATGAAATAGTCTTATGGAATTCCTTACCCGAAACATAGTCGAATGCACAGGTAGAACTCAATTCCGTAATAAGCTAGAACTTCAGCCATCCTGAATAGACTGCACCCTTTGCATTCTTTTGTTACTTCGTTTAGTTGGATTTCTGCGCCTTAGAGTAATTTTTGTTTCTCTTGCGTTTGCTTGTTCGCTGTTATTTTCACTTATATGTATTTCTGCATTTTTTACTGTATCTTTTCTTCTTGTTTCTGTTTGCCTTCGTTGTATTCTATATCTTTCTGCTCCCCTTTTTCCATGTTCATGAAATATACATCATGTTAATTGGCCTCTTCCTTATGTAATGCCCTCGGGCCCTTAAAGACAAAATAAAGGAAATGAAATAAAAAAAGAACTTCAACTGCCATGATTACATCTTACAAATTGAGTTAAAAACCTGTACACCGTGCTGAGGTCTGTGGCTGAACTAAATCCGGACATCTCGACACAGTTTCTATAAATTATGAAAAAAAAAAAATTAAAATAAAGGATACTTCTTAGTGTGCTTTTTGTTTGGGAGTATGGTTATGCATACTCTTTTCATGTTGCAGGCAGCCGAGAAGGTCAGATTTTACAACCACTAAAGCTTCCTATCTGCCGTGGTGCGCACTAATCAGTGCATTACGCCCAGTGCATGGCCGCAGTTCGTCGCCCAGACATGAGCAAACGTTTGGATTCTTCAGGGGTTGTGAGAATCTTGCCAGACAAGACCAGTGGCATTCTAGCAAATATGGCACAGGCAACCCGTCCTGTAGAGTTGATCATATGTGGATGTTACTGTCTTAAGAAAGAGGCAATGGAGAACGGCTTAACGATTGAAACAACGGATGACGGTCGTCTCGCTGGCTACCACGTATCCGCTGAAGCCTGTTTGACTGCAGGGAAACTACTTTGAAAGTCAGACTTTGGTTTGTTGTTGCTAGCAAAATTACGCATTCTGAGGGCAAGCGCTGAACCTCCTGTGCTTGGAGGTCCCCCGCTCTGAGCTCGGCCGTTCTGCCCGTGAGAAAGTCTTTGATGTAACTGTATGATCTCTCTCCCATGTTGAGTTTCGAGACAAGGGATAGGATCGCCGAGTGCTTCACCTTGTGGAAGGCGTTCCCAGTATCGCTTTGTTGTCGCCGGTGTTGCCGTCGATGATCTGGTCCTTGAGTTGTATCATTACGACTTGGGTACTGAGGTGTTGCCTGAAGCTGATGATCATTTCCTGGTAGAGTTCTTTCTCTAGGTGTTCTTGACACCTGTAGAGCAGGACGTGCTCCAACACCTTACCCACGCAGGACATGGGCGATATGGGTCGGAGGGTGTCCGTGTCGGGTGGCTTTCCCTGCTTGGGAATGAAGGTGTTCTTGGCGTTCTTCCACTGCGTCGGCAGCGTTTCCGTTTTCCAGCATTTGTTCTACACTGCAAACCGAAAAACACCCGGATAGGAGTAAATGGCTCATCGCGTAGCGCACTCCCGAAAAGGGGTTTTTATACTCCTCAGAATAGGAGTATATCGTCTACTCCTCTGCTTGAAGGGGTACTTTCGGAGTGCTAGAAGGAGTAAAGTGTTACCGCTCTGCAGACGGGAGTTTATTTAGGAGTAAAGTTGTGATCACAAAGGAGTTAGCATGGCAATTAATAGAAGTATTATATACTCCTTTGCAGCTACTTTTATAGTACATTTCAGGAGTACGTGCCTGTTCCTTTTAAGTAGTTTTGACAGGAAATTTTTCTTACTATAGGGTTACATTTATGATTCCCAGACGAGTATATTACTTCACTTGATGCGGAAGCCGATTTGAAATAAAGTATTCGTATGGAAGGCTCATTTTAGAGCTTGATATTCCAGGATAAATGCGTCGATGAACTTACAGTGATTTATTTCAAACAATATTTTATTGGGTACAAAACATTTGAGACATGTGTTCGGCAGCTTGCTTTCGACGGTTACAGAGAACCTACGTCTTGGCCCCAGTAGAAAAGAAGAGTGCCTTAACCCACGCTGTCTTTGGGTACATAATTTAAATACCCAAAGGAATGAAAATAGAGATGCCACACTTGAAAGCAAGGAGGGAACCTTGAAATGCTTCGCTGTCAACATACAGGCTCCTTCTGAAAGAAAGATTAGAAAAAAAAATGCATCAGAGGAATTGCACCTCTAAGCTTGAAGTATGACGTGCTTCAAGTGTAGAAGTCAACGTCCCAAAGCCGTTCAGAGTGCACTTTTAAATAAAGTAGGTATTATTGAAGTTTAAACGTTTTTCATGACTAAAGATTAGCTAGTAGAACATAGTAGGTAATCAACTAGCTAATACATACCTGTACCCTGTCGGATGACAGCGGCTAAACGCGGTTTTCAGGGAATCACAAATTCCAGAGAGCCGCTTTCGTAAACGTTAAGGCAATACGGCGAATGGGAAGCAGCATCGATAGGGAACATTTTTTCCGCAAAGCATAAAACTGAAAAAAATAAAATGGTCTTACTGAGGCACTTGCGCATTCGCGCTGCCTTTGGCTGCGTTCCTGCACCGAAAGAGGCCTCGAGATATAATTTTTTTTTTACTTGTCAGAGGTTCCTCATGCTTTTCAGGCACCATATCAGAACCAATTACTGAAATCAAAACATGCAAACAAAAGAGAGCGCTTTGCATACACGCAGCGGAAGCTTACATGCAATTTCCTTGATGGGAGAGCCCGCAGCTACGCATTTTCAGGACGTCGTCATTCTGTGTATAGGTCAAAGGCAGGGCAAGGGTGACTGACATAGCAGGCATTGTTAGGAATAGAAAGCTACCACCAGACCCACCCTCCCGCCGCCACCTGTCTTCTGTTAAGCTTTGCCCTCACATTCGTGGCCAGGGTTCAAAAGAAAACATTCTACACAGGCCTATCTGGCTGGGAAAGGAATATACTTTCGGGAAAGAACGCCAACCGAAAAAAAAAATATGTTTCGGAATCTTCTTGGTTCTTTCAGCAGGTGTGACTGCGAGTGAGCCACAGCTTGCCTTTTTTTAAGCCTTCGGTTAGTCATCCGCCGGGTCACTGATCGTAGACAGTTGATGCAAGGATAGTTCCCTCGAAGTCAGTCTTGTCAACCCGCGCTTCCTTCCTTGTTCATTTGTTTGGCATCCGCTTTGTGCTGCTTCAGTTTTTCTGGGAAATGCTTGCTTTCGCCAATGTACTATGTCCAGCACGAGCAGGGGATCTTGTACACTGGCGTATGCTTTATTCTTTTTCTTTCGCTGCCTTCCTGGGATCAGCAGTCTGAACCGGAACGCTTGCCTCCACGAGTTTCACATAATGGAATGTGTTCGGAAACTGCACGCGAAGTGGAAACTTCTTTTAACATTTTTCAAATGCAAAGAGCTTACAAGATACCACATTTTGGAACTAGACGCCTAACCACCCAGAAAAGGCAGCGTTCAGTATGGTTGAAACCTCATGTCCGCTGCCGAAAATCGCTGCAACGTTAAGATGCCACCAACTCGGAAAATGTAACAGTTTAGCTAATCTCCGTGAGCGCTAAGGCGTCGCCATGTCCTGTGCTATGACTGAAAAGAATAAAATCGCTTGCATTGTTTGCATAACAAGGCCCTCTTAAAACACAGGAAAGGAAGCAACCGATTAGGGCAGGGTTCTCAGCACTGTTCGTAATAACGTGACAAAAATTCACAGACCCCAAGGCTGTGCATTTTCACCTGTCATTGCCTGTACAGCTTTTCCATATTCATGGGGCGCGAACGCATGAAGAAAATTTGGTCCCTAGAAGAACTGACCGTACTTCCAGCTGTACATGTTAGCGTAACAGCCACGACTGCAGTGCCACACTCTTTTTTTCAGCCGCATGCAACAACAAATTTCTCAGATACTTACTTCATGCCTGCTGTGTGAGTTGGCTCCACCGGACCACAATGAAGCCTTTGCTGTTTTGCTGTTCTCGTTAAGTCTTTCATCTCGGCGCACCCGTGGTTCACAGCAAGTCTACGCACACTGAAAAGGGAGCGGCGTTAAGTGCATGCGCGTCTATGGCATCAAAGGAGAGTTTAATACTGCTTACCAGAACACACGACGATGATAATCCGGTCTTTAGTATTCTTGCAATACAGCGAAAGAACGAGGGGCCGACGATGTCGAGAAAACTGGTGCGTCACACACACATCGCCATGTCGGCGCGGCGAAACGGCAGCAGCCAACACTTGTATGCTGCGTAGACAATGAATGACTAGCCGCTGCTTCTGCACATATTGCTGGCTTGAGTGAGACGTTCATTGCAGCACGTTGCTGCTAAGGTCGATGATGTCCAGTCTTACGTCACGACAAGAGCGCGCAAAGGAGCGGGTGGCAAACTGGCGGCTTCGGGGAGGTCGACGCGTCACACACCGCCATGTTGGCTCGGCTGAGCTCGGCTGGCTAAGCCTCTCGCAGACTGCCGTCGCAGGCGATGCAACACCAAGCGTTCTCCGAATACACTGGGGGCTTCACAGGCACTGTCTGTGGCGCACATTGGTGCGCGAGGTTGCGGCGATCCGGTCTCTTGTAACATGACAAACGTGCGTCAAGCAGCAAAAGCAGAGGCGAGCAGGCAGCGACGACAGAGCCGGCGTCGTCACCTGCAAGTGCAGCGAACCGGCAGCTGCCACTAGGCGGCGGGCAGACACTAAGGAGTGCATAAAGGGCCTGAAGGAGTATTGAAGCCGACATACTCCTGCTTGGAAAAGTAGTAAAATCATGTAAATGCTTTATTTTACTCCCCGATTTCGCGACGGCAGTAAAAAAGGAGGATTTCCTCTTTTTTACAACTTAAAGTCGATTGCGCAATTTTCAAAAAGGAGTTTAAAAGCGGACACTAGCCATTTATACTCCTATTTGGGCTTATTTGTGTTTACAGTGTAGTAGTTCGTGAGTCTTTCGATGGATTTGTAGTCGAGGTTCTTGGGTGCCTTGTTGGTGATGCAGTCTGGTCCGGCCGCCGACCTATTGTTGAGGTCCGGCAGCGCCGTGAGAATCTCTTCTACGTCTATGTTTCTGTCGATACGCTCGTTGGGCAGCCCCCCTCCCCCCGGCACTTCGTGGGCGTAGTCGGCAGTTATCTGTCGCTGATGCGCACCGTCACCTTATCGGTTCCGTGTTTAGTGACTTCTACATTGATGAGTTTCGACAGTCGGTCTCTTTGGTGTGACTTAGTTTCGTCGAGCAGATGCTTAAGCAAGTTTCATGTTTTCCTGTTGTTCATCTCGCCGTTTGTGGTGTCGCATATCTCGTTCCACTGTTTCGCGCATAGCGTGCGACAGTGTTCCTGGATTGCTCTGTTGAGTTCTGCGACTTTCTTTCGTAGCCTGCGATTGAAGCGTTGCTTTTTCCATCTCTTGAGAATGGACTGCTTGGCCTCGATGAGGTAGGACAGTCGGCTGTCCATTCTGTTCGCTTATAGGTCTATTTATATATGTCTTAGATTGAGTTGCGAACTTCATTTTAAGGCGAAAGTCTTTAATAACTCATACTGTCGTCCGTTAAGAAAGCGTGTCACACGCGTTTAACTTGGGAACTAAACAAGATAGAAGAAAACCAATAGTTGCTTCAGATAGAGGAAGAAAACTGAACCTAAAAGCCAAGTCAGTGACTGCAGATTAATTAGTTAATTAATTATAGGTAAAAATGTCGAAATATCACGGACGTCGATATAGCCACGAGAACGGTGTGACGTCACATCCACCGGAAGTCGTCACGGCATAGAGAAAATTGGCACAGAATGGTCGGAAAACGTCTGATTTGTGTCAAATTAGATGAAAAAATGTGCAGTTAAGCACAATTAACACTTAAGTTCCCCTAAAGATGTATAATTTGGGTATCGATATAGCCACGGGAACGCTGTGACGTCACATCCACCGGAAGTCGACATGGCATAGCGTCCTCGGCTTTCGCCTCTCAACAGCTTAGTTGCCAAAGTGTCGTCGCAATTTTTGGTTTCTGTTAGTTTTTGTTAGTGATTTTGTTAGTCTTTCTTGGCCTTGCACCAATGACCGATGCATCTGCGGAAGGGCTATTTTCTGAATAGAGGGCATTGTTAGGTGATAACAAAATTGCATGAAATATTCTGTGGGCCTCCTCGGGACAGACGGGCGAAGTGTCATGTGTGTACAACACAACAGCCTTTGCGCAAAACTGAAGGCGATTTTGTGCATCCCTTATTCGGTGCTTTTAAGCGGCCAGTTCATTTCCTGCACTAGAATCTGAGTATTACTTCCTATAATCGATAGCCGACGATCTGGCAGAGGGCACCCGGTTAATAAACGAATTCTTGATAAACGTGAGAAATGTAAAATGTTGCCGGCAAGTGGAATTTTCCGCTGATGTCTGATCTGCAGGCGCTCTTTTGGTTATCGCCACTCTTATCCAACGCGGCCTCCGAACGAGTGTTCAACCAAGTCTAACTCACTGAACCCTGTCTGCTAAATATATTGTTTAATGACACATTGGAAGCGCTCCTTCACGCGAAGTTCGGCCTTGCCAGGAACGGAAGCTGCTGCAAGCATTTTAAACCAGGAGAAAAATTTTCGTCCCATTTCAGCTCCAATATTTTGTATGGGCTAACCAGTTGCTATTCCCAATGAATTCACGATGCACAAATTCCTTATCTAGCGTACTTTCGTTTGTCCGTTGTACTGGATTATGGACTAGCAATCATCTATTGCCCTAGATTTGTCTTGGTGTTTATTGCAGTTTTTCGCTTATTATGTTGCGTTCAGCAAAACTAGCATGAGCTGAAATTATATTGGACAGCTCAATGCATGCCATTGCTCAGCGAACTTCTTGTTCGTTGCTATTTGTGGGTTGTTTTTCCTTGATTTTCTTTTTATTGGTTTATTGAGGTTTGACGTACCAAACCAACTCAGGTTATGAGACACCGTAGTGAAGGGCTCCGGAAATTTCGACCACCTGGGGATCTTTAACGTGCGCTGACATCGCACAGTACACGGGCCTCTAGCATTTCGCCTCCATCGAAATTCGGCCGCCGCGGTCGGGATCGCACCCGCGTCTTTCGGGTCAGCAGCCGAGCGCCGTAACCACTGAGCCACCGCTGCCGGGCTTGATTTTCTTTTTTGCCTTCACCAAAAGTTAAAGGAACTCCATTGGTGTCAAAGACCGCATTTGTCTTACCATGATTTTGCTTGCACGCCTACGCTGCCTCGTGCTTGAACTGGTGCGGCATATGCTTTCCGTGACAGATGACTCCACAATGGTGCACGTGGTGTGGAAAACAACGCCGTGAGCACCATTTTCGAGGTCATGCGAGGAAAAAATTAATACGCAGATCTCCTTGTGGGGAAATCCATTTGATATGTCTAAAGAATCACTTCATAAAAAACAGACAGCGTTTTGGCTACTTTTGGGCGACATGAAATATTTGTTTTCGGCTACGTTTAGGCTCCTACAGAGGAGGCCATTTCGGTTCCTAGGGGTTTATAGCCATCTGGTAACTCCGGACCTGATCGTGTTCAGTGCGGGAAATCAGCGGGCGTGCGAGTGTAGCTGGTCGCGGGCTAAATAAAGCAGCGCTCCTAGTCGTCGTTTCGTTTGCCGGGCCACACACAAGCAAAGCACTGCGTCAAAACTCAATGACGTCACTTGCGATATGCGACATTCGTAACGCTGTTTAATGGGTATTTTTTTCGCATCAAACGTAACCAGGTCACAGGTGTTCAATTCCTCCCCCCAGCAGCCACCTCGTTGTTGTCGCCCCGTCTATCCGCGTGCCATAGAAGCGGCCACGTTAACGAATTTCGCGTTTGAGAGCGCTGATATCGAAGCGCGCAAGCGCTTGGTCATCATCATCATTATAATCATCAGCCCCGCCGCGGTGGCTCAGTGGTTACGGCGCTCGGCTGCTGACCCGAAAGACGCGGGTTCGATACCGGCCGCGGCGGCTGAATTTCGATGAAGGCAAAATTCCAGAGGCCCGTGTGCTGTGCGATGTCAGTGCACGTTAAAGATCTCCAGGTGGTCCGGCGTCCCTCATAGCATGAGTTGCTTTGGGACGTTAAACCCCAATAAACCAAACCAAACCATTATCATCATCAGCCTGACTACGCCCGCTGCAGGGCAAAGGCCTCTCCCATGTCTCTCCAATTAACCCTGTTCTTCGCCAGCAGCGGCCACCGTATTCCCGCAAACTTCTTAATATCACCCGGCCACCTAATTTTCTGCCACCCCCTGCTACGCTTGCCTTCTCCTGGAATTCTCTGTGTTACCCTTAAGGGCCAGCGGTTATCTTGCCTTCGCATTAGATGCCCGGCCGAAGCCCCTTTATACCTGTTGTTTTATACTAGGATGTCTTTCACCCGCGTTTGTTTCCTCACCCACTCCGTCGTCTTCCGATCTCTTAACGTTACACCTATCATTTTCCTTTCCATAGCTCGATCGTTGCGTTGTCGGCGCTTACCTCGACCCCGGCGGCGATTACCTCGGACAAAGTACCGCATGCAGACATCCCTGTATACTTCCGCCGATCAACCCCTTGTGCCCTAGCCCTTTGAGGGTCGAATTATTTTGAAGAAAACTTTCCCAGGTGGTCAAATTACTTTATTGCGGATCTTGAATCTACAAAATGTATATAATCGAGAATAAATAGTAAAAAAAAATTAGGAACAGTACTTTGGTGACAGCATCACTCACAACTGGAAAATGTTCAACAGAATAGAATAGCAACGGTGATAAGCAAGCTAAGAGCAGCACCAATAAAGATAGAAATCAACTTTCGCCGCCTCTGCAAAACAGTGCCCACAAAGAGAAAACACGTTTCGCGCGACTCCGTTGCGATCCCGCGGCGGAATCGAAACCGCGTAGGCGCGTTGCCGCAGAGGGCGAGAATACCTCGCGAGCAACGGTGATAAGCAAGCTAAGAGCAGCGCCAATAAAGATAGAAATCAACTTCGGCAGCCCCTGCAAGATAGTGCTGACGAAAAGAAAACTCAAATTTCGCGCGACTCCGTTGCGATCACGCGGCGAAACCAAAACTACAAAAGGGGTGTTGCCGCAGTCTGTGCCGCCGCGCTAAAGCTAGACATAAGTTCTGCTTATCTCCGTAAGAAGGCAGCACAAAATTCAAACACTTCTTGTAAGTCCTAAGAGGTAGCAGCACCCCCCAGTGAGCACGCATTGTTCTTTTGGCGCAAAATTTCAAACGGAAGATCGAAACCGTACCCGTACGGCAAAGACCTTGGGGGACAGAAAACCGCCGCCGTACATATACGGCAAAAACCTTCAAAGGGCTAGAGAGGATAGGCGCTCTGATTTATTCTACCTGGGGGCCGTCTCAGCCACTTTTCGTATTTATGCATTGCAGAATGTTCGGGGTGCTTCGCATGTTGGAGCCTATTTATGCAGGCGTAACAGCGAGCGTATACTTGGAAACGCACACGCAGCCACGCTTGTGCTTTTGGGAGCAGAACGCAGCTTTCAACAGCTGGTGAGCGGTGAGGGACGCGGTGCGAGCTGTTTCGCGCACGTGTAAGGGGAGGGTACGATGCGGAAATTCCTGCGGCCTGCCATGCTACGATATTAGGAGTTATACGCAGAGTCAGCTGGTCGGAACTGTGGCCATCTCGTCCAGCGATTCGTAACGCTTTGTTTGGACTGGAATTTTGAAGCCCGACATAGCCCGACTGCTGCGTTGTGTGCGCCGAGGTAAGAAAACCAGCGGGATGCTTCCCGTGATTGCTTAGAGTCTTAAGCGTGGTTCTTTACTCGGGACAACTTTTTTTTTGGCAGTGCAGCAGAGGTCAGACAAGAAAAAGGAGATGGGCCTTTGTCCCTTGGCGTGTGGAGAATCACGCACAGTCTGTTCCGTATTTATCTGTCCGTGTGAGAAAAAATTATCCTGCGCAAACTACTGGGCTATATGGGCTCAAACGCCGACTGAAAGGTAGCTTATGATGGTCTCCCTCTTTCAATAACTTACCTGCATTTTCAGGAATCGGCGAAAAACTGCATTCAGCTGCGGCAGAACTTTTCGTTTAGGCGAACAAAGAAGCCAGTTTGACAGGCTGCGCCATCTGGCGAGCGGTGAGGCAACCGATGTCACGGCTTGGGGCGGGTATGCGCGCCTCGCGCGGTTTCTTCGAATGTGCGTGTCGTCTGCTCCTTGAGATTAATACGATCGGGAAGAGATATCATTATTCTTTCTAAAAATAACCCAGAACAATGTTTAAAATAGCATCCAAGTCAGTAATGAACGGGAGCTGGTCACTTCTGTTTTCCATCTTGTTTTCAATGCCGTCTCTTTTCGATGATTCGGTCCGGACGTTACGGGAACTTCGTTTTAGCCGTGTGGTTTGTGTTCGTGCTATGCGGGAAATAGCGATATGCCGTCGCTTTGAGGTCTGAGCACGGTGTGCTAATGCGTGAAACATTCAGGGAACCCCGCTGCTGCGCAAGATCGTAATAATTTCAACGAGCTGGCGGCACGCACCTTCGAAGCCATTCCCGCCCAAGCCGTGACATCGATTGCCTCACCGCTCGCTAGATGGCGCAGCCTGTCAAACTGGCTTCTTTAACAACGTTGAAATTCGGGTTTGTTGGTTCTTACTTCGGAGCAATAGTGCAAACATGACAAGGGACCAAGGAAGAGTACACACACATACAGCGCTTCTTTGCTCGCGAGCCGCCGCGGTGGCTCAGTGGCTATGGTGCTCGGCTGCTGTCCCAAAAGACGCGGGTTCGATCCCGGCCGCGGCGGCTAGAATTTCTTTGGAGGAGAAATTCTAGAGGCCCGTGTACTGTGCGATGTCAGTGCACGTTAAAGAACCCCAGGTGGTCGAAATTTCCTGAGCCCTTCACTACGGCGTCTCTCATAGCCTTAGTCGCTTTGGGACGTTAAACCCCACAAAACCAAAACCAATCTTTGCTCGCGTGGACGAAAAGTTCTGCCGCAGCCGAAAGCAGTTTTTCGCCGATTCCTGAAAATGTAGGCAAGTTTAAATGTTAAATTACTTATCGAAAGACGAAGACCATCATAAGCTACCTTGCAGTCGGCGTTTGAGCCCATATAGTCCAGTAGTTTGCGCAGGAGAATTTTTCATAACAGGGCAGATAAACACGGAACACGCGGTATTTTACTGCAAGCCCAAGAAACGAACTCCCGCCCCCTACACCACGGGGACAAAGGCTCTCCCTTTGCTGCCTAGCGTACGTCTGCTGCACTACCAAAAAATGTTGTCGCCGAACGAATTTGTTTCACTGCAGCGACCTCCGTAAATAAAAACCTCTGCCTCTACCGTAACCGAGAGTAGAGTAAGCATGAACTGTTTACCAACATCACACAGAGATGGTACTGGTAATAAGTTTGACTGTTCGACGCACTTACACAAGTCTATCCCTCGCAAAGCGATCGCGTTCCGCAAGACGCTTCCTACTCAGGTGGTGGTGGTGGTGAAAAACATTTATAGTGCAATAAATATTTACAGAGAGGTGATTGGGGTAGGCCCTATTGGCCCTTTCCCCTAACAATACTAGGTGGAGCCCCTATTCCGGGGCCCCATTCGCAAGCAACGCCGCCCGCGTCCGGTGAACAAAGGCCTTTTGGGTCTTTAGGTCCTGACAGCCGAGCAGGGCCGCCTCCCAGTCCTCTCTGGTGGGGTTGGGGTTGGGGGGGATAGATGGGTTGGATTGACACGCCCAAACCATGTGGAAGGTGTCAGCCACCTCCCCACAGAACTGGCACGTGCCATCAAAGGATTCGTTGAAATTTGATCAGACGCTCCATTGCTCGGCTTAAGCAGCTGTGACGGTGGCGGCATTAAAATGCAGGACGATGCAGAAGCGTACGCGGACACGACCAGACGCAGGCCTGACAAGAACAGCGCGTTCGAAGCTGTGTAAAGTGCGTAGAGGCAAAAGCGTTTTCCGCACCACTTTGCCTATGTGACACTGATGACGTCACCCCTAGATTACGTCACGCATAATTAATGACGAAGTAATGACAACTTACTAATTAGTGACTAATTACTTGTTAATGACTAAATACAAATTAAATGGTGATTAAAGACGCTTGAGGTTCGCCTTTAGGAGTGGAACGCGAGAGTGTGTTATAGCTCTGCCAGGCAGTCCACGGAACACCACCACCCGTTATGGACAACATATAGAAGGGAATACACGGAGTGACTTGTTACCTGGATGACGTTCTGACCGCATGCAAAACTCAAGAGGGCCATTTATTTGACTGAAGTTCTCAACATATTTGCTTAAAGTGGTGTTGGGATTAAAAGGAAGTGTTTGGGAAATGTTATGAAGTGTTTCGGACATCTGAGGAAAAAGTGGCTGCTATGTGAATGCACCGGCATCTGAAGGTGTGCAACAGCTGACGCCATTATTATTACCTTCACAAGTTCGTGTCACAGTTAGCGACAGTCGTGTCAAAGTTGCGTAAGTTGTCTCATCAGGATACGCATGGTACTGGGGTGACAAATGCAAAGGAGGAATTTGCGAAGATCAAGGAGTTTATCGTTTCTTCGAAGGTCCTGGCTCACTATCATCCATTAGCTCCGTTACACTTAGCTTGTGATGCATCTTCCTATGATTTAGGTGCTGTTTTGTCTCACATTGAGGAAGATGGAATCGTCCGGCCGGTGGTTCAAGCATCACGTACGATTACAAGTAGAAAAGGGGTATAGTCAGCTGGAAAGATTCTTCGGCTTTAATTTCCGGCGTTATGTTTTATTTTTACTTTTCCCCATCAAAAGTAACGGATCATAAGCTGCTTCAAACTATTCTCAGAGCCATCCAGCACGCCCCCCCCCCCCCCCCCCCCCCCCCCCCCCCCCCCACACACACACACACATTTGTGTATTCGGCGCCTATGCGATTAGATTGGAGATGATGAAACGAAATGAAAGGTTAAGAACCGATTAGACTATCCCAATGGGAGCGGTGCATCCAATTTGAGTCCATATGACAAGCATTCGCACAATAAATTTGCAAGTGACTAAACAAAGCCGAGTAACCAATCAGATCAATGAGTCCAATCGACTTTCATATGGAAAGTTCTGACGTTTGTAAGCAAATATGGGTGCTGATGATAGTACCGCCCTCGAAGCGTGTCCGTTATCAATGGCCCGGCGTTTGAAAAGGTTTCCACCAATGTCGACAAGGGTCGTACAGATTTTGCTAAGGCAGCACGGCAACAGGAGCATTCTGTGCAGTGTTTGATAAGGCGTCGGTGCAGCTGACGCGCCAGCTCTCAACGTTTCTCTACAAAAAGGCAGTATTCTTGGGCTAAATCACAGCGTTGCCAGAACAAAAAGCGCTCCACAGCACCTTGTATTGTTTGCATTTGAATCAATAAGCGGTCCTTGTAAATTGTTCGCATCGCTAACCAGTTAGCACGCTCATTCGATTACACTGCTTTTTTTTTGTTCGTGCTTAGATAATGCAATTCGTGACGCAATTGGCGAAATGGATTTCTGCGCCGTCAACCACAGGCAGCTGCGATGGGCCGAGGCCCATCGCAGCGAAGACACTCTGTGACAGTTTCATTCAGAACACGTCCGAAGACAGCAAATGACCCACGGTGGGCTTATTTAGTTCACAACATAAAAGGCAAAACGTTCAAACACTGCAGAGACGCGCAAATAACTTACTGCAGAAAAAAAGGTCAGGTATTAAATGATTTTGCATTGTAGAGCCGTGAACTGCATGCAGATTCACGGTCTATAACGCTCCCAGCGTTATACCAGCGTTTGTTTATTCTTATAACGACTTGATCATGAGTGGAAGATGAGAGAGATTAAACGTAGGACAGGTATTTACAAAACCTCGTTGTTTCCCCGGACGATCAATCAGTGGAACAGGCTACCAGACGGCGTCATTGAGTGCTGCTCGGAAGAACAATTCCGCGCATTCTTATCTGATGTGTGACAAGCGCGCAGTTCTCTTGCGCATGTCTTTCATTTCATTTGTCATTGTACGCGTATTTATGGAGTGCTGTTGTCCTCCTTTAGTGCATCACGTCTGTTATTAGTTGTGTCATTGTATTTTTGTTATCCTGTGATACTTTTGGCCAAACGCGCAGAAGTTACTGCCTCCCCCCCCCCCCTCCCTTGCAATAATGCCTTCGGGCGCTGCAGGCCTCTGTAATCAGTAAATAAATATTCTATGCTCCAACACTCAGGCGCAAAACTGTCACGATGCAAGATCCAAAACAGCCCCTCTTGTTGTCTGTAAGATCATTTTTTTTCGTTGTAATGAACATCATGAAAGAAAAAAAAAACTAAGCGGAAGCTTTATATTTATGTGTGTGTAAGTTTAGCATGAACAGTTTTATACTATCAAAACAACCGTGGCTATGTGATAAGTATTTTACACTGTTACAAGGAATGGGATTGACCTCGTTTTTTAGCAGTATCCATCGTCCATAGACGTGATGGAAAAACTGGGTGCAAGAGCTTTTATTTTTAGTATAAAATCCGTGAAAAACGCGCGAGCGCTTTCAATGCTCCATTTACAAAACAGTGTTGTAATTTTATTGCGTTCGATTTCCGGCTTGTCCTTGTTATTGCGAACACATGCGCGTTCTCGATTTAATTTTCTATGCCAAACTTCCGGCGGCTGTTGCTATAGCTCGAGCATGTGGCGGCTATTGAATCAATACATGCACTGAGGCTGCTCCCTGTCGAACCGCTGACATGGTCTGCATCCGGTTTCTCACACAGGTGGTACTTACAGTTGAGCCTTTTGATGCTGTGTTTCCTTTTCCTGGTGGAGAATTGCTGGGACTGCGTGCCGTATGCAGCAACGACAGCCAAAAACAAAGAAATTGCCTTTTTTTTATTTGAATGAATACCCGGCCATAGGTTTTGCTGTGACAAATGGAGCGCTTACGCTTTCCGTGTGCAGCTTTGGTTGAGAAATATTGTGCTCGTTGGTTTTATGGTTGCCTTTCGTTTCAGAACACTTCGTCGCTTCGTCGCTCATCTGCAGCTTTTTAATGGAAGCTCTTATTAAATCACACCTGAAAGGCCTGCAGAATCTCAAAGAAGCTCATGTCGTTCACTGCGAGGAATGGACCCCAGACAGCACTGCTGACGACTCTGCCACTACTAAAAGGGTAAGGGAAGCAAAACTGGCAGCAGTATTGGGGTGGCAGCACGGCGTATAGGCAGAACTGTGCAGTACGAACAACCTTGTTTTCTTTCGTTGCTGCGGGAAGCTGCGTATTCGTGCAGTGTCATTTAAAGGCGACACCATTTAGATCCAAGCAGTCAGAACGTTGAACAATTATAAACTACTATAACTTGGTAGTCGCGCCTGTCTTGTCTGTAAGTGTTCCTTATCGTCGTCCACGTCTTCCCTGGCGCTAGCCAAAGCCAGAACAGTCGGAGCGTTTTCAAAACTTAACAAAATCTGCTTTTGTGATGGCTCGATGACAGTTCGGCGTGAAACGACCTTCAAATATTAGCATTGGTCAATACCCACCCGTTGATTTCGGTGCGTTTCACTGAATATTTCCTCTGCGCAAATTTTGATGTTGAAGTTTATAAAGCAGTAGCCGACAATATCGCATTTTAAAGAAATACCTTGCGCTTGGTAAGTTGGACGCCTTATACCATGCTTAGGCCATTACAGCGAATGAGACCATAGTTTTCGCAGGCGCGGATCATTGCAAAGAAAAATACGAATTGCACCAGATTTCACTTCGCACTGCACATTATACTCTTTTTTTTTTTACTAGCGCTGAGGTGGTGGGGTGGTGGTGAAAACATTTATTAAATCATAGGGAGAGGTGTTGGGGGTCGTGACCTGAAGGGTCAAGCCCTTACAACCACTAGGTGGGATGCCTAGACAGGTACCCCATTGGCGTTTGCCGCAGCCCGGGCGCGCTGCGTTAAGGCCCTTTGGGCCTCGAGGGTGCAGCAACCGGACAGGGTCGCCTCCCAGTCCTCTCGGGTGGGGTTTGGGATAGGGGGTAGGGATGGGTTCTGCTGGCAGGCCCACACCATGTGGTAAGCGTCAGACACCTCCCCACAGTGTGAGCACCGCCCGTCGAATTGAGGATCGAAATGTTGCAGAGTTGCCGGGCACAACATCGTGTTGGTGAGCAGGCGCAGGAGTACCCGCTCGTTGACCTTCCCCAGCCCTTTGCACGGGGTGGGAAGAGTTTGGTGCGTGGATTTGTAATACTCGCATATTTCTTTAAAAGTATAAATCGGATTGAAATCAGTGTCCTGGTCGGCGTCGGGTCCCGTGGGAAATGCCCGGAGAGAGAGCGCGCGGGCGGCGGCATCGAGGTGAGTAACAAGTAGATGTGACGAATGAGCACAATAGAGCATTATAGAGTACATCAATCATCCTTTACGTTGCAAATAAGAATTGAGATGTGCTTTCAAAAGCATGATAACCCAAGAGTGCTCATAAAAAGTTACTAGAGAGTCACACTCCTGCAGAAGACTTGTTGGCTGAACCATTGCAATGTTTATTTGTTCATTTCAAAGCCGGCGGGCACACGAATTTAACACGAATTGCGACGTGACATGATAGTAGCCATGCGCAACTGATTCTATATTATTCGAGGTAGCGGTGGTTGCTTTTCGCGCCGTATCTCTTAAGTTCTTTGTCAACTTAAAAGTGAACATGGCGGAGAGTGGCGGTAATTCTGTACTTCAATGACCGCCGAGCCCATGTGTTGATATTGCTGCCGCCGAGTTGTTCAGTTTCCTGTAGGCCGCAATGAGCCCCACAAAGAGTTAGCTCCAGTGCCACTTCAGTCTGCTCGTCGATTATTCACGACTTTGATACCTCCACGTGACAAAACGACATCGACAGTTACGTTGCGTTGCCGCTGACGGAGCCCATGAAAAGCTGCACTATATATAGCCGCCCTGCCAATTCATTTCTTTATAGCGACAAAAGATATGCGAACTGTGCAAACTTAGATCTCTTAGAGGCATTGAGAGCTGGAAATTCACTGCGTTAATTTGACTCTATAAAGTTTTCAGTGTTTCAAAGAATTCATCTTTTTTAACGTTCCTTTTACTAAAAGTGTTGTAATAAATATAATCTATGTACGTAATACTTTTTCCTCGTTGATCGCTTTACTAAGCATGCCTTACAAAACTGTCATGCCCGCTTCCGTCACACAGCTAAAGATCAAACTTAATGAATTCAGGGTTGTGATTTTTGGCTCTTGTTTATGCGAATCTGCTCGTCAAACAAAATACATTCTCGTAACAGGCACACAATTATAACACTGTTTTGAACGGACAGATTGAAAGTCAACCGGATGCCTAGCATTATTAGGGGAAGAAATTCGTCGTTTTCCATGAATTTCAAATTACACAAAGACCTGGAATCAAGCTCAAACACTTTCGTGGTGAATTTATAAGAATAAAGCGGCTTTTCATGGACAAATATTGCATATCATGAAGAAGCAATTGACAAGTGGTGCTACATTCTTCTTTAGCCTGCGTTGCGAGTCAAGATAAAAGATGGCATCGTGTGTTCCCCGTACGATCGTGTCAACGAGGTACCGCCGTCTCTCTACGCCCTCATCACCGAAAGGCTTACTTGCCATGGCAACAAGACTGCGCTGGTAAGGACATCATTTTTCATAACTATTTCGACTGAACGCGAGAGATAAGGTTTTCTTTATGACGAAGAACGCACTGGTGACAACGGTGCTAACATATCCTGACGTCATGTTTATCAGTATTTTTACTCTGTGCGGGCCTGATAGAACTTTGGGAGAGCCCGTTTGAGAAATTAATACGACTCATTGTTCAAGTTTATTTCGATGAACGGCGGAATTTGTTACTCGTGCTGCAGCCAGTTGCTCATCTCTCGGCATCGCGAAGCACTCCGTTTGAGCCTGAACACATTTGCCCTTAACCTCAAGTTCCCTTTCCAGTAATTAAGCACGCTTGCTGCACGCACTATGGGTAGCGACGTACTTCCATGCGAGCAGCTGCTTTGTTTTTTATAAATTTCTTATTGCGTACTCGCATACGCTTGTGCGGTCGTCTTTGAAGGTGTCCGGTCGGGGTCTAGCTTTCTTCTTGCTTGGTTTGGTTTATTGGGGTTTAACGTCCGAAAGCAACCTAGGCTTTGGAGGACGCCGTAGTGAAGAGCTCCGGAAATTTCGACCCCCTGAGATTCTTTAACGTGCACTGACATCGCATAGTACACAGGCCTCTAGAATTTCGCCTTCATCGAAATTCGACCGCCGCGACCGGGATCGAACCCGAGTCTTTCGGCTCAGCAGCCGAGCGCCGTAAGCACTGAGCCACCGAGGCGGACAAACTTTCTTCTTGCATTCTTGTAAAACAGCGCGAACTACCACGGACAAGAACAAGGGCAGGGGGTGCGCACTGACTGTAAACTGTTTTTAATGGCATAGCTGTTGCTTAAAAGCAAGAAAAAAACATGAAGTACATCATATGTTAAACTAAAATACAACCGCAAACAGGGATGCACACGACGCTCAATGTCCACTAAGAAAAGCTATCTTTTTATCAACAAGACTAAAATCACGGTTTGCTGACGCAATTTTGCTCGTTTTGATATCGAAGGCCTCCATCAATGCTCACGTTGTTTGGTCACAGTGTGTGTAAAGTACCTTTGTGCGGCTCCAGATAGCTGTGCATTTTTTCACCTTCTTTGTGATTACTTCACAATTTTGACAATGGGTTACCAGATATGGAAGGTCCTTGCTATTGCCCCGCCGCGGTGGCTCAGTGGTTACGGCGCTCGGCGGGTTCGATCCCGGCCGCGGAAGTCGGATTTCCATGGAGGCGAAATTCTAGAGGCTCGTGTACTGTGCGATGTCAGTGCACGTTAAAGAACCCCAGGTGGTCTAAATTTCCGGAGCCCTTCACTACGCAGTCCCCCATAGCCTGAGTCGCTCTGGCTCGTTAAACCCCATAAACCAACCAACCATTTATTATTTGTACACCTTCACCTTTTGCACCCCTCCAGCCATGAGGTTACTCAGCAGTACTGAATAAAGTTCCCTCTATGTTCTGTAATGCAGAACACTCAGAGAGGGCACTACGGCGTGTGCACGTCGTCTGTGACGCTTCTCTAATGATTTATGTTGTAGCCTAGTTCAACGCACTAGCGTTCTCACTCTGCGCAACCCACAGAGAGACAGAATACACATTTATTTGGAAAAAGGAGACCGGAGCGGATTGTGTGTGGGATCCTCAGTCCAAGGCTCCAGTAGCTTCTGCCGACGCTTTGGCAATGGCGACTAGCGCCACCTGGTCTTCCAGGGTGCCGCTGGCCAGAGTCATCTCCCACTGCTCCAGAGCCGCGTTGTGCAGCCTTAAGTGGTTCGGTTTAGCTGAGGATGTCCATGCAATGTGTGTGAATGCGGGAATATCGCCACACCAGGGATATGTATCTGCGTATAATATTGGGTGAATGTTGTATAAGTGGGGGAGATTCGGGAAAGTAAGCGTTTGAATGCGCATTAGGTGGTAGGAGTCCGCCGGGGAAGTTTCTTTTATATCGCGGGGTAGAGACGCTTCTTCATTCAGAGGTTCTTTGCACAGATTGAAAAATGGGTTCAGAGGGGATGCAGAGTAGTCAGTGCAGAGTAGCTAGTGCATCTGCCCCAATATTGCCAACGAGACCTGCATGTCCTGCGACCAAGGTGATGACATGATCATATTGGAGATGGCCGCCCAGAACGCGGAGAGCCGTACGCGGGACACGTCCACTCGTAGAGGCTCTGCAGGCGGCTTGGGAGTCTGTAAAAATGTGGGTGTCGTGGTGTTGGGTGTCGATCATCTTGATGTTGATGGCTATTGCAATGGTTCTGCGGCTGCCGGATCCGGTGCCGTGGAGGACTCTCCAAGATAAGGGGTGTTGACGTGATTGACAGCAACGCAGGTATCTGTGGAGCTGTGCGTGGAAAGAACATATGGAGATTGCACTTCTACGATGGGTTGTAAGCTGTTCAAAGGAGAGTAAAAGTACAGCAGCAGCTTTACAAAGCGTGAGCCAACCGAAGAATCAAAGTGGCAGATTTAAACAGACTAGCTTCTCGATGAATTTAGCAATTTGCACAACAAGCGTAAACGTAATTTCTTTACCTTGAGAAACGCCAAGTGCCGATACCTGTGTCCTGCCACAGCATAGTGGCGAGGCATCTCGCTTATATCTCAAGACAGCGATACTATATTTTTGAGAGGGCCTCTGACATCCTTATGACCGTAATTTCAGATTGAGGGAAACCGGACTCTCAAATACAACGAACTGCTGAGCAAGCTACGTCGCTATGCCGCTGGATTTCAAGCGCATGGTGTTGGTCAAGGTGACAGGGTCTACTGCCACTGCGGGAACAGCACCGACGCTTTTGTGGCACTGTACAGCGTCGCTCTCACCGGTGCTACCATCGTTCTCAGTGACCCTGAATACAAGACTGGTAAAACCTGGTGCTTTTGAATATTCATGTGAAGAATGCCCAAGTAGACGAAGCATAATGGCTCAAGTTTAAAGCGGGGAAATTTGTAGTTATTTCTTTCGCAAACGATCTCTGTTCTTCTTAATGAAGGGCAACAAGGCACGGCAGGTAGCCAGTTGTTTTATTATTATTATTATTATTATTATTATTATTATTATTATTACGAAAACGACAATACAGAGATTTAGCATAGCCGCCACTGCACGCGCGCTGGTTGGTCGCGACGTCCTAATTACGCCATATAGTGTAACTCCTCACGCAAGCGGATCGCGCTGGCTACCGAGGATTGTGCTATGCTAAATTTCTCTAATGCCTATTCTACGGAAAGTAAGAGGGGAAAGAAAGCATGTAGAATCCGAGAGGAAACAGAACTAAGGCGGTGCGCGACCACTCACACAGCATGAAAAACACAAGGAACCAAGAGGCATTGACGAAAGCAAAAGGACAAAAACGCAAAAAAAAGGCATGCAGAATAGGCATCAGATACCTGGTGGTGACAGGCCTCTCGATTGACAGTGCAATGTCTTATGCTGCTCGGACAAAGAAATCTCATCAATGGCCTGCTCACAACTTTATTACATCAGCCAAACTCTTGCCACCTGTATAATCTCCTTTTATGCCTTCACATGAGAGAAAAAAATTGCAAATGAGGAAATTAAAGGCGCAGTGAATGTATCACTTCTCGGTGGACACCTGAACTGTGTCTTGAGAGAAGGGAGCAAGGCGAAAGTGCTAGAAAAAAGAGAAAAATAGGTGTTGTAGTGGAGGGCTCTGGTATAATTTCGAACACCTGGGGATCTTAAATGTGCTCTCACATCGTACACCACCTGGGCGCCTTTTGCTTTTCGCCTCAATCAAAAACCGAACTCCGCTGCCGGGTTCGAATTCGGGTACTCAGGCTTAGCAGCCGAGTAGCCAATAGGTGAGCCAGCATACCATGAATGAAGAGAACTGCAAACTCAGCTGAGTGAGGGTCTCAATAAAAGTGCAACCGGAGTAGTGGTGACGAGGCGGACGACTTTGCTGGTGCGAACGTTCAGCGACCCTTACGCAGCCAACTTACACCGTAAACCTAATGCTCTGGAATAAACCATCTCCGGGAGGAGATAAGGGGTATAAGACAGCACAGGCGGCGTGCTGGCCAGAGCGTTTTTGAAAGAACGATGGGAAATGGAGAATCCTGCATCGTCGAAGCGATCGCAAACATAAGAAGTGTCGTTGATGTCCTAAGCTTCCATAACAAAGATCCACTCATAAATCGCAAGCCACTGCTTAAAATAAAATGTCAGCAGCTGTTGTATAAACGGTACAGATACTAGGGCTGTCAGGACAGCTTCCCTCCAAGCGGCTTAGAGGAGCATTATAGCCAGAAAATATTAGGACTTTTCTCATAGTTGTGTGTCCATGTGCCTTTTCCCTACTCATGACTTTCTCGCGCTTGTCAGCATGCTGATTGGGACCGAGCTGAAAAGCCGAAGTGCTTCCGCGCGAACTCATTCCATCAGTCGTTTGTGCCGGTGAAAGTTGACGCCATGGTCATAGTATCTTGGCCTCCTCAAGCGACCTGAGTCCAAGTGGAGCCGTGTTGCCTAGAAGAAAGAGTAGAGAGGGCAGTTGAAAAGAACTGAAAAGAAAACTGCCCCGCCCGCACCGGGTGAGCGAAAAAAAGAGTGAGCAAGAAAGGTGTTTGCTTCTTTGCCCATGCCACGCTGCCTCACTGAAGAGGCGCTACAAAAGTACTTCGCAAGCGAAAAGGCGGCGCGATAATCGGAGTCTTAGGGAAGGGTCAATGTTACGCAGTTGGAAGAACGAGTTTCCAGGAGCATTCGATGAAATCAGTGTAGTTTGTGGTTTTGGGAGTTTCAACGTCCCAGTGACATTTAGGCTATGAGGGACGTCCTAGGGGAGGCCTCCGCATAACTTAGACCACGTGGTGTTCTTTAAGGTCTACTGATAGCGCACAGTAGGTCTCTAGCATATCGCATCCATCATAGGGGAACCGTAGCGGTAGGAATTTATTTATTTATTTATTTATTGAATAGTGCAGATATGCTGTATGTCCAAGCAGGAAAGAGAAATACACACAGGGGAAAAAGCACAGTAAGTACGACAGTACCGAACAATGTAGATATCACAAAAAAAAGCAATGCAAAAGTAAAATTGAAAATCCGGTTGCAATACAGCTACTAAGCCAAATTAAAGATATCAAGAGTGACTAGGAAGCAAGGGAGAGTTCTCCGGTAGAGCATTTCATTCAGAAACTCTGCTTGGAAAAAAAGAAAACATATGTATTTGTGCGCGCAAAAATAGGTTTCAAGCTAAGGGTATGCTTATAATTAGAGATGTAATTTTCGGGTCCAATACCGCGTCTTTCGGGTTAGCCACCAAGCACCCTAATCACTGAGCCACCGCGGCGACCCTGATGAAGTCAGTCATGTTCCGAGCGTGCACACGATAGCATACTAAAACATTTGCAATAGATAAAGTCTGAAATTCCTCTTTTCGATTCAGGTTTTTCTCGGTCTGCCTTCAGCCCAGTGGCGAAATTTGTTTTATACGCGTTCATTTTTGTCTTTCCAAGGCGAGGTACAAAGACATATGAAAGACACGGATGCGACCCACGTCCTGACCGACCCGACCCACGCCTTGAAGTTTAATCCTCATGAGGAGCGAGGCAATATAAAGGTGAGATAAAGTTTGGTACTGTTTCCCTCATGCTTATTTCAAAGAGGCAGATTGGCTTCCCAACATTCGATGTGCTTAGGGGACATACCCAAGGTTAAATATAATTCTGCCGGATTCCTACTGCAGCCGCATGGCTGCGCTCTGGTACACGCAGGCCATGATTGTTTATTTATTTGAAATACCTTACAGGCCCATTGGGCATTGTGTAAGGGGGGCGAAAAAAAATATAATACAGTGCATTAATAACCAAAGGAAACAAAAGGAAACATGCGATCATGATAAAAAAAGAAATAAATCTATACAGTGCATTAATAACCAAAGGAAACAAAAGAAACATACAGTCATGATAAACAATATATAAACAAATAAGTAGGAAAGAAGAAACGACGCGGAAATAACAACAGGAAAAGAGAAAAAAAAGAATACGCGGCACAAAATAAAGCACTACAATAAAGGATAATGTGCTCAGAGAACGTGAGAACAATGAGTAAAATAGCGCGATTAAGGCAAACACGGAAACATGGCAGGCAAACATAAGTAAGAAAACATCCGAATGGCACGAGTGTAGCAGCAAAGCAAAGAGAAAATAAAAGACTTGAACGTAGGCGTGCTAAATGACGGTTTCAGTGAAATATGTGATGAGTTGAGAATCCATGTTTTCCTCCATGTTTTACGCCGCGAAGACCTCCCTGCGAACGGCTATAAATGTTTTTTTCATTTTGTATTAATATCGCTATTGATGAAGTTAACCCCTCGCGTTAACAAAATAGTTGCCTTATAAGGGCCAACCTCTCTTTTGAAGCTTGAAGAGAAACTGCCTGCAGAGTTTCTACAAAAAGCTCAAGCTGAGCTTCAAATTAAAGGACGTAAAAAAGAACGCGAAAAAACAAAGCCCACCGAAACTTTTTCCTTGATATTAAACTAGTGTGTAGACACAGTAGCAGATAGTCTGAAGAGAATTTCTAGCCTTATTCTCGCTAGCCTCTAACATTTTCGGAAAAAGCTGACACTAATGTATGGGCAGCTTACTGAACGACCTAACAAGAGAGGTGAGGATTCCGGAAAATGAGCCTTATACAGTTCACCACTTATGTGCAGGGAACGCTTTTCTAGAAATTAGGGGACGCGCGTGAACACGACCTGAGAAAGCAACATTTTATTTGCCAAAAGATTATTGCTGGCTGAACACCATGCCTCGCATTGTTCTCTAAGTAAGTACATGCATGTTGTACACTGAAGTTACATTATCAGGCTTATAAAAAAAATGGAGTGAAAAACAAAGACTGAAGGTGTTTGCGATGGCGAATGCCAATGCGGAAAGATTATTAGCACATGGTGTATTCCTCTTATAATAGGTGAGAATCAAATAATGGCGGTGGCGCAGTTAAACCAAGAAGTGTTCGTGATACGATTGCGCACTGTGTGCAGAAGTTAACTGCATTTATGGTGCGAGTCAAGAATGTACATACGTGGCTTGAAATGCTCATTCTAAATCAGCTTTTCCCGTATGGCCCATATTGCCATTCTAGATTCTTCACCTCGAGTCAACGAGTAAAGACATAATATATTTGAGCGAAGCTATTTCCATAGTGAATGAAAGCGACTAGCCGGCCGTCGTGGCAACACGCAGAGCTGCCAGGCGCGGACTATGCGTAAGCTTTGGTCATGGTTGATTTGAACAAGTCACAACTCGCAAATGATACGCCTCATTGTACCGTAGCTAACACAATGCTCTGCAACAGTCTGCGCGCCATTGTGATCATTCACAAGCATTTCAGTCCTCAGATGGGAAGCAGAGCCGTTGGAAATCGAGCCTAGAGATAGCAGTGTCCTTGTCTTCTCTAGCGCTGTCACGATCTAAAAATAAAGCTGCGTTTTGGTCTCCTCATGGAACCTTTGCTTCGGGCAACGCCAGCTGTTGGCTTTTGTTGTTGGTGAAGTTGATTATTCATGCCGCTGCAGCACGCAATGAATAATAAAAATCTTCTAGGCGGTTGAGGTTTTCTAGACATTTTATTTTTGTTTTACTTGTACTGCACGCAATGTTCTAAACGTGACACTGTATTAGTTAAGCATTGGTAGGCTCTGCCCCTGTATTCCGTTCAAAGTACCCTGCCACGAGAAACACCGTGAAAGAAAAACATCTGCCAACTGTACTTTAGGCCTCCCTTAGCGAAAAAGAGGATGGGCTAAAAATGCATTTCAAGCATATTGTACTAATTTCATATTTATTTCGCATTTTTTGTCCCTATGCTTAAACTCCAATACGAATGCTTTCTAAGATATACTAGGAATAATATTTTGAACGTTCTTAAAAATACGCGAAAAGTACATTTTTGCCCTCTTAGAACATTTATAATGCATTAAAAATATACTAAAAATATACATTATATGCTTTAAAGTACATTAGAAATGGAATGAAAATATACTTTCAATATATTCACTTGGGATTCAAGAAGGTCTACTGGACGGCTTCACAGAATGAGTTGGGTTAATGCTTCAACTGCAGAACAAATTGTACATGCGTAATCATCATCAATCAAGAGGTGTATGAGACATAAGGTCTCGTGAACTGCAAATATACCTACACAGCAAATCATGAATATTGAGCTTGGCTTGCCTTATATATACCCACCGAGAGCGACGCACTATCTTGCCCGGTGAGGCATTTTTTTGCGCAAAGACTGTGGACACCCAAATTATCGCAGAAGTTCTGGGCGCTTTCGAATCTGGGGGAAATCTAGAATCAAATTGCTAGTTGAAACTTGCGTTAGTCATAGGTTAGGAGTAGGGGTGTGCGAATATTCGAAATTTTCGAATATATTTCGAATATTATATTTTTAGTATTCGTATTCGATTCGAAATCCAAGTATTCGTGTTCTTTCAAATATTCGACCCGACGCGAATATTCGTATCTAGCCGAATATTCATTGTGAGCACCGGCGTTCATTTCGGTCCGCAAGCCCCATCGATAGAGACATAACAACATGGCGGCGCCCAGAGCGATGCGCATGGATGAAGGACAATTTTTCCTTCAAATTTTTCCTTCCTCCAAGAGCCATGCCGTAGCTGACTGCGCTGGTGAGCTTTTTTGTGGCTATACCTGCGAAGCTGCTATAGTCAGAGCTGTGCACGAAGTACCTCGCAATACGTGCCAGGTCAGTGCCAAGTGAGAGGGCATTTTCTGTGGCTGGAGGAGTCGTTTCAGCTAGAAGGGACATACTTCTCCCTGAACATGTGGAGCAGCTGGTTTTCCTTCACGACAACCTTTTCTGTTAATCCCAGGAATGCGCTTTTGTGCTTATGGCAAGCTAGCCTTAATCAATGCTGTGTACTAGCCATCCTCTGATATTTCCACTCTTCTAAGAATAACGTTCGAGACTTTGATACTTTTGTGCAGCCACACGCGCCATTTGTGTTCATTTAATCATCGATAGTTGAACTGTGATGTTCTTGGGTGCTCAAATAAATGTTTTGAAGTGGTTAAATGCGTCTGTCCTTGATTATTCGATATTCGATTCGATATTCGGAATCAAGTATTCGTATTCGATTCGTATTCGAAACATTTGATATTCGCACACCCCTAGTTAGGAGTCGAACTGTCAACCAACAGATACACGGGCGTCTAAGGGAGCCGGTCGACCTTGCCAGTCGGGGTCCTTTTCGCTCGCATATTCGAGCCCGGAAGTAGCCAAGGCGCCATTGTCTGTATAATGCTATCACGTTCTCCGCACGTAATGAAAACAAGTGATGATTACCTTCCTGCTAGAAGTTACCGTAAAGGGAGAAGTTACCATAAACGAAAGGACGACAGGAAAGGGAGAGTTTTCACTGTTCCCTGAAACGACATTTCGAGCCCTAGGTTGTTCCACGGTAGCTTGAAGTGTAAGGCAAATATGTTTACGCGGACTGCCCATTTGTTAGATTTTAGTTATACTTTTAACGAATTGATTGCGTACTTACGGAAGTACACTTTGCATACATTTCCAACACCAAACTGAAATTTCCCGAAACTCGATTTCGAGCGTTGGATTGTTCAACGCTAACTTGAAGTGTGTTGCAAATGTGCTGATGCGGATGACGAATTTGCTAGAATGTAAGTATTTTTTGGACGAATTAATTGCAAAACAGCGAAACGGGCGAGTTGGTGGTACATATTGAAAGGTAAACCGACAGCGCAATTAGGAAGACCGCAGTAGAAGAAACATAGGACGAGCGCCGTAAATACGCATTAATTTCGTATTTACGGAAGTACACTTAAAATACACTGACAACATGCAAATACCATTTCCCGGAACGCGATTTCGAGCCCTCGACTGTTCAACGGCCGTTAGAAGTGTGCTGCAAATACGTTTAAAAGGACTGCCCGTTTGTTAGAATTGAAGTATACTTCGGATGAATTAATTTCATATTTACGAAAGTACACTTTTAATACATTGACAAGATGCTAAAACTGCATAAATATTTTTTCACGTATTGGAAAAGTGCTCGAAGTATGCGTTAAGTAAGATGTTTTTGGCATCTTTTAAGAATATATTTCGAATACCAAGCTTGAAATTTTAGGAACGTTGTTGCAGGAAAATCCCCAGTGTCTTAGTTTGGCTACGTTTGCACCGCATGCTCGGGATTATGAGCCAACTGTTTGCACTTGAAACACAATTTTCCGTGTCTAGTCATCAAGACCAACCTCCCCCGTGTGTTTCTCCCAGGCACATTTTGCAACTAGTAGCCTTCCTGGATTTACAGCAGTCTGCAGCTTTGATACATACGGCGAGCAGGATTACAGAGAAGTGGAATCAGGACCGGCCCGAACCATCGTCATGGCTTATACTTCTGGATCAACAGGAGCCCCTAAAAACATAGAAATCACCGAAGAGCATTTCGTGCGAAAGATCTGCGGAATGAGGTAAGCTATGCTCATTTCTAGCTCTACAAACTGCCTGTAGCGAACAGAATGGCCTTACACTGTAACAGTCACGTATTGCTCGGATATTCACAAAGATGCGAGGCAAGACTGCAGAGAAAACCCTGCGTGGAAGATATGTTGCAACCAAGTTTTTTGAAAGCTTACAGCAAATTAAGGACAGAAACGCTCGCAGCGTTCGACGAAACACGTGCTCGCGCTACATTAGTGCAACAGCCACTTGCAAGTGCACTGTTTTTTCTTCCTGTACAACAAAACCACCATTATTGGATACATTTGCCGTTCGCCTGCTTCGTCCGAAGTGATTTCTGGTCGGAATTCAAGCGCATTGTTATTTGCCTCACTCAGGAAAACGCAACATATTCTTTTTAGGGGACCTTCTGGAGAATATCTGTACATTAGAGCAAGCCTTTAAGTAGCGAGACTGATGTAGAGGCGTATACTATTGTGCAGAAGCTTGTACTGAATATTTATTACCACAGGATGTCTGTTAAGGAGCACGACAACAACGATCTTTTATTTACCCCTCACAAGGAATTCGGCACAAGCGCTTCTAGTTCCTTTGGATGCCGCCACGTGACGCAAGGCTTTGAACATTAAAAAATAATACGTTGACATCATCAGTGACACACGAAAGGAAAAAGGAGCGAGTTGCTGTAGAACGGAACGTGATAGGCCGCTAGGCTTAGCGTCACTTTCTGGGAGCTGTCCCTGATTCCTGGTAATGCCTGTGTGATGTGTACTGATGCCGAGTCAGGCAATGCAGGAAAATAGTGGCGATGGCTAAATGGCTTTGGGCGCGAGAAAACGAAGCTGCTGTATTTGCGCCGGCATTCATTGAGATCCCGCTTGTGCTGGTTTCTTGTGCGAAATACCATTCGACACGAGAAATGTCACTTTAGAGGCTGTTGATTCCGTTGTCAGTTTCAGCGATGGCTTCACCGCGGTTCCTGGACAACGTTCGCCCATGCCGAGAACGGCAGCTAGAAGCATTTCATGCTGAAAAAGAATGACAATGATATACGGCTCAATATTCCCAGTTTTCTTTATCTGACTGGCGGATAGAAATTTTTATGCTGCAGGAAATATTTAATGTGTTCCATTTAACTGGACGTACAGCAGCAACATAGTTGTCCTGTGGAGCGTGTCATTTACGCGACTCGCTACTCCTGCTGTTCCAATCAGTATTATGCCAACTTTGCGGCGATTATCGAGTGATAGTATCTGGCATCAGATTTCATGCATATCCTCCGAAAGCTTCAATTGCTGCCAGGTCCCATGGATAACGTCGATCTCACCGACATGCGAAAGCGAGTAGTCAATGCACATGTTAAAGGTGTATGCGTGTATGACAACGCTGGTTTGCGTTTTTCAGATCGTGGCGATTACTCTTTAAAGCGCTTTACTTACACATTGTGTGATTCTTGGTCACGCTTAACCTTATCTTTCTTTGTTCCCTCTCTGCAGTGCCACTGGTATTTTTGCTGCGCATGACGTCTGCTTGGCCTGCGAACATCTCACCATCTACCTGTCATTCTCTTTCAATTTAAAATTTGTCTGCTGTGGAGCTGCCCTTGTAATTAGCAACAAATATTGGTCAGTTCCTGACTTCATACAGGTAGCTGGACGTCACCAGGTAATTCTATTGTCCTCTCAAGAAGCCACGCGTCTCTTCTGAGTGCCGCGCGCGGAAAAGTGCACGTTTTATGACGCAGGCGTTAGTTTTTTGCCTCCCAAATTCTTCAGGGTTGATTTCCCGAGACGTTGAGCCGACTCCCAGGCGCTGTTATTATCCCTGAAAGGAATAATGGAGAAAGGGGTATCTAGTCGGTGATTCTGAATAAGCTGGAAGCTGCGTGTCGTGTTCCTAAAGCATGAAGCTGTGCATATGGACAAATAATATGTACTTGGAATTGAGCAAGACGCTGCGACCTTTTACAAATTAGCATCGCTCGAAGCAAGTATACTCATTTTGCGCGACAGAAGTCAAGTATTTCTGAACCAGGAACTTATAGCTAATGAATATGTGCGAAGTGCGCTCCACCAAGGCGGTACAGAGCGGTAAGACGAAAAGTGCCGTCGTTGTTAACTTCGCCTCTGATAAACGAAAACACTCGATCTGTACCAACTGACAGTAATTCGTTGGGTATGCCAGCCGAGTCGATCACGATTGTTCGGGTTTCACTCGACAACGCGCAGAGAAGAGAGGTAAACGTGAAGAGAGGTGAAGTCTGTGTTTTTGTGTGTCTTTCGACTTCTGTATTTTAACTCCCTGCAAGCATGAGGTCGGCAGAATAGCTAGGGAGCGGATAAGGGCACGAGAGAGGACAGGAGAGCGGTTGTTTCAAAGTGTTTGGCTTTTGTGACGGGCATTGAGAAATACAGATGGCATTGGTGTTTCGCGCACATGCATACGCATGCACACTGCCATATTTTTGTATCATGTGCCGCGAATCTGGTCGACAGTGCTTTGAATTCAAAACTGATCGAGGAGAAACCAGGAACAGGTTCATTGTGACTTCTGGACTTGACCAGGTTACCTTGCTGATGACGACCCCTTCGGTGCTTGCGCTACTGGCGAACGGAGTCATAGCGGCGGGCGTTCGGTTCCCATCCTTGAAGAAGGTGGTCAGCCTTGGCGCAGTGCTGCCAAAAAGCACGGCTATGCTGGTGCTGTCCACCTTCACTCCTAGTGAGTTTCGAAACGTGTACGGCCTCTCCGAAGCCAGCGGAGTCGTCTGCTGCCCAGAGCCAGGCCAGATTTCCCCCGACAGTGTTGGTTTCCCCGTTCCGGAAACCGAGATCAAGGTAGGCTATAGAGGTCTGCAGTCATCTCTCTGTGCGCGATTTATTTCATTTTCTTCGCTTCTGTTCTTTATATATTGGTGCATATACCCATCGCTCGCCTTCGCATTTTCAACGCTTTTTTATTTTGGCGCATACCATGACCGAGTTGCAACTTTCCTGTACTGCGATAGTTTGGGTTCACGGACCGTTCACGCAGCCTCCTCCCCTCTTTAGCAACCGGTGCGCCAGTGGGGGCACCCCTTTGCGCCAGTGGGGGCACCCCTTTGCGCCAGTGGGGGGCACCCCTTTGCGCCAGTGGGGGGCACCCCTGTGCGCCAGTGGGGGGCACCCCTGTGCGCCAGTGGGGGGCACCCCTGTGCGCCAGTGGGGGGCACCCCTGTGCGCCAGTGGGGGGCACCCCTGTGCGCCAGTGGGGGGCACCCCTGTGCGCGGCAACCGTGACGTCACACAGTAGCGGTAGAACGAGCGCGCGCGCGTCGGCGGTGGCAGCTACACCGCCGCTCCTTCGCCAGACGTCTCGTTGCAGTCGACCGAGTAAGACGCATGGCTCCGAAGCGGCCCAACGATTCCGCGCCAAGCGGTTCGAGGAAGCGGCATTGGGGTGACCAAGATGCTTGCGCCCAGCACACTTAGAGTTTCCAAAGTGTCCCCGGTACTTTTGTAAGAAAAGGAAATGCGCAATATCTGTCTCCCACAGCTGCGAAACCAATAGAGGGGGGCTTGGAAAGCAGAGTAAAATTTGTAAATTGGTTTTTGACGAAAGGAAATACGCAGTATCTGTCTCACACATCTCTGTGGGCACATCTCTGTGGGCACCTGAACCAGAGGGAAGGTACAAAACTGCCCCCTTGGAACAGTGCACACCTCAATCGTGCTTTAAGCTATGTGGCAGTAGTGCAGATGTGCGCTGCATGCTTTGGAATTGACAACGTTGTGCCAGAAACGTTGCCGCCTGCCGGGGTGGCAGGGTTGGTGGGGAATTTAATGTAGATATAAAAGCAAGCGGGAATTTCTTACCACTTATGCTGGAGAACATCCCGTTCCTCTCGCTCGTAACGGCTCCGCACAGCTGTGACAACCTAGCGAAATACTTGCGCAGACCTCGTCTTTGAGAACCAGGAATAGGTACAGCAAGCCGAGCATATATCCATCTATTTCTCGGTCCATAAAGCTTCCTTCATGACAATGAAGAACTGTCAGTGGAGTGTTTCTTGAAGAAGGTCTATGTTTGAAAAATAACAAGTTGTCTGTAATTGTACATAGATGTCTTGCTCGAATTCCTTGCCTCAATCTATCAAAAAGCTGAAACAGCTGATGAGCTGCGCTCAAATTTCGCGTTAGGAAGTAACGTAATCGTCGGCAATTTTTCTTTTAAAAGAAAATTGAATTTTTAGGGCTTGCTTTTTCTACCCAATGTATTTTTGCAGTGGCGTTGGCAGGTCTTTGCAGGTCACTTGGTACGCGAAGCGTACGCCAATAATATCAAATCCACTGTCGGCCTGTATGTGGTATTTTCGAAACTATTTTTGGTGTTTTTGGTGGCTATTTTTCGAAACTGAAGATGACTTTGGCTCCGTCTTGTACACTTTGTTTGTTTTGCGCTAGTTCTTTGCGCAGAATGTCATTACGTCGGAACGCAGCAGTTAACCAAGACTAATTTTCAGATGCCGTCATTCAGATTCTCACGCTTGTAGAAGTGCTATATTGGTAGAAGTGCTAAGCGCTACTAGGCATGGACGAAGAGATCCACGACGACAATAAGCGCTCATGTTCGTCATGTTTTTCTATTCGTCGAGTCCAAATTTTTTGAGCATTTATCAACAATTTCCTTCTCTAAATTCTATCCTGGCTCGAAATCGGCGTGTTCTTAGCCCTTTGCTTGTGCGTATGGCTTCATGCGAAACTCACTTTGCCGCTCATGTACTCGTGCAGCGTTTATATTTGACAGCATCATTTCTCGAAGGAAGAGTCACCATGAGTTCATTGTTTTCTAAGCTTCTGTTTCGCGGTCCGTTCTTTTGTCTCTTTTCATTGATGACCCTATTCTTTGATAACATAGTAGGGAAGCGTCACTGCTTGCCGGACATCAGTGCAGTCGTCACGGGCGATGGCTGCCATTGACAAAGCAGCAAAAAAAGTAAATAAAAACATTAAATAACACTAGTTCCGCAAGAGCATCAGCAGTACAGATAAGTGGGCGTGTTGCTATGACTGCATCTTGGCCTACAGCGCGACTTTGATGACAAGAAAGAACAGCAGAAAGAAACAGAACACATACCCAACCATTCTGGACAAACAATTAGGGAAAAAGGTCATGAGCACAATTTTTGTCATATGCTGTGAGGTTTCACTCTAAGAGAAAGTCAATATATCCGCGTATCTCCCTTCGACACGTTTGCATTTTTTTGCAATTAACGTTCTTGCTGTAGTCAAAAGCGTTCCCTGGTTTCCAATGACAGCCTTAATTGCTCGATTCGAGTGGTGGAAAAACTTGAAAAGAAACATTTTGCTACACATCGGAAAAATGGATTATTATTGCGAAAGCAATTACTACTCGCACTTTCAAGCCTTCGCGTGACCCGGCCGCAGTTACGTTTAACCTTTAGCGGAGTGAATATAGGCGACCAACTCGCTCCTTCAGATAGCCCGGCTGCAATTACGCCGCGCCGCGTACCTGTGGCGCTACTGCCGCTGTGACGTCGTACCAGCTGTAGATAATGGGCGACCAACTCGCTCCTCCAGCGAGCCCGGCTGCAGTTACGGTGTGTGTTTGCCGCGCTGCGCACCTGTGGCGCTACTGCCGCTGTGGCATCATACCTGCTGTAGATTATGTTTTCTTTCTCTCAGTCGCAACATCAAAAACAAAATATATAAAAAAAATTTGAAGACGCTTTGAGTCGTCGCGAAGCGGCGGCCGGTAGCCACGCGTGACCTGTAGACGCGGAGCACTTCGTTCCTTCAGTTGGAGGCGCTGCGCTTTTGTTTTCGCAACCTACCAGGCTTAACCAAAGCTAAGCCCCCGCCAATTTTTTGCCTTCAGTATTTCCATAACAGTTAATACCTTGTACTTTCTAAGTATTAAAAATTTTTGTCCGAGAATGTTGGACATGGAGTAGTAATTCTTATTTTATATTGTGACAGGTTGTCGACCCAAAAAGCGGCAGCTTGCTGGGCCAGCAGGAGTGCGGCGAGATACTGGTGCGCTCACCGAACATCATGACAGCCTATTACAAGAACAGCCAAGCCACCGCCGCTGCTATCGACGTCGATGGGTGGCTGCGCACAGGTGCGATGACACTTTGTCCAACTGTGACAGGGAACGTAAGCGCAACTTGAGGAAAATATCTCGATCGCCATGTGTGCGCAAATTGAGGTCGGTCAAATTTTGATACCCGATATTTCCGGAGACTATCTAGCACAGTGTGCAAAAATTCAGCCAAGTGGTTGAAATGCGCCGGCCTTCAGATTTAACTGGAACATGAATGCAAAGGCATAATTTGCTCCTCTCGAGCCTTTTCACTGCTAATTGGACACTGTATCGGCGAAATACAGGGTTGCATTTTTATGGTCGTATGGCTTCACTGGCAAGTGACCGAAGTTACTGAATTTTGGCGTTAATTTATTGTATGCGGCTCAGTGTTTATGTGTGGTTTTATGTCTTATCTCACTGATAAATTACCACAATTTGTTTATTTAATTAGAAAGTAAACACACATTTCTTGCAAAATCCACTATTTTGTTACCTTTCAGCAATGCCGTGACTACTAGGGACGAAATACTGTAATTTCACAACTTTTACAAGACACACGCAGAAAGCATATCAAAACAGAACAGAAGAACGAAGCTGAGCAGGCTAGTTTCTGTTCTCCGCCTTTATATATACTGCCTCACACTGGTGGCAGACTACTGTAAGAAGGGTAACCCTCCTTGTGCGGAAACACCGCCACCACCAATCATCTCATCCTCCTAATGCATCCTGCCACTGAAGCAACAAAACATCTGCCCCGCGACACAGACATTTTGTTTATGCCGGCTGCACCGTCCTTGTCAACTGGATACGCTGAATACAGACTCTTACTTTATGTTTTTTTTTGTTATATTACTCAAGTTTGCTTCAAGGCTCGCATGAACTATTAAAGCCATGCGGTCGTTTGAATAACGGACTTTAATAGTTTTAATACAGTTCATTACCTTGACCCCATGCCTTACTTTACAGCTACCCGTCGCTTTCTCATCTATACATCCATCTGACCCCTTCGTAAAAATTCTTGTCCGCGGGAAAGATGACCAAGACGTCGTATCTGCGGCTGACATTCTTGCAACGCCGCCACAAAGCATGTAGGGAGGGGTGCAGCACCCTCCGACGGCATCCCTTTCATCACTCAGCTGTTTATCACCCAACCACAATGTGGGAAAACTGTGTTAGTGGCCTGAAATCAGGTCGTCCGGATGCCTGTTCCCGAATGGCACTTCACGCATTATTTTAACCTGGTGAGGCTTACGCGGCGCAACACTAAGACGGGGCAAAGCAATGACATTTTCACCAATCATGAGTTAACAGAAGCGGCTATTCCAATGACCTTAATGGAATCTCGGGAAGGGTCGCGCAGAATGGGAAAAATACTTCCGGGAAATGTACCCACCATTTGTGCGCAGGTCTAAATCTACAAATTGTTTGCCGCCCATTCTGGGAAATTCCGCGAAAAAGAAAGGTATTAACTGTTCCTCACAAATGTGCGTTCTCCTTTGTTGGCTTCAAGTGTGGGTCACTGTTCTACGCAGGCGGAAGATTAAATCTGGCCAATTATGTGAAAAGCAGCCTTTTAGTCTTCTCTTACAATAAATACTGCAGTATGCACACTTGAACAGACGGCGAGGTTACGTGCGTCCTAATTAAGCAATGAATGTGATAGTTCTAAAACTGATAACGTCTGTTTCAAGACGAATGACGCGACATCATATTGTCACGTAGTGGTGACTGAAGTCCGGCGAACAGGAACACAGCGAGAATGTCTTCGAAACGAAACTCTTTATTCGGGCTGACTTGCGCCCGCAAAGAACAATCACTTGGCGGCGGCGTAGCAACAAGCGTGCTCGGCGGTCGTCGAACAGAATGCCCGGCGCTGTCGGCCGTGCTCTCTTTTAAAGCTGATAGCGAACATTCGAGATAAAACTTGGGAAGTTACTAGAACATTCTGGCGCAAACTAGAATCAGCTCCGTCCGGATGCGATTAATCGAGATAATTCTAGGCGCGCCTTGCGTCACAAACGAAGCGATAAAGCGGCGTGCCGGCAGCCTTGAAGCATGAACAAATAAACACAACAAACAAACGCTACAAAGATTCGCGACAATATTTAGAACTAGCAGCTCGTGATCGCCTTTTTTTCAACATGGGCAGTTGGCTCGAGAGCTCACCGTATTTCGCGACTCAGTAAAAGCCCTACAGTGTTTTCATTTAGCTCACACAGGAACAATTGGTACTTCAAATGATGAATAATCTACCATGGCACCACGGAGTGCGGAGCGTTTTCATTTCTTACGAGGCGAAAACAACACTATAGCGAAACGACGGGACCAACAAAATCGCTTGATCATAACTTGTGACAATGACCACTGCCATATATTAAAGGGCGGGCGCTACGCAAACGGATTCTAGTTCGTGAGCTTTGAACGCCCGATGGTAGGGTGTATAATTCACTGCACTTAGTGACCAGCATCGAAGTTATTCTTCCTCAACGGAGTTCCTGAGCGTTCTACCAAAGACGCAAGTGGCAATGAATAGCCGTGGAGCATCAACTTTTGAAATGCTCCTATCGTAAATGCGCTTGTCTTTTATTTATCGCAAAGGAACATCTCAAGGACCGCCCTTCACCCAAGGACAATAATCAAGCACTAGTAGCATCGCTCGTAAGGTGACAATGACTCGAAGACGCTTGTGTCCTTTCTTAAGTGTAATTGTTAGACTAAATGCCTTTAACTGTAGCCTTTTTATTCTATTTTTTCTCCACCCTGTATGTTTCTGTTCCTGTTTCATACCACAATGTATAGGGTACCAACCGGAATGTATCTGGCTGACCCTCCCTACCTGTCTGCTGCTTCTGCTGCTTCTCGCAGATGTGGATGTTTCAGAGCGTACGCACGTATACGGATGATAAGGCTGCAGTGTGAACACTTCTACTACTGGTGCAAGGAAAAAAAAGAAACAGCAAGAAAAGAGAGCACGCCAAACGTCATTTTTACTTTTTCCGCACTCTAAAACTGTTCGGAGCCTGTTTCAGCGGACAGAGTCGCTTTGAATTATGTGTCACCATTCTGTCCGGGGTACCCGGATGATTTAGATGTGGAAATATGTGGTCGCAGGAGATATAGGCTATTACGATGCCTCCGGCCGGCTCTTCGTCACGGGACGGCTGAAGAGCATCATCAAGTGCATGGACACGAAGGTGGACCCGTTCGAAGTAGAACAGTGTCTGCTGGAGCTGCAGCCTGTGGCCGAGGCAGCCGTCCTGGGCATGCCGCATCCTTTTTTCGGCGAGGCGCCTGCCGCCATTATCGTGCTGCAGGATGGCTACGCGGGGGACCTTGAGCAGCTTTCGAGGCAACTTAAGGACCACGTGGCGGGTATGGCGACCATCGTTGCGTCTTTGCAATTATTTATTTATTTATTTGTGATACCCTCAGGGTACAAAGTACATTTCAGAGGGGAAGGGCAGTTGATAACAAGAAAAAAAGTAAACAAAGCACAATTCATACAAAACTGTAGAACAACTGAGGCAAGACAAAAAGAAGTGAGCAAAATTAACTCGGGACAGATTAATAAAGTAGTTTAAGAACAATACGATTAGGTGGAGAACACAGCACTACAAAAAATACAAAAGCGATCATTATTGGTTTGGTTTATGGGGTTTAACGTCCCAAAGCGACTAAGGCTATGAGAGACGCCGCAGTGGAGGGCTCCGGAAATTTCGACCACCTGGGGTTCTTTAACGTGCACTTACATCGCACAGTACACGGGCCTCTAGAATTTCTCCTCCAAAGAAATTCAGCCGCCGCAGTCAGGATCGAACCCGCGTCTTTCGGGTCAGCAGCCGAGCACCATAACCACTGAGCCACCGCGGCGGCAAAAGCGATCATTATGTAATCGGAGTGGCAACTATTCTTCTAAATTGAATTGTATCAGTGATGCTAGTTAATGATGCGGGTAGGGAATCGCATTCTTTAGGGTTTAGCGGAAAATAGGATTACACTGCAATTCCCCTACCACGTGGAGCCTGGAGCCTTCATTGGGGGGCCGTTTGATTGTCTCGGGTGCATCGTGCCCTTCATAGAGTGCAGAACATAGTAGGCACACATTCCACCTTATCCAGTCCTGATAGCCTGGTCTGAAATTGACACACGAGCTTCCTTCATCGCCAGTATGGTGCCCTTGCCACCTGATGCGTACCGAACGAATACTGCTTTAGCAGGACTTTCAGCTTGCAGAGTGCACTGTTGTGCATCGTACCAGTTTATCCGAACGTGATGGAAGAGTTATGAGCTTCTCATAGTTTTTTAGCGAAAGGCGACGTGCCGAAGTGTAGTTTTATATTATTTTTGGTCAGATAGCACTGTCAGTAGCAGGCGAATGGGGTGGCGGTCTTAACACGACTCATATGAATACTCTTTAGCGTCGCCGTTCAGAATATAAACTGTGTTTAAAATTTTAGCGGTGACCACTGATGGAGGCAGAAAAAAAGTGTGGACGAAGCGAAAAAGAATAAGAACAGTTTGTACCCACTCTCTAAATTGCCGAGAGATCACTCGGCTATTCAGATAGTGGGGGAGGGGAAGATACAGACAGCCGGAAAGGAGAGGAAGACGCGATAAAATTAGACACATCTAGTCTACACATGGTAATTAGAAAAAAAAATATTTCAGTTCACTCTGCTTTTGTTTCTGATTGTCATGCATTCTAAGGACAAATGTATCGAGGATGCGCGCGCACCAGGTGAATTGCATCCAGGCGCCACCCGGTGACGCTCTGATTTAGTTGAAGCAGGTCTAACTATTTGATTGGTATTTGCACAAAATAGCTGAAAGAAGATGACGCTGATACGCTAAAGAATTCCAGCTGACTTGTTGAAAAACATTCTTAGATTTCCGAATGCGCATTATGGAAGCTCGAACATTCTTTCCTTTACGCCGTTATTTTCTAATTTTTGTTACGTTGCGAATTGGATTATACTGCCTGGTGCAGCTTTCGGCGGCTAAACTAGCACTGTAAAACCTCTCATTTTGCCTGAAAACAAGAAAAGCTTGCCATGTTACACAAAGAGTAAGCCCAAACATTGTCCCGAATCGGTTCAAAAAGGTTCCTTCAAAGCGTTCTGCTTCGTATTCAATTACAAGACGCAGAACAAAATGCGCGTTCGCTTTGGGTCCCACCTCCGGGCAAAAATATCGGTTTGGTTCCGGTTTTGGTTCTACACTCAGTTCATAATGCGCGGCCAAATAAATTCCGTCAGATAAGCAACCTTTCGTTCTGTGCATTTGTCTAGCAACACACTGCTTGAGGCTGTCGATACCTTGCTTCACATGAGAAAGCGTATCCGGGGACAGTCTTGAATGACCTTGAGATGAACCATGTGCTGTCCCCATTAGTAGCACAGTGCCGAGCCGCCAGGCTAGTTCTCGCAGCAACAGCAAATTTCCCCTCATACAACAGTTTACGGCGAGGAAGCACGAAAATGCGTTCAGAGCAGCAAGGATGACATGCTGCACATTATCGGCTGATTTTATTTCCTTTCACTTCTTCTCTTCCCTGCACCAGCAGGAAACTTGTAGCAAACGTGAATTTCGAGATGCGACTGCAAATCTTCTGCGAATTTACAATCCATTAAAGAGCCATAAAATAATAAATTCGGCAGACACATTTGACTCCTTACGTGTCAGAATACGAAAGTATTAAAGTGCCGAGTCAAGCTACGTTGCAGAATGAGTACGAGTCATGAGCCATAACTAACACTACGAGGCATGACTATCCATACTTTGTACAAGCTCTGTACAAGTTATATTACCTTGCTTGTAAAGTGCTGGGTCATACTACGTAGCAGAAGTAAAGTACTGAGTCACGCGTCATGACTACGCCTACGCGTCCTGACTGCGCATATTTTGTACAAACTCTATACGCCTTGCATTACAACTCGTAAGGCGCTGAGTCATGGTGCGTAGCAGACTAACTGTAAGCCATGAGTGATGACTATGAGGCATGACTTTCATAAGTGAGAGTGCGTGTGGTTTCATAATTCATGACCATACATGTTCGCTCATTCGTGTTGTAGCATCGTACAACGGCCTTCTGGCATCCTCCGAATCTGGTACTACAGACGGTGGACGCGGGCTTTCATGCTAATGAGGCATATAATGCTTTCTAATTAGAATTGCATAGCTACGCAGGTTGATTAGTAACCGAAAGGAGAGCACAGTGATATATGTTTCATATATACGTAATGCATGTCTAAGAAATCCTGTTTTGTATTGTGTCGCCAAAACGTTGTCTTGAAGAATTTCCATACAAAGGCAAATAGTTTGGTGGCGCCAGGCAAAAGAAGTTCATTTTAATTTAAGCCTAGCGGGCCTGTAATGGGGCATCAGAACCTGTTAGCTTTAAAGCTCTTTGATTTCAATGCATGCTGGCTTTGTTTCTCGTTTTCGTTTTTGAATTTACGACCCTAAACATTGTACCGCTGTAAAAATATGAGGTCTAAAGTATCTACATTTTTACGCACAAACTGTATCTATTTCTACAGCTTTGTAACCTTTTATACATATCCGCCGATATATACGTGGAATACCCACCGCTTTTTTTTTCTTTTCAGAAAAACTGGCCGTTTACAAGCAGCTTTATGGCGGCATTGCCTTCGCTACAAAACTGCCCAAAAACAGAAGAGGCAAGCTACTGAGGCGTTGCCTTATGGACGAATTCATGAACTTTCAGAAGCTGGGCACTATTTATTGAATATACAGTTGGCAGTTGCATGTATGACTGTATTGCATGTATTGCTGCGCTGCAGCTCGCTTCTGTGTTAGTCTTGGTGTAAAAAGACGAGGTATAAAATAGTCACAAAGGAAACAACTTGTGCACCTGTTTATTTTATATTCTATATATTTTTATTTATTTACCCTTATGGCATAGTAGACGCGACTGATTTAGTCACAATGTATAACAAAGTACGGTTCCATGCCGCATCCCGCGAGGACTAAGCCTGCACCGTGAAGCCCGCAGACCTGCATACAATTCACTACTGGAGCAAATGCATCAGTGCCTTTCAATATTCACAAATAATCGACGAATAGTACTTGTAGCTGAACTTTTTTTTTTGCATATTTAAGAAAGAAAGAAAGAAAGAAAGTACGGGCGTGAATGAAGTGCGAGCATGGAACGAGCGGTCGTCCCGTTCCTTCAATTTGTCCGTGTCCATACTTCGCGCTCCTGTATCTGTCCTGAGCACTAATCATCCCGAACTAATCTTTGTCGCCGAGATTAAGCAATACAAAACTGAGATTATGCAACGCCAAGTGCAGCCCTGTGTGATTGAATGTGGTGGTTTCCCTGCCACGTTTATACAGCACGCCGGTATCAGTCGACACCGTTGCTTCTGTCATGGTTTAGTAGCGCACGGCTTTGAGTCGCAGAGAACACGCACGACGCCTCCCGTGTAGCGCCTAAGCTATCGTAACGACAAGAATAAAATTGTGCCTATACATAGGGAACAGTGTGTTATAGAGCACATAAAGAACTGCGGAAATATGAAACATTCCCTTGGATACAAGTCCTGGTGCTGGCACTGCCCGACTAATGAGACCTTTGCCGTCACTTGCCGTCACTACATGAAGAAAAAAAATTGGTAGTGGCTTAGCTCAGCTATGCAAGGATATACGTAGCGAGAGCTGTAGTTCTCCCTGGTTAGATTCAGTCAGTCTGATCACGCGGTCGGCCATGCGGCGAGCCTTCACGTCCTCGAAAGACGGCTCACCCAGTTGGGTGTTCAACACAAAATTCAACACTCTCGCAAGTGAACCGCAGTTCACAATTTGTAACAAGGTCCTGGAAGTGGTAAAGGAATACGTCGTATTGCCGGTAGTGACCGCTGATCCGGATCATGAGAAGAAAATAAGTAGATTAGTAAGAATGGGGTGGAGCGCACACTGCAAGTTCTCTCAGATCATGAACGGCAGTTTACCAATATCCGTCAAGAGAAAATTATACAACACGTTTATCTTACCAGTACTCACCTATGGGCCAAAAACATGCAGGATAATGAGGAGGGTTTAGCTTGAGTTAAGGACAACGCGGCGAGCCACGGAGAGAAAATGATAGGTGTAACGTAAAGAGGCTCGAAGCGGGCAGTGTGGGAGAAGGAGCAAACACGGGTTAAAGACATCCTAGTCGAAATCAAGAGAAAAAAAATGAGCTCGGGCAAGTGATGTAACGAGAAGGCAAGATAACCGCTGGTTCTTAAGGATAACATAGTAGACTCCAAGAGAAGGCAAGCGTAGCAAGAGGTGGCAGAAAGGTAGGTGGGCGGATGAGATTAAGAAGTTTGCGGGGATACGGTGGCCGCAGCTGGCACAACACAGGGTTAACTGGAGAGACATGGGAGAGTCCTTTGTCCTGCAGTGGGCGTAGTCGGGCTGATGATAATGACGATGATTCCTGCAAAGTGAGGATATCCGGGCACTAGTGTACAACCTGCGGCGACGATGGTGCCGGGTGAGTGGAAGTTCTCGCGTCTGGTTCTCGTTGGCTTGGGTCGAGATCGTGACATCTTAGGAGTAAGCATTCAGGATGCATGAGACGCATGCCGCAAGGAGCTTGGTTTCTCTATCTCCTTACAAAAGGAGACAAAATTATAACTTGTTGGGAGTGATTGGAATTTCACAGGAAAAACCTCGAGATCCTGCAACAGGAACAAGAAATTATCAAGCCACTTACGCTTGAGCACGGAGGCGGTAGGCAGGCTTGCACTGCGTCCGACTAAAAGAAGCAGCACTGGTCAAACCTAGGCCTCGCTCTACCGTAGACGACAACTTGCCTCGTCCTCAGACGGAAGTGCAGAGCGTGAACCGACAGAAAATGCCTGATGCTTTAGCTTTAGTAAGCACGCAGTATTGTGCGAAAACAGAATTTTTTTTTTTTTGATGGACACTACCGCCACGCACTTGAAAGCGCTACTGAGGGGCCACTGACACAGGGAGCCGGTTATGCGCGTCTTCAACATTTTCATCGTCTGTGCTCATTTATAGAATGCACGCCGGCGGCTTAAGCTCCAGTGCTGCGTTTCTGCAGCAATATTGGCAACGCCAATCCGTACGGCCCTAGTGCCCTGGTTCTGCCGCACGGTTGTCCAAGCCAACGCATGCAGCCCACATATCTCTGTCACTGCGGCCACATACCTCAAAGCTTCCGGTTCGATAGTAGTATTAGTTTATGAAGAAGGCAATGTGCAATGCACTGCGCGAGAGTGTGCTGCAGTCTAAAACGTGGCGTGCTCGGCTGCTGCGATAGCCTAGTGCTCTTGCGCAGTGGCCAGCGAAGCTAATCTGTTCGCGCAGCGGTGGGTTCGAATCCCTGTCGTGGATATTTATTAGATTTCTTTCATTTCCTCATTTCACTTGGCAGAAACCCATAGACATTGAAAACTCACTTGGCACAAACCCACAAACATCGAAAGGTCTTGCTCAAGGTTTACCTATCGGAATACTGCTTTCCTATTAAAAAAAGCTCATCTTACAGAAGAGCGGTGGCTGACAGTGCAAAGGCACATCCTCAGCTAGAGAAACCAGTAACAGGTGCGGCAGTACAGGCAGTACTGACATGTTCTGATAGCAGGATGTCATGAAAGAGAATGCGTGCAGCTCCAGGGGGGCCTACAAAGCCATTGCTGCAGCGCTTGAGACAGCTGACACAGAGCTAGCTCGAGCTCCCTCCAAAGAGCAGAAAGTAAGAGCGACCACGGAAATTCTGGATAAGAACCTCGAACAGTCCTCCAGCCGCTTCATCCTAGAGGAAAAGAGCAGTTATCGACGCTTCGCGGCAGTGACGCGGTTTCCTCGGGCAGAGGCATCGCTTCTGGAAAGCGATGCAGTGATGCCGACGGGACCAGCAACGCGCAACTTGCTCTCCTCCCGGAGAGACGACCAAAAGCGGAATTGTTGCAGGAAGCCCGTGGCATTGAGGATGCTCATTCAATACTTACCAGTCTGACAACCGTACGCAGCGCTACGTCGAAGCGCGGTTCGAAATGAGGGTTGGCTTGTCGTTTGCAGCAGCTCTCCTCGCTAGCTACTCAACCGTGACGGGAACGGGCAGCAATAGAAGTCTGCTGTTGCCGGGAGAGAGTTATATGTGGAACTAGTTTCGCCAAGTGTGACTTCATCCCAGCACAACGAAATCACTCAAGAAGCGCAGGTGACGACAAACATCCGCGCTTCACCACACGCACTGATGGGCATTACTGCCCTGCAGCGCGAGGGCCTTGGTGTGAACGGGATCCCGAACAAAGTCCCGTCTGCTCGGACAACCAGAGTAGGTAGGCCCCACTGCTCGCAAACATCGCAGCCGGGCGGAAATGATAGCGAGCCGCAGTATAGCTTCCATGCATACCGCAGCAGTGAGGGCTTCACGATCCGCACTTGGGATAGTATCGAGGCATAGCCAGGCCGGCCGAGGCGTGCATGAGAGGGCTTCGTGCACTTAGCTGTTGCGTTTCAGTGGACGTTTCTTCTGTTTGTCGTGCGCGTGCTTACTTCGTGTAATTGTGCTATGCTGCTCAGTATCGTTAGCGGATTTGTACGCCGCTGTCAGCTTGTTCTTTTTTGTGTGTATGTTAAGTTGTATGGCAGTTATCCCAAGGAGAAGCTTTTGCGTCATTTACGTATTTGCATCCTGTGATGGACCAATTTTGTGTGTTACTTCGTGCACTGTTTTAGCATTTTTTTAAATGTCAGTGTGCGGTCATCCCCTAGCACGAGCGGATTAGCGTCCTGCTGTAGAGAGGAGAAGCTACTGTCACCTTAGAGCAAAGGTTTCGGCCTAAGGTTAATGCGATCTCTTACTTTTTTGTCAAATAAAGCGTAATTAAAGCTAAATTTCTCGCTTACAGGGGACGTCTAAGGCCGCGCCTCGTTTACGGCCTCGTTAGCAATGTTTTAATTACACTGCATTGAGTTGGCTGCATTGCTCCCCATTTCGCAGAATTTTTTCAATGCTCCCTACCCGCATGGCCCATGTAGGCGTTCTCAAAAGACCGGTACATACCGAAGTTGCCCTTGTTGCACAATGAAAGCGGGTCCGTCGCTACTACCAAGGAAGAGCTCCCACGATGCGTAAAGAGAGGTAAGTCTTGACAATCGTCTGTATGCGAGCGGGCCCACTGCCCTCATCCACAGTATGCAAGACTTCCTCCCTTCACTTGTGGCATTCCTAGCGCGTCTCCTCTATCTGACGCGCCGCGGTTCCACCCCTTCACGACGACTTCCCCCATGGCGCGTCGGGCATCGCCGCCTAAGGGCCATCATACGACCACTTTTTTTGCACCTTCCGCACGGCATGCGCACGACGGACCTCACAGACCAGACAATAGGCGTCCAGCCGGTCCGGTTAGAGAAGGAAAGTTCGTCAACTTCAACTTTTGTGTGCATGAGCAGATCCGGCCGGCGAGCGTTTTGCAGCGACTGGCTGCTTTTTACGTGACGTCTCAGGCCCGACTCCACCTCCGCTTCTGCTGGGCCAACATGGCCGTCCGTTGATTGCACCGGACAGCGAGGCAAAGGTGTTGGGACCTATGCCGCGAAGCATACTATATTGTCCCCAAGCTGATATTACGAGTGTTCAGAGTGACTGCGAACTTCGCGTGTAGCAGCGGCGAGTGACAGTTCCCCGAGTTGAATTCCGTAATGATCGACGCTGATGGAGTTGAAGGAGCGCCTCTTCAAACCGACACAATTCTTACGCGTTGGCGGTGTCACGAAGTGTTTATGTGGAGCTATTTGTGGTTGCAAGCGTTCCTAATTCCTGCGGGGATAATCACGGACAGCGGCGAGTAACAGCTGCTCACGGTGAATTTCTTGTGTTATTTTGGGACAGAACTCATAGATTGTTGTGATAATGTAGCGTCGAACGAGAAGGAACACTCGATGTTGATGTGACGCGTTTTTCAGTCTCTTCGGTAGAAGTGGTCCAGATGCGTATCGTTTCCCACGACATCGCTTTAGGTGATCAGACTCACATCCGATGTTCAAATGTTTTATCTCGAATTGGTTCGCAGCCGTCAGGGTCGCCTGAACCGAGATCCGTGCCATGACAGCCGACCACGATTTTATCTTGCTGAAAATCCCGCAGCAAAAGAAATATTGACGTAACGGATATGTCGTTAATACGCCGTAATTAGTGCGGGTAATTTTCATCGCGAGAAATCTGCGTGTTTAATAAAAACACAGGCTTCTGCCACCGCCCACGATTAGACGGGAGGCACTGCCTAGAGCGCCAAAAGGAACGCCGGAACTATTCGGCTCGTCCGCAGGCAGCAAAACGATCGTACAACGCCCTCCCGCCCCATGCCCGGCTGGAGGCTGAAAACGTGCGGTTCGCATGCTTGCGGAATCCGCAAAAAAAAAAAAAAAGAATCGTACGACGGCCCTAAGTAACAAATCAGCCACCGTGTGTGCATGTCTCACGTCTGCAGACAGGCTGACAACCCGGGAAACAATATAGAAAAATTGTATGCGTACAAGTCCAGCGGTCAGGGTGGTGGAGTGACTGGATCTCAAAGGTAAAGGAAGACGGCGGCCACGTAGCAGGAGAGAGGTTTAAAACGTTTCGCTGATTTGTTTGTTTTCCTTTAGAACAGCCCTGTGTTCGAAGCTGTGCCCAACCGTTAAGGTCTGTATAGGAATCGCGTTGGCTTATTGAAACCTGGGCGGATCTCAGAGAATGACCACCCGAAGTGCTTTATTTCCGAATGCTTTGATAACAGCAATCTCGGTAGAGGCACCGTGCTTTGCACGCACTTTTAAAGCACGCACTTTTAAACGAAAGGTGCTGCGGATTTGTTTTTCTGTGTGAGATTGTTCTATTGTTTAAGTTACAATTTGTGTAATTTTCTGTGTGATTTTGCTTATGCAACTTGAGTTGTGCACTTCAGTAAATTCTAATAATATACTTCATCATCTGCACCAGCGATCGCCTCCTCTATCACAGCAGACGATTGGAGAGCCTCTCCGAAAAAAGGCAACAACACATCATTGAATTTACTGATGTCGTTAACCCGCGTTTGTTCTCTGGCCAACACTTCCTTCTTCCTGCATCTTAGCATTACTCATATTATTTTCCATTTCACAGCTCGCTGCGCTGTGCTGTTTGAAAGAAAAGAAATATATACATTAATCAGAAAATGCGTAACCAGCAAACTAAAAAAAGTTGTGGGAATCGGCATTATGCTTCGAACAAAACAACCGCGTATTTCACTCAGGATGTTGCCTTTCGAAGATAGTTTATTAGTGCAATCATACAATACAAAACAAAATATCGTGCATTTCGTTGAAAATCATGACGCCCTTGATTATCTCAGCAACCTTCGTTAAGCCTCCATGGTAGAACCCTGTAAGAAATATTTAAAGTGTAATTTCAGTATTTCAAAAATTGGGAAACTTCCGCAAAACAGTGTACTGAAAACCGGCGCTTTTCATTGCAGTTATGTGATCACTGCACCAGAGCCATCTGGACTTTCGTAATGACCGCCGGAGCTCCGGTTAAAATTCTAACTGTCGGATATATTCCTGGCTAGAGCGAGCAAATTGTTCGTTGCAAAATTGTCCAGTGAACACCTCTCAAAGTCATAATACAGAAAGGTTAAGTTTCTATTACAATAAGGGGAGTGACTACAATCTGCAGAGAACCCCTTAAGTTATCCATCGATAATAAAGTGTTTTTTTTCCTTAACGGGATGACACAGAGCATGACGAAAATAAAACGCTTTTTTGATAATGGCACCGGGTAGTCTAAAAAGCATTTATACATAAGTATCAGCCAACACAACCATCAAGAAATTTTTGTTATCCTATTCATGGCCCAGTATACTGAAAACTGAAAAGTCTTGAATACAGAAAAAGTGGAAGCTTAGGCAAGTTGGTTCATCATTATCGGAATAGCGCAAAGATGTGGATGTAAAAAAAAAGGATAGACAGTCAGTGTCCACGGTTCTTGTTTATATCTTTGAGTTATATTCTGGAGAGCCTCATAATTTTATGCATTTTGATTTCTAAGAGAAAAAAAAAGTGGCCGTGATAAATTTTCAATCAGATGGCGGCAAGGTGCCCTGACTAAAGTGAAACATCATTGAAGGTGTTCAGCTCCACAAAACGACTAAACCTGGTACGGAAAAGCAGCTCGCAACTAACTTTAAGCAACCAGGGACGACTTTGCATGTTTTTACGTCTTCTCTAGCTTCGGATGCTTGCAAAACGCGACGAAATCTTTGCGTAACACTTCCAGAATTCTCCAACTCCCACTCCACCAAAAATCGCCATGAATATGTTTTTCTTTCAGATACTTCCACCTGTGACAGATTTATCTCGCTTAATATTAACAGTGGCGCCGCGACGTGGTCATTTTCCTAAGCAGCGCAGCGATGACTTGCACCGTCGGCTCGCTGACCCGCTGGCATGACAATCACTGACCTGACGGTGAAAAACACAAATTCAAGGAATAAACACGTTGCCCAGCGCGTTGAAATAATAAAATTGCGTAAAGCTCGCAAAAGGGAATTTGTTTTCGCCGATAATTAAATTGAACTTGTTCCTTCCACTCAACTGCCATTCAATGTACTAAATAAAACGGCAAAAAACACATTAACGATAAAACAGTTCTTGTTTTAAGTTATCTTGGGCCTACACAAACGCGCCGATTATATGAATGATGAATGCAACCGATTCATAGCGGAGGCGCTAAAGGAAACAAGTCATTACCTCTTTGTAGTTATCCATTCATTTTCAGAGAAAACATTACCTTGACAGAGCGAAACATAAAACAATGGCAATGCATCAACGCATATAAGACCAACTTTCTCACTTGAAGTTTTTGATTCGGCTTCCAACCGTTGGTCCATCCAGGCCGGTCCTCAAGGACCTGTACAAGTGCAGAAGGTGATGCTTCAATGAGGTTCCAAAATTTCGTTCCCTGTTTCTTGCATGCCTTAGTTAAAAACCGCGTAAATTTGAGCTGTGCAAATCACGCGGAATTTAAAATAAAAGCCCACAAATACAGCGTTGCGAAGGTCGATTTATTGGGTAAACAATGATGATTGTTGTACTGAAAAGACAAGATAGCGACACCCATATACCTTTAGAATGAGCCTTCGGGTGCCAGCGGGCGCCACGGGCCCACAAGCTGGGGCAGGCCTGCCGTGAGAAGACCAACCATCGCGTGAGCACTAACGGCGCGCGTTACGATAGGGCTAGTGGCACCCGCTATGCTAAGTCTCTATTATGCTTCTGTAAAAGACCGCGTCTTCGTTTCTTACACTGGCACTTCATCCCTTCCCTCACGACACTTTTATACGCCTCCTCCCGCCACTTGTGCGTATTCCATGACGCTCTCTCGCCAAGTGCTCTGCAGCTTTTCAACAGGCCGTCCGAAACACGTTCTCGTGGTCCACACCCCGGGTGGTCCCAGGTGCCACCAGATTTCACCCCGCGCTCGACATGGGAGTGCCGCTTTGACTAGCCTCTGAAGATATCACGCCCTCACTGTCTTGCAACGTCCTCAGAGCACGGGTAAGCACTCATGCATTTCTGAGGTGGGGTAGTCTAGGCGTAGCGTGGTTTACACCGCTACTTTGATAAGTATTTTACATCTTCTGGGAACGATTAAATAGATCTATATAATATTGACCAATTTAAAAACAAAACAATGGTTATTCTCCTCTATATTGACTAAAGTACTGATTATATAACCGAATAAAAATGTTCGTCTACATAAAGCGGCTGGTGATTAAAATAACGAACTTGAGTTAATCAAACCGGAGATGATAAATACCGCAATGTGTCTGTTGGGCTTGTCAGCCAATATTTACTAAAAAAAGCAAACCAGCAAAACATAGTGAAGCAGGAATTCGCACCTGTCATTGCCTGCTCGGGTCCCGCCCGTTCGTCCATCGAGTCTCGTCCTCTAACCCCTACAAAATAGCACTGGGTGATTCTTGAAGGAGGTTCAACCATTATCATATTTTGGGCAATTTCCTCGCTGGCGTCCCAGAACCCTCCTCGCAGCGCCGCCCCTCTTCCTCCGCTCCCCTCCTGTTTTTCTCCCTTCTCCTCTTTTTTCTTTCACGGCTGTTGCGCTCTTTGGTCTATTCCTCCGGCGAGTCTGCCTCCGCGCACCGCCGCCGCGAATCTGCGCGTTTTCTGGACTACGCGGTCTGTGTTCTTTAATATTTTTCATGTTTTATAGTTTAATTTCTTTATCATTTTGTTTCTTTTCATATTTGCATTTTTGTTATGTTTTCTAGCATTCCCTGCTCACGACAGTATGAGGCATTAAAGGCTTTCGCCTTAATAAAGCGATTCTGCTCGTATTTTCTTTCACAGCTGTTCTGCTCCTGGCGATCTTCTAGGGCGGCCGGCTCGCGATTTTCGCGTTGCCCTTCGAGCCATTTGTGTGGCCGGCACGTTCCTCGCGCAAAGAAGGCGACTGCGCCCGTACTTAAAATGGCGTTAAAGGGCGATTCACACGACGGTCCGTTCGCCCGCGGCCCGCGCACTACCTGGTCTCCTTCCGTGATATTCTCTCGTATTACCGAGACAAACGAAGGGAATACGCACCCCCCGCTCCGTCCCTCACCATAGCGCAGGCTGCACATTAGCGACAACTACAAACCCGGACTGCTCAATACCCAATACTGCTGCATGCCCGATACCCAGACCAATTCTCGTCATCATGGAAACTTGCGGCAAACCAGGCGCCCCTACGATTTACATCATTGGCAATAAACGTTTCCACCACCACCTACGTGTTCATGCGTCAGCACATTGAGAGGCGCGCTGACCAGGCCGCGGTCCAGAAGACGCGCAGATTCGCGGCGGCGGTGCGCGGAGGCAGACTCGCCGGAGGAATAGACCGAAGAGCGCAACAGCCGTGAAAGAAAAAAAGAGGAGAAGGGAGAAAAACAGGAGGGGAGCGGAGGAGGACGGGCGGCGCTGCGAGGAGGGTTCTGAGACGCCAGTGGGGAAATTGCCATATTTTGTTTCTTGCCTGTCTTAGTTAACAGAAGTACCAATTTGAGCTATTAGAACTCCCCTGAGTTTAAAACACACACCTGTATTTGGAACGTTATGAAGGCAGGGAAGAATGTCGTCACAAAGAACATTAATGTACTGAAACGACAAGTTAGTGACAGCCATATGCCTTTAAAGTACTACGTCTTGAGGACGCAAGGGGTGCCACGTAACCGCGATATGGGGCTCGCCTACCGAGTCGGTAGCGGTAGCAGCGCGCTCTATGATAAATGTCTCTATTATGCATGTGGGAAAGGTAGCGTCCCGTACTTATCACTGCCTACTTCATCTCTTCTTTCGCGCCAAATTTCTATTGCCAGCGCTAACCACCCCCTGAGTTGTGCGCATTCCGGGACACTCTCCGCGCACGCCCCGCAAAATTTTCATCGGGGTGTCAGCACAGAGTACGCAGTTTTCAAACATGCTCTCGTTGTCTGGACTTCTGCTTGTCAGAAATGCTCAAGATTTCAACCAGCGCTCGAGATGGAAGGAACATTTTGTCTCGCCTTAAAGGAGTTCACCATTAAACTGTGTCGCTATAACTGTGTGTGTCGGTATAAAATTACTATCTCAGGACTGTGTCGGTATAAGTGTGTCGACTGTGTGTGTCGGTATAAAATTACTATCTCAGGAGTCGCGTGTTTATAGTTCCTTTTGTTCCGGCCCACGAACGAACTGTGTGCAACGAATCAACTCGATTATTCCTTTATTTTAGCAGAAGCTCTTTTAACTGTGTCTGCCCCGCCGTGGTGGCTCCGTGGTTACGGCGCTCAGCTGCTGCCCCGAAAGACGCGGGTTCGATCCCGGCCGCGGCGGCTGAATTTCGATGAAGGCGAAATTCTCGAGGCCCGTGTTCTGTGCGATGTTAGTGCACGTTAAAGAACCCCAGGTGATCGAAATTTCCGGAGCCCTTCACTACGGCGTCCCTCATAACCTGAGTTGCTTTGGGACGTTAAACCCCAATAAACCAAATAAACCAAACCTTTTAACTGTGTCTGAGGCGCAGGTTCGGGAAACTTCAATCTCAATTATACGAATTAGGCTGCGCCCCCCGTGCGAAGGGCAGCGAGTCCCAACTTCATTCACCCCACAATGCTTGCACCGAATAATTATGACTCGACACAAAGAATGACGCGCCATCAGCTGGCTGAGCCGCTGATTTTCCAAACGCTGACATGACGTTGCAAAACGTGAATAGCAAGTAGAAACCACACGTGCAGCATGTTGCAATGAACAAATTGCGTAAGCCACTTGGCGCAATTGTTACGACGCAACGCTTTGCTCCGATGTGCTGAAAGAGTGGTAGATGAGTAAGTGCGCCAGCTGGAGTAGTCCAATGGTTCTACCCTCCATGAAGTCGAAATAGGCCCCGCGGACAGACCCCTGTGGCGCGCGTGTCAAATGCTACGCGGGGCTTTCTATAACAGCATCTGCCACCTGAAATACGCTGGTTTTCAAACTGAAGAAAGTTTAAAATAGCGTCTGTTTCTTGAAACACCGCAGTGATTATCGGTTTGCTGCATGAGTGGAAACAGAAAACGGAACATTTATATAGATGCTAACAAATTGACAGTATAGTCAGCTCTAATCACAACAGCAATATTTTTCACTGTATTCTATTGAATCGCTATGACTAAGGAGTAAAATAGAATGTGCGCAGGCTGCTGCGAGCTCCAGCTCCGCTTGATTCTGGACCAAGGGGCACCGTTTCTGGAGGCTCGATAGCCAGGAGGGATACCACTTGCTTCGTACCGAGCAGTGTCACCGTAAAACACGCTGGCCAGCGGTCGACGATTTCACTGTTTTCAGCGCCATAGGGCAGATAACAGTTGTAATGTTGCACTCCGTCGCGCTGATAAGAAGATACAGCGGCACTGAGTGAGGCACTTTGAGGAGTGTTTCATCGAACGTCACTCCACTCATGTGTTAAACGAGGAGGTGATGAAGGTTCAAAGCGAAACTGTGCGGCTGACAAGTGAGCCTAATATTTAGTTGTTAGTTAGGAATTTCAGTGCGGAGCAAAGTTTAAGTGACGTCCTTGAAACGTACTAACAGTTATATCTTAATGACTTTCTATTCTAATCTATTTGGGTAATAGATGAATTTGTCTTCATTGCAGTGTGCTGAATGAGTCTTAATTTAATGTCAGTCAAACTTTTGTTGTGACATTTGCTGAGCACTTCCTAGTTCCGTATGCGCAGCGCTCAAATGGCGACGTAATTCTTCCTCAGTTCATTTAGCGTGTAAATAATTGGTTCTTGTCCCGTTGTGTTATAGAAGCTGTAGTGACACCTAAATCAAATCTTCACTGAATCTTCTGCTCCAGATGTTTCCTCAGGCATGCCCTTCAAGTTTTAACATGTGCACTCCGTGCGTAATGGTTCCTTTGAGGCACCACAACATTGTGGAACAGATTCAATGCATACAAGTCATGGGATGTTTCTGGAATATGATATACAACAATTTTTTACGGAGCTTATTCCCCTACAACTTCCTTTTTCGGTCGAGACTGGGACACCTATCCCCGTCAACCTCGTGAACTTATGTGCCCACCCCTCTCTGCTGTTTTCCGCTGCGTTTCACTCATCCCTTCGAAAAAGCCGACTACTGTAAATGCAGTCTGTTCCTGTTTATTATTTGCACCTTAGAAAATAAGTAAGCCGCTCATGTTTGCTAAACATTTTCCCTAGTTTTCCTATACGCCTCTAACATTGTCATTTTCAGCGTTCGCTTCTTTGAGCTCAATATGAGTTGAAAGATTTTCCTTAGCCACCAAGTTTCCGCCGCATTGGTCGGTGTAAGCAAGATACCGTTAATTTAGACCTTCATATTGAGGAATAGGGGCCACGAAATTGGCTCTAACACGTCTTAATTGAACTAGTCATTTCCCACTCATGGTCGGTGCTTACGCTAGGTAAGTGCAATACATAGCCACTTACGATACATCACTGCAGAACTTAACTGCGCTTCAGATTCTAACCAACTGGACGCTGCCTTTCTTTGTATAAGCTTGCAGTATCGTCTTTCTTCGTTGGTTTTAATGTCCTCAGTCAAGCGCTGCATTGTGTTTTGGCAGGGAAATATCAATATTATCAGGAGATATTTCCACAGCCATATCGCACAACCGAGAGGAGTGTATAGATATGTGACGCACAGAAGTAGCGTCAGCTTGTGAAAAAATGTCGTGCGCTAAAAAGACAAATAAAGCAAAAAAACGCACAACAGGACAGAGGCACAACTTCCAACTTTAATGACAGGACAGGGACCCAGGCACTCTTTTACAGCCGCTGGGTCCATGAGGTACCTCATACATGTCGGTCTTCCAAGATGCGCCAGGATAGCATTCTCGTGTTCACACACCCTCAGGCAGCCCAGTGGTGATATAAAGATCGCCTGGATTGCTATCATGTCCTTAAAGTTGGAAGTGGCGCCTCTGTCCTGTTTGCTTTTGGCGTCCACTTTCTGCGGACACCAAACCGCGAACATAGCCAAAGGATGCTCTCGCAATAATCGAAAATGAAAGGAATAACTCGGAAATAACGATTGCTCAGCAATCTTTAGTTTGTAGTTTAAAGGGCTGCCTGTTGTCCCACGTTAAGTTACTTACCCACGTAGAGGAGAAGCAGCGCAGTAAGGGCAACGAACAAATATGCGTGCGCCATGGCCGAGGCCTGCAGAAATGAAATATGAAGCGCAACTTCTAAGTTATTAAAACATTTAAGAAATAACAAGACATCAACTCGCTTTTTTTTGTAAATGCAATGTAACCGATTGCTGTATAAAAATTTTGCTGATAAAATGAATTGATATTAGAGGAAATGCTGCATTATTTTCGTTCGCTCCTCCATCTAATCCAATTCTGATTTAATCGAATTATGACACTATTCTGATTCTATTCGTAATCGCTTCTCTTATACAATTTGGCTGAGTCATTTTTAGACATTTTGAGTTTCCCTTAGTTATTAGAAAAGAGGTGAGGTGGGGCAGAGGTGGACAGTTGGTACCTGGCAGGTGGAGAGACAGAAATCTCTTAAACACCGCATGCCACGGTTGGAATACAGAGATTTCACATGTGGGCTGCCACCCTGACCGACGGAGGAATGATTTTGCCTTCATGACCCTCGTAATCTTATTAAAAAGAAAACGGGTATATTTACTATTAAAATAGGACCAAATTATGCTAAGGAAAGCTTGTTCACTTAAACGTTTTGGGGCTCTTCTCATAAACGCTGTATTCTGTAGATAGAAAAGAGCACTGTTGTGTTTCGAATGATTAAGCCGCCGTAGTTTTACTTCCAGTTCAAAGTTTTCTTCAAGCAGCTTTGTTTGCCGCAAATAAAAAATACCACAGCGTGGAGCGATGGCATTAAGAAACTTTGCTGCTCTAAATCTCTTGCATGGGCTTAGGCTGCTTCAGGATTGTCTTTGCTTCCTCAAGATAGCCCACTGGCAGCGAGAGATTCATGGGCCACACGTAATAAGATGCGTGCGTGCCTAAATTATCACTTCTTGTTAAGCTGTAGCATGAACTCACAGGAAAGGAGTTCATTATTAGTAATGGGCTCCACGGGTAGGGCACTAGAAGGAAACGAGGCTCTAATAACCAGTGACTATTTTTGGTATGTCACTTATAAAAGAAGACGGTCAGGTAGCAGCCAGAAATGATGTGCAATACAGCGTGCTTCCTTTTGTATTGTATGCTTCACCACCATTACATTGAATTGTATCGCCGTGCGCCGCCTTGTCGAGCCGAAATAATTTGGGTATAGTGGTAAGTTCTGTGATTAGAATTGGCTGTAAGGCTGTACTAATCGCCAAGCTCTTAATACTTTCCATGTCATTGATGCATGTATGCTTAGAAGTTTCCCGCCTCACTATTCTACACATCCGACGATTGTATGTCAGCTCTGTTGGTCTCACACTTGCATCTAGAGAGAGAACATTGACGGCATTGCATAGTTCGCAGCATAAATATTGGTTCTTTTAAAAAATGTTCATACGTAAACTCCAATTTCAAAGATCTGTGTTTGCTCACTTACGTGTGAGCAGTATGCACTTTTGAGCGCCTGTCCGTGGTAAGCAGGAATATTTTAACCCGGTGTGCTGGGATCCTTTTTGTAGCGTGGTTTGCCCCATCAAGAATAAAACGCTATCTGCCCTGTCTACTGATGAACTTGCACTTTTATGAAAAAAAATATGAAAAAGCTGGAGACTCAAAATTAAGATTCCCTGTCATTGTTTTCGCTTGGAGCTTTTACAAAACCTATTAAAGTCGCATGTTGACATCGTCCTGCTCACAGTCTAGCCTGATAAAAAAAAGGTAATTTCTATCCCACCCATATATACATGGGAAGGTCTTCCCTGCAAATGACACGAGCAGTATCTTAAATTGAAATAACATAAAAAAATAATAATTTCCACTGGCCTAATGAGAATTCTTTACTGGAGAGTAAACTCCGCCAGTAAGCGGGTCGAACTCAGTTCAGCCACCTCCGCGTTTGCCTTGTGCTCGCGTAGAAAACATACATGCCCCAACGTTCCACATAAAAATAGAAAGTAAATAAAAATATTCCGTGTTTCACTCACTGAGTGATCCGTCGAAAATCGGTGTTTCCACCGTTTATTAAGAATGTTGTTCCGGCGGTCTCATTTCGATGCAGTTAAACTGCAAAGTTAAGTTAAGAACAACGCAGCGAGCTATGGAAAAGAAAATGATAGGTGTAACGTTAAGAGATCGGAAGAGGGCGGAGTGCGTGAGGGAACAAACGCGGGTTAATGACATCTTAGTTGAAATCAAGAAGAAGAAATGGGCTTGGGCAGAGCATGTAATGCGAAGGCAAGATAACCGCTGGTCCTTAAGGGTAACGGAGTGGATTCCAAGAGAAAGCAAACGTAGCAGGGGACGGCAGAAAGTTATGTAGGCGGATGAGATTAAGAAGTTTGCGGGGATACAGTGGCGGCAACTGACAAAGGACAGGGTTAATTCGAGAGACATAGGAGAGGCCTTTGCCCTGCAGTGGAAGGAAGGAAGGAAAGAGACACCCTGCAGTGGGTGTAGTCAGGCTGATGATGATGATGATGAAACTGCAAAGACATTATTGTGCTGTGCATTGTCAATATACCCACAAAGCGTCAAATGGTCAGTGTTAACTGAGAAGCTCTGAAAACAACGCCTACCATGGATGACGTGCAACATCGGTGCGTCATATCACAACACATCATACCATAACAAACAAAAGATCTTAAGGTCTATAGTTTAAAGGAATTTACAGAGGTGACTAATGGGCTTACTAAGGTGATCTATTCGAATATAAGCAGATGACAACGATATAACATTTTCATCAACCAAGACAACAGGCTGAGTTTCGGAAATGTAGGTTTACAGTATCCCTTTCTTGTTCTATAAATTATAATTGAGTGTAAAGAGAAAGCGCAAAATTTACGTGTGTCTTCATTATACGCTTCGTAGGTTACAAAAGAGATACTGATCAAAGAAAAATTGAGGAAATGCCAGCTCTGAGTAATCAAGGCGTAAAGAAGCATTCCTAAATTTATCAAAAATATCTTACACGACTGCACAGCTACCACAAGGCTAGTGAGAGGATATCAATTTGATAGGGTGTTCACTTTTACTGACCTTCCTTTGTCCAGAAAACAGTGGTCACCGTGGTCTTGGTGTGCACTTAGGCTCTCTCTCTCGAAAAGAGTGAGGGGGAGCGGCTGATGGACGGCTAATAGAGCCTCTTTCTCTCGAAGCTGTCCCTCTCTATTCAAGGGAATATATTTGGTATTCGTATTGAAATATATCAGGTCGTTTTTTTATGTAATATACCCACAACAATCTTCCACATCAGATCTATGCGTTTGCTGCCTAGAGAGGCTGTGGGCTTCGGTTCAAAGGTCGAAGCGTCAAAAAAAAATTGAAGAGAACACTTAAGCTCCGCCTTAAGGGCATGACTGGACAGCTTAATTGGTTAATACCCGCACATGCAGAAGGTCATTCGCTACTTCACATTCATAGATCTCTGGCAGCCATAATACCCCTCCTGACGCAGTGTACAGAGGTTAAGCGATGCGCCACTACTCTGCGATGGCAGGTGCTCCCAGCGGTAGTCCTTGTGCGGCTCAGGTGGCTCTTCCTGAGAGACCAATCATTAATCTAACTGCCACCTGCCAAGGTAGACAGTTTTCTCACTACCCGGTTGGAAGGTTGTGATGTTTCACACATGGCGATAGCCGACTTTACCTAGCGGAGTGAACCTATCACTTCAATACCGAATCTCACGTGATCTCTGTGAACAAAGCGCACTTTAAACACCGCCAAAGGATCGAAATAAATCGAAGGTCTTTAATTACGATTTTCGCAATAGCCACTCTCAGCACCAGGACTTTAAACACCCCATAAACGTCACCGTTTTCCAGCTCTAATAGTTTTCTTGTTCCTTGCAATTTAAAGCTTCATGAACTACAGCTTAAAAAAATGTGCGTTATTATTAGTAAGGTGAAAACAAGTATCGTGAAAATAATCAAGCTGGAGGTACGAGAGTGGGCTGTCACCGTTGCCGAGGCCTCAGCGCTGTCGGAGAACCTGTATCGACAAAAAATCAAAACATATTACTCCTGAGTCTCCCTAGTGTCGATAAAACTGAATGGTTAACCTCATTACTGTTCTATTGGCTATAGTTGAACATGATACGCTTTCCGACATTTGTTTGCGGCGTAATTGCTCCACAGGAAGCCTGCCCAGAAGACAATTATTAGTCCGGCGTTGCTATCCCTTGAGGAATCTTATGCAAACAATTAGAAAGCTTCTGAGAGAAACGAAAGGCGCCAGGGTTGCTATGTCTCGTTGATTGTTCGCTTTTTACGTATCATCAGTAGTGACTTTGTTGGAAGTAGAGGACAGTTCATAAGAATCTCTTCGCAGTCGACTAGCCCGCGTTACGATCGAACCCACCAAACTGAGCAGAGAGCATCGCATCAGGCCTGTGTCGTGGTACCCGGTCTGGATACCTGATCAGTGCCATCGGCCAATAACAAGAGGCGATCCTTGCATTTCGCGTACGAGTTGACACTCATGAATGTGATGGCCTCCGTAAGCCTACAGCCCTGTAGAACGCGATAGGCTGCGCTTAGTTCAAACATAATGTAATTCGCTCATTCCGTCATTATTTCTAGAAGGATGTGCTGCCTTCTGATATTATTTTTACTTTCTTCAGGTATTCTCTATAGCTGCCACACTCCTGGAAGGTGGCGAAAATAGTATTACTCTTAAAGGATTCAACGAAAGGATTCTATCTGCATAACATTCGGCCGACAGCTCGAACATCCAATTTGGTAAAGCTCATCGAAAGAATTGTGCACTGCCGCCTATCTAAGCATGTTTCAGAAATCAATGCATTGTGTTCAGCCCAGATTGGCTTTCGCCTCTGATGCTCAATATGGTCTGCCCATGTCAATTTAGAGAAGAGTATCCGCCTTGCTAGGCGAAAAAACGAAGGATCAGCGTTAGTGACGCTTGATATTGCTAAAACATACGACAGGGTTGAACATTTCATCCTTCTCAAGTAATTGTCATCACTATACCTGCCGTACTACATTTATGCATTGATCTGTGAATTTTTAGTAGGACGGCAGTTCTTTTTCACTGACGGCTCCTTCAGATCAGATAGCTGTGCCCAGACCAGAGGTGTGCCACAAGGGTCTGTGCTTTCGCCACTTTTTTTTAATATTCTGATGTGTGACAATCCCGCCCACTCTAACGTTACATTTTATGCTTATGCAGACGACATAGGCTTCTTTGCCTCTGCAACAGACATTCATGCCCTGTATGGTTGTGTTCAGGCTTACCTGAATGCACGCCAGATTTAGCTTAATAACAATAATCTGTTGTTAAATGTGCATAAAAGCAGTGTGTTTATTTTTCAATTCAATATGACTATAAATATCGTCACAATATCGCTCGGATAACATACCCCAAGTGGAATCTTTGCGGTATCTAGGCGTAATTTATGATGTCAGTATGGATTGGCGGCTCCACATCAAGAATAACGTTGAGAAAGGAGGGCGTGCACTCGGTCGGCTACTTCGGATAAGTAATAGGAAATATGGCATGCGCCGGGACACGCTCCTCCTTCTTTACAAAGCCTATGTCAGACCCCTTTTGGAATTTGGCTGCATAATCTTTTCTAGTTTCTCTAAATACAAGCTTCGTCCGTTGCTGCTGTTAGAACTTTGCTCTGTCTCCGTTAATCAGTTCCCACCGCTGTTCTGTTCCTGGAGGCTCGTATTCCTGGCTTTAAGTCCCGTTTTCAGCTATTAACTGTCAGGACTTTCTTGCGGGCATTTGAGTCTGCTCCTGGTATGGCTACATGTATTTCTGTCTCCCACCAAGCTCTCTTTCTTAGTCATCAATGGCCAAGCTCCCGCGTCCCTCAAGTTGTTTTTACTCAAAACCTTTTATCGATCATCTGGGTAGATTTCAGTTTTGTGCTTAGAGTAGGTTCTGCAGCGTCCCCTATGGATATTGCTTTTGATTATATTTTCCCAACTAATGCAAAGCATCTGCCATCCAAAGCACTAATTAGTCTCCTCTCAGAATACCCCGGCATTTTCTCCCACCACACTTTGATTGCTACTGATGCTCCCGGAGCTGGCCCGAAGGCAGCGGTTGGTATTTTTTCAGAGGCTCTCTCTTGGAGTTGTTCGATTAGAGTCCCGGATTACGCTCCCAAATTTCTAGCGGAGTTTAGGGCTCTTGGGCTGCCTGCTTTAAAGATTACCCCCAATGTTTCACAAGTCATATTCCTCTGAGATTGGCTCTCCCTTTTGCCTCTCTCTTTGGAGTCCGCAAGTTGCGCTCTCTTGAGGCGGTCAATAAAGTCTTTTATTCCTGGATGGGTGAAAGAGGTGCTCTTCGTTTGGATCCCAGGTCACTGCGGTATATTTAAAAATCACGCAGCAGGCTTAGCAAAATCATCTCTCAATGCACCAGTCACCTGTACCGCCCCTAATCTCATCCTTTCCGGAATGTTCGCTTTCAGTGCTTTCATTATATTACCACCATGTGCAACGATCCCTTGCTCTCTACCGTTGACTACCAATATCTCATGTACCCATGGAAGGTTCGTGCGCATAAATCTCGGCAGTGTGAGGTAGCGATAACTCTCATGCGGTGCAGAATCCCCGCCTAAATGTTTACTTATGCAGATGTGGGTTCAGTCCCTCAAACCTTTGCGCGACTCGCGGAGACATTCCTGCTGAAAAAAGTTGTATGATGCAATAAACTCATACAGATTGTCATAGAAATATCATTGATTATCATACAAATCATAGAAAATTATCATAAAAATCTCATACATTTCTGTAAAATGATACAGTCATCATAGAGATGTCATAGAATATTGAAGCGGGTAGACGACGACGACAAACAGCGATGGCACGAGTGGGAAGAGTAGAAGACGAAGAGTAGAAGACGACAAAGAAGTTCGGACTGTGTTCTCGGTGCCGCTCGCAGCTGTTCTTGTCTATTTGTAAATATCTGTCAATATATTCTTTCCCGCAACAATATCATACGAATTTTATAATATATCATACAAATTGTATGATATTCTATCATGAAGCCTCTATGAGGTTATTGCATCATAGAACTTTTTTTCAGCAGGGATGGAAACATTGGAGCATTTCCTACTGTATTACTGGAGGTTTGCACATCAGAGAAGGACGTATCTCGAAATTCCAATTTCTCGAATGGGACTCACTTTGTCGGTTCCGCTTCTTCTCTCCATCGGTGCTAGCTAGCGCCAGAGGTTTCGCATTGCATGAAGTTTGCGAATACCTCCAGAATTACAAAATTGCTACCAACAGATTTCCTGGCTAATGGTCTCCCAAATTTCCGCATTGAAATATCTCTCAGAAATTGTTTGTAATCAATTCTCTAATCTTTTTGGGCGTTTATATTTTCTATTTCACTTTGTTAATCTTTAATTTTCAATTTTTATTTTTTAATTTCACCTTATAATTTCTTTGAATTCTTACCCAAAGTGTCATTAGCTTGGCAATCAAAGTTAAACCATTAGCTTGGCTCCTATTTACCTTCCTTTGCCTCTCCTCACTGAACCCTGGCCTATCCTCCGTAATGGGCATGTGCCATGCCACTAAAGCAACAACACCAACAATTTCTTCCACGATTTCTATGATATTCTGTCATCAGAGCGTTTTGAAGAAAAAAGAAGCGACGCAAACAACGTTGTCATTTCTTCTATGATTTCTGGTGCACCCATAAATTTGCCAGACGCAATTGCAGCTGTTCTTTGAGCAGCAAGCGCAGCATTCTTGGACATCACATTTAATTGTGAGTCAACTGTGGAATATTGTGAGGCGCAGTCTAGGTGGAAGAGCGCAGCCGAACGAAAGGCGGACAGACAGAAACAACACAGACGACCACTGACTCGCACCTACAATTTTACTGCTATGTCAGTGTGCGTTAAAGATACCGAAGTGGTCGAAACTTCCGGAGGCCTTCACTACTGCGTCCTTTATAGCCTGCGTCGCTTTGCGATGTTAAAAGCCTAACCATAAACCAAGCAATTACTAAGGCCCAACAATTTCCACCCACCTGCTCGGCGTACATCGAAATTACTACATCATCAGGTATGGCGCAACCATTACCTAAAATAAATCAAACAAAACCGCAAAGCAAACAACATTTAACCATTACGTAGGATGAAGGAAAGCAACTTCTTTACACACTGACTAACCGACCCCTTTTTTGTTTCGAAATAAAATGCTGGTGTGGGTGAGTAATGGTCTTCATACTTTCTTCTTTCTCGCTTTGCAGTTCTCGCAGTGCTCCTTGAAGCGGCAATACTTTTATTCGGAGAGTTACCTATGGTGTTTCCTACGCCAAACATTTACGCATCGGTTGCGATGTCCAATATAAATTTTTTGATATATTAGAGAGAACTCATACACCACTGAACACGCGCATTCAACACATTCTATGCGTTACACGACAGTGGAATGGGCTGTTTTTTCTTAAGTTCGCGTGGTGCTTCCTTATCATTCGACCTAATATGTATCTATACCAACTCGAGCAAGTTTTCAACCTCTCATATTGTGAGGTACTGTTATGAACATGTTGAAGAGAGTGGTCAAACCTTCAGATTAGCAGGGAAATCTTGCTTTTAAAGTTAGTCCTGCGCCAAACCGTATAGTGAAGGCTGCCGCAGAAAAGCAGTAGGTTGTGTTTTTGAGAATGAATAGGCGAAAACTACAAGCACCCAAAGCAGGGACCTAGGATATATTGATTGTTTTGGTGCTATTTTATGATATTCGAGAAAATGGCGCCCAAAAGTAACTTCCTGTTCAAGAAATGTGCTCATATCGAGAATTTTTGGAAGTAGCTTGGCCGAAATTTTTGCGATATCTCGTTTGCCAAGTATTCAGTGACGGGTGGGTAGCAGTAATAGTTGTGATGTCATTTACGGTCACTGTGTCTGACGCAATAATATGAGGGATGAGTAGTGTTCTTTGGATACAGTTATATTAGGGGTTCAAAAGGAGGACTTCTCTCTCCGAAGAAAATTACGCTTGAAATTGTTATTTAGACTATATAAAAAGGAGACAATAAGGAACAAATAGTGTAATTTCCGTCAGCCGCAATAATACCTTAAAAACTGACCATGACTTCAGAATTCGTGAACACCGGACTGGAACGAACTTGAAGGCCAATTCATTTTTCGCGAGAACCATAACACAGTATAGTCGACAGTCCTGTAACAACGTGTTCTATGCTAATGAAGAAGTTCTTTTCTAAATTAAAACACTCTCTCACTCTCCTCGCCAACATGCCCCTAAGCAAGGGGGAGTATCTCAGAATAAAAGAACAAAAATATGTTCATCAGTCGTTTGAAATCGTTTTATTCTGTTCCTGAGGCATTCGAGGTTGATTACATGTCAGGAGATAGGGTAACCTCTGCGTTATGAAGAGCCAAACAGGGTTCGCAGTTAACTGCAAAATGGATGGCAGAATATAGTCAGGCTGAAGGAATGCGAACCCTAGCAGTGCAAAAGAAATTTGCATTATATCCAGAACAATATGTATTAATTGACCCCAATGCTGTGACGTGGACATGTGATCATAGCGAACGAAAATCAAAATCGCTTCATTTCTTTGCTGAAGCAATACAGCTAAGAAAAAAAGTGCATTAAAACATACGATTCTGACCCTTCCATGACGTCCGTTTCAATTAGTTTTCGGTGTGTTATCTTTATTATATTGGCTCTGGGTAGTGACCACAGCGAAACTGTATGATAGCGTGCAAGCTCCCCATCGTAATTAGGCCGGCGCTGTAACGCTTGTATTTTCTGGACGCTTAAACTGCGTAGCGCCGGCGCATGCCTGGCGCGACATCGCAAACAAACGCTCCTTGTATCGTCTGCTTAGCGAGAGCCCAATTGGCCTGGGCCGCGCCTTGTCGACCCCAATTCTTCGCAAGCTCCAAAATGTCGTATTTTAGGGCTATGTGCCCCTTAAAGGAGGGGGCGCTTTGCGACAACATATCAAGCTTTGTCGTGATCCGATGCTCGATATTAGAATAAATTTTGTTTCTTGAAACAGAAAACACTGCTCAATTCATTCTAGACAATCCAGCATTTCACACTTCTTCTTGGTTGCACGCTGCAAAAGCCGCCACTTCCTACTTTAGGGGCCATGTCCTTAGTCCCAGTGTTGTTCTTTAGCGGCGTTTCGAAAAGCTGAGTGGATGCCGAGATATGTCATAGGCAATGAGGGCCGAATAAAGAAGCAACTAGGATTCTTGTGACGCCTCAGCACGGTTTACGAACTTGGCGCAGGTGTTTCACAAATACCTAAATTCTTGATCGGCGGATTCATTCTTGCGATTTGAATAATTCGCGAAGATTCTAGAGCCCTCATAAGTTTTTGTTTCTTCGATCGCATCATCTCAATACAAACGGTGAAATTGTGTAGCAGAGGCAGTAGGCGTTAAATAGGGGTGATTTAAGCCAAGCCATAACGAGGTAGACAAAGTGAATAACGCAATTAGACCAGTCCCGAAGGTACTAAAGCAGAACAAATTGAGAGCTCAAGTAAGAGATAACCTAAGAACTAGGCTATCGTATAATGTTCTCAATGTATGGCTTGAGGACAGAGAGTAGGCCTTGTTGGCCTTTTCACTGTTTACAACTCCATTAACCGCGCGTGCTTGCAGGATTGTGCCGAGCATGCGCAGTAGACGCATGTATGACATGCACCAAGGAGAACGACGCTGGTACAGCCGAGTAGAAATATGGCGGCGCCCAGAAAACCAGTTGTTGAAAGGTGCATACCTCCCTTATTAAGGCGTATTAAGTGACAGTTGTCAGAGGAACTACTAATAATAGCTTCTTCTAGTTTATTTAATTTTATTCTCTGTTAGGCGGCTTTTCACTGAATAAAATTTCTCTTTTGGGTGAACTATATACGTTGGCAACGTTTTTACCAGTAACGTAACTTTTGATGGCTTCCTTTGTAGTGATACCTTTCTTGAAAAAAAAAAAAAAACCGCTGCATAGCTAAGTACCTTTTCTTTTCAGTAACTTTGGTTTTATCTTTAGCTAAGCTAAGGAAAAATCAATCATATATATTTCCTTTTTTTTACTTGATAAATGAAATGTAAAGAAAATAATCGCCTTTCATACTAGAGATAAAATTCAAACAGAATTCCCACTTCAATTTTCTCTCTGCAGTAGTATACACTGAAACTTGTTTATTTACCATCTACCATCTTCCATAGTTAGTTTTATGCTTATTTCCTTGTCACTTTGTTTCTATGGGTAGCTTTGTGACTTGATATGCACTGCTGCAATGAACTACTTTTGATTACGGTTTACTTACCGCAGTGTAAGTTCTGTGTGGAGTCCAAAATGCATTCAAAGTTTTAACTCTGGCCATAATCACTTCATTGAGGGTGAAATCTCTGTTTAAGTTGTCGCTTCAGCATTTTGCATTCTCAGGAAGGCATTCTTTGGTGCGCATACCCAGACGACGTGTTGAAATAACACACTTAACTTAAATAACATATTTAAGTTCATCCATGGAGGAATTTCTTAGGGAGTTCTGGCTGAGTGCTCGTTAGGCAGCAGACACTATGGGGCGCATGTCGGATCTGAACGAATATCTGTGCTCGGAAGGCTCGTTCATCAGCTGGGAAGTGTAGAAGGACCATCATCAAGCCCTGAGAAAACGGCCTATTTTGCGGGTCCCTTTCGGTAGCCATTATGAAGCAACCAACCTCAAGCAGACTTTCTAAGGCCCCAAACGGAGCCCCCAAAAATTTTTCAAGCTTTCTATGCAGACGCACTAAAAAGAGCTTTACACACGGAGAGAAAAACAAACAGATGAACGTGTGTGCATTCATTAATGTAACCACGTACCGTTCTTGACTCGCCAGATTGCTGTTAACAAGATGTTAACGTTTAAAAAATTACAAGTTCTGCTTGTGACGTCGAGTTCTTAGGCAAAAATGGGGATGAATTGTGGCTCCGAAGCTTGCCGCATGATTTTAAATACCGGGGTTTTCGAGTTTTGCTAGATAATAGAAAAGCATGTGAGTCCTTAAGTTGTGTTTGAGACATTTCTGGTGTTTGTTTGAAAAGTAAATATCAAATTTCTTTTTCTTTTGAACATGAGAGCGATAGTACCGCATGGCGCTTAAAAGTATTCGGCGTCGGTGACCTTTTGAAGTCTTCCATCCGGAGCATGCCAGTTTATTTTGTTGTTGTTTTGGCGTAACCAGTGCTCTGATGTAAACGGAAGAGGCCAACGTTTTGAGGGAAACTAAGAGCTCGTTTACAGGAAATACGCGCATCGTCGCTGAGTGAAAATGCTGCCTGGAGCAGCTCATGCGAATGTGACTGAAACACTGACAACATATTGGTTCTCAATACTGACGCAGAACTAGTACGTATGAAACGCAAAGAAAGCGTCTGTACTGCTTCTACCTTGGATGGTTCAGGTTCTGCGGATTAAACTCGTGCGCCAGAAGCCTAGGACTGATTCTTCCATTTGTTCTGAGGCCTTGGACAAAACTTCCCCCATGCTATCATTTTTTATCTAAAATTTATTCAACATTCGTAGGTTGCTCAAAAGAGACTGTAAAAACGTGAAAATAAAACTTAGATTTGGTGTACGCACCCATTACAGGCAGTTACAGCAGCGAATGTTTTGACAGCGGAAAATGAATATTACACAAGTAATTTAAAATTGACTGGACAGATCTGACGACAAAACGAAACGCAATCGTGGTACAATCAAATAAACGGCAATTGCAAATAAGAGTATTACTGCGTAAAGGGAACAACAAGAACGCGACCACGTCGAATAACGCGTACAAATTCAACTACCCATAGCGCTCGTCGAATGCAGGAAAAGGAATCGCATGAAATTTCAAAATAAAATCTTTAAAATCCGCGTATCCGATAGCCATGATTGGTTCAACAACGTGGTACGTGCCGAAGTTTCCCAAGCCTATACTGTATGGCCCGGTGTGGCTTTGTATAAGCGAAGTTGCCAAAAGAAAAAAGGGTTCCTGTGTTTCTCTCTGGCTTCATGTTGGCACCCGAGTACTAACTTGTTAGGAGTGGTGGTTAGTACTTGAAGTAGATCATTGAAAACAGCCGGGCATTTGCCAGGACATCCATTCTCGCGGCACGCATCCCGCAGCCAATCCTGATTGAGTGGGTCCCACCAGACCTGCTGAGCTCGCAAAGCCGTGCAGATTCTGCGACCTGCCTTGTGACCCCAACCTTGTCTCCGCAGTCTCCGCCTCGTGTCCTCACTCTGGACGACACCACCCTCCTTTTAACAAAGAAGGAACACCTCCGGCGCCGCACACGTGCTCTGATCCCTCCGTGTGCGGTAACCCTCCCCCGTGGTTTTACCCATAGAGTTTCTTACTATTACATAGAGGGAAAGCTGGCGGCGCTGCACTTCAGCCACCATGGACGCTCAAAGCATCATGGGGCGGTGAGCTACTTGTTGCTAGACAGTCGTAGTTTTTCAGGAACACGGAGTGTCACTACTAAGATGTTTCATTCCAAAAACACTGTCCGTGTGTGCGCAGACGACTTTCGCGCGAACGCAGTGTGCAAAAGCCATAGTAGTGAAAACGCGACGACACACGACGCCAATAAAAGGTCTTACTCTTCCGAAATGCCATTAAAAAACCTCTTAAAGTATCTAAGCAACAACATTTTTTTTTGAAAACATAGTTGCTTTTAAAAGTGCGCCTGTTAATTACGCAATATTAGTTTTTTTAGTGTTCATCACTTGGCCAATAGGAAAGCTAGTCATCTCTTATTTTGGGCAAACTTTGCACTTTCTTCTGCTTTTCTCATCAATTAGATTTAAGCGATAACATATTCAGTAATATTCTAAATTGATCAACACCACAAAATAAATAAATCAATTAAAAAAAAATCCCCTGTGCCCCTTGGTTTCTGTGGCTGTTGGCTTCTTCCATGTTTGCACTTAAATGCTTTTCTGCTCGTTTGTTGCAATCATTAGACAAGATATTGAATGCTAGGACATTCGTAGTTATCTAACAGCTTTAGTTTTCTATTATTTCTGGCCAAAAGTTGTAGTTCTGCAGTCGGTAGCTAACCGCTCCATGATGCTTTGAGCGCCCATGGTGGCTGAAGTGGCCTCGAGGGGTCTCCATGCAAACTCCCATAGAGGGGTCGGCAGCTGTCCCTCTAGGTAATAGTAAGAAACTCTATGGTTTTACCCGTGCAGAGGAGGTTGCGCTTCGGAGGATTCGGGTCGGGGTTGCCCTAACTGGCTGACATTCACCACCTGCTGTGGGTTTGCCCGGCGTTGAAGCCGACAAGAATTCGGCACCTGGCGGCAGCCGGTCTTTCGCCGAACATCATACCCGTGCATCATACAACGCTTGGACACAAGGACCCCATCATCGTTCACTGCTCGATTTCATTAGATCAGCGAACTTTTTCTCATTTATTTAGGCATCCTCATCTATCATTACGTAAAGTTTTACGCCCTAAGGCAACCAACATCGAATTAAAAAAAAACAGCCGGCGCTTGGCTTTGAAAAGAAACATTACCGATCACGAGGACAGACTTCCGCAGAATCCTGTGAAGTTGCTGCTTATTCGCAAATGTCGTGGTCTCTCTGCGGCTATGAGGCAGCTGAAATCTAGAAAGTTGCACCGGGCACTGAGAATCCATCGAGGAATCAGAATCATAGTCAGCGTCGGGAGTAAGTTTTAAAAGAAGATATTTATGGCAACAGCGCCTAACAAAGTCTGAAGAGCATTAAAAAGCCTGAATAAAAATTCTAACAATAGGGTTCCTAAGACAAACTTTTCATGGCACTGAGGAAAATATATTTTTTGAGCGTAATAACTGAATTTTTGTTTTCAAAAATGCTGGCTTGCCATCTCATTGCTGAGTGCTAGTGCTGCTCGAAACTTATTCAATAAACGGGATAATCACAATGGCACCTCAGTCAGATCAAAACTATTTTTGAGCCATGGGGCTGTTTAACGTCACCTAGCGACACATGGGCTATGCGGAACGCCCTTGCGGAGGACTCCGGATTAACTTAGACCACATGAACTTCTTTAGCGTGCGCTAACGTCGCACTACCCTCGGGCATTTTCCTGTTTTTCCACCATCAAATAGCAGCCACTGCGACCGGGTTTGCACGCTGTGACCTTGGGAAGGGCAGCCGAACGATAAGGACACAGAGTCAACGCGACGGGTGGCCTCATGTGTCTCGGCACCATGCAAGCCTTTCTGCAAAGTGCCACGAAAAATTTCCCAATCCATCGGGAGAAAGGAAAACACGTTTCGTTCTTCTCTGGTTTAAGATAAAGGGCCTGGGCCGCCTGGAACAGCAAGTGGCGTCGTTTAGCAGATTGCAACTAAGCGAAACTTCGTGTGAAGGTGGACTGATGGTTTTCTTGGGTGACGGTTTGCGCCACGACTTCAACAATGCCTGCTTCGCTCTAGCTAAAGAAAAGGGAGTAAGTTAATTCACCCACGCCACCTTGTCTCCAGGAACACTAAGAAAGTGAACTTCGCCCACCCCCGCTTCACTCTAGGTAAAGTAAGAGAGTAAGTGAACGAGAACTGGCAGTGTATTCCCGGGTGACATATGTGAGCAAGGCAGGGGCTAATCATTGCTGGAATAGGTACCAGCTCTCAGTTCAAAAAAGTTGATGTCCTAATTCCCAATGGTTATTTTGTGTCGCTAGATGTGGAAAGAACACATCAGACACAGACGGAGGACTCGTCCAGCACCAACTAATGCTTCGCAAAACTCCGAAAGCATATCCCGATGTAAATAACATACAGTCATGCTTTGTTAATATTGTCACAAACAGAACCGGAAACAGAAGGGCTAGGCACAGGCCGCAAGCAGAGCAACAGAGTCCCAGCTCCGAGAGCACGCGAGTCCCTCACTTCTTCGTCCTCTAGGCGCCGCCTGGGGACACCTGGCGGCATTATTCCCTCTCCCCCCCAAAAAGAAAGCAAAAACGTGGGCGCACTTTGAGCGAACGGGAGGAAGTAAGCAAACCAACAAACGGTCACATGCCGCTCAACGGCTGCAGGCACAAATAAAAAGAAAACGCGGAAGAGGCGACGCCCGTTACTGCGTAAAGTAAGGCTTCATGCGCAGTACGTGCACGACCTCAGGCTGAGGTCGACGGCGCGAGCTCGGGAGAGCGCCATTGGGGAGGACTTCATACGTCACATCCGTGTAACGGCGCAGCACTGTGTACGGTCCGAAGTAGCGGCTCAGGAGCTTCTCCGACAGTTCTGGGCGAGGTACTGGGGTCCATACCCGCACTTTGTCGTCGGGGTGGTACTCTACGTGTCGATGCCGTTGGTTGTCGATGCCGTTGTCGATGCCGTTGGATGCTGAGATTGGTCAGCCAGCACAAGGAATGATGGTCTGCGACGACTTTGAAATGGCGACCGTAGATATAAGGCCGAAATTTCATCGTGGCCCAGACGACAGCGAGGCATTCCTTTTCTGAGGTGGAGTAGGTGATTTCGGTGCGCGAGAGTGTGCGACTCGCATACACGATCACACGTTCCACTCCTTCTTGATGTTGAATGAGAACGGCACCAAGCCCAATATTGCTAGCGTCGGTGTGTATCTCGGTAGCAGCCTCCTCATCAAAGTGAGCAAGCACAAGGGTAGTTTGCAGCCGTCGTCGCAGCTCTGTGAAAGCATCTTGTAGCGCGCCAGTCCAGACGAACGGTGTATCCTCACGCGTTAAACGTGTCAGGGGTTCAGCGATCTTGGAGAAGTCTGCGATGAAACGGCGGTAGTAGGCGCACAAACCCAACAAGCGCTTGAGTGCTTACTTTGTAGTAGGACGGGGAAACTCGGCTACGGCAGCAGTTTTCTCGGGATCGGATCTTACACCGTCGGCGCTCACAACATGGCCGAGAAACTTGAGCTCTTTGTAGCCAAAGTGACACTTCGCGGGTTTAAGTGTCAGGTCTTCAGCATCGAAGGAAACCTTAACACTACACACTTCAACTGCTGGCAACGGTTCACCACTCACAGGTACACCATCCACTAGCACATGCACTTTGTTCTGTAACAGAACTACACGCAGGGGTATCACTTCTGGCGGCAGACTTCCAGCGACCTCACCCCCATCGGTCGCACTGACTAGTTTTCCGGCGGAGGCGAGGAGGAGCGGCGTCGAGGAGGCGGTGTCACACTTCGATCCGATGCCGGCGAATGATTCCGCTTGTGCACGCCATGGTTGCCGGTATGGGGCGGGTAGGACGGGTATCGAGAAGGACCGGTTTGGTAATCCGGCCGCCGAGGATAGGTCAAGGAGCCGTAAAGGGATGGTTGTCGGCGGGGACAAAATCGGGAGATGTGTCCGGGTTGACCACAACGGTAACACACAAGAGAGGGACCGGGAGCAGGCTGCGCCGGCAAGTAGTCACCATACGAAGGACTGGGCCAAAATTTCTCGTTGTATGTGGCCGGCACAGGGTGGTAAAAGCCGGACCGGTACTCCGGGGGCGATCGCGGTGTATTGTTCGGCCTTAGCCCTCGGGGTACCCGGTGGTCCTCAAAGACCGCTGTGTTAATGACGGTTGGCGGAGTAGGACGTGTGAGATACAGAGGAGAGAGCTCTGAGAAATTTCGAGTGAGTTCCAGCGACCTGGTTAACTCTTCGCAAACGATCTGGCGGATTGTGGAAGCTAGAGCACGACCGCTTAGCTCTCGTCCTGGACTGTTTGCGCCAAGCTGGCCTTGTGCTTAACTCTAAAAAGTGCCATTTTAGTGCGCGTCAAGCGTTAGTGCTTGGACACCTCGTTGATAAAGCCGGCGTCAGACCTGATCCAGCCAAGACTGCAGCTGTCGAGTCGTCCAAGCTCCCGCAGACTGTTGAAGAGCTGCGGGGTTATGCTCTTAGCATAACCCCAAGAGCTTTCTTGGGGTTATGCTCTTACTTTCGCCGCTTTATTCATCGATTTGCAGACGTAGCTTACCCTCGGACAGGTCTACTTCAGAAAGATGTGGCTTTCGAGTGGACACCTGAGTGCGATTCCGCCTTTCGCCAACTGAAATTCCTTCTGACCTCTCACCCTCTACTTCGCTACGCAGTGTTTCCGTTCCTATCTGTACGGACGCCCGTTCACCATTGTGACCGACCATCATGCCCTCTGCTGGCTCGCTAACCTCCGTGACCAGTGCGGACGCCTTGCACGGTAGGCTCCCCGGCTACAAGGGTTCGACTACACAGTCGTCTACAAGACTGGTCGCCGTCACGCTGACGCGACTGTCTTTCGAGGCTACCGCTTCCTGAGTCGGAGTCTTAACATCGATACTTTCGACCACTGTGGCGCGTCAGTGTCACCTGCTTTTCCTGATGTCGCAACGTTCAAAGCGGAGCAGCAGAAAGATTTAAACCTACGGTCTCTCCTTGCGGAGGCTGAAGACCCTTCCAACGTCAGCCACTTTTGTGTGCGAGATGGTCTTTTGTGCAAGAAAAACTATTCTTCTACGGGCCACCGCTTCCTAGTGGAAGTTCCGAAAAGGCTGTACCCCTCTGCCTTGCAGGCCCTGCACGATGACCCTACATCTGGACATCTTGGCTCGGCACGGATGCTGCACTGTACCCAGGCACGCTTCTATTGGCCGAAAATGCGGGCCACGACTGAGCAGTACGTCGCCAGCTGCACTCAGGGTCAACAATACAAGCGACCTGCTAGCGTGCATCTGGTCAGCTTCACCCTGTGACACCGTCTGCAGCACCGTTTGAGCAAGTGGGCATAGATCTGCTTGGCCCGTTACCAAAATCCTATCATGGGGACCGCTGGATAGTGGTTTGCGTCGATTACCTTACCCGGTATTGTGAAACGGCAGCTCTACCCTCGGCTACAGCGTATCATGTGTCCTCTTTTCTGCTACGATTCATACTTCAGCGTCATGGACCTCCAAAAGTTATCATCAGTGGCCGTGGTCGGCAGTTCACCGCTGACGTCGTGGAGCAGGTTCTCTGTTCCGGCGCATCGGATTTTCGCCATACCTCGCCTTACCACCCCCAGACGAATGGGCTCACTAAGCGCACGAACCGCACGATCACTAACATGCTGTCAATGTATGTTGATTCAAGGCACAAGAACTGGGACAGCATCCTGCCGTTCATCACGTATGCGTTCAATACCACGCGCCATGAGGCTACTGGCTACAGCCCCTTCTTTTTACTCTCTGCTCGCCCCCCACGCTACACCCTGGACACCATACTACCATTTTCTGACGAGCTTCCAAAAGATCCCTCTATCGCTGAGACACTCTGTCCTGCCGAAGAAGCCGGGTGCCTTGCTCGCCTTCGTGTTCTCGCCTCCCAATATCGGTCCAAAGCGTGCTACGGTGCTCACCGCCGTCCCGTGACTTGCAGCCCTGGTGATTTGGCCTTGTTGTGGCGGCCTTTCGGAAAGCGAGGATTGTCTCAGATGCTGCTCTCTCATTACGATGGACCCTATGTCATTATTGACCAAATTAGCGATCTCAATTACCGCATAGGTGGTCTCACGGCAAGCGGCCGTCGTTCAGCGCGAACTGAAGTCACTCACGTTGCCTGGCTGAAGCCCTACAATGCGCGTGGCGCTTCTTAACTAGCCCAGCGGGCATCGGCTGCGTAGGGGGAAGTGTGACGATTATGGAAAGGCGATACCCATTCTGCGTGGTCGTCGTTGCTGGATAAGCCGAAGATGAGGAGAACGAGGTTGGTGGCGTCTCATGCTCGGCAAGCGGACCCAGCTGTTTTCAATCCTCCGTCCCGGTCTTAATAAACCACTGGGCGTAGCAATATCACGAGTGATATCGCAAGATATAGCATTCAATTATATTGCAAGTGTGGAACATTGTAAGATGCTGTTATAAGCATTTTGGTGGCAAGGATCTCATCTTCAGATTCATAGCAAAATCTTAATTTTGAAGTTTGCCCTTCGATTGCACCACATAATTGCGACTGCAATAGAAAGTCAATAGGTGAGTTTTTCACAATAAACAGAAAGATCTCCGTATATGTTGATTGTTTTGGTGCAACCTAACGATGTCGAGTAGATTGCTTTCATAAACAACTTCCCCATGAAGAACTGTGCTTGCCCAGAATTTCTGCCTGTGACCTAGCCAGAATGTTTAGAATATGAGTCTTGCCTAGAGTTCAATATAGGGCGGGTAGCAAAAATAGTTTTGATGTTGTTAATGGTGGCGCCGCCCAACACAATTGTATGAAGGATAAGTAGGGCTCATTGATTGAAAACAGCTGATTCTATTCCTGACGCATACAGCTTGATTGCATGTCACGAGATAAGGTAACATCGGCTTTAATAAAAGCGAAACAACGGTCACAATAACCTGCATTGAGAACGTCACAATATATTCAGGCTGAAGGAATCCGAACATTACAAGTAAAAAAAAGCAATTTTTGATCATGTCGAAAGCATGTTGCCTTGCACATTTTTTGCTTTTGGAAGTGATGACGGCGAAACCGTACGACGGCGTACATTCCTCCCATCGTAATAAAGCTGGACCTGCAATGGTTGCATTCTGCCGGTACATGAAGCGCTTAGCCCTCGGCGCATGCCTGACCCTATATCGCATTGAAATGCTCTCTCCATCGTCTGTTCCCTGCCAGCCCGGCCTGTGCGCGCCCAATAGAGTACTGCGATCAGAAAGCATCAAGTGTCCCATTTTTGTGCTGTGCGCTCTAGAAAAGAAGGCGCGCTTGGCGATAATATAGCCTATTATATCCTCAAGCGATGTCCGATATTGGAATAAATTTTCTTTACAGAAATTAAAAAAACAATTCCAGTTTTGTTGTTGCCAGTGCAGGGTTTCTCGCTCATCGTTGCATTCCTCAAAAGGCGCCACTTCCTGTTTCAGGGGCCTAGGCGCTTAATCGTAGTGTCATTCTTTAGTTGCACTCTCAAAAAAGCATGGAGGATGCTAAGACTGCTGTTAGGCAATATGGGCCGGATATAGAGGCATCTGTGATTCTGGTGTTGTCTCAGCATCGTGTATGCCCGCGGCCGAGGCGTTGCACAGATAGGTGAATTGTTTTTCTGCAGATCTACCCTTTCGATTAATATAATTCTCGAAGGTGCTTGAGTCCTCACCAGCTTTTGGTTAAACTTCGGTAATTTCTGTGATTGCGTCAGCTTTACAAAACGACTGAAAGTGTGTAGCAGAGGTATTCACGCCATAACGGGGCATACTAAGTAAATCACCGATAAGTGCCATAGGTACTAAAAGGGAACAAATTGACAGCTCAAACAAGAAAAGTTTGGCATAGAACAAGGCTATCATCTAAAGTTCTTAAAGCATAGATTGACTAAAGACGGATTGCCCTATACGTGCTCGCTATAATGATGCATATTTACGACCAGTTTTCAGAGAAACCTCTGTGAATTTATTTGTGCGTTTAGTCGTCTTTTAACCCAAATAAAATCACTTGTCGAGGTGAAAAATTTTGTTTTCGCTTTTTTATCACGAACATAGCTTTTTCGCGGTAGTGATACTTTAATTATTCTCTTCTAGAAATAAGCTACTTCGTAGATGTGTACCACTCCTTTTAGGCAACTTCCATTTTATCTGTAGCTAGAGCGGGAAAAAACAACCATTTTTATTTTCGATTGTATTCAGGACGAAGTAAATAAAAAAAAATATCTTTTTGACATTGGAGTTAGAACAGAAAGAGCATACTTCTATTTTCTTGCAGCAATAATGTACTCTGAAACTATAGTTTGGTAATAATGAGCCGTGTAGTCAATTTCACTTTGAATTTTATGCTTATTTCCTTATTCCTTTGCTTATATGGATATCTCTGTTACTTTATCTGCATTTATCCGATAAACTACTTTTGATAACGCTTTACTTACCAAGCTGCGGCAACTACATGGTATTCAAAATGCCTTCAAGTCTTTAAAGTGGGCTATCATCGCCTCACTGACGGTGAAAGCTCTGTTTAAGGTGTCGGGCGATGTGCATTCTCAGGAACGCATTCTTTTATGCGCATACCCAGACGACGTGGTGAAATCACTCGTTGCCATTTGGATTCGTCTGTGGAAGCACTTCTCGAGGAAAGCAGAGCCTACGGCGCGAAGAATTCATCTGGACGAATATTTGTGCCCAAAAGGCTCCTCCCTCAACTTGGTCCTGCTGCACGACAAGCATTCAGGTCCATAGAATACGGCCCGTGATAGGGGTTGCTTTCGGTCGCCAGCAATGAGCAAACAACCTTAAGCAGGCTTTCTAAGGACCCAAACGAAATCAAATAAAAAAGTTTACGTGCCATCGAAACACGCATCACTAAGCGTGCGGTTTACGAGGTGAGAGAAGCGAACCGAAAATCGCGCCAGCGTTCAATAAAGTACACCATATATCTTTCTTGCAGTGCTTGGCTGCTGATCACGATATGTTAACCTTCAGAAAGCTGCCAGCTCTCCTTGTGAAGTGTTTTTCTGTGGCTAACATGAGGGAGTATGGCACCTACAAAACAGTTCGGCGTGTCAGCTCGTAACTTGGCTTCAAATACCGAGTTGTTCCGGCTCTGCTAGGCAGTACAAAATCATGTGTCCCTCAGTTGTGTTTGGGGTTTTTGCGGCATGGCAGGCTGAAGGAAAATCGAAAGCTTTTTTTTGGAATGGCACAACCAACGCCCTGATGTAAATGGAGGAGACAAAAAGTCATAAATGAAGTTAAAAATTAGGCATGGTTTAGCTCCGGCTAAGCCTGATCATTTCGTTAGCTGCGACGCTCTTCGAGTCGTGCAGCGTGTTTTTCTGCTTTCAAGTTCAAGTTGTCTTCACACCTGTCTGCTGAGCTCGAACAGTGTGCTCTGCTGTGTATTTATGACAATAGCCGCTGCCTGGCTAACCCGATAGAGTTTGTAACGTGTGGAAGGCGCCGCCAGCCAGCTCAAACTTAAACCTAGAGGACCGCATCCTCCTGGTCAGAAGGGCCAACAGGCTTGCCGAATCCAGCGGAGCTCTGAAATAGGGGCCTGACCATCGATAAGCCTCCCATGATCCTAGCGCAATGATTAGTGATTCCATAAAGTTTATTCACTCACTCACTTACCTACATTAGTTGTTAAATGCGGTCCGTAGGATTACATATGCATGGTAAGTTGAGGTTTAAAGCCCTAGACCGCTATTAAATTACAGTAGCGGAATTTCTGGTGCGTTTTTGGCTCCATTTAGACAGTTGTGTGGAAGAGTGTACAAAACAGCCTTCAGTTTTTGATATGTAATTTAACATGAAGATTCACATACAAAACTGCCCTCATTGCTTGACAGGTAGTTCAACTTTACGACTCTTATACAAGAGAGCCCTCACTGTTTGACAGGTTGTTACACTTGACGATTCACATACAAAACAGCTCTCATTGTTTGACAGGTAGTTTAACTTGACGATTGACAAACGAAAGAGTTCTCATTCTTTGACAGGTATTTCAACTGACGATTCACATACAAAACAGGTCTCATTGTTTGACAGGTTGTTCAACTTGCCGATTCTCATACAAGAGTCCTTATTGTTTGACAGGTAGTTTATCTTACGCTTCACATAACCAAAATCCCCGATTGTTTGACAGGTAGTTTCGGAAGGTACTGTGTTTTCGCTGCCTTTTTTGTGTGCCTTTTTGGCGCTATCATTTCTTCCAACTCAATACTTCGGTTGTGCTTCAAAGCATCTATACTTGTTATTGTGCATACGCTATTATTTTCTTCATTGCGAAGTTTGAATTTTCTGTTTTAGTTGCCCCTTCAAGTTTTACTACCTGGCCGCTCCTACTTTATAATTAGGGCCTCAATGTTTTTTCTCCTTTTAAGGACATATACTTTGACATATACTTTGTATCTACTGGTTTAACTACTGCTGGAGATATCGACATTGACATTAACATGGCCGTGTTTTGCTTACGTCATGCATACTATTAGCGCTGATATCGCCCAGTAGAAGGCAAACCCGGTAGCGTTTGCGTCCTGGAAAGGTGGCCCACAAAACACCAATGGCTTCATCAGCAAAAAAAAAAAAATTGCGAAGGTGCAAAGAATCGATCTAAGGAGCTTCAGATGGTGAGGGGAGCATGCAAGCCATACACTCCAAACAGAACGGAGTAAAAAAGGGAGTACAGTTGTCCTCTAGCGCACTCCCTTTCATAAAAGAGAGAGTGCGCTAGAGGACAACTTTACACCCTTGTTACTCCCATATAGGTGTTTTCGTGTTTAGAGTGTACGCCACAAAACCACGCTGTTTCTCAGCGAACAAACGTGAACCTAATGTATCCGTTGCCTTAGGGCCATATGCGAATGAACAGGCGTGCCATTAAAACGAAAGGGAAAATAATGTTACGTGGCGGCCAGCCGAAGAATGAGACGTGGTGAACCATGAGCAAGAGATGATTTAATGGCCGCTGGCCTAGCGCGAGCGCTCCGTCCCGCGCCACTGCCAGCTTCGTCTTCGTCACACTACCCGGGGCCTCCGAGCGATCGTCCCGATCGGTGACGGACAGACGGAGGAATGGCGATGGTCTTGAGTGGGGGGTTGAACAGTATGTAGAAGATGGTGCAGTGCTGGCCGCCACGATGAGAAAGATGAGAGAATGAGGCCCGGTCCACGAAGCATCCGGGCCGTAGGGTGCCAGGAGCTGACGGCCGAGGTCTCTGGACGCACCGAACGGCAGAGGCAGGGGGACAGTGTCTTCACGTTTGGGTCTTGGGTCGGTGGGGTCTTGGGTCGGTGGGGTCTTGGGTCCGTCGGGTCTTGGGTCGTCGTGTCGTGTGGTCCGGGCGGGGGACGGGGCTGGGGTAAGCGTCGAGGTCGGTTCAGGTCGGGCGGGCTGGGGCACGGCCTTGCGGCGCTGACCAGGTACTCACGGCCGACGTCCACGGCAGGCCCAGGACGCCGAAGCTTCGTGACCAGGATGGCGATGAAGGGATCCCAGCACCTCACACCAAATGTTACGTGGCGGCCAGCCGAAGAATGAGATGTAGTGAACCATGAGCAAGAGATGATTTAATGGCCGCTGGCCTAGCGCGAGCGCTCCGTCCCGCGCCACTGCCAGCTTCGTCTTCGTCACAATATAAATGTCATAATTATTGCTTTGGGGTTGAAATAACGTATGTAGTCTTAAGTGCTCTCCGTACTGTTTTATTCCTATGCCGAATTTTTATGCTCATTTCGGGTTCCGCTATTAATCAGTGTGCTCTATGAATATCCGCTAGTGCAAGTGCAGGAAATTTATGGGTGAAAGGCAAACTACATGGGACCAATAAAAGTTTGCACAATTGTCGTTAGTTGAAGAATCCCGTTCCTGTTAGACATAGATAACGAAATGCCACCAAAACCGATTCGTCCACCTTTACGGGTTTTAGGCAGGGCCTCATAGCAAAAAAAGAAACAACGCAAAATACGGTTAATGGGGAAACCTTGTCGCTGTAAACAAGAAAGTGTGTTTACGTAAAAGCCCAAAAAGCGAAGGGAACCGAATGACAAGAATTCCGCAAGAATTCATACCGTTGTGCTGTTGCTGTTTGATGGAAAAAAAAATACGCCTATAAATCACCTTAAAGGCGCAGTAGAGGAATTTTTTCATGCGGATTAAAGGATATATACATAGCCATGCTACCGTTACTATAAGAGTGTGCGCCTCCAAGTCAACAAGAATTTATTTGTACCGCATGAATTTAGCACTTCTCATGTTGAAACCAATGTGTCTTCTAACGTCGTGCAGCAAAATGAGCAAAGGACTATTTTTAAAATGTCAAGCTGGATGCATGCGTTACTGCATAATCACAACGGCTGATTTTTCTTTTCGTTTTCTGGCCCACACTATAAATCTAAAAATAAAAACTGCGAGACTGCGAATAGCCTGGATAGGGTATTCGAGATACCTCGTTGATTAAAGGCAACTGCAGAATTCCAGTGGCTTTTGGTCATGGTCCCAACTGTGTCCGAAGCGGCATGGCGGAGCTCAGGGGTATGTATGCTCCTAGTGAGTGGTGCATCATGCTGCAGTCAGCAATGCTCAGCGTTATCATCTGCTAAATGCGACATATATTTTGTCTGAAATTTTGATATTTCTTCATAGGTTGATATTTAAAAAAAAAAAAGGTGCAAGCTTAAACAGTAGTTTGCCTACTAGCAGTATTTCATCAGCTTGGAAACAGTCTCACATTCGCACAATTGCGTGGAAGTGCGGAACATAACTTCGGTCTACTTTTAATATATAAGTAATGAACAATGTAATGGTAATTTAGTGGATTGTCAGAAAACAAAATGAGCTCTTTCGTATTCTGCACATGGCAAAACGTTAAAAAAAGCTTGGCAGTCCACACAGGTGTTCCTATGTGTATTTCTTTTTCTAATTATAGAGGTAATCCCTATACTGACACCCCAAATTTTCAAACCATGCAGAGACCAGCATGTGTGGTGCGTTTTCCTTTCAGGAGCAGAAGCATAAAATGGCAATCGTGTCACTCCTCATCATAAACAACAGTCAACTTAGAAAAATTTGAGAGGTTTTGGAATTTCCAATAAGTGAGGTTACAGTATTATATATCACTGGGCTCTTCAATAACTATCAATAACTATTTCTTCAATAACTATCTTCAATAAATTTCTTCAATAAATCAATAACTATTTCTTCGATCTGCAATCCCCAAATGAATTCTCTTCCCACTTCACCCGTGCCCGAAGGAAGGGTTCGCCCTGGATGTGACGACATCTTGCCGTTGCGTGGTGAAAAGTATTCCTTTGCTCGCTCAAGTAACACGGCCACCAATGGCACATTGCGCAACCATGTAGATAGGTTAAAAACACTGAAAAAATAAGCTGCGGCGACATAGCGGGTAAATTGGTTATCGCATATCCGCTTCTGTTTTTTTTCTTCTGAAGAACGAAATATTATTGAACGAATGGAAAAACAAACACGCGTAGAGCGTTTATGACGTTGTAGCTGAAAAAAAGAAGACACACTGAACCATTGATTCTCAAATCTTTGCCTTAGTCGATTGTGAGGTATCAGTTCCGATGAGCACAAACAAAAAAGAAGGCTAGAAATGAAGACTACATAAATTAACACTGCGCTGTTTGGTGTTCAGATCCGCAGGAATCGTCAGTTTCTTTATTTCCTGGCTGTGCACAGGGAATAGCCCTTGAAGTTAGACGTGAATGTTAGGATCACTGAAAAGCAAGTAGTTTCATTTCTTGAAAGTCACTGAGTTTTCTCACCACAAAATATTTCTCATTAAGAAAGTTGATTTCTTTTTTGTTTTCTTATTGCAAAGTGTGGTACTGCTCGTGTCATTTGCAGTGGAGACATCTATATCTGGTTGGGATAACAATTACTTTTTCTTTCAAGCGAGACTCTGAGCAGGACGATGACAAAATGCAAATTGAATAAGTTTCATTGATTGAAAGCTCTGACCGAAAACAATGACAGGGAACCTTCAGTTTGTGTATCTAGCCTTTTCATGTTTTTTTTTCGTAAAAGTGAAAGTTAATTAGTAGATAGAGCAGATAACACTTGACTCCTGATGCGGCTGAGCCGCGCTATAAAAAGAATCCCAGCACACCGGGTTAAAGCATTCCTGCTAACCACGGACCGGCCCAGACGCGTGCATACTGCTCACAAGTAAGTGTGCGGACTGAGAACTTTGAAATTCAGTCCTTTCCTTCGCGTTTACTTCTTAACATTTTTAAAAGGACCGATATTTTTGCTGCGAGCTATACAATGTTCTCATAGGTCGGTCTCTAGATGGACGTGTGAGACCAAAGTGGTTGACATAAGATCGTCGGATGTGCAGAATACTGGGGCAGAAAACTTCTACGCATACAGTCATCGATGACGTGGAAAGTCTTAAGAGCTAGGCGATTCGTACAGCCTTACGGCCAATTCTAATCACAGAACGTAGCACTATACCCCGATTATTTCGGCTGGACAAGGTGGCGTACGCCGGTACAATGAAATGTAAGGGTAGTGGAGCATACAATACAAAAGGAGTACGCTGTATTGCGCATCATTTCTGACTTCTACGTGACCGTCTTCTTTTATAAGTGACATACCAAAAATGGTCATGGCGCTATTAAAGCCTTGTTCCCGTCTAGTGCACTGGCCCTGAAGCCTGTTATTATTATAACTCAATTCCTTTGAGTTCATGCTCCAGCTTAAGAAGAAGTGATCATTTAGGCAGGCACGCACCTTATTACGTGTGGCCCATGAATCTCTCGCGCCCAGTGGGCTATCTTGAGGAAGCAAAGACAATCCTGAAACAACATAAGCCCATGCAAGAGATTTATAGCAGCCAAGTTTCTTAATGCCATCGCTCCACGCTGTGGTACTTTTTATTTGCGGCAGGCAAAGCGGCTTGAGGAAAATTTCCAACGAAAAGTAAAACTAGAGCGCCTTAAACGAAACAAAAAAGTGCCGTTTTCTATGTACAGAATACGATATTTTGAGAAGAACCCCACGAAATTTAAATGAACAAGCTTTGCTTTGCATAATTTGGTCGTATTTCTGTAGTAAAAGGACCCGTTTTCTTTTTAATTCGATAACGAGGGCCATGAAGGCAAAAACATCCCTGCGTCGATCAGGGTGGTGGCCAACATGTGAATCCTCCGTGCTCCAACCGTGGGCTGTCGTGTTTAAGAGATTTCTCTCTCTCCACCTCAATCCCCACCTCACCCTTTTACTGATAAGTAAGTAAAATTGAAAAACCGAAGAAGGACTGCCAAATTGTATAAAAGAAGCGATTACGAATGGAATCAAAATAGTATCATAATTCGATTAAATAAGAACTGGAATAGACGCACGACCGAAACAAAATTGGTGCAGCATTTTTTCTAGTATCAATCCAATTAAACGCAACTAAATTTTTTATGCAGTAATGAGTTAAGTTTCATTTAAAAAGGGGAGTTGTTGTTTTCCTCTCTCTTAACTGTTTTAATAATTTATAACTTGCGCTTCACGTTTCCTTTTTCAGGCCTAGGCCATGGCGCACGCTTATTTGTTCGTTGTCTTTACTGCGCTGCTTCTCCTCTACGTGGGTAAGTAACTTCACGTGGGGCAACAGGCAGCCCTTTCAACTGCAAACTAAATTTTGCTGAGCAGCCTTTATCTCAGAGTTATTCCTTTTTTGTTCGCTTATTGCGAAAGTATTACTTGGCTATGTTCGCGGTTTCGTGTGCGCAGAAAGTGAACGAAAAACTCGTCCCCAGCCCTTGCGTTTTTGGAGGAAGAGTTAGGAGTAAAAGAATGATAGTATGTCACAGAGGATGATAAAATGTCGCTGCGCGTCTGGTTTGGTCGATGTGGAGTAATTAGTTATATATAAGATGCGAAAAATCAATCAGACGTCGAAATAGTTCCGGACGTCGATATACGTCCAAACATACGTCCTACGTCCTACTTCCAAACTGTCGTGGACGTAGGAATTGAGAGAAAATACGCAACCAAGTCGGATGAAGGTTTGAAATAAATTAAAAAGTGATTAACATGAATTAATAAAATAAAAAAGCATTGGTTGGTGAATAATTAGAGAGAGGTAATTAGAGCGAAGTGACACAATGGCTGTAAATGTGGTGTTCTTATACCACAGCAGTTCTATTTTCCTTCCTGTTCTGTTAATTATTTGGCTCCTTTCAGCTGTGATAATTAGTCGGAGCAGGCTGATGTTATAGTACAACATTTGGGTGGGTAAGTAGGTACATTGTTTTGAAAAAATGTCGCGCGCTGAAAAGACGAATGCAAGAGAAGACACACGCAACAGGACAGAGGCGCAACTTCCAACTTTAATGACATGATAGGGATCCTGGCGCTCTTTATATAACCGCTGGGCTGCATGAGCGTGCGTGAACACGAGAATGCTATCCTGGCGTATCTTGGAAGAGCGACACGTATGAGGTAGCTCGTGGACCCCAGCGGCTGTAAATGAGCGCCTGGGTTCCTATCCTGTCATTAAAGTTGGAGGTCGCGCCTTTGTCCTGTTGAGTGTTTCTTGCTGTATTTGTCTTTTTAGCGCACGACATTTTTCGTAACACGCTGAATCATTTGATTCCACTCTGAACATTTTACGCCAATAAGGTGGTCCAATGAGTACCAATGTTATCACCCACTCGTCCTATTTGAATGACCCTGTGTTGCTTACTAACGCGACTTTGAGTAATGCGAGTATTAGAGCTAACGCTCTGAATATATCTCAACCCGCGCTCCCAAAACACAACCATGGTAGAGGTAGTTCACAAGCTGGCGGTGCTTCTCTGCGTAACATAACTATACAGTCCTCTCAGTTGTTCACTATAGCTGCGGAGATACCTCTTGATAATATTGATGATATTTCTCTGCCAGAACACAATACAACGCTTGACCGAGGACGTTAAAACCAATTAACAACGACGGTACTGTAAACTTATGCAAATAAAAGAAGCGTCCTCTTGGTCAGGATCTGAACAGAGTTAAGTTCTGCAGCGAGGCATCGCAAGTGACTGTGTATTGCACTTTCCTAACGTAAGCACCGACTTAATATGTGGAGCTTGAGTGGGAAATGACCACTTCAACGGAGCTGCGTTAGAGCGAATTTCACGGCCATTATCCCTCAATTTGAAAGTTTAAAATAGCTGAATCTTGCTTACGCTGATCAATGGGGCGAGTGTTGGCGGCTAAGGACAATGTTTAAATTCATATTGAGCTCAAAGAAGCGAACATTTGAAAATGAAAATATCAGGGGGATATAGGAACGCTGGAGGACATTTTTAGCAAACAAGAGCTTTTTACTGATATTTTAGGGCGCAAATAATAAACACGAACCGACTGCATGTCCAGTAGTTCATCAGGTTAGAATGGATGATTGAAACGTAGCGGAAAGCGCAGAGTGGGGTGGGCAGATAAGTTTACGAGGTTTGCAGGGATGGGGATCCCAGTCGGTGCAGGACGGGATCATTTGGAGACATGTGGGAGTGTCTTTTTTGGGAAGTGAATGCAACGGAGCTGATGATGATGATAATAGGTTATGTATAGATCACACGGGGAAAGTACAGCAGTGATTTATTCAAGCGGCAACACAACCGCAATCGTATGTTTCTGCTGAAGGCGTGACAGTACCATGGCTTGGCTGAGTAAAAGTCCTAAAGTATTATTAATAGCTAATTTTGAATTCTGAATGCTTGGGATATTAATGCACAGTTCGACATCAGAGGAAAGAGGCAATTTTAAGAATTTCGAGAATAGTGTACTCTCCTAAAGCTAGCAGAGCAAACTGCAGTGTCAAATACAAAAAGGGCCTACCTAGAAACTGCGACATGATTTAGAGCGGACCTGACTGTAGGCACAGTTTCACGGTTTTTAGTAACGTTCTCCTGTATGCGTTGAGCATTTAATGCGTACATTCGTACCAGGGCGCCATTTGTGCGCGTGAAACATGTGTTCAGAATCGGACTAACCAACCAGGTTTGTTTCTTGGAAGGAAACGTGAACAGAGCGAAGCCTAGGCGCTGTGCTGTTCGCATTTATTTGAAGCACGCTTTTACTTGAGTGGCAGTAAAAAAGTGCTAGAGTTGTTCGTGACGCTTTCGAGGATAACTGTAAAGACTTTTTCTTACCACCGAGGTAAAAACGCCATAAAAAAAAAAGTTCGAACTGCGGAGCGTGTAGGCGCCGCGCACTTTTCTTTCTTCTTACTCTTTCTATCGTGGTAGTGCATCTTAAGCTCGAAAGCTGTGTAGGATAAGGAAAACTCTTGTATTCGCCTTTGGAGTCCTTTTCCCCATTATAGCCTCCCTAATGGCTTCACTATATTGCTGAGAAGCAAACGCCGTTGCCTGGGCGCGTTTGGGAAGTGCAGTGCCCTCGAAAAGCGTGCGGGGTAAAGCTTTTCGTGCTGAATCATAGCGTACAGCCGAGCCTAGTGCTTACGCTAATCAATCAATCAATCAATCAATCAATCAATCAATCAATCAATCAATCAATCAATCAATCAATCAATCAATCAATCAATCAATCAATCAATCAATCAATCAATTGAATCGTATCGAATCGAATCAATCAATCAATCGAATCAATCGAATCAATCGAATCAATCGAATCAAATCAATCAATCAGTCACCGCCTCCTCGTTTAACACATGAGTGGATTGACGTTCGATGAAATACTCCTCAAAGTGCCTCACTCAGTGCCGCTGTAATTTCTTATCAGCGCGACGGAGTGCAACATTACAGCTGTTCTCTGTCCTATGGCGCTGAAAACAGTGAAATCGTCGATCGCTGGCCGGCATGTTTTACTGTGACACTGCTCGGCACGAAGCAAGTGATATCCCTCCTGGCTATCGAGTGTCTAGAAACGTTGCCACTTGGCCCACGATCAAGCGGAGCTCGAGCTCGCAGCAGACTGCGCGCATTCTTTTGTTCTGCTTAGTAATAATGATTCAATAGAATACAGTGCAAAATATTGCTGATGTGATTACAGCTGACCATAATGTCAATTTGTTTTCAGCTATATAAATGTTCTGTTTTCCCTTTTCACTCATGCAGCAAACAGATAATCACTTCAGTGCTTCAAAAAACAACGCTATTTAAAACTTTATTGAAAACCAGAATATTTGAGGTGGTAGAGGCTTTTATAGAAAGCCCTGCGTAGCAGTCGGCACGCGCGCCACAGGGGTCTGACCGCGGCGCGTATTTTGGCGTCATGGTGCGTATAACTAGTGAACTACTCCAGCTGGCGCAATCACTGGTCTAACCACTCTTTTAGCCCAGGGACGCAAAGCGTTGCGTCGTAAGAATTGCGCCAAGTAGCTTACGCATTTTGTTCATTGCAACACGCTGCACGTGTGGTTTCTACCTGCTATTCGCGTTTTGCAACGTCATGTCAGCGTTTGGCAAATCAGCCGCTCAGGGAGCTCATGGTGCAAGTCATTCTTTTTTTCCACTCACAATTATTCGGTTCAAGGATTGTGGGGTGAATGAAGTTGGGACCCGCTGCCCTTCGCACGTGGGGCGCAGCTCAGTTCGTATAATTCAGATTACAGTGTCCCGAAGCTGTGCCTCAGAAGTAGGTAAAAGAAGTTTTGCTAAAATGAAGGACTACTTGAGTTTAATCGTTTCACACAGTTCGTTCGTGGACCGAAACAGCAGGAACGACAAACACACGACTTCTGAGATAACAGTTTTATATCGGCTGCACAACATCTATGCCGCTAGGCACCTAGCTATCTCTTCTTCGCATCATCATCATCATCATCATCAGCCTGACTACGCCCACTGCAGGGCATAGGGCGCTCCCATGTCTCTCCAATTAACTCTGTCCTTCGCCAGTTGCGGCCACCGTATTCCCGCAAATTTCCTATTCTCATCCGCCCCCCTAACTTTCTACCGCCCCCTGCTACGCTTGCCTTTTCTAGGTATCCGCGCCGTTACCCTTAAGGACCAGCGGTTATCTTGCCTTCGCATTACATGCCCTGCCCAAGTCCACTTCTTCCTCTTGATTTCAACTAGGATGTCATTAACCCGCGTTTGTTCCCTCGCCCACTCCGCCCTCTTCCGATCTCTTAACGTTACACCTATCATTTTCCTTTCCATAGCTCGCTGCGTTGTCCTTAACTTAAGCTGAATCCTCTTTGTTAGCCTCCATGTATCTGCCCCATTAGTGAGTACCGGTAAGGTACAGCTGTTGTATACCTTTCTCTTGAGGGATATTGGTAAACTGCCATTCATGATCTGAGAGAACCTGCCGTATGAGCTCCACCCCATTCTTATTCTTCTAGTTATTTCCCTCTCATGATCCGGATCAGCTGTCACTACCTGCCCTAAATAGACATATTCCCTTACTACTTCTAGCACCGCGCAACCAACTGCGAACTGCTGCTTTCTTGCTAGACTGTTGAATATTACTTTGGTTTTCTTCATGTTAATTTCTGGCCCCACCATTCTGCTCTACCTGTCTAATTCACTGATCACGCTTTGGATTTCATATCCTGGGTGACTTAGCAAGGCAATGTCATCAGTGAATCGCAGATTACTTAGTTATCCTCCATTAACTCTTATCCCCAACTGTTCCCATTTCAGGCCCCGGAATACTTCCTACAAACAGACACTGAATAGCATACGCGAGATTGTGTCTCCCTGCCTGACACCTTTCATTATTGGAATTTTATTGCTCACTTTATGGAGATCTATGGTAGCTGTGCAATTCTTACACCATCGCGCTTTTGGAGGACAGTGAGCTTTTTAAGTAACCTTAAACCCTATTCAGCCCCCTTCGGTGTGCACTCACCCCAACCGAATGACCGCATGCTTAATTTTACACTTATAATAAACTTTATTTGCAGACCTCTTTAACTGCCTTTCTCTCCAAAAGAAATCCTTCGACACAAAATACCACGCCAGCGCACATCACTTGCCGGCTAAAATCTCGCCGCTTTATTAATCAGCTCCTCTCTGTCTCTCTCATTCTCTTTACGCAGAAGCCGAACAATCTCGGGCTGGAGGTAAGTGTATTTTGTTTAGAACGGTTGTTCAAACGTTTCTCTTATGAATTTACAATGATGGCTTTTTCTTCCCAGTATTCGTTTCGTAAATGATTCTATTACTGTTTTTTTGGCCCTGTTTAAGCTATGCACTTCCTAGCTTTCGTGATTTCTGTTTTTTGTATTGCATTTCTCTTTACCGGCTTCATTTTAAGACAGTCATGGTTTTTATATAATTGTACTCTGTTTGCTGCTGCAGCAATCAGAACGATTTTAAGACCTACCAAGTTCTTATCAGCAAGCTTTCTCTTCAAACTATCATAAAATGTATATTCACGCCAGCTGTCTGGAACATGGCGCGCCTTGCGTCTTCAAGACGTACTTTAAAGGTATATTGCGGTCACTGCCCTGTCGTCTAAGTACTAGACTCCTCTCTGTCATGCTATTCTTACCTGCCTTCCCAATGTTGCTATTTGAGGTGTGAATTTTATACTAAGCGGAGTTTCAATAGTTCCGATACGGGCTATTTTTAACTATAAGCCACACAGGAAACCGAAAACGAGAATTTTCGGGCAAAGTTCACGAATCACCTTTTGCTCTTATGCAGGTCCTAGAGGACGGGCCTTGATGGACGAACGGGCGGGAGCCGAGCAGGCAAAGACAGGTGCGTATTCCTGCTTCATTGTTTTTCGCATTTTGCTTTTTTGAGGAAATATTTACTGGCAAGCCCAATGGACAGATTGCGATATTTACCATCTCCAGTTTATCATTCGCTATTGAAATCACCGGCCCCTTTATGTAGCCGAACATTTTTATTCGTTCATATAATCCGTGCTTTACTGAATATACAGTAGAATATCTCAGATGACAAATACTGGATTAAGACCTCTTATCTGTGTTTTTGGTGTGGTAATAAAAAATACAGTTTAGAAGATTTAGTCAATCATTACTGTTTTATTTATTACACTGAGTCAGTAATATGAATAGAATAAGTTCCATTTCATAACCTGGAACTGCAAACTCCTTCTAGTTTGCGTGATTTTATTATTGTAACATGCTGGACATGAGGTTTCTTCCAGAGAGTCGCAACTTCAGGTTATCATAATCCAGGAAAGCGCCTCAACAAGCGTATGGTGCCAATCATCCTCTCTTCCAGTAAAAATTATTCGGTGAAAGAAATGCGGAACTAATAAAATCGGGACCCGATGCGTCGTGCTTTGCACGTGGAACGTAGTCTAACCATTGCAATTTAAATTACGAGCAGAAATATTTGTACCTTATTAACGAGCTCTCTTTCTCCGTACGCAGAAGTAGAGGCATCTCGGGCTGGAGGTAAGTGTATCTTGTTTGCTAAAGCAACTAAGGAGAAACATTGTAGAGGTTATGCCTAGTCCGTCGTCAGACAGAAAATGCATTGTGTTCGCGGATGTTAGCGAAAAATTGTGATCGTGGCTGTTAGCATTGATTGAAACTATCATCTCTTGTCATCTTCTTTGGCTGTTAACAGAATTTCTTTTATAATCGCAACCTTCATCTGAGCCCGACCATTGTTCCATTTTTATATCATCATTATCATCATCATCATCATCATCAGCCTGACTACGCCCACTGCAGGGCAAAGGCCTCTCCCATGTCTCTCCAATTAACCCTGTCCTTCGCCAGGCGCGGCCACCATATTCCCGCAAATTTCCTAATCTCATCCGCCCACCTAATTTTCTGCCAACCCCTGCTACGCTTGCCTTCTCTTGGAATCCACTCCGTTACCCTTAAAGACCAGCGGTTATCTTGCCTTCGCATTACATGCCCTGCCCAAGCCCACTTCTTCCTCTTGATTTGAACTAGGATATCATTAACGCGCGTTTGTTCTCTCACCCACTCCGCCCGCTTCCGATCTCTTAACGTTACAGCTATCATTTTTCTTTCCATAGCTCGCTGCGTTGTCCTTAACTTAAGCTGAACCCTCTTTGTTAGCCTCCACTTTTCTGCCCCATAGGTGAGTACCGGCAAGATACACCTGTTGTATACTCTTCGCTTGAGGGATATTGGTAAGCTGCCATTCATGAGCTGAGATAACCTGCCATATGCGCTCCATCCCATTCTTATTCTTCTAGTTATTTCCCTCTCATGATCTGGATCAGCTGTCACTAACTGCCCTCAATAGACATATTCTCTTACTACTTCTAACACCCCGCTCTTTTGGCATTCCGTCTGTTCGTCACCCATGTGGGCCTTCATTCGAATCACTGGACACTTCATTTCTTGACGAAATGCAAATATCAGATCTTTGTAACGTTTTTAAACAATGAATATTGTATAATTCTTCAGATTTGTTCCCTGTACATGCAAAATACTAATGAAAGTTGATGTCTAATATAATTGCGACGCCTAGACTACTACTTTGCAGGAATACATGAGTGCTGCCCATTGTTTTCTGGACATAGCACCGCAGTTTGCGCAGAGGCCATCAAGGCCGAATTAAAATACTCCTTCCATCATGACTGTCGGGTTAAATCTTCTGCGGCAGAGGTGCAGGCAACGAGAGCATGTTTGAAAACAGCGTAGTCTCTGAAGATGCCCAGCTGGAAAGCTGCAGAGCTCACCCCGAAAGAGTGACGCGGAACGCGCTGAACTCAAAGGGTGGCTAGGGCTGGCGGTAAAATAATAAAACCTGTATCACAGCGCGTACGGCAACCGTATCGCGCGCGCGCTCACTGCTCACCCGCAGATTGGTCTCGACGTGTCAGGCGAGCGCCAGATCGCGGGCACGTGGCGTTGTTGCGTTTTGAAGGCGTACAGTCGGGAACAAACGTCTCCTGACCACGTGTTCCTCAAACGAAGCTTATAGGTCTCCTATCAGACAGCGGCTGGAGATCGTACTTGTGGAGATAAAAGAACAAAAAAAATAACTTTTACCTCCACAGCTGTGGTCTCCAGCCGCCTACTAATAGCAGAGCTATAGGCTTCGTTAGAGGAACATGTGGTCCGGAGACTTTTGTCCCCGACTGTACTTTAAATTTAACAAAACTTCTGTTTGGGCTAGATGGTGCATAGCTATAAATGAAATGAAATTTAAGCGCACACGAAAAACGCACACAAGAGGAGATACACACAGGACAGGCGCTAACTTCATCTGATTTATTCGCAGGTAAGAGAGCGAAAATATATACATAAAACGAGACATGCGCAGTAAAGAAACAGATCGTCATATCACAATGCGTGCTCAAGGTATCTGTATCCTGCCTGCAAAAGATTAACTGATGTATCACTCACACAGTCATGCCCCCTCTTCCTGATGTGAAATGCTTCTAATAATTCACGTGCCGTCTTATCACCGCTCCTGCCAAGAATCTTTATCTCCTTCAGCCGCGGCTCGCACGCTCTGCAGTTCGCACAATGGTCAGCCAAATGTGTCCCTCCACCCCTTAATGCCCGCAAATGTTCCCCCGCCCGGTCATTGACACACCGCCCAGTCTGGCCTATGTAAGCCCTACCGCAGGTCAAAGGTATCTCGTAAACGACACCGGAACAGCAGTCGACATACTTCTTTGAGTGCTTCTTCCTGCAGCCACTCTTCTTTTCCGTGCACCAAATGCGTGAGCAAAGGTGGGCAAGTTTCTTCGGTGCGGAGAACACCACAGAAACGCCGTGTCGGCTTGCCACCTTCTTCACATGATGGGCAACCTTGTGGATATACGGAACCACTACTGGTTTAAACGAGTTCCTTTCTAGTACGTTCGCTTTGGCGAACATGACCTGCTTGGTTTTTCGAAGAAGGGCCTCGGCCACAGAAACAATGACCGCGCAGGGGAACCCAGCCATAAGTAGCCGGCGTACTTGCTTATTAAAGCTACACTGCATAGCATGCGGGCACGACTTCGAGAGAGCAGACCCCAGGCATAGGCCGGCAATAGACCTCTTAACATTGCCGGCCTATCGTGCCCGCATGCTATGCAGTGTAGCTTTAATAAGCAAGTACGCCGGCTACTTATGGCTGGGTTCCCCTGCGCGGTCATTGTTTCTGTGGCCGAGGCCCTTCTTCGAAAAACCAAGCAGGTCATGTTCGCCAAAGCGAACGTGCTAGAAAGGAACTCGTTTAAACCAGTAGTGGTTCCGTATATCCACAAGATTGCCCATCATGTGAAGAAGGTGGCAAGCCGACACGGCGTTTCTGTGGTGTTCTCCGCACCGAAGAAACTTGCCCACCTTTGCTCACGCATTTCGTGCACGGAAAAGAAGAGTGGCTGCAGGAAGAAGCACTCAAAGAAGTATGTCGACTGCTGTTCCGGTGTCGTTTACGAGATACCTTTGACCTGCGGTAGGGCTTACATAGGCCAGACTGGGCGGTGTGTCAATGACCGGGCGGGGGAACATTTGCGGGCATTAAGGGGTGGAGGGACACATTTGGCTGACCATTGTGCGAACTGCAGAGCGTGCGAGCCGCGGCTGAAGGAGATAAAGATTCTTGGCAGGAGCGGTGATAAGACGGCACGTGAATTATTAGAAGCATTTCACATCAGGAAGAGGGGGCATGACTGTGTGAGTGATACATCAGTTAATCTTTTGCAGGCAGGATACAGATACCTTGAGCACGCATTGTGATATGACGATCTGTTTCTTTACTGCGCATGTCTCGTTTTATGTATATATTTTCGCTCTCTTACCTGCGAATAAATCAGATGAAGTTAGCGCCTGTCCTGTGTGTATCTCCTCTTGTGTGCGTTTTTCGTGTGCGCTTAAATTTCATTTCATTTATATGTACTTTAAAGGTACGTGGCTGTCAGTGCGTTGTCGTTTCAGTACAAAAATCGTCTCTGTAATGCCATTCTTACCTGCCTTCACAATGTTTGTATTGGAGGTGAGGTGTGAATTTTAAATTAAGAGCGGATTTTAAGGCTCAAATTGTGGCATTGTTAAGTAAGGCGCACAGGGAACAGAAAACAATAATTTTCGAGCATCGTTCGAGAATCTCCTTCTGCTCTTATGCAGGCCCTAGAGGACGGGCCTTGGCGAACGAAAGGTCGGGAGCCGAGGAGGCAAAGACAGGTGCGAATTCCTGCTTCAATATTTTTGGATGTTTTGCTTTTTCGAGGAAATATTTACGATAAGCTCAAGAGACTATTTTCGGTATGTACCTTCTCCAGTTTAAATAACTTGCATTCGCTATTAAAATCACCCGCCCCTTTATTTATCCGAACATTTATTCGTTTATATAATCAGTCTTTACTGAATGTAGACAAGAATATTGCAGATCATGAATACTGCATCGTGACCTCCTGTCGAGGTTTTTGCTGAGATAATAAAAAAAAACAGCGCAGTTTTGAGCGGTTGGACAAGCACTACTGTTTTATTTATTACACGAAGTTAGCGATATGGACGGATTAAGTTCCATTTCACAATCTGCAAATGTAGACTCCTTTTCGTTCTTTGTGCGATTTTATCATTGCAACATGCTGCACATGCGATTTCTTCGAGGGAGTCGAACCTTTAGGTCAGTATTCGGCAGAAAAGCAACTCAACGAGCGTATGGTGCCAATCATTCTTTCTGTAGAGGCAGGCAATTATTCAGTAGAGGCAATGCGGGATTAATAAAGTCGGCACCTGCTGCGTAGAGCTTTGCACATGGCACGTAGTCTAACCCGTAAAATTTAAAAATCAACTCTCCCAAATCAAGGCCTTCGACGTGATTTGAAGGCCATCCACTAAAATGAAGGACTAATGGAATATATACATTCGTACACTGTTCATTCGTTCACCGAAAAGGCACAAAAAGAAACGGGCGCATACTGATATAGTAACTTATTATTCAAGTTTATAAATAGCTATGTGATTAGGATGTCAGCAATGTTGCAGAGTGTTGTACGCAGTACACTACTTACCTTATGACCGTCCTAGAGTACAGGGGACTTTTTAGCTACCGCAAAATATTATAATCCCCTTCGAAGTGTGCTTTCTCCAATCCAGTCACCACATATTTATTTTTCTTTTGTATTTTGCTTTTTCTTGAAAATTCTCCAGTGCTTTTCTCTCCAAAACACATCTAGAACATTGAATACGGTGTCAGCGCATTTTACAAGCGTGCTAAAATATTTACTCAATATTTCTCTTACACTTTTTCTGTTAACAGGGGCTGAACAATCTCGGTCTGGAGGTAAGTGTATTTTGTTTACAACGGCAACAGAGGACAAACATTGTAGGGATTATCCTCTGTTTACTGTCACACTGAAAACGCTTTTTGAGTTCGCGGCGGTAATCGCTGATTAAAAAAAAACATTTGTTGGCCACGTTTTTTGGCTCTTAAGAAAACTGCTTCTTAATCACAACTCTAATCAGACCATGACCGTTGTTTCCTTTAAAGGCACTGCCTCTAATCACAGGCAACTGGTATAGAGATGAGCTCTGTAAACATTGTTAGAATGCAAAATCCTGCTCTTAGTATGATCGCTTTTCTTTTCCTATGTAGATCGTGATTCGAATCACCGCAAATCTATTTCGTTAGCGAAATGCAATATCTGATCCATGATTTCTTTCTAAACTGATGAACATTGTATAGATCTTCTCATACGTGCCCTGTACTTGAAAAATACTAAAGGTTGATATGTAATAATTGCGATGCTTAGACTACTGCAGTGCAGGAATACATGAGTGCTGACCCGTACTCTCCGGACGTAGCAACACAGTTTGTGGGTGAAAACTACTGTGACTGTGGCTGCGACTGCACGACTGCAGCCTCGTGGCAGAGCGCCCGCCTCGGCTTCGGGAGGTGGTGGGTTCGACTCCCTCCGCCAGCCGGGTACCCACCGGTTTTCTCAAAATGGGTACAAGCTATGACCCGGCCTGGTGCTCGGCTTACTAGGGTTGCATTGCTTGTGGGCAACGACTTGCATTGCTTGTGGGCTTGTGGGCCACGTCACTGTGGGCAAAGAGTCGTGGCCCAGTGGTTTGAGCGCCCGTCTCGGCTGCGGGAGGTGGTTGGTTCGAAACCCAGCGCCGGACACCCACCGGTAAAAGCGGGTACAAGCGTCCCCCAGCCTGGCGCTCGGCTTTCTTTAGGGGTGTGCTCTTGGAGGAGGCTCCGCAAACCCCGCTGCGCCCTTTCGGGGGCAACCTAGTTTCGAGCCCTCAGCCTGCAAAGGTGATTCATGTTTCACTGCAAAGTGAAGAGTTCGACTCCGACTCGTACGCTCTAACCAGCGTGTCTCAAGACGTACAGGTTCAAACTACTGTAAGCGATCCTTCGTTCCGAAGAGAAAACTTCAGGGTATCGCAGCTCTCTAGACATTCAGGTTTTTCCGGCTGTCTGACTTGCGAGAAAAAGAAAAAAACGGCCACAGGTTCGGTTTCTACCGCACGAGGCGGATTTATAGTTGCTTTACGGGGGAACTTATCTCTCATCCGTCAAGGCAAGTGTTTGGTCTACGACCCTTTTCCCAAGCATCTCACCCTAGAATAGCCGAGCACCAGGACAGGGGAAACGTCCCAGGTAGCACACGACGGCGGGCCAATATTGGAAATCCACTGGCAAAGCGTGGCCCTAACTAGGCCCAGAGTTGCCAGTGAGCATCCGATATTGGTTGTGCCACTCCTTAGCACATCCAACAATGGCCCTGGTTGTCCGTCGCTTTACCAGTATTGGCTGTGCCGCCATTAGATCCTGGCTATCATGGGCCAAGTTAGCCAGGATTGCCCCACTGTTTGCCATTGCTGGCTGTGCCATCATCGAATCCTGGATATCATGGGCCATGTTAGCCAGTGTTGTTCCACTCTGGCAGAATTGGCTATGCCATTTCGGGAGCTGGCTATATTGGCCTAGGATTGCCACCGCTTATGCAGTGTTCAAAGTATACTGGCAAACGTTGGTAAACATTGTGTCATCCATTAAAATGGGTTCAAAATTAATTTTATTGTCGAGCACCATATCGGCAGTTCATAATTTTCGAACGCTCTAAAACATGCGAGTTCAAAGATTTGGTTTTATTTATTATATTTTAACCGAACACTTTTGCAGTTTGTGAGCAAAGCTACCCATGATTCCGTTGGAAAAGCTGCACTCTGGTTGCGCAGTGAGCAGCAATAATACGTTTAGGAGAATTGCGATCGAAGTCCTGTTGATCAGAATTAACGTTCTGATTACACCCGAGACGCCTTCAACAAAAATTGTCAACAGGCGCCTTCAACAAAAATCAAATAAGTTTCATTTGATTAAATTTTTGCAATAAAAAAATCACTTTTTTTTATTCGCTCTAGGAATTCACTGCCGCAGTGCGCAGCTGGTGTCTGCTTCAGGGAGATCGCGATACAAACGTAATAGATTAGCGCAAGTGCATTTGCTAAACCGAAATTGTGCTCAGTTTTGGCAACGTCCAGAAACGAAGCAGTCCCCTCGTAATTTCGAATTATGCGTTGCGCTCGTGAAATATTAGGCGGGTGCTTCATAAACGCACGCGGACACGTGCTAAGCGATTCCTACGTTTCCCTACGTCGTGCCCTGTGATCGCGCCTTTCCCGTGTTTTCTGATTTGCTATTTCCTTCCTTTTCTGCAAATCGTAGTGTTGGAAATTGTTGTTTTTGACCATTTTATTCTTCTGTTGCGTAATTTGCATTGGGGGCTATATAGTTCTTGCTCACGTCTTTGCATATTTACTCGCAGGGTTTTTTTCTTTCGAACATCACCTTTATTGATGAAAACCATCGAAAGTAGTTGCGAACCACAATTCAAAATTCCTTTGTTTCTTTTTGCTTTTTTTGCGCGAAACTTCCACACCAACAAACAATTTGAGGATTCTTCGACGACCACTGAATAAATGGACTGACAACTGGCGTTAGACGCATGTTAACCTAGCTTGTTTGGCCCATGTACGGTACATGAAACTATGAAAGAGCGTGCATTCTGCTTGAATATTTTTTTTGCTTTATATTTTTGTTATTGTGTGGTAACATTTTAAGCTATCTTGAACTAACAGAAGCCACATCATACGGCCCCACAAAATACGCGAGTGTCTCAAGTCGTTTTGGCGAAATGCATCTTGAAGCTCCAGGTTTTTCACTTCAAACTTTTCAGGCTTTTGCTGCAGCTTTGTAGCAATACTTTGACGCTTCCGTGTTACCCATCCACTTCTCTATTGTAGATATTGCTTTCTGTAGTGCCTGTGGCCATGTGACTCATTCTCCAAAAATTCCAAACCCTTTTCACGTGTTTTGGCCTCTTTCCCTCTCTCTTTCAAGTCTTCAAGTCCAATATCTCCCCACCTGTTCTCCCTGCCGTGCCCTTTTCCTTTTTTTTGGTTGTCACTTTCTCAAAGCTGTTTTCCCTCGCGCGCAGCTACGCGCTTCGCTGTTCCTCCACCTCCCTGTCTCCACCTTTCAGCTCGAGGACTTTTCTCGGAACCACAAAACCTGTGTAAAGGAAAATGACTCTCTCCCCTCCAGCCAACCCCCCCCCCCCCCCCCCCCCACCATCGTCTCCATTGCTCGTCTTGGAACCGCGCGACGCATCACAATAAGACATTCTTGACTGCACGGCGGAGCTCAACCACGTGCAAAATCAACACGACGAAAATGCATGCACACTCGAGCTAGCACCTTTCATAGTCTGTGCACGCGAAAAGCCACACTCATATATTAGGAGAGCTCCGACGCTGTTCGTACCACCTGCAAGATCTTATTTGTAAGTACTAAAACTCTTTTATCTTGATATACGTCTGGAAGTTAAAGTGGTCTTTGTAGTAAATGTTGCTTTGACTACATGCGCCTTTATTTTTTCGGCAGGAGAAGAGAGCGAGCCAAAAAGCACGAGGACGACTTCTGGGTACCCACTCTCATTGCGAAATAACTTCCTTGACATCGTGTGCAGTGCAATTGTGCCCGAATGGTGAGAATTTAATTTTTCGTCTTTGGTGAGATGAACTCACTAAAGATTCACTACTTTGGCTAACAGCGGGTTTGAACTCATATGACTTGAGATAGGATGCATTCGGGAATATGTCCTTTACCGCTTATGCACGACGGAAATCAGAACCGCTTAATTAATTTCCCACTGCAGACTAGTTGGTAAGAATATGTGTAATACTTCCGTAGTGTTTCTTTTTGCCTTCTACACTTGCAGACTCAATAGAAAATCCGCAATTACTGGTTAAAACTTTTGCCCAAGTTCTCTCGCAGTGAAAAAGGGCATTACTCTGGACTATCAGACTAGTATTTTTGTGTGGTTTTCAAGTTGCAGTTTCGAATCCAATTATAACATGCATGCGAAGCAACTAAGGTAAAACAAAGGTGCCCTGAGTTCCTTGCGTTCAGCGTATTTCGTCAAAAATCGCAAGCCGCATTTTTAACCTCATTAAATAAAACTAATCAAAAATGTTGTTTTGACGTCCATGTGGAAGAGACGCTACAACCTGTTCATATTTACTGGAATAAAAAATTAGCTCGCAATTTAGAGATACGAGTTATGATATTAAAACAAAATAATACATTAATCTGTTTTCAATATCACATTAATTTGCTTATCTCGCATTGAATATATTTACTGCGAGTGCGACACGACGCATTAAACTAAATTAAACCATTTGGTATAAGGGAAGTTTAGTAAATTAAATTCCACTTTGTGCAACTAATGTGCTGCTGGTTCTTAAGAATAAATTAAAAATTATCCTGCAAAATATGTTGCTAGTGTCTTCACGATGACTGTGTTTCACAAAATTCGGTGTTATTTAATCATTTTTGTTTTTGTTCTGTGATGGCCATAATTCAACTTACCATGACATCATGCATCATGCATCATGTGAGGCCATCGTGCAAGAACTGGACGAGGAATTTGTTTGAATGCAGTCCAGAAGCCCCCTCGCAAGTGGAGTGCAACGGATATGACTGATCAGTTCACTGGATGACAGCTCCGTTGAGCGCTTTATGGATGCCTTAGCCGTGCCGCAGCAGCTTGCCAAGATGCTTTGTCCAACCTGATCGGCACGCACCAAACTTGAAAATAAATTGTTTTCCCACAGCCTCTGCCACCATGCTCTTGGGCCCCCTTTCTTTACTCCCCAGGGTGGCTGGTGGTAGCGCAAACCATCCTGTGCGGGCTAAAAGCGTGATTCTTGTAACTCAAAGCAGCAAACGAGTCTTTTTTCTGGAATTCTTTCGCACCCTCTATTATGAATATTTCCTAGGTAGAATGGTATGTACATCCATCCACAGTGCCGGTCATTGGCGAGTGGGTTAATTGCATGTGCCAGCGTTCGAAAGCTGGATGCCATTATTCGAAAGCTGGAAACCATTATTCGAAAGCTGGATGCCATTATTCGAAAGCTGGAAACCATTATTCGAAAGCTGGCTACCAATGTTTGAAAGTCGGCTACCAATGTTTGAAAGTTGGATGACAGTATGAGACCTTTGCTGGCCCATGCTGCAGAACGAACATCGGGACTGCGTTGGCCGCTTGATCGCCCGAGCGTTGGCCCAAAACTGGCATGAAAGTAGGGCCAATGTGTAAAGTGGTAGCGCTCGGCCCAAATGCCAGTGTAGGACCGATGTTCGTGCCAAGTTTTGCCAACACTTGCTCGACGTTCGGCCAATGCTGTTGTGCTGCCTGGGGTTGTATTCATTGACGAAACCGGTGGGTACCCGGCGGCACTGGGGATCGAACTTGGCACCTCCCGAATGCGAGGAGGATGCTCTACGACAAGGCCATCGCTTCTTATTTTTTCTTTATTGCATTGAATAACTTCCGTAAAAGGGGGGAAAACTTCAAGGCCACCGCTTCAGTCAAAATCCGAAGCGAGTAAAAATCTTCATGACGAAAATTTTTGGACGCGAACAAATAAAAGACAGAGAAGAAACCACAGGACAAGGCGCTTGTCCTGTGGTTTCTCATCTGTCTTTTATTTGTTCACGCCCAGAAATTTTTATCATGAACAACCTACAACTAGCCCCAGCTTTCCATTCTGTTGTGTCAAAATCTTCCTTCCATCTCGAGCGCTGGTTTAAATATTGAGCATTTCGCACGAGCAGAACTGCAGACAACGAGAGCATGCTCGAAAACTGCGTAGTCTGTGCTGACACCCCGCTGCAAATGATGCAGGGCGCACACCCGGAACGCGCAGGCTAACGGGGTGGTTTGGGCTTGGGACAGGATGTTGTCGCGAGAGAAGAGATGAAGTAGGCAGCGAAAAGTGCGGGGACGCTAGGTTTCCTGTAAGCAGAATAGAGAAATTTAGCATAGCGCGCACTGCTACCGCTACTTTGTCGAGCGCGTCGTCACTGCTTCCGCGCAGACCGGTGTCGACTCGGTAGGCGAGCCCCATCTCACGTGAGCAAGGCGCCCCTTGCGCCCTCAAGACGCATTTAAAAAGGTATATAGCTGTCACTAACTTGTCGTTTCAGTACAAGAATGCTCTTTGTGATGCCATTCTTCCCTGCCTTCAGAACGTTGCAATCGCAGGTTTGGATTTTAAACTCAGGGGACACTAATAGCTCAAATTGATGCTACTGTTTACTAAGACACGCCAGAAACACAACATGATAATTTATGAACCTCCTTCAAGAATCACCTTGGGCTCTTTTGCAGGTGTTAGAGGACGAGCCTTGATGGACGAAAGGGCGGGAGCCGAGCAGGCAAAGACAGGTGCGAATCTTGCCGTTAAATTCATTCCTGCTCAATATTTTTGCGTGTTTTCCTTTCTCAGTCACATATTTTCTGGCAACCCCAAGATACTAGTTGCTGCAATCCAGCGAGTTCTTCTGGCTACCATCTCCAGTTCAATTAATTTATATTCGTCATTCAATTCACTTTCGCTTTTATGTAGACGTTTATTCGATGATATAAACTTTACTTGAGTAAATATACACAAGGAGATTGCAGAGCATGCAGGCTGTATCGAGATCTCTTATGTGATGTTTCACTAACATAACAAAAGAAGTACAGTTTGTTCATTTAGATATTTATTACGGTTGTATTTATTACCCTATGGAGCAGTCGGATGGGAGGAGTAGGTTTCATTTTCAAATAACCTGGAACGGTAAACTCCTTGTTCTTGTTTAAGGGATTTTATGATCTTAGTATGCTGGACGTGCGGTTTCTTCCATAAGGTCGCACATTGCACATTGAGGTTAGCATTCAGCAGCAAAGCTCCTCGGCGAGCGTATGGTGCCCATCATTCTCTGTTCGAGTCAAAATTATTCGGTGCGGGCATTGCAGGGTGAATAAACTCTGGACCCGCTGTCTAGAGCTTTGCACGTGGCGCGTAGTCTAACCCTTAAAATTTAGATTTCAAGCTTTCCAAACCGGGGCTTTAGACGTATTTCGAAGGCCTTTCGCTTAAATAAAAATTATTAGAATATAATCCTCAGTACACTGTTCATTCGTCCACAGAAACAGGATGAAAACAAACACTGGACTTCTTAAACACTAACCTATTATGTACCTTCAATAAGGGCTATGCCGTTAGGTAGCGCGCTATGTAGTGGAATATTGCATGAATAATGTTTCAGATAGTTGTACGCAGTAGGTTGCTGATCGTGTCGCCGTTCTGGTGGACAGTAGACTCTTTACCTACTGTAATATCTCACAGCCTCTGTCGTCGTGTGCTCTCACCGATCCAATGACTGCACTTTTAATTTTATTCATTGTTTAACATTTCCTGAGTGATTATCGCAGTGCCTTTCTCTCCAAAAACCCTTATCGTTTGTAGAATACCGTGCGAGCGCATTTCACAAGCCGGCTAAAATATGTGTACTTCATTGAGGTCTCTTTCTCCCTACGCAGATGTCGAGCAATCTCGGGCTGGAGGTAAGTGTATCTTGTTTGCAACGGCAACAAAGTATGCACATAGTAGATATTTTGCTTAGTTCGTCTCCAGACCGAAAATGCATTCCAATGCGTTCGCGGCTGTTTGCGTTGATTGAACCTATCATCTATTGATCATCTTCCTTGGCTGCTAAGAGAAATTCTTTTATATTCGCGAGTTTCATCGGACGCAGTATAACGGTACATATTTATGTACATTTATACTGCGTCTAATCTAAGATAACTCGTATATAACTGGGCTTTGTAGACGTTGTTAGAATTAAAAATCGCGCTCTTAGTGTCGTTCCCTCTTTTCATCACTGATGTAGCCCTCGATTCGAACCACTGCAAACCTCACTTATTGACGGAATGAAAATATGAGATCCTTGATTTGTTTTGGAACTAATCAATGTTGTACAGATCTTCGGATTCATTTGCTGTACGTGCAAAATACAAGCGAAGGTTGATGTGTAATAACTGCTACGCTTAGACTACTGCACTGCAGGAATGCATGTGTGCTGGCCAGTGTTCTCATGATATACCAGCGTAGTTTGCGCAGAGATCTTCAGATGCGAATCAAAATGTTTCTTCCATCTGGACTGCTGGGTTAAATCTTGTGCAACGGAAGAGGAAACAACCAGAGCATGTTTGAAAACTGCGTAGTCTGTGCGGACGCCCTGACGGAAAGCTGCTGAGCTCGCACCGAGAGAGTGTTACGGAGCGCGCACAATTGAGGGTGTAGTTAGGGCGGCCGGTACAATGGTGCTGCGAGCGCAGAGATGAAGTAGGCACGGAAAAAGCGGGACGCTATATGTCCCACAAGCACAATAGAGCCTTTTATAATAACGGGTACGGCAACTGCATTGCGGGCGTCGTCAGTGCTCACGAGCAGATTGGTCTCGACGCGTCACGCGATCCCCAGCTCGTTGGCACGTGGCGCCCCTTGCGTCCTCAAGACGTACTTTAAAGCTACATGGCTGTCACTGCTTTGTCGTCTCAGTACAAGAATCCTCTTTGTCACGCTTTTCTTACCCGCCTTCACAATGTTGCTATTTGAGGAATTTTGTACTAAGTGGAGTTTCAATAGTTAAGATTGGGGCCATCGTTAACTAGGCCACGCAGGAAACAGAAAACGAGAATTTTGGAGCCTCGTTCAACAATCACTTTGTGCTCTTATGCAGGTCCTAGAGGACGGGCCTTGATGGACGAACGTTCAGAAGCCGAGCAGGCAAAGACAGGTGCGAATTCCTGCTTCAATATTTTTGCGTGCTTTGCTTTTTGGGGGAAATATGTACAGGCAAATTGAATGGTCTAATTCCGGCAAAGAAACGATTTAATTTGTTTACTGTCTTCAGTTCATATAATTGGTCATTCAATTCCCGGGTAGCTTTATGTAGATGTTTTTTATTTTTAGCAGATCGTAGAGGATGAGAAGGAGATCCCAGAGCATGAGGGCTGTATCGGGACATCTTCTCGGATTATTTGCTAAGATAACACGAAAGCAGCACAGTTTTGAAGTTTATATATTTATTACGTTTTTATTGATTACACTATCGGGTAGCGATATGGAAGAATTAAGCTTCATTTCATAACCTGCAACTGAAAACTGCTTTTCGTTGTTTACGTGACGTTATCCTTGTAACACGTTGTACATGTGGATACTTCAAGGGAGTCGCACTTTGCACCTTTAGGTTAGCATTGGGCAGGAAAACGCCTCAGCGAGCGTATGGGGATAATCTTCCTTTCTTCGAGACAAAAGGATTAGGTCAAAGCAATGCGGGAGGAATAACGTCGGGACCCGGTGCACCCCCCCCCCCCCCTTTTACACGTGGCACGTAGTCTAACCCATACAGTTTAAATTTCAAGTCTCCTGAAACGAGGCCTTAGACGTAATTCGAAGGCCGTCTGCTAAAATGAAAGTATAATAAAATATATACATTTCGACACTTTTCATATTGGCACTGAAACGGCACGAAAGAAACAGGCACCTTCTAAAATACTAACTGATTATTCAGGTTCATAAATAGCTAGGTTGTTAGGGAGCGTGCTGTGTGCTGGAATATTTGCATGAATAATGTCGCACAGCGTTGTACGCAGTACACTGCTTATCCTGTGGCCGTCCTGGTGGATTAAGGACTTTTACCTAAGCAAAACATTAAATTACACTCACCAATCAAATGACCTCATGTTTATTTTCCTCTTTTATATAGCTTTTGCTGTAAAATTCTACCGGCGATTTTATCTAAAAAATTGCTTCTGCAACAATGAATATCGTGCCAAAGAATTTGACAAGCCGGCTAAAGTATGCATACATTAATAAAGAGCTCTCTTACTTTTTCTATACACAGAGGCCGAGCAATATCGGGCTGGAGGTAAGTGTACCTTGTTTATAACTTCAACAGAGGACAAACATTGCAGGGATTATCCTCTGTTTGCTACCACACAGAAAACGCATTCTAATGAGTTCGCGACCGTAATCGTTCATTCAATAAATCATTTACGATTACGTTCCTTCACTGTTAAAAAAATTTGTTTTATAATAACAACTTTCATCGGAGCTCGACCACTGTCGTATTTAAATACACTGCATGGACTTTAAAGCAACTCGTATAGAACTGAGTTTTCAGACTTTGTTAGAACGAAAATCCTCCTCTTAATGTCATCAATTTTCTTATTTACCCATGTACACCTTTATTCAAAAAACCGAAAACTTCACTTCTTGGCGGAATGAAAATATCAGATGCTTGTTTTGTTTTTAAACTAATCCGAATTATACAGATCTACTGATTCGTTCCATGTAGATGCAAAATACTCATGAAGGGTTAGGTGTAATTTATGCTACGCCTAGACTACTCCATGCAGGTATTCATGAGTGGTGACCAGTGTTCTCAGTATATAGCACAGCAGTTTGCGCGCAGATCCTCAGAGGCGAATCAAAGTATTACTTCCATCTCGTGCGCCGGGGTGAATAATGTACCGCGTGTTCCGTATTTATTTGTCCCTGTTACGAAAAATCCTCCTGCGCAATCTACTTAACTATATGGGCTCAAACACCGACTACAAAGTAGCTAATGATGATTTTCGTCTTTCGATAAGTAATTTAGCATCTAAACTTGCCTGCATTTTCAGGAATCGGCGAAAAACTGCATTCGGCTGCGGCAGAACTTTCCGTCCAGGTGAGAAAAGAAGCCAGTTTGACAGGCTGCGCCATCTGGCGAGCGGAGCAGACGACACGCTTCGAAGAAACCGCTCGAGGTGCGCATTCCCGCCCCAAGCCGCGACATCGGTTGCCTCACCGCTCGCCAGATGGCGCAGCCTGTCAAACTGGCTTCTTTGCTTGCCTGGACGGAAAGTTCTGCCGCAGCCGAATGCAGTTTTTCGCCGATTCCTGAAAATGCAGGCAAGCTTAGATGTTAAATTACTTATCAAAAGAGGAAGACCATCACAAGCTACCTTGCAGTCGGCGTTTGAGCCCATATAGTCCAGTAGGTTTATTGCTGTCATTGCCTTGTCCTTTCAGTACACGCATCCTCTTTGTCATGCTATTTTTACCTGCTTTCAAAATGTTCCTATTGCATGTGTGAATTTTATACTCAGCGCAATTTTAATATCTCAAATTGAAGCCTTTGTTAACTAAGCCATACAGGAAAGAGAAAAGAAGAATGATCCTCGTTCAAGAATCATTTTCTGCACTTCTGCAGGTCCTAGAGGACGGGCTTTGATGGACGAACGGGCGGGAGCCGAGCAGGCGAGGACAGGTGCGAATTCCTGCTTCAATGTTTTTGCGTGTTTTGCTTTTTCAAGGAAATGATTAGTTGCAAATCCAATGGACTAATTGTTGCAAGCAAGCGACTTCTTTTATTTACCATCCTCAGTTTAGTCATTCAATTTACCCTCCCAGTTATGCAGAAGATTCTTCTTCGGTGTTATATAAACTTTACTTGAATAAGTATACAGAAGGAGATCGCAGAGCATGATGGCTGCATCGAGATCTCGTATCGGGATTTTCGTTAAGATTTGCGAAAACAGTAAACTTCTGAACATTTAGATTTTTATGAGTGTTTTATTTATTACATTATCAAGTAGTGGTATGGAAGGGATGAATTCATTTTGATACCCTGCAGCTGTACACTCCTTTTGTTTGTTTATGCGAGTTTATCATTGCAACACGCTTCACATGCAGTTTCGTCCTGCTCGTCCAGCTTTGCACCGTTAGGTTAGCGTTGCGTTATTCGGCGCTTTGAAAAGCGCATTATGCCAATCATACTTTTTTGAAGCCAAAACTATTCGGTGCATGCACTGCGGGATAAATAAAGTCGGGGCCCGCTGCCTTAAGCTTTGCACGTGGCTCTTAGTCGAACACGTAAAATTTACATTTCAAGTCTCCAGAACCGGGGCTTTAGACGTAACTTGAAGGCTTTCCACTAATATAAAGGAATATTCGTATATAATCAATTGCACACTGTTCAATCTTCCACAGAAACACCACGAAAGTAAACACGTGGCTTCTTATACTAACTTCTTATTCAGCTTCATGAACGGCTATGGTGTCAGGCAGCGCTGTGCGCTGGAATATTTGCGTGAATAATGTCGAATAGAGTTGTACGCAGTACACTGCCTATCCTTCGTTGTTCTGAAGGGCAGCAGACTTTTTACCCGCTGCAAAACCTTCTTACAGTCCGCCTTCGATGTGCACCCTCAAAAATCAAATGACCAAATGTCAAATTTCACACTTTCTTTACTATTTCTGAAGAATTCTGCCAGTGCTTTTCTGTACAAAAAACCTTCTCCAACTCGTAGCCTACCGTGTCATTGTATTTCACAAGCAGGCTAAAATATGTGTAATTTATTAAAGAGCTTGCCTTTTCTCTACCAGGCGCCGAACAATCTCGGACTGGAGGTAAGTGTATCTTGTTTACAATCATTTTAAATGATTCTGATATGAATTTATAATCATGAGCTGTTGTTAGTGTTTATCTCGGAAACAATTCTATTGCTCAGTTCTGTTGCCCAGTATAGACTGTTCTTATAATTAGCACTTTACGTTTTGTTTTATAACATTTAGGTTAACTTGCTTAATTTTGAGCCAGCTAGAATTTTATTTTCCAGTGCTATGCCTTCCGCTGCTTCCCTAATGAAGGGTTTAATGCCCGTGAAGCTTTAATGAACAACATTTCTTAAACCTGCCAGAAATTGTAGTTTTATGAAAAACGATGCAAAAAGTTTGATTCCCCCAACTTTCCATAATTTTAGGTTTTCAGAATTATATAGGGTCGATGAGCGCAAAAACGTGAACTCGAGAATCAGAAGGGTTGAAATGCGGGCCAGTTGATACATTGTAAACGGAGAAAGTTTGATTCCCCCAACTTAGTTGCTGGGGATCCAACCACTATAAAAGATTCCACCGCATAATAAAGATTTTCCGTGCCTGCTGTAAGATCTCAGGTTTCAACACAAAACGTCCGCTTAAATGAAAGTCTTCTCCTATATCTATGGGCCATTTGTTCTAGAGCACGTATCAAGGATGTGATAATGAAAAGATGCCGATGCTTTACAGTTACCCGATCAATGAACCTCGGATAACTTCCGAATAACTTCGGCTACCTGTTCTTCTTGAACACTGTTCTTGAATCAAAATTCGATTGTTGTGGTCAGGATCGAACACGCGTCTTTATTAAAATTACTTAAGACGTATCAATAAATAATAAAGGGATACCAAGACCAAATTAAAGGTCACGCTCGTCAGTAGGTACCCACTTTCTAAACATGCAGACTCTAAATTCTTTAAAAAAGTGTTTTTATAAGCTTGAAAGCATGAAAGAATAAAATACAGATATTGGCCCCACCAGCTTTTCGGATAGAAACTACGGTGCGAGGAGGAAGTATTTTTTCTCGCAGATCCTTCGTTATAGGCTCCATTTTCATTCACTAGCAAATGGTGAGTGGGGAGTAGTTTTCAATTTTCGTTTCCAGCCTTTGAATCATGTGGGACAGAAATATTTATGTTTAGCGGTCTCAGCAATATGCTGTTGTTTTGTTTTCGTACAAACATTAACGCTCTCATACACAGCTTTACTAGTGATTTGTACTAAAAACCAACATTGTTGGAATTATCTTCTGCTTGTTGCCACACAGAAAACGCATTCTAGAGTGTTCGCGTCTTTAATATTTATTCGAACCATCATTTGCTTGATCTTGTTCCTTTGCTATTGAGAAATTTGGTGTTTGAACACCAGCTTTCTTCAGAGCCCGACCATTGTTCTATATATATATAATGCGGCGAATCTGGGGTAACTTGTATGGAACTGATCTTTCTTGACTTTGATAGAATTCAAAACCCTGCTCCTAGTATTGCCCCGTACTGTTGACTGCAGTTCCGAGAGCAAGAAGACAGCGAAAAGCGCTCCAAAGAAAACTCTATTCGGGCTGACTTGCGCCCGCAAAGAACTAAATGAGTCGGCGGCGGCGAAGTAAGCGGGCTAGGCAGTCGTCGAACAGAATGCCTGCCGCTCTTGGCCGTAGATAATTTAAAGCTGACAGCGAACTTTCGGGATACGACGCGCAAAGTTACTGCAACGTTCTGGAACAACGCAGAATCAGCTCCGCGTGGATGCGATCAATCGAGATAAATATTGTCCTGTCTTGCATCAGAAACAAAGCGATAAAGAACCCGCCGCGGTGGCTCAGTGGTTATGGCGCTCGGCTGCTCACCCGAAAGACGCGGGTTCAATCCCGGCCGCGGTGGTCGAATTTCGATGGAGGCGAAATTCTAGGGGCCCGTGTGCTGTGCGATGTCAGTGCACGTTAAAGAACCCCAGGTGGTCGAAATTTCGAAGCCCTTCACTACGGCGTCGCTCATAGCCTGACTTGCTTTGCGTCGTTAAACCCCAATAACCAAACCAAAGCGATAAAGCGGCGCGCCGGCAGCTTTGAAGAATGAAAATCGCTACAAAGATTTGCGGCATTACACTTCTCTCAGAGAAACTTCGACCCGATGCTTGAAAACAAATAAAGTGACTAGAAACAAATATAACGGATTGTGCAAAAATAAACACCGAGTATGGAAACACAGCGTCCTTCAGAGCGCATAATATGGCTTTAGACGGACATGGTCAACTTTTCGTCTTACGCAGCGGCGCTGGGATGCAGTCATTTCGTCAGGGACGACTTCATAGTCCAGTTCACCTAGCCGACGGGGAAAGTTGTAGGGGCCGAAATAGCGCCTCAAAAGCTTTTCACTCAATCCGCGGCGGCGAATAGGTGTCAAACCCAGACTCAGTCTTCTGGCTTATATTCCGCATTGCGCCTTCGTAGGTTGTAGAGTCTGGTGTCGGTCCGCTGCTCTTTGATCCGTAATCTGGAAAGCCTTCGGGCTTCTTCTGCGCGTTGTAGGTAGGCGGCGATGTCGAAGTTATCTTCGTCGGTAACGTTCGGCAGCATGGCGTCCAGCGTGTTCGTGGCCTCTCTGCCATGGACGAGCCTAAAAGGCGTCATCTGGGTGGTCTCCTGCACTGCGGTGTTGTAGGCGAAGACTACGTAAGGCAAGATGACGTCCCAGGTCTTGAGTTCGGCATCGACATACATGGCGAGCATGACGGCGATGGCTTTGTTCAGGCGATCAGTGAGTCCGTTAATCTGCTGATGGTATGCAGCTGTCCTCCGGTGGCTGGTTCGGCTGTGACACAGATGGCTTGTGTTAATTCCGTCGTGAATGCTGTTCCTCTGTCAGTGATGAGCACATCGGGGGCGCCGTGTCGCAGAAGAATGTTCACCACGAAAAATTTGGCGAGCTGTGCTGCTGTTCCGTTCGGTAGGGCTTTTGCCTCGGCGTAGCGGGTCAGGTAGTCGGTCGCTATGATGATGAACGCCGCTATGTCGACGCTGATTTGAATTTTGGCATGTTCTAATCGGTCATGTTTATTCTCATGTTTCTGTCTAATATTGTTTAGTAGTGAAAGTTTCACTGCTTTCATTATGCTGCTGCCATGTAAATGGTCTCTTGGGCCTTGTCAAGCTTTTGAGTAGCTTTTAGCTCAAGAGACCATCTAGTTATTTCTGAAAAATAAAGATGCATTGTATCGTATTTTCCACTGATTTCCAGACGTTCACTTCGGGAAAGAGCCAAGCCAAATGATGCCGATCTGCTGAAAGGGCCTTGACGGAGGTTCAATAGGATTCAAAAACCCTGCAGATCGGGTGTTGGGGCGGGGGGCCTTTCATCGCTGACAATCTCGGCAGGTTTTCACATAATGTGCGACATCGGCAGACAGTCGGGGCCAGTAATACTTGTCTTCAATGTGGCGTATGGTGCAAAAAAACCCGAGATGTCCAGCTGTCGGCTTGTCGTGTGAAGCCTGAGGAACTTCGCGCAGACTTGCAGGTACAACACGGAGGTAGGCTGTTTTTTTCGCTGCGAAGTTCTTCGCGAGGACATCATTCTGTATACAAAACGAAGACAATCATCGCTTGAACGAGGCGCGGGGTGAAGAAACTTTGCCTCCCAAGTATTTCATTTGGCGTTTTAGGGCGGGGTCCGAGCGTTGCTGTTGTGAAAAAGAGCTGGAGCTGATGGGTCCCAGGAAGGCGTCCTCATCGTCGTCCAGCGGAGGTGCATCTGCAGGGGTTCGTGACAGGCATTCGGCGCCAAAGTGCTTGCGTCCGGACTTAAAAACGACAGTGACGTCAAACTCCTGCAGGTGCAGGCTCCATCGAGCGAGGCGCCCGGAGCGGTCCTTCAAACTTGCAAGCCAGCACAATATGTGGGAATCGCTCACCACGCTGAACAGTCGTCCGTACAAGTAGGGGCGGTATTTTGACGTAGCCAAGATTACGGCAAGCCACGCCTTCTCTGTTGTCGAATAGTTAGCCTCGGCCTTGGACGTGGAAGGGCTAGCGTAAGCGATTACCTCCTCCAGGCGGTCAGTTTTCTAAACGTGTACGGCGCCTATACCTACGCTGCTTGTGTCGGTATGAATTTCAGTGTCGCTGTTTTCATGAAAGTTCGCGAGGATCAGTGGGGACTGTAAACGACGCTGAAGTTCTTTGATGGCTTCGGCTTGCGGCGCTTCCCATTTAAATGGCACATCTGACTTTGCAAGTTTTGTCAGGGGCTCAGAGATGCGGGAAAGTTCTTCACAAATTGTCTTTAATACGCAAGGAATCTGTGCATAGCTTTCATATCGGCCGGCGGTGAAAACATTGCGATAGCAGCTGTTTTCTGCTGGTCTGGGCGTGCTCTCTCTTTGCTAGCAATGTGGCCTAGAACCAGCAGCTCTTCGTAGCCAAAGTGGCACTTCTCTGCTCTCAAGGTTAGATGGGAACAGCTTACTGTGTCTAGTAGTGCTCGAAGCTTTTTTAGGTGCTTTTCAAATTTCGAGGCGAAAACGACGACGATATCTAAATATATTAAACAAATCTGACACTTCAGGATTGCCAGCACTGGATCCATTTCATGTTGAAACGTCGCTGTTGCGGAACAGAGACCAGGTGGCAGCACCTTGAACTCGAAGAGGTAATCCGGAGTAATGAATGCGGTCCCCTCGCGATCTCTGCCATCGATCTCAATTTGCCAGTAGCCGCTCTTGAGGTGCATCGATGAGAAGTACTTAGCGTTACATATCCGGTCTACTGTGTAGTCTATGCTGGGAAGGGTGTAGAAGTCGTTCTTTGTTATGTTGTTTGGTTTGGTTTATTAGGGTTTAACGTCCCAAAGCGACTGAGGCTATGAGGGACACCGTAGTGAAGGGCTCCGGTAAATTCGACCACCTGGGGTTCTTTAACGTGCACTGACATCGCACAGCACACGAGCCTCTAGAATTTTCGCCTTCATCGAAATTCGGCCGCCGCGGCCGGGATCGAACCCGCGTCTTTCGGGTCAGCAGCCGAGCGCCGTAACCACTGAGCCACCGCGGCGGGGCTTTTGTTGAGTTGTTCAAGCGGCTTTAATCAACGCAGCATCGAAGTGCGCTGTCTTTCTCCCTCACTGGAACAACTGATGCCACCTAGGTGCTCTTTGAAGGCTGGGGGACGTCGTCGCAAAGCATTTCTTCCATTCGCTCCCGGACGGCTTCTTGTTCTCGCGGCGACAGTCGGCAGGGACTTTGGCGGAGAGGTTGGGCATGCTTCTATATTCTAATGCGATGCTTCGCAAAGGCGTTTGTCCGACCTTCGTCGATGACGAGAAGCACTCGCTGTAGCTTCGAAGCACATTACGGATCTGGTCTGATCTCTTCCGGGGCAGAACTTCGTTGATGTTGAAAGTGGGTGAGTTCTCTAGGTGAGACAAATCTTGTGCGGAGTGGTCATAGAGAGCGAAGAAGTCTCGTACGTCAGATATTTCTTTGAAGAAAACAATCGTAATTCCTTTCTTAATGTGGCGGTATTCTTCGCTGCATTTGGTCAGCAGTACTTCAGCGTGGCAATAGCGGAAATGTCCGATGCCTCTTGCGATGGCGACTGCTCGGTCTAGAAGCAATTGCATGTTCCCTTCGATGATGGCTTCAGATTTTTGGCTTCCTTGGCGCCTACGGTAACGATGACGCTTGAGCGAGGTGGAACGCTCACTTGTTCCCCCAGGACACTCAGGTTAACGTGGTGTTACAGAGTTCTCATCGAAGGACTAGCCTCGTCCGTCGAAAGCATGTTACAGAGTTCTCATCAAAGGGATAACCTCGTCCGTCGAAAGCGGGATAAGCGTGGATCGCAGGTCAATGATCGCCTGATGCTCATTAAGGAAACCCATGCCCATGATCTTTTTGCGGGAGCATTGCCGTAGCAAAAACAAGGTATGTCCCTTAGGTATGCCCGTTGACATTCACTTGCGCTGTGCATCATCCTAATGGCGTAATGAGGTGGTCACCTGCGGTTGAATTTGTGGGCCGTCCCAAGCGGTTATAACTGTCCTCCGCTGAGCAGCGAATGTTCCATTCATAAAGGAGTAATCGGCTCCTGTGTCGACTAGAACGGTAACTTTCCGGCTGTCAATAACCGCTTCCAAGTCGGATGTCCTGGCTCTTGCGTTGCACGTCGTCCTCGGCGTTGGGTCACGGCTTCGTCGTGTATGCGAATCGTGCTTAGGGCGTTTCGTCAAAGCTTTTCTGGGTGGCGGCGTCGTTTGGAAGACGGTTCGTGTCGTGTTCGATGTTGTCATTGTAGGCGCCACCGGCGTGTCGGGGGCGGCGTCTTCCTACGGTATGGTTGTTAGATGATCTTCAGCGTTTCAGTCGTGAGTACCCTCACCTCCAGAGGTTGCTAATTTTTGTTTCCCCCAGGGGGGCCTGGAGGCCTTCCTCGTACCGCGACTGTGTAGCTGCGGCGTGGTAACGCAAAACTCTAAGGTGACGGCGATAGTGAGCGGGAAGGGCGGTTCGGCGCAGGTACTCGTCAGTTTTGCGGCGTTGGCCGAAGCGTGGTCGTGGCGCGTCAAGGGCAATGCCACGAAGGCCAATACGACGGTACAAGCAGTGACGAAGAATATAGCCGGCTTCACCGCAATGAAAGCACATCGGGCTATTGCCTGAAGTCCTCCAGGCGTCGCATTTACTGGGGTTTGGGCATCGTTTGGTGGCTGGGCGGCCGGGGGCAGGGTGGAGGCGTTCGGAAACAGCTGGTTCACATCGAAGAGATGTCATTAGGGTGTGCCTCTGGGGCTCAGGACTGCGTACTGCAGCGGCGTAGGTCAAGGCTGGAGCTTCAGCTGGAGGCATCGATGACGAGAGCCAAGCGCATGCTGCACTTTTTCGTGGCCGATATCCTCAAAGGTCGCTAATTGAGGCTGGTTGCAAGATGGCAGCAGCTGATGCTGCTCTTCCTGTACAGTTTCGCGGATGCCATCTCCCAGGTTGCCTCCAAATGCTGTGTAATCAGGGATGGTAGTGGAGGTCACTTGGAGCTGCCGAGGGAAATGACGGGCTCGTGCTTCCAAGGTTTTCTCAATGGTGGCCGCTTTGATAGTCAACTCAGCGACCGTCTTTGGTGGATTCCCGGTCGGACTACCGAAAAGTGCCTCTTTACCAGCGCGCATCAAAAGCTACACCTTCTCCTCTGCCACGTCGGTATGGACACGTCGAAAAAGGCGATTCATGTCTTCTACGTATGAGATCACTGTCTCATTCGAGTTCTGTATGTGCGACTGTAGAGGCAGCTTAGCTCTTTCTTCCATGACGACGCTTGTGACTTCCATCAAGAACTCTCACTTGAATGACTCCCACGACTTGCGAATTAGGTGCTAGCGCACCGAACGCTAGCGCAACGCTAACGCTACGAATTAGGGAATTAGAGCGTCAAATTATCTGTCTTGGCATGACGCAACGGTGGCTTCAGGACTGCATCCGCAAGAACATCATAAATTAACCCGCCCGAAAGCAATATTTTGACGTTGCCTCTTCCGAGAGGTAAAAATTGTCGGTTTTCAGGAGCTTTAATGTCAAAAGCGACTAAGGTTATGAGGGACGCCCTAATGGAGGGTTCCGGATAATTTAAACCACTTGGGATTCTTTAATGTGGAGAGGCAACGTAATGTGCACAGGCCTCTATGATTTTTTCTGCATCAAAATGCGACCGCTGCGGCCGAGATCGAACCCGTGCCTTTCGTAAAAAAAAAATTATCTGAAGCCTATCAGCAATTATTATAGGGGTACCGAGAACAAAACGAAGGCTACATTCGTAGATAGGTACCCGCTTTCTAAACATACAGATGCTAGATTCTTTAAAAATGGAGCTTTCGTAAACTTGAAAATATCAAAGAACAAAATACAGGTGTTGCCCCCACCGCCTATTTTTGCATAGAAACTGCGGTGGGTGGAGACAGTATTTGATACGAAGAGTCTTGGTGATGGGGTCCATTTTGATTCATTTGCAAGCATCAATGGTGGAATACTTCTGAATATTTACGTCGCCACATAGAAACAAGTGGCGGGTAAAATTTCTCAATTCAGCTGCCTCAGAAATATCGTGTTTTTTTTTGGAGCGCAGCATTTAGGCGCCCTCAGCTGGGTTCCGCGCCGTAGTTTACGTCGGCATAACACACCACCTGACAAGGGGTGTCTTACGGCGTATAACAGGGCTGGCCCCCTCTGGGTCAGCTCATGCATAACCTCCTGTATTATACCTGTACATAAATGTTTTCCACCACCACATAACAGGAGGCTGTTAAAGATGAGGTAGCATGGTCGTGCGCCGGAGAGGAAATGAAGGAGGTCGGAGACGAGGATGCGGGAAAAAACAGGGAGAGAAGACTTTATACAGCAAAATTTACATTATTTACACGTGAGCTCGGTAACGAGACGCTCACTGCTCGAACGCTGCATGAGGACAGCACATGAGGAGACCATCAGATGAAAAAAACCCTGATGAAAAAGCCCCTCGGCCGTACCGCTGCCGAGGTTTTAAAGAGTTCCCTTTCCCTAGGTTCCCTAGATGGGGGCCGGGCCTGCCGAAGTTCACAGTGGCACCAATCGCAAACACACACACACACTCCCAAGGGATCACCGCCGTCACGCGCTGGGAGAGGGGGAACGATGCCATCCACGTAGCACAGACGCCGGAATGTCCACGAGCGGCGTTCCCGCGCAGTTCATGCGTTCGAACGTGCGTTCGCACGCGGTGTAGGGGAGACGCTCGCTCAACCGGGCAGACGGACGCGGCTTCCGTGGCAATCCAGGCGCTCACCCAACGCGCGTCTCGGGGTTAGTCGGCGTTCCGCTGTAGCCATGCCGTTTTATTCCCCACGACGAAGGCGAAACGTAACAAGGCGTGCTGGCAGTTACTAGCTGAGAGAAACGCCACCTGCTACGGCGAGAGTGGAGGAATGAACAGCTGGAAGGTGGCTGCCACGCGATGATCCCGGAGGGAGGCTAAGAGCGTAGCACGCCACCTGTGGCACGTGTTGTGCGAAAAGATGCGCTTAACTTTCGCATTGCCGACTGTCGTAATCATGTGGCAATTTTTTGTTATTTTCGCAAAAACATCAGCACGCTGAGAGGAATTAGTAAAAGGAACAAAAAGTGTTGGCTTTATTCTATATTTATTTCCACACTTAAAACACATTTTAATGATTTCGCGGCTGTAAATGTCGATTCAAACATTTAATTTAATGATCATGGTCCTCTGCAGTTAAGAAAGTTGATCTCTTAGTGACAACTATAATCAGAACCAGAATAATGTTCCTTTTAGATATAATGCAGCGAATTGGTTGTAACTCTTGTGGAACTGATCTTTCTGGACTTAGTTAGAATGCAAAACTCTGCTCATACTACCATCCCCTCTTTTATTTACCCATGTCCACCTTCATTCCAATCACCAAATGCTTTCCGCATTAGCATATTGCAAATAATCGGCCATTGTTTTGTTTTTAATGTGGTTGATATTATATAGATGTACCGAATCGTTCCCAGAAGGTGTATAATACATATCAAAGCAGCGCTGTAATCAATGCTACGCATAGACTACCCCACATCAGGAATGCATGCGTGCTTACCCGTGCTCTGAGGACGTTGCAAGACTCTGAGTGCGTGAAATGTTCAGAGGCGAGTCAAAACGGTGCCCCCCTCTCGAGCGCCGGGTGAAAGGTGGTGGCACCTGGGACCAGCCGGGGTGTGGGCAACGGGAACGTGTTTGAAAACAAAGCATCTCGTGAAGCCCGCTTGCTGAAAGCTGCAGAGCACTTGGCGAGAGAGCGTCACGGAACATGCACAGCGGTGGGGGGGGGGGGGGGGGGGGGTGTTATAAAGGCGCCGTGAGTGCAGGAATGAAGTGCCAGCGAAAGAAACGAGGACGCTGGCTTTTACACAAGCATAATATAGGCTTTTAGCATAGCGGGTGCCACTAGCCCTATCGTAACGTGCTCCGTTTGTGCTCACGCGCTGGTTGGTTTTACCACGGCAGGCCTGCCCCAGCTCGTGGGCACGTAGCGCCCTCTGGCACCTTCAGGACTCACTTTAAAAGTATATCGGTGTCGCTACCCTCTCTTTTCAACACAACAAACCTCTTTGTTATGCCCTCCATATCAACCCTGCACAGCGTTGTTATCCTGGGCCGCGGTGGCTCAGTGGTTATGGTGCTCGGCTGCTGACCCGAAAGACGCGGGTTCGATCCCGGCCGCGGCGGTTGAATTTCTTTGGAGGAGAAATTCTAGAGGCCCGTGTACTGTGTGATGTCAGTGCACGTTAAATAACCCCAGGTGGTCGAAATTTCCGGAGCCCTTCTCTACGGCGTCTCTCATAGCTTTAGTCGCTTTGGGACGTTAAACTCCATAAACCAAACCAAAACCTTTAATTTAAGAAACAGGGAACGAAATTTCTGAACCTCATCGAAGCATCATCTTGTGCAGGTCCTAGAGGACGGGCCTGAATGGACTAACGGGCGGAAGCCGAATAAAAAATTCAAAGTAAGAAAGTTCGTACTATATGCGTTCATGAATTACCATTGTTTCGTGTTTTGTAAAGGCATTATTTTCTCGCAAAATGAACGCAACATTACGGTAAGTTAATGACCCTTTTCCTTTAGTGCCTCGACATTGAATCGGTTGCATTCATCATTCATATAATCGGCGCGTTTATGTAGGCTCAAGATAGCTTAAAAGGAGTACTGTTTTTAACGTTTAGATATTTTTTATTGTCTTATTTAGTACAGTTCAAGGTAGTGAAATTGAACGAATAAGTTCCATTTCATTATCGGCAACAACAAACTCCTTTTTGCGAGATTTACGTGATTTGATCATTGCAAAGCGCTGCACTTGCGGTTTCTTCCTTGTATTTGTGTTTTGCACCGTCAAGTCAGTGACTGCCAGGCACGTGGCTAAGCGAGTCGACGGTGCAAGTCATGGGTGCGCTACTTAGGAGAGTCACCGCGTCGTGGCTCCACTGTTAATATTAAGCGAGATACATTTTTAATACATGGAGGTATCTGAAGCAAAGAAATATTCGTGGCGATTTTTGCTGGAGCGGAATTTTTTGAATTCTGGAAGCGTTACTCGAAGACTTCATCGCGTTTTGCAAGCAGCCGAAGCGAGAGAAGATGAAAAAAACATGAAAAGTAGTCCCTGGTTGCTTAAATTTAGTCGCGAGCTGCTGTTCAGTACAAGGTTTATTCATTTTTTGAAGCTGAATAACTTCAATGATGTTTCGCTTTAGGAAATGCCTTTATCCTTTCCGCTAAAGGCAAGTGGTTGAGCAGGGATTGTGAATATCGCGAGGTCAGATATACATGGGCATCTCGCTGTCATCTGTTTAAAGTTTTTTCACGGGCACTTTTTTGTGTCTTAGTAATCAAAATACATATAAAAGAAGTATTCGGCTCTCAAGAATATCGCAACAGTTCAAAGATATATACATGAAAAGTAGACACATACTCTGTCTGTCCTCTTTTCGCATCCACATCTTTGCGCTATGCCGCTAATGCTAAACCAGCTCCCCTAAGTTTCCACAGTTTCTGTATTCAAGGCTCTTCAGTTTTCAGTATATTGGAGCGTAAATAAGGGAGCATGAATAACTTCCTGATGGCTGTGTTTGCTGATGCTTATGTAAAATTCTTTTTAGACTACCCGGTGCCACTATCAGAAAGCGTTTTATTTTCGTCTCGTTCCGGGTATTCCCGTTAAGCTAAAAAAAGCACCTCATTATCGATGGATATCATATGGTGCTGTCTAAAGATTGTAGTAATTATCCTTTTTCGAACGAAAACATAACCTCTGTGTATGATGGCTCTTGAGTGGTGTTAACTGCACAATTTTGCAAATAACAATTATCTCGCGCTAGGCAGGAATATATCGAAGCTTATAATTTTAACCGAAGCTCCAGGGGTCATTAAGAAAGTATAGATGGCGCTGGTGCGGAGATCAGATAGCAGCAATAAAAAGCAGCTGTTTTCAATGCACTGTTTTGTGGCAATTTCCAAATTTTTTTAAATACGGAAATCACTTTTTCAATATTTCTTACAGGGTTCTTGCAATGGAGACTTAACGACGACTGCTGATGTAATCAAGGACGTCATGATTTTCTACGAAATGCACGATATTTTGTTTTGTATTGTATGATTGCACAAATAAACTATCTTCGGAAGGCAAAAGACTTAGTGAAATATGCGGTTGCTTTGTTCGAAGCACAGTGCCGATTCCCACAACTTTGTTGAGTTTGGTGGTTACGCATTCTCCGAAGAATGTATTTATTTCTTTTGTTCGAAATAGCGCAACACAGCGAGCTATGAAATGGAAAATGATAAGTGCAATGTTAAGAGGCAGGAAGACGGAAGGGTTGGCAAGAGAACAAACGCGGGTTAATGACATCAGTAAATTCAGTGATGTGTTGTTTCCTTTCTTCGGAGAGGCTCTCCAATCCTCGGCTGTGATGGAGGAGGCGATCGCTGGTGCAGATGATGAAATATACTTACAGAATTTGCTGAAGCGCACAACTCAAATTGCATAAGCAAAATCACACAGACAGTTACACAAATTATAACTTAAACAATAAAACGATCTCATACAGAGAAACAAATCTACAGGACCTTTCGTTTCTACCAAAACATTGTAATTAAAGCCTAGGTGCTATAAAAGGGGGTAAAAAGCGCGCTGCCTCTACCGAGATTGCTGTTTTTAAAGCGTTCGGAAATAAAGCAGTTCGGGCGGTCATTCTCTGAGTCCCCCCCAGGTTTCAATAAACCAACGCCATTCCCATACAGCCCATAACGGTTGGGGTCAGCTTCGAACGCAGGGCTGTTCTAAAGGAAAACAAACAAATCAGCAAAACATTTGAAACCCCTCTCCTGCTACTTGGCCGTCATCTTCCGTTTCCTTTGATATGCAGCCACTCCACCACCCTGAGCGCTGGATTTGTACACGTACAAGATTTTTTATCTCTTTTCCCGGGTTGCCAGCCTGGTTGCAGACCTGGGACATACAGGCACGGTGGATGATTTGTTACTTAGGGCCGTCGTACGATCGTTTCTTGGGCGGATGCCTCAAGCATGCGAACCGCACGTTTTCAGCCTCCGCCCGGGCATGGGGCGGAAAGGGGTTGTACGATCACTTTACTGCCTGCGGACGAGCCGGATAGTTCCGGCGTTCCGTTTGGCGCTCGCGGCAGTGCCCCCCGTCTAATCGCGTGTGGTGGCACAAGCCTGTGTTTGTAGCGAAACACGCAGATATCTTGCGATCGAAATTACCCGTATTAATTACGGCGTATTCACGACATATCCGTTAAGTTAACCTTTCTTTTGCTGCGGGATTTTCGTCGAAGTTAAAATCGTTGTCGGCTGTGACGACACGGATCTCGGTTCAGTTGACCCTGACGGCCGCGAACCAATTCGCGATAAAACTTTCCAACATCGGATGTGAGTCTGGTCATCTAAAGCGATGTCGTGGGAAACGGTACGCATCTGGACCACTTCTACCCAAGAGACTGAAAAACGCGTCACATCAGCATCGAGTACTCCTTCTCCTTCGAGGCTACATTATCATCACGATCTCTGATTTATATCCCAAAATAACAGTTACGCTGCCCCGACAATTTGAGAACGACGACGCGATGCCTATGCGAATTCTCGATCGGCCCAGGCAGCAGTGCAGACTTGCAACAACCGTCCGTAATTGCAACCGGGAGAATCACATTTTTTAGTTAGTTCAGATTACATACTTAAAAATTTTAGTCGGTAATTCAAAATAGTGCACTGCAGTGTTTTTGCATTGCTGACAGAGAAAAAATATAATTGTACTTGTTGCCTTCCCCAAGCATTTGCACAGTAGTTTTCACTGTAATATGTAAACGATCTTCTCCACGGCTCCCTAGCCTCTACTGACTGTTACTGCAAGAGACAGGCTTACCTATTTAATATATATGGGGTGTGTGTGTGTCTGAATTGAACATGGATTAAACATTCACAGTTTAGCAAAATATTGCTGTCAAAAACAAGTGCTAATGCACTTGAGAAATTATGATCTTTCAACTATTTGGAACGGGTAAATTCAGTTGTAATTACAGCAGTTCTTTATTCCACAGAACAGTGACAATGCAACAATAGTAATTTATTTTTGTCGTGTTTTTGAGGCCATTATGAATGCAAAATAAAAATAGCACTGTGTGGCTTCAAAGGGGCTCAGACGCGCATACTTGGACTAAAGGTCACGGCTTTGTTCTGCACAGTGACAGCAGGCCATAAAGTTCTGTTTTAGCATTCCTTCCTGAGCTGATATTGCAGTTGCACAAGCTAGAATCAGTGCTAAAAACAAGTGTAAGAAGTACTGCTGAAGGCCGTGTCATTGTTGCGATGCACAAAACAAGCTGGCATGTAATCTGTTCAATTCCAAAACATTCTCAAATGTCACTGTGAATGCGAAACAAACTGGGTGCCTTTGTATTGCATAAAAGTCTATACACGCTATTCAAGTTACATAAATATAATGAGACGTGGGAGCCAGTAAACTGGATTACAGGTAGAGTAAATGCAAAAAACAATTTGGAGTGCTTACATGGCAGCGGCTTCTGGCTTAGGCAGAAAAAGAATACTTGTATAATGACAAAAAACAGCATACCATGGCGATATTATCTGCTTATCTGGAGCAAACACAGCGTATGTTTACGTTGTGTAACTGGTAGCCGTGTCCCCTCACGCACAGCTATTTTTCGGACATCGCCTGGACGGTAGCGCATGAGCCGCCTGAACTTGTTTGTCTTTTTGTAAATTTTAAATTGTGTACAAAGCTTTCTATTGTCCTTCTCGCTATAGCTCCCCTCTGAACTTCTCGCTATCCTCTCCCTGTCGATTTTATTTCTGTTAGCCGCACCTTGGGTGCTTAAGATATATATGAACTATCAAAATCCCCGGCTCGGAGCACCTTGATCCAGCTTTTTAAACTTATTTATTATACGAACTTGCAGGTCTTTGCCTCTGGTGCTCTTCTTTAGAGATGCATGTGTGTTGTCCTTAGATAACAACAGGAAGTTAGTATTCAGTTTCAGGATAGCGGACTTATTATTGCTGAATAATGATAGTGCCTTTGAAATTCTTTATACAGAGGTTTTGATGCAGATATTTGAAAACCATTTATTAGCGCTAAAATAGAAGATGTGACGCAGGCATATTTTAAATTACAGTATAAACACTAGTTTTACTCTGTGAGGATTATACAAACGTTTTTCTACAGTATTCACCTTAGTATGCTGCTCCCCTTATTTTAGTGCGTAAAGCTGAGATATCTGGATGAAGTGAATAAAAGAGCAATGCAGCCGAAAATATGAGGGTAGAATAGAAGTTAAAACGAAGGTTACGTTACAGGAGTAGGCAGAACATTGAGACTATCTCAGAAGCACTAATGCGCACTGAAAGCACGAACTGCTTGATGCGCAGGCCTCCACACTTGCTTAGAACGCTCGAACGGCGCACTGAAGATTACCATGGCTTCATCTACGAGTGACCTGGAGCTGGAAGCAAGGTCTTATCCTGCATTCACATTCCCAAATATTGTGGTTTATTTCTCACGCCTGAAGAAGCTATATCGAGTCCGCAGGCAGCGACGAATATTACAAAAGCACAACTGAGTGCGTCGTTCGAGCGCTGTAGACAAATGTGTGGGCACCAGTACTCGCGAGGGATTCCACAGCATGGCGTACAAAAAAAAGATTACCACTTGTAAGGGACGAACTGGAAACCGGTGAAATTGCCTTACGAAACGCTATGGTATCGAGAACACAGAGAAGTGGAGGCGAAAGGGGATGTGTCTGGGGAGCCAAATTTACGAAAATTTATTATCTGCAAACGTCCTTTCTTTACGCCACACATTACGTCAGGTCACGTAGAATATCGTACTTTACCGTAACTGGAAATGGCAAAGTGTCATTTATGATACACTTATTTTTTGGCCTGTATGCTAGCACGTACAATTCCATTCTTAAAAATAGCCCTTGTATCGCATCAGCCGTAGCACGAGGGGTCGGGAAGATGTGGAACGGAGAAAATGAGAAGGTAATATATTCCTTTAAAGTCGCAAAATACCTTCTCACAGTAACAGAAATAAAGAACGCTTCGTGCTCCCAGCCTCAGCGTGAACCTGGGATCCACTCGGTGTGATGAGCTCAATGACGATCAGAGTGAAGATGCTGTTGAAATAACTTTGGGCGCTTGGCACTTATTTGGACAAGAACTTCGCGCAAGGCGCGTGAAATGGGAATATGTATGGATTCCGAACATCACCTGGTGTACGTTTTTCTGCCTTAGCGTTAGGATTGCGCCTCTGATGGCGTCAATCAGCTTCATATATTGACAAAATTATGTCCCCAAAGCTACAGAGGAGTCGCCTACCTCAAGTGTCAGGGATGCAAAACAACTGTTCCCGTTGTCGTGGCCCAAACAACGGTTAGGAAAACGGTCTGTTGGAAGGATCGTCCAGCGCAGGTGAAATTCGACAGCCGCAGCAGTTGTTTTCTTCAGATGTTTAAGAAAGAAGTGCTTGGTGATGCGAACAGCTTCCTAGACCGAAGTGGTTGCTTGCAGGGAGGACTACAAAAGTGAATTTTAAACGCATTTCCCTAAGACACTGAACTGTTGCGACAACAAGGGCGTTTGTAGCACTCAGTATTTAGTTAAGTGACAGCTAGTTCGTGCGGTCTGCCTGCATCTCACCATTTATTTCGACTCTTGATCGAAAACACTCATGAACAGCTGCTACATGCGGTGAGCTTGGGCGCCATAAGTGCGTTCCGGGAAAGGTTTTGAATAACAAAAGGCCGGCAACAACTGAAGAGATTTCTTGATAGTTGTATGCCCTCCGCGAAAATCAGCAGCAAGAGCATCACAAAAGCCTGTAGTACTACGAGAAAAGGGGACCGGAACGGCCCTCTTTTCCGGCTAAAAGTCTCAACATCGAGAAGCACAAAATTCAAGAACAAAAGGTTCTATATTTTTCTTCTTTTATCTCCACTGACGAGGGCGACACAGCTGGATATTGTGAGTCACCTTTCAATGAGCAGTTTTTCTTGGCTCTCCGTTGCTTCTGATCCTGACGTGGTATTTCCGACATGATTGTTTCTGACAGTGCAAAAACTTTTTACTTGACTGCAACTTAGTTGAAACTGAAAAGACTGTGAAAGGTGGCGTGCCATGAAGAGACGCTAAGTATTCATCCAAACTAAGAATCGAATGAAAATTTATCCTGGTGAGGACGCTTCTAGGGCAGGATTTCGAGAAAGGATGGCGGTCTCAGGAAACACTGCATTAAACAACGTGCTGGGCTGCAGGTACGCAAATCTTGAAGAGCTATGCAATATTCTAGAAGACAAAGAAGCCATGATCAACTCGCGACCCTTAAACCACGATCGCCGCTGATGACGGAGAACCGGAGCCGCTGCTCTCATCACACTTTCATGCCCGTCAGTGCTAGACATCCTTACCGACCTGTAGTGGAGGGCAACCACAGGTGCCAACTCTAGCGTACTCACTCGTCGACAGAAGTACCGACAGCTCGTGCAAGCTGCGGAAACGATGTCCTGCAAATATTTGTGCTCCCTAATCTAGAATCACCATTCTACTCCGAAAGTGCCATACGACTTGCGAGTTAATGACCTGGTGTAGCTTCACCAATGATTTCCATCTTTGACAGACTTGGAAGACTGTACACATCACTGCGGTGTTTCGTAAATGAGACTGGTGAAAGCGCTCCTGTATTGTGCACTTACCTCGTGGCACTATACAGTAAGGCTCCCGATTCTACTGCTGCACGTATTTGAAGCGAAACTCATTGCGCTGGCGCTTTTTCGACGGAGAGCATGTTTAAGAATCTGCTTGCCGCTTTCGTCAAGATGGCTTGGCGGTAGAACGTTTGCACTTACTCAGTGTGTCGTAAAGAGGGACGCCTCAGCCATTTCTAAGACTAGTTGGAGATCGTCGACTACTCACTCTGAACGAAGGGAAAGGAACCAAGCTGTGACCTTTCAAATGGAAAGTGCACTCTGATTTTCGAAGTCTTCATTGCTATCGCTACGGTGTCGGAATAAGAAATGAAATAAAATGGTGACATGGTGACATTTGTGTTTCAACTTCAGGAAATGCCGGCATTGCACGTAAAGGATTTAACACCTTTTACTCACTTGAGCTTTAAGGACGCCATATTTTTATCTCGCGTCTCCAGCATTTGTTCAATGATGATTAAATTCGGGTAATTACTTAAGCACCCAGATAAGCTGCAGGCAAAGCGGAATAATATTTGCTTCTCAAGTGGCTAAGTGACCCTGAATAAACAAAGAAAGTACAAGCAAATTGATGGTGGAGTTTCTATAAAACGGGTAAAACAGTTCTTGTTAAGAAATGGTGGGCCTCCTTATTGAAGGTTGTTGAAGCCACCGATGAGAATACTAAGGGGAAGAATATAAGGCGAAGCAATATGAACGCAGTCACCGCGGGCTGCGATATGATGTAACCCGTTGCCACGCAACTGGCTCTACGTAGCCGCTGCCGAGACGGGGCCGCAACCATTCTGACCTGTGCGCTAACCTTGTGAAGGCAATAGCCGCCCTACCGCGGCAGGCGGCCCCCTCCTCCACCAGCTGCCGCATCAACTTCCATTCGGACGCGCCTACCAAATGCACGAGGTCATTCTCAAGCTTTACATTCGCAGGTACCTGGAAGTCATACCACTCCTTGCACAACGATGCCAGGGTTAAGGGATGCGCCAGTGCCCTGCGACGGCAGGTGTTGCCACCGGTCGGACTTCGCGCGAATAATCATTAACAATCATTCCAGCGAATAATCACTAATTTAACTGCCCCAGGCCGGGCTGCGTGAGGACGCCATCTTTTATGGGCACCATCACACACACGCACACGCGCACGCTCGCACGTACGCACGCATGCACACACACACTCTCACACACACACGTACGCACGCACACGCACACACACACACACACACACACGCATGCACACACGCACACACGCACACACACGCATGCACACACGCACACACGCGCACACACACACACATACACGCACGCACATACACACATAAAACCTGCGCACGCGCGCGGGTTTTCGCTTAATAGGCCATAGCAAGCAAGGCGTACGCCTTAATACGCTATTTACTTAAGCTATCCTGACGAGGGACGTCATTCAGCGGCTTTAAAATGTTTATAAGAGACCTGAGAGCGGTAGACTGTTTCTATCCCACAGACGTCTTTACTAGAACAAAATCGTGACAGATGCAAATGAACCTTCACTGTTAGTGGCGAGAGCCTTCTCGTCAGCTACTGTAAGACGCAATATCCATAGCAAACATGGGAACAAGCTGTATAAATGAAAAGTATTTGCGGCCGTGTTGGAGGGATTTTAAAGTTCTGAATTGAAACATGCATTTGAGGACTACAGATTTTTTCTAACCTTTCGTTCTAATATGTAGCTTCACAGGAGCGCTAATTCCAGAAGTACTGCTTGAATAGCGCCCAATAACGGCTAGGGGGGCACACTAGCTCCCCTGTATTGATAAGCGCTGATTTTCGCTTTTATGTATCCTAAATGGCTGCTGCGAAGCATAAATAACGTTTTCCCTCCTCCAGCACTTGCAAAAGCTGTTCAGGTCGAACATAAATACAGAACACATTTGAATGCAAATGACAGTGGATGTGAACAAAAATCAAACCAGTGAGGGATACAAAAACTTTCTCTTGGAAACTTTCTCTTGGACCCAGCCGGCCTTAACTACCATTAGGTGATCGCTAATCTTTAGCATTACCTCTACATATTTTCGGTTCCAATGTAATCCCACCACTCACCCTCCCACGCTCTCCACCCGGACTGTCTGCTCGACCTCAGACCAATTAATGGATTAGCTGTCCTTGATGGGACAAGTCTATCTTCTCCTCTCCGTGGAAACTAATGCAAAGCAGATGAATCGTGCATTTAATAAATCGATGGCATTTGATGAAAAAAGAAAAAAAACATGTTGGCCCTTGTGTACAGCGCGTGTTTTTACAGTGATAGCGGTTATGCGCGCCTTCCTCGGTTTCGCGCCGTAGTTGTATGTCGTAGCCGTCGGCGACCGCGAATTTCGCCTTCATCGAAATTCGGCCACCGCGGCCGGGATCGAACCCGCGTCTTCCGGGTCAGCAGCGGAGCGCCGTAACGACTGAGCCACCGCGGCAGGTGGAGGAAATCGGGAGAGCGGAAGAATCCTCAACCGGAGCAAGGTTACTGTTGAAAGAGGACATGACGAGAGCGCAAGAACGCGCAACCGGTCGATGGTTGCCGCAAGAACCAACCGGCAGGTATTTACCCTGGAATAACGAGGAGAGCTATTATGGAAAGCAGCTTTATGAGGAGACTATAGGGAGGCGTAATGGGGGGTGGTTACCAAGGGGACCGATAGGAATGCGGTTACCGCGGAAGGAGGGTGGTGTGACGAGAGCTGAAGAATCTCCAACCAGAGGATGGCTACATTAAAGTAGGAGGGTATGGCGAGAGCGTGAGAAGGCGCAACCAGCGCGTGGTTGCTACGGGAACAACCGGAAGGCGGAGAAGGGTAATCGTGGAGAGAGGAGCGCATGGCGAGAGTGCAGGAAGGCGTACCACGGTAACCATTTGGAACGTGGTTACTGTGGAAAGAGGAGGGATGGTACGGCGAGATCGAATGAATGTAGCACAGTCAATCTGCGGCAGCATCTGCGAAACGCGCCACCCGAGGAGGGGATCACCTGCAGTGCTGCTTTTCTAGAGCGGCGGACAGGAGAGGAGCCCAACGCTTGAAACGACTATGTACCCAAAACTAGAACGAGTACTCTAGAATTATAGAGATATGAGGTCGCTCTCATATTCTCTACCACAACATATCGTAAAGTACAAATACCCTTACAGCTGTGGCTGATTCTAGCGTTATGCATGTGTAACCGTCGTGAATAGCAGCTTACCAATATCTCTCAAGAGGAAAGTGTACAACAGCTGTACCTTACCGGTACTCACCTATGGGGCAGAAATGTGGAGGCTAACAAAGAGGGTTCAGCTTAAGATAAGGACAACGCGGCGAGCTATGGAAAGGAAAGTGATAGGTGTAACGTTAAGAGATCGAAAGCGGGCGGAGTGGGTGAGGGAACAAACGCGGGTTAATGACAGCCTAGTCGAAATCAAGAGGAAGAAATGGGCTTGGGCAGGGTATTTAATGCCACGGCAAGATAACCGCTGGTCCTTAATGGCAACGGAGTTGATTCCAAGAGAAGGCAAAGTAGAAGGGGGGGCAGAAATTTAGGTGGGCCGATGAGTTTGAGAAGTTCGCGGGGATACGGTGGCCGCAGTTGGCAACGGACAGGGTTAATTTGAGGGACATGAGAGAGGCCCTTGACCTGCAAAGGGCGTAGTCAGGCTGATGATGATGATGATGAACCGTTGTGTCGGGCAAAAGAATAGTTATTCTAAAGTTCATTTTGAGAAAGCCCATTTGTCTCCGAATACGAACTCTTAACTGAAAACCTGACTTTCAGGTTAAAAGATTCAGAACTGAAAGTTCGAAAAAAAAAATAACATCCAAAAATAAACGTTCTGAGCACACCAAACGACCATGCCGCCTGAAATTGCCGCTTCTTGTAGGGCGAAGAGCTTGTAGAGCATTTATTGCTCTCTATACGCAATTCTTTCGCCAAAATTCTAGGCGCCGCCATTGCAAACTGAGTGGGATGAAAGCAGGCACAGAAGAAGGCTTGGTGGAATATTTAGCGTTGTCTTGCTGCATGACTGGAGATGGAGGGCACGGCTTCCTAAATGTTGTAGCCATGGCTGCTACCTATTCGTTGGACTAGCTCCACATGCGCACCGATTATTGTTACTGTGCTCTTTGGCATCAAAGAAAGGAATTGACACTTCTGAAAATGTGTAACTATGGTACTGTGAGGCAAAAACAAGCAATAGAACAAAACTGTTGGAACTAGGCAGTAAGTATCGAACGAAGGATTCGAATTTCTCACTTTAGATGTTGTCCTCAAACGTTACATTTTATTTTTGCAATCACACAATGTAAAAACAAAAAAAGCCATGTATTTCGTAGAAAATCTTGACATCCTTGATTACTTCAGCAGCCATTGTTCAGTGTGTACGTGGGAACCCTGTAAGAAATTTGTAATGCGGCATTTTAGTAAAAGCGCTTATCCAAATCCTTATGAAAGAATGTATTGAAATCAGCCGCTTTTCACTGCAGCTACGTAAGCACTGCACGAGCACCATCTGCTTCTCATTAACTGCCCCAGTAGCTTCGGATGAAACCTAAAAGCCCTCCAAAATTCTGCGAAGCGCAATGAAATATACTTCAACAAAACTTCGTGCTGGGCTAGTTGGTAGGACATAGTTGAAACTTGGTTCAGCGCAAAAGACGACCCCAGAGTAAGCAAATGACACACATGGAGCGCTCCGTGCGTGCTCTTACTCTGTGGTCGTCTTTTGCGCTGAACCAAGTTGCAACGAAACGAAATGTTTCCTAGAATATTTGCTTAGAGAACATTACTGAGAGGCTTCATACAAAAGATTTGGTTTGAGTTAGAAGTATTAATATAGTAGCATGGATAACGACTACTGTGTAGAGAGAGCGCAGCATATTATGTATCAGCATTAACGTTTTTTTTTTAGGCGGGATTGGATAGTTCAAGATCACAGGGCAGCACATTTTGAAAACTCCATTGGTTCAGTTAAGAAACCACTTTTTATAAGTATGGGCTTACACAGCCTGCAAGTTTTACAACCCTATTGATGGCACCATATATCGCGTGTTGCGGAAATATACGCGCCCCGTAAAAGGATTCTTTCAGCTAAACGGGCTCATTGTTCGAGGTCAAATTTCGCACAGAAATGGCATTTGGTCGGCAGAATTGTTTAATACCACGTTTGCTTGGGGTACTTACCTGATTCGAACAGAATAAGTCGGATATTCACATCGTCTGCGGCGACGACGAAGGAAATTAAGCCGCTCTGTCAGCGATCGCATTGGTGGCGCCATCTCGTTTGTTCGCCGCGAAGTTTAAGCAAATGTGGGGGATGTTTGCGGGAAGTTTGAAGGCTCTCTTTCAAATGTTTTTTAATTGGTCACAAAAAACGCAGTTTGGCAAAAACTGCGCGAAATTCGCAACGTTTCGAATGCCTTTAGCAATAAATCTTTTCGAGCTTCGAGTGTCGGCTGCTTTCGTCTGTTCGCTACCGAATGCAGCTTCTGAGTCTGTGCTTTCAGTCTTGCCTTCTTTCGTAAAGTACGGAAGCTTACTACCGACAAATGAGACCGTACACTGACGAAGAGAAGGCCATGGCCGTGTCATGGATGTGCGCATCCAATTCCATGCGCTTCGTGCGTAAGAAGTTTCGTGCGGAGTTCCATCGTCGACCGCCGCATCGAGAATCTCTGAAAAGGTGGGTCGACAAGTTTCTGTCAACTGGAACTGTCGGAAGAACGAAAAGATGCGATGTTGGAAGCTCCAGGAGTTTTATTGCTGATGCAATTGAGGGCGCTTTCGACTCAAACCCACGGCTTTCCTGCCGACGCGCAGGTTTGCTATTCGGCACCACAGCGTCAACAGTGAGCCGACACCTTAGGAAGAAAGGGCTGCGTCCTTTCAAAGTTCGCGTGCTCCAAGAGCTTACCGCCCAGAACCTGGCACAACGATTGGAGTTCTGTCGCGCAGAACAGAGAAGAATTGCTGCAGACCCTGGACATCTGCAGTTCATACTGTTCACTGATGAATCTATTTTCCATCTTGACGGCGCAGTCAACAGGCAAAATACGCGCCAGTGGTCCCGGGAAAACCCCAGGTTTTCAACAACACGTCCTGTTCACTCTCCAGGTGTGGCAGTTTGGTGCGGGATTTGGAGAGAAGGGGTCGTAGGACCATTTTTTTTCAGTGATACTGTCACTGCCGACTCTTACCTGTCGCTGCTGCAGAACGATGTTCTGCCTGAACTGAACGAAAGACACATGCAGCAAGAGGTGTGCATTTTCCAGCACGACGGTGCCCCAGCGCACTACGCCTCAAAGGTACGGCGTTTTTTGGATGAAAATTTCACGCGCAAGTGGATGGGCCGCGGGTCCGAAAACATGCCCTGGCCTCCGAGGTCACCTGATCTCACCCCGTGCGATTTTTTTGTTTGGGGCTTCATAAAATCGCTTGTATACAGCGCCGGCACACTGACGAGCATCGCTGCGCTCAAGGCCCGCATTGAGGACGCGTTTGACCAGATCACTGATGAAATGCGGGCAAACGTGTTCAGAAACTATGAAGAGCGCCTGGAGAGGTGCATCCAAGCCAACGGCGGCCACTTTGACGTCTGAGCTGCACAGAATCTCAAGAACAAATCGCGAAACGGCCCTTATCAGGGCCACCAAAATCCTGCCTGGTGGGAGCTAACGCACCGCCGCTACTCCTTACCCGATCCTCTGCAAATAAAGGAGAACCAAATGGTATCTACACAGATAGCATAATGCAAAAATGCTTTCAGGAGGGTGTCAGAGCGCTCATATAGCGTTTATTCTGTGGCAGTGTACGACATCAAACCGCACCGGTAGCGAACAGACGAAAGCAGACGACACTCGAAGCTCGAAAAGATTTATTGCTAAAGGCATTCGAAACGTTGCGAATTTCGCGCAGTTTTTGCCAAACTGCGTTTTTTGTGACCAATTAAAAAACATTTGAAAGAGAGCCTTCAAACTTCCCGCAAACATCCCCCCCATTTGCTTAAACTTCGCGGCGAACAAACGAGATGGCGCCACCGGTGCGATCGCTGACAGAGCGGCTTAATTTCCTTCGTCGTTGCCGCAGACGATGTGAATATCCGACTTATTCTGTTCGAATCAGGTAAGTACCCCAAGCAAACGTGGTATTAAACAATTCTGCCGACCAAATGCCATTTCTGTGCGAAATTTGAGCTCGAACAATGCGCCCGTTTAGCTGAAAGAATCATTTTACGGGGCGCGTATATTTCCGCAACAGTCGATAGAAGACTGAAAGGACTTAAACTTCTTGTTGCTTTCTGCACCCTCATTTCTTTGAAGACAGAGAGTTTACAGGAAAAAATGACGGACTATGTAACGCGGTTAGGTCAAATCTGAATTCGGTGCGCTAGCACTTTTTTTTTCAGTTGGGCTTTGGTTTTCAGGTGGCGCAAGCTTCAAACAGAGGCCGCAAAAAGTGTGTGTAGTGCTAGTGTGCTAGAATAGAAGGTTGGTTGGTTTGGTTTATGGGGTTTAACGTCCCAAAGCGACTAAGGCTATGGGAGACGCCGTAGTGGAGGGCTCCGGAAATTTCGACCACCCGGGGTTCTTTAACGTGCACTGACATCGCACAGTACACGGAGGCTCGAATTTCTCCTCCAAAGAAATTCAGCCGCCGCGGCCGGGATCGAACCCGCGTCTTTCGGGCCAGCAGCCGAGCACCATAGCCACTGAGCCACCGCGGCGGCTAGAATAGAAGGGGCGCTTCAGCTCCGCTTTAAAGATACGACGATACAGCGTTAATGTTTATGTATGAGAAATTTGCCTATGTATACAATGCATTCATAGATCTCTGGGAGTCCTCGCACCACTCCTGTCGTTGTGGCGCAGAGATTAAGCCATGCGCCGCTGCTACCTCATGGCTGGTGCTGTCACCCGGAGGGGCTTATGAGACTCTGGCTGCTTGAAAAACTGGCGACCAATCATTAGCTGAACTGCCACCGGCCCCGGGGGCCAGTTTGTTCTCTATCTTTTCGGAACATTCTGATGACGTCACAGTGTCACATGACCTAGGTGGCCCACCTGTAAAATAGGGGGCAGCTAGGTGTCTCGCCTTGGTAAAAAGGTTACCTACCAGCCATAGAGACAGTGGTGAAATCGGTGGGTGAGTTTCGTAGAGCTACGCACTAAAACTTTCAGAATCAGATGAGAACGTTCTGCCCTTGCATCACTAACCTGAAAATGACTGCTCAGCGATGTCGTGGCGGGGTTTTCAGTACTCCCTTCCTGCAGTCAAGCATAATTCAGCTATTAATCTTCAAATAATGATCAAAACATGCACCGTACAGCCGTGCATGTACCTCGACCGACTTTCTCTATTTCTCCTTCGTCTTTAGTCCGTTTGTTTGCTTGCACCAAGTGGCGAGATTATCGAGTAACATTTCGAGATACCTGCAACCCTCACGCGAGCATAAAATTATCAAGCATCTCTCGAAGTTGCAGATAATTCTATCTACGCAAAATGCTCGCATTGAATAGGAACAGTCTCATCGAGATGGAGTCCTTTTCGTAAGCAGAGCGCCGCTGATTGACACTTGGCTGGCTGAACCCCTGGCCTACGAAGAAGATATACGCAAGTGTAGAAAAACTAAAAAAAGGAAGAAATATAATATTCAGAGTGATGCAATGATAACATCGCCTAATGCCACGCATACGAAATCTCTAAACATTAAAACTGTGCTCTTTTGAGATTATCTTGAACCTATAGCAAGACTTAGGAGATAAGAATGCGAGTGCCAGTTATGGAAAGTAGAGACGGCAAAGAGGAAAAGTTTCATTCCTGCAATTCGCACATGATTCCTGATGCAAGGATTCTAAACCATAAAAATTACTATATGCTAGGCGTACTTTTATGTGAAAGAAATATGAACTTAAAATGCAACACAAGAACCAGAAATTTGCATGAGGCAACGCCTATGAGATCGGGTGATTATAATAAAGGTGGACATGGGCAGCGAAAGCAGGGGATAATCGTACTAAGAAGCTGGGCTTTGCATATTTTCAAACGTCTACGACGGTGACTTTCAAACCAGCTGCAGCATACTAACCGCAATACTGCTAAAGGAAATTTCAGTTACAATTTTGTTGTTTGAAGAGGCAACGTTGTCAGTTAACGGAGTTCTTGCGGATGGATCGAGTCTTAAAACCAACATAGCATCGTCATGCCAAGACGATACGAAAAGTTTCGTATCATGAAATTCATAAAAAATCTATAATTGAGATGAATAGTCAGTACAAACTGTGGATACAAAGTGCCATATTGCGAAATAGACATCCGTTCAGTATATTATCTCTTAATGGTATAGAATTCCCGAGCTTTTGGTTTACTATATCCTATCCTGAGGGATCTGCAAACAGCGCTTCATTCAAATAAACTTAGTCTGTAATTTAAGCGAATGTTTTGTACAGAAGCGTGGTACACCAGGATTTATTTACTATGGATAGGGAGCATCTTTGGCAAAATGTCAAATCTAATATTATGAGTTTAGACTCCCAGAAAACTGCCACTATGAGAGACCGAAAATGTTTATCGAGTAGGTTGTTTGTGCCCCGCTTGCTCCTGAATAATTTTGAGCGTCCAGGATGAAGAAAGTCCAGATTATTCAAATTCATGAAAGAATCATTTCAAGAACCCTGGTAAACAAGTTTCACTCACCGACTTCGCCGCCCAGAGATCGCCCGGCTTCTGCGGAGAGAACATGAGAGACTCTGTTTATTAATGTGCAGAGATTTTATCCAGAGCGTGAAAAAAGGTGAAATAGTATTCTATACTGGGGAACGCTTTTTGAGACAGAAAGACAGTAAGAGAAGAGTTTAGAAAAAGGAACACAAAAGAATAAAGATAGATGTGTAGTTATTAGATTGGAGTTCGCATACATCGAAGGGTAATGTCAGAAGCTTTTAGAGTTAGTTACAAAGGTTAGTATCCTCCACAAAGGCAATGCGATAGCCAGTGTCTTGCGGGCAGCTATCTCAGACATTCACGCAAATATAAAAAGAGTAGACAGCGCGCTGGATAGCGGCTGAGGTATTGGGGAAGCATATAAGTCAGTCAATATTTTGGAACTCGTGCGTTTCTCTTTCGTGCTATTTCTCAGGATGAACTCAAACAGTGCCAGTTATTACGCTTGGGTCTTTTATTTAAGCTGACCTACTGTGCCTAAGTATTTTCTGCCAAGATTTTCTAACTATATCTACGGCCCAACGTCGTCAGGCTCACGTCATTATTATATGGGTTAGGCTACTAGAAAGCACCGCAACTAAATGATGGCACACCTTATCCTGAATAAAGTTACCGCCCGTCTCTTTGATATTCTTATTAGCATCATTTCGTAAAGAAAGCCTCACTTACCAACGCCTCCGCCCAGAGATCGGCCAGCTCCTGCGCATAGATATAATAATTATTTATCACACCTATACATAGAGAGTGCACAGACAGTAGAATACAGCTCCACGACATACCTGAAGCTGAAAAATCAGCTAATTTTTGCGAGTTTCTGTTTTTCTTGCACCTGTTATGAAGCTTGCGCGAATAGCGCATTATTTATTAAGGCGAAAGCCTTTAATGCCTCATACTGCCGTTAGCAGACGCGTCGGCAGACGTGTCGGCAGATTTGTCCGCCTTTCGGTGCCACTGCTTAAAAAGAAACTGCGCCGAGGGTGGGAATCGAATCAGAGCCTTTGGCATTTCAAACCAAGACGCTACCACTCTGCCACGAAAGCTCAAGGTTCGAGCATGAATAAAGGCGCATCTAGTGAATGCATGGGTTTCATAAATAAAATAAAAGGAATAAAGTCAAGGAAAAGAAAATAAGAAATAAAAATAAGAAAATAAACAAATATAAAACAAAATGAATATATGATATGAAAATAAAAAAAATATGAAAAATAAAAAAGTTAATAAAAACAAACAGTGCACCAGGAAACGCTCTCGCCTAGCAGCACTTTAGAGAGGCAAAGTGCGCCCTGAATTTTTTATACTCATGGAGTCCTTTATTGCCGAATGTTTTCGCCACGAGTGCGAGACAAGAAGTTCCCCCAAGCACATCTTCGGCAGACTGTGGTTTCACCTTATATAGTCTAGACATGCGCTAAAGTGCACAGGTTCGACACAGATTCCCCAGTTTGTGCTTTTTGTATTGGGGAGGATTAGGCGAATATTCGAAGTTTTCGAATAGCGAATCGAACATGAACATTTTATGCGACTTGCTGAACAAATAAGATATCGCGTCCAAAATTATTTGAAATGAACTGAACTGAAACTGAGATTTGTCACTGAGTTGTTCGCTGTGGAGATCAGGAGGAAAACAAATATTTATATGCCTATAGCACGACCCTCATACGTTGCCCTGGCTCCGTTTTTCGGGTGCCTCGTGCAGATAAGTGTTGCGACTTTGGACATTGCATATTTATGTTCATGACTTATATGACCTACGCTAACCCTTTGCTGAACCGCATATTTGTTATATACAAATATTTGCACAAGTATGGTTCATATTCGATTCGGGAGGAACGCTAGTGAACTTGTGTTCCATTCGGCTTCGAAAGCTTGCTATTCAGACACGCCTAGTATTTCATGTTCCGCAATATTTTGTGTTTCGAAAATGAAGCAACCTACTTTTAATCTAGATGATATGAAAATCATCGTTCTAAGCAAATTCAACTCACCTACACCTCCACCCAGAGATCGTCCGGCACCTGTGTAGAGGTATCACAAAAATTAGTCGAACCATTATAGAAAGTTTTGTCAAACCGCAGATCACAGTGCCCTGATGTCTCCGACCAGAATAATCAGCTAACTTTTGCGAGATTGTCGGTTTGTATTGCGTCTTCTTTCGGAGCATGCGCAAGTGGTGTTCTCGTTAACTACACGCGATCCCACTTTTATTGGAGCGGACATTTTCAGAAAACCATTTATCGCACAAATCAATCAACTGCTGCTAAGGCCCAAAGTTCTGCAGACTGGATACTAGAATACTCGGATCAGCTACTTTGTAAGCATCTTCAAGCAAAGCGGCATAGAACGGCTCCGAACTTCAATCTTTATGTATTACTTTTTCCTTAACAATTTTGAGTGTGCGAACTTACGAAAGGTCCCTTTATAAAATTCCTAACAGAATCCTCATTTAAACAAGGTCACTTATCTACACCTCCTCCTAGAGATCGCCCGGCGCCTGTGCAGCAATATTATAGAGACGAGTCCGATAATATAGAAACGCTGGACAGCGCAAAACATATATCTGCGCAGATATTCTTGAAGCTGATCAATAAGGTAATTTTTCTGAGTTTGTATGATTCTCTAGCATCCTCTTTCACAACATGGACGAAGTGTGCACAAATTATTAATCCTAAATAGCTTAATCAAGCGAACGTGTTTTAGAGAAGGGCAATCCACCATGGTCTTCTTCTAGTTACGTCTACAACAGAGCTTCGGCAGACTGGAAGCCTAATTACAAGGATTACGCTCATTTGTGAGCACCATGAGCAAAGCGCGACATATCGCATCCCTAATTCATGCTTTTGATATTGAAATAAATACAGCACATATGAGTGATTAAAACAGCGATAGGTGCTTTTAGTCAAAATTGGAAAGAAATCGTTATTCTTAGCAAACCGCACTCACCAACACCTCCACCAAGAGATCGACCGGCGCCTGCATCGAGACAGCATAAACATTAGTCAGAAAAGCAAGCAAGAGCAGATACATTGAGAGGAACGGCGCCATAGCTTCCCTCAAAATAGTTGTATAAATGTTTTTCTTAATTTTAATTATTCTACTGAGCAGTATGTTTGCAGGAAGTAGGAATAGTCCATCGTCTGTTTATACTTAAGAAATGTTTACTTTAGTGCATGTTTTCTAGTCGAACACTGGCCTACTGTCCAGTTTTCGTTACAAAGGTTACGCGACCTGCAAAGCACCATCAGCTAAGCGAAGCACACCGGCTCCCGAGTTCTTGCTTTCCGTAATGATTGCTCCTCCATAATTTTAAGTTTATAGAATGATAAAAAGGTTCTTTAAGGGAACTAATAATCGTCCTTCCAAACAAGTGTTACGTACCTACACCTCCGCCCAAAGATCGACCAGCACCTGCGTAGAGATAGTAAAGACATTATTATCGCTAATTTTTCAAGAGCAGTGCAGCAGGGAGCATGCCGCCGTAAATATTCCTGAACCAGATTAACTAGACAATCTCACCGAGTTCGTGTTTATGTCGTACGTGTTGGAGAAAGCATGCACAAACAGTTCACGAATATTTTATAAATATTGAATCTTTTGCATGAGCTTATGCTTCCTGGAGAAATATGAGCCTCCTACATGTCCAAGTTACATCTTCAGAGCACTTTCGGGACAGTGGAATCTTGATTGTATGGGAAAAGGCCAGTAGTTAGCTACCACGAGCAAAGCCTGACAGACCGCATATTGAGCTCATGCTTTACGTATTGATTGTGCCTGATCACGTTCCAGAGTTATGCAATATCAGTGCACGTTAAAGATCCCCAGGTGGTCGAAATTTCCGGAGCCCTTCACTACGGCGTCCCTCCTAGCCTGAGTTGCTTCGGGACGTTAAACCCCAATGAACGATAAACCTTTATCGCATTCCTTGTGGAATAATCACTTCAAACAAGCCCCAGTTACCTGCTCCTCCACCGAGAGATCGCTCGGCCATATCGCCGGATCTGGCGTGGAGATTTCATAGACATTTGCCATGGCATTATGCCATGTGTCACACACCGACACCAGATCGTCAGGGAATCTCGGGGGTCAGTAAAGGGTTTATTTTTACGGGTTTCCGAGTTTGTCGTCTAGCATGTATTGAAGCATGAGAATAGGTTGGAGCAGATAACTTATTTGCTTAATCGAGCAGACTTTTTGAGAACGATGGCCAACCATGACATAATTATACCTAATGAACATCTCTGGAAGGCAGTGAAGAGCGAAAATACGCGTTAACCTACAAGATAAGCACTGAAAACAAAAATCAAAACAGTAAGTCGCGACTTTAGGCACTCCGCTTTCTTTGCACCTCAATAATTGCTTCTGTACGAAAGGAACTAAGCTCCGTTTCGCAAAATTATTCTAAACCAACGCCACTCACCTACACGTCCGCTAAGAGATCGCTTAGCCATGTCTCCGGTTCGGGTGTAAAGTTATCACTTCATTTGTGCCGTAAGCGTGCAATCGGTATACATAAAAATATAATTTACATTAGTGCCGCAAGTATACCATTAGTAGACACACTGAAGAGAAGGCGCCTTATGTGTCCTTAAAGAGAGTTAGAGAAGAAATTATTTAGAAGTCTGCGTTTTTCTCTTGTGCGCTGTTTACCAAAATTCGAAAAACGGCACACCTATTAGCACCACTTAGTGGTTTATTTGAGTGCATTTTCTGAACAGGTATGTATGACCAAAATCTAGTATACCGTTAAGCCAGCTCCTCCTCAGCCTGCCAAGTTTATGTTACATGGGTTGGACTACCTGCAAAGCACCGTCAGTAAAGCGCTACTAAAAAGCTCATTCAGAGTTGCTGCTTTCCGCATTGCTTGTACCAAAGTAATTTGCGTGGCAAAAAGTTTAATGAACCCTTGCATCAAATTCATAAGCGAATCATCACTGCAACCGAGCGTCACTTACCAACACCACCGTCCAGAGAAAGCCCGGCTCCTGTGTAGAGATAGCATTGAGATTAGTAGCCGCAATATAGTAGCAGTAGACACAGCGTAGAGCACCACGTTATGACATTGCAGGCGCAGAATAATCAGTTAATTGTCACTCTTAAGTTCGTGTGTTTTCCTTGTGTGATGTTTAGAAATATATGCGAATAATATAAGAAATATACACACTTATAAATCTTTATTTTCGCGTATGCTTACATCAGTAACATCAATCATCAATGCCTTCGAGTTGTTAAAGCTAATATCTGAAGTATCCTGTGAAATCCTAAAGTAAATCGTGGGCAGCCGAGTACGCAGTTCATACTTTCTGTATTCCTTATTAGTGAATAATTTTGATTATCTATAAAGATAAGGGGTCACTTTAATAAAACTGATAAGGGAATTGCAGTTATAAATGAGCGTCACTTACCAACACCTCCGCCCAGAGATCGCTCAACCATGTCTCCGGCTCCTGCGAAGACGTGTCATAAGCATAACTGACGTTTATACGCCAGGAGTAGAACATCGCGGAACATAGCTCTGGAGACATTCTAAGGGGAGAATGGTAGTTAATTTTATTGCGAAAGCAATACTACTCCCATGAACGGCCTTTCGCGTAGCAACGGCCACTTGGCACGTTTCAGCTTTAGAATGACCCCTGACGTCATAGCATGTCTAGTGACGTAACAGCGTGACGTCATACCAGGAGTGAGAGGCGGGCTACCAACTCGGCTCGTCGGGTAACGGCGGCCGCTTGGCACGGCGCGCCGCGCTCTTCCCACTAGAGGCGCTGCATATGCAGCATAAAACACCTGCTTTCGCAACCTACCAGGCTTAACCAAAGCTACGCCCCCGCCAATTTTTTAGCGTACGTCTCTGCAGTCTCTCTTTGTAGAACTTGTCAATAGTGCACCAAATAATAATGCGCACACGGCGTTCTATATACGCGGATTTTTTGTTTAGAGACATGAGCTTGTAGCACCGATTGATTTCGGCTAAGGCACGTCATCGCCAGACTGCCGAACCTTTTTTGTACGGGTCAGCGAGCCATAGATCATTGGGAACTTCATTTTATGCTGTTCGCTTTGCTTTTTCCTGGATAATTCTGATTGTTTATGATGATGAATAGTGTCCAGTAAAAAGGTGTAGGAGTCGCTAAGCTAAAAGGCGTAGGTGTCGCTAAAAGGTGTAGGCGTCGCTAACCTCCACCCAGAGATCGCCCGGCTACTGCGCATAGCTGTAACAGACACTGATATAAATATCGCCTGTACATCAAGAGCAGGCAGTACTGAATATAACTTAATAATTCATGAAGCGCACTAATCAATGATTTTTTCAAAGCTTTTGTGTTTTTCTATTCGCTTTTATGCACCAGAACGAATTGTTAGGACTAAGCCACATGTTCGGCAGACTGTTATTTTTAATATACAGCTTAGCTTATAAGAGGCAGGCCACACGAAGCGTGTGACACGGAATAACGACTACATGCATTTCTTACTGCTTGCACCTTAACAATTGCGGAGTGGCAAAAGGAGAAAAATCGCTCAATATCGAATTGATAAGGGTATTAGCATTCTGAACAAGCGCCACTTACCTACGCCTCCGCCGAGAGATCGCTCAGCCTTGTCTCCGGCTCCTGCATAAAAATATAATTTACTTTAGTGACGCAAAGATGCCATGTGCAGACACACGACGGAGCATAGCGCCGTGGGCTTCCATAACATTTGTTACGGTGTTATAAGAGTTTGTGTCTTTCTCTTGCATCCTGTTTCAAAGAACCTGTGGATATGATCTTCATTAGTAACACTTCGGGTTTTATTTGTATGCAGTTTTATTAACAGGCATCTCCTAGTAAGAGCTTGCAGTTACAGCCAAGTTGCCTCTTTGGGAGCCTGTTGAGTTTTTGTTGTAAGCGTCAGACTACCTGAGAAGAACCTTCAGCAGATAGCTTTATAGCTAATACCTAGTTCTTGTAAATTCGCATTGCTTGTAGCTCAATAATATTAACCAGCTAAAAGATGAAAGGTCGCTTTAATCAAATTAATAAAGGAATTGTTCTCAGCCAACGTAACTTACCTACACCACCGCCCAAAGATCGGCCGGCTCCTGCGTACAGAGAGCATTGACATTAGCCACGCCATCATGCGGACCGCAGACACACCATGGGAAACAGCGCAATGTAATCCCTGACACCGAATAATCAGTCAGTGTCACGAGTTCGCGTGTTTGTCTTGCGCCCTGTCGTGAAATGTGTGCGATTAATGCAACGGCTTATTACTATTCAAGTGCTTTAATGTACTATGTTCACCTGAAAGCATGAGCCACTCCGACATTCTAGTGAATAAAGCCAAGTAATACCCACAAAAGACTTTCATATCGTGATTATAAAGGTTAGCCATCCTGAATATCAGTAAACATTGGGAACCGAGCTCAGTCATTTTGAATGCCTAAGATTATGAGGTGTCGCTCTATACAAATCAAGAAGGGAACCATTGTTCTAAACAAGAATCACCATAACCTCGGTTGCGAGATCGACCCGCTCCAGTTAGGCACATAAATTAGTCGCGTCAATAGAGCAGCAGTGGACGTACTGCAGAACGGTGTGACATATGCGCTCCGAAGCGATATTAACCAATTATTATTCTGGTTTCATACGTTTCTCTCGAGTCACATAGAAGGATGTAAAAATAGTGCGCCAATATTTTATAAACAATTAGTCTTAGCTATGCGGCCATTTTTTTTTCGAAATGCACGAACACTAAAGATTTCCTAATTAAGGTCGAGGCATATGTTTGGGATGGGGTCGAAAGTCATAATACTGTTTAGACTGCGTAGAAAAGATCCAGCAGAAAAGCTCTATACACTGTATCTGGAGTTCATGCCTTCGGCATTGCTCGTACTATAATCGTTTTCACTCGTCAAAAAGAAGAAATATTCCTTTATTGAAACTTTAATGTGATCACCGTTCTAAACACGTGTCACTCACCTACGCTACCGCCCAGAGACCCCTCAGTCATGGCTCCCGCTCCTGCGAAAAGATATCGTAGACAGTAGACGCGTGAATGTGCCGAGAGTGGAACAATGCGGGACATAGCTCTATAGATACCACTTAAGTAAAACTTACTTATTTACTTTCACAAGTTAGCGGGTTTATCTTGAGCCGTGTTTTGAAGAATCTGCGAAATGCTAACCGTATGATTATCCTTAAACAGAATTTTATTCCAGCTCAGGTCTTTTTAGACGCATCAGCTGCCTGTAGCACCACCGGATTAAAGTTACTGTACGCCATCCCAAGAATGTCAAAAAACTTTTTTTCGGGTCAGACACCGGGAAACAGACCATCAGCTGTTGGCATGCGAATTCATGCATTTTGGATTGCTTTATCCTAAATAATTATGAATATGCGAAATAATAGAACGTCCATAATCTTTTTCATAAGCGAATCATCACTGTAAGGACGCTTCACGTACCGAGACCTCCGCCAAGAGATCGGCCGGCTCCTGCGTAGAGATTCAGAGACGCACACATTAGTCAAGACAACTTAACAAGAGGGGAGAGTGAAGAACAGAGATCTATAAAACTTCCTGAAGGAGATGAATAAGTTCTTTCCTGAAGGTCATTCTTGCTGTGTTTGTCTCACATCGTTTTGCCCCAAATTATTCTACTGAATTTGGATTCGATTTGACCCTGCGTCTTCTCCTGAAGCATGAGCTGGAAGGAATTCTTCTTGTGACGTCTAAGGCACTGCGTCGACTGACATGAATTATAGCGATATGTCTTAAGCTACCAGGTAAGCACCATAGAAAAGTGCGGCGCATCGGATTCCGGCTGAATTCTTTTCGTATTGCCGGACTCTCAATTTTTTCTAGTCCTAAAGGCGACAGATTTTCGCGTAATTCATTATTTTATCAGGTAGATTGTTCTAAGCAAACTCCTCACCTACCCCCCGCCAAAAGATCATCTGGATCCTGTATAAAGATAAACACATTACTCGCACATGCTTTGAAGCATGCACAAAGTTTGGAGCAGATAATAACTTAGTTGTTTACTCGAACGGACGTTTTACGCATAAGCATGACCAACCAGGATCGAATTATAACTACGGAACGTCTTTGGTAGATTGTGAGTTTAAAATATACGCATTTATCTACCTGGTAAGCCCTACAAGCAAAGATCAAGACACTGAGTCACGATTTCGTTCATTCCACTTTCTTTTTACCTGAATAATGGTTTATGGGCCAAAAGGAACGAAGTTGCCTGCCACCAACTTATTCTAAACAAGCGCCCCTCACCTGCTTGTGTATGACACCGGTAGGTAACGGTATGATTTAAATTAGGGCCGCAAGTATGCCATCTGCAGACACGCCCAGAAGAGTTTCGTAGGTGTGCCTAAAACTGGATACAGAGCCAAATGTTTAGAAGTGCGCGTTTTTGTCTTGCGTCCTGTCTCACGAAAGTTCGAAAATGGCACACCTATCAGCAACCATTAGTGTTTTATTTTAGTGTACTTTTCTTAACAGGGCCGTCATAGCAAAATCTCGTAATATACCGATAAGTCAGCTCTTCCGCAGCCTGTCAAAGTTATGTTCAAGGGCTGGACTGCCTGCCAAGCATCACGAGCAGAGCGATGCATTGCGCATCCTGAACTGTAGCTTTCAGCAATGCTTGTACGAAAATAGTTTTTCCGGGCCGAAAATTGAAAGCACTGTTTAATCAAATTGATAAGGGAATCATCAGTTTAAGCGAGCGTCACTTACCAACACCGCCGCCCAGAGACCACCCGGCTCCTGTGTAGAGATTGCACTGAAGTTAGCAGCGCCAATATACCAACAGTAGTCACACAGTGGTACACCACGCTATAAAATTCTTTACGCAGAACATTCACATACTTTCAGGAGTTCGCTTCTTTTTCTTGCGTTTTGTTTTGAAATATATACCAATAATGTACCTTTCATTTACCCTGATAGCAGACATTGGCTGCTGAAACATGAGTCTCCATTAGAACCTAGTCACTTAACCTATGTAATATATCTAGGAGACTGCCGAATGTTCGTTCTAGAGGTTAGCATGCCAGCAGTACGTTAGCAAATCATGGGTAGCCGGACCTAGTCGTCTTTGTTTCCATATTCTTTATAAGTTAATTTGAAAGTCGGAAATGATGAGGGGCTACTTTAATCAAACTGATAAGCTAGTCAGCGTTGTAAACAAATGTCTCTTACCTACTTCTCCGCCCAGCGATCGCCCAGCTCCTGCGTAGAGAGATGATATTGCAATATATCACAATATATTAGCGGAGCTAATTGTATATCAACAGTAGAGACGCTACATAACAAGGAGGAGGGAAGGCTCTATAGCCAGATTTACCAGATAATGTTTATGATTTGGCCTGTCGGTCTTCCCTCGTTTTGAAGAAATTACGAGTAGTGCCGCAATTATTCATACTCAGTACGCCCTTCAGAAACGAACGTTTTCGGGGGGGGTTATCAGGCAGCAAAGTTTTCTCCTCATTACGTCTCAAGCAACCTGTCACCTCGTATATGCACTGGTTGGACTGCCTATAAAAATAGACCTAAGCCACATGTTCACCAGACTGTAATCTTGATTTGACGGGCTAAGGTAATCAACCAGCACCACGTGCAAGGCTCGTGACGCACACCTCCGACTTCATGCATTACTCATTGCTGGCACAGTAATAATCGTCTATGACAAAAAGGACGAAAATTCCCTTTAACCAAGTTGATAAGGGAATCACCGCTCTCAAGAAGGGCCACCTACCTACGCCTCCGCCAAGAGATGGCTCGGCCATGTCTCCGGCTCCTGCGGAACGATATCAATTACATTTGTGACGTAGGTATGCCGTGAGTAAACACTTTTAGGAACACGGGGCCATAGGTGTTCCTGAAACTTGTTGCGGAGTTAAGTTTTATGAGATTGTGCATTTTTTCATGTTATTTTTAATAATTTTGGAATGTTCAACCTATTTGTAATACTTAAAGCCTTTCATATTAATGCAGTTTTTCAAACAGAGATGTCGCGAAAATTTCCTACTTAGAGCGGAATGCGCGTGGTGCGGAGAGATAGCCACCCTCTACCACTCCACATGGGGCTTTCGGGCGAGCCCGATAGAGCCTAAAATTACAAACCCGTCAGTCGAGCACTGGGACTAGTTTTTGTCCAGCTCCGACCCGCAAGATCAGCTTGCGCTGGTTGAGCGGGCCGAGGAGGCAGCAAGAACCAATGGGATCCTGTACCTAGGAACACCACCTGCTGCTCAAGACCCCAAACCCTAAACCCCGTCCCATTTTGCGGAAGAAAGTTTTATACTACTACTAGAGTGGAGGCAGCTCTTCTGTAGTCTGTCGAGTTTTTGTTATATCGGTTAGATTGTCTGCAAAGCATTATCAGCAAAACGCTAAATGCCGCATCTCGAGTTCTTGCTTTCGATCTTTCTTGTACCTCAATAGTTTTAACTAGAAAACCTCGAAAGGTCCCTGTAATCAAATTCTTGCGAGAATCAGTGAGCGAGCACACTTACCGACCCCACCGCCCAGGGATCCCACGTCTCCTATGCAGAGAAAAGCATTTTCGTTACTTACGCCAGTATGCCAACAGTGTATACAGTGCAGAATACACTAGCATGGCATCTCTGAAGCAGTAGACTAGGAAATACAAAGCGGTGCGCGTCATGGTATACGTGACGGAAGCAAACGGTCACAGAGAATAAGGAGCAAAGGGGATGCCTTTTTTAATTTGTAGTTGTTCATCAATCGAACATTGATAAAAGCAGAAGAAAAACTACTGCATACCGCTGGCAGGATCCGAACCCACGACCTACGAATTGGTCGACCTCCTCACTTGGTAGAGCACGGGACGCGAAATTCGGAAGGTCGTGTGTTCGCAGCCCACCGGTGGCATGTCGTTGTTTTTCTTCTGCCTTCATTAAGGTCCCATTAAGAAAAAACTACAAAATAAATAAAGAGGCACCCCTATGCTCCTTGGTTTCGTTCACTGTTGGCTTCCGTCATGTGTCTCTGGAGCACAGCAATTTTTAATTTTTCTAGATTTTCTGTGTTTTTGGTTTTGAGGAGAGCAAATGATAAGCAACTGTCTCTAGGGTCCTGTATTTAAATATTTTCAAATATTAGGGTAAAAAATCACATTTAAAGTGCCTTATTATAGCTCAAGTACACTGAAAACATGATCCATCAAGGCGCTCTAGTAATTAAAGCCAAGGGAGATCTGTAGCAGAATTTTGTATCCTGACTCTACATGTTATCCTAGATGCAGATCAACGTCCGTAAAGCGTGGGAAGGCAGAATAGTGATTTCTATCAAACAAAATAATGAGGGGTCGCTTTCCAGCGGTCATGGCAGAACCTACCAATAAATCATGGCTTTACGTTACAGCTACTAGCCGCGATGTGATTATGCGTACATAAAACAAAAGTGCGGCTCTAGGCGCGCATGTGAGCTAGGAATTGCAGTTAGAAGTTATCGGCCCTAAGCTCCTCCTCTGACAGCGACTGCCCCGCTGAAGCAGCCTGAGTCACCCCATCACCCGACAGCGCCGTCGTCTGACGCAAAGCTGCCGCACGCACGTTAGTTGCGGAAAACAGGGCGGGCCTGCTCGAGTCCGTCCTTAGCAGATTGCGGCGAAGCCACTGAGATCGGGCAGAAGCCAGACAGAAAAGGGAAGGACGTAGTCCTTTGGTTGCCTCTGTCCCCCTATCGTGACTTCCTCCAACCCCTCCGCACACCTAGTCTCCAAAATGGACAACCCAGTGCCATAGGCTCACTACACGTAGTGCGCAGTTCGGTTGTTCAGTCGCGAGGAAGCACGTGACCGTTGACTTATGTCGTCGTGGATCGCGAGCGCGCTAGCATTGCCTGACTGCCACACGGTCCAGGAGACCATTTAGAAATCTAATTACAAATTACTTGCGGCACGAAATGCCCCGATATTTTGTCATTTTGTTCCTAAATGCATAGCGAACGACATATCATGAACAGCTTCAGTCTGAAAAATGTTCTCATGGACCCTTTATTAAAATTGAAAAGGGAACAATCGTCGTAAACCAGAGTCACTTACCAACGCCTCCTCCGGGAGATCGACCGGCTCCTGCGTAGAGATATTCTATATTAGACACGCCAGTAAACAAGCAGTACATGCACTGCAGGACATAGAATCGATGCAAATGAGAATAACCAGTTAATTTGTAAGATTTTATGCGTTTGTCTTCAGTTGTTTCGATGAAAGTGCAAATAGTGCGCCAATATTTTATAAATGGTTAGACGTAAATTGAGAGAACATTTTATATAGAAGATCGAGCCGACAAATTTACTAAAAACAGCGAAGGCACATCTTTGAGAAGCGGTCGAAACTCATTATCTTGAAGATCATAACATGATATTTAAATATCAGCACGGTTTTCGCAAGGGATTTTCTTGCGACACTCAGCTCGCCGGATTTACTAACGACTTATTTACTTCTTTAGATGTCGGAATTCAAGTCGATGCTTTGTTTTTAGATTTTTCAAAGGCATTTGATCGGGTTCCCCACCATAGACTACTTCTCAAGCTATCGCACCTTAATATTCACCCTCAGGTACTAGCATGTATTAAAGACTTCCTTTCATCTCGCGCTCAGTTCACTTCTGTTAATGGTTCTAACTCTACAATGGCCCATGTCACATCTGGTGTGCCTCAGGGGAGTGTGCTTTGTCCCCTGCTCTTTCTAATATTTATTATGACTTGCCAAATTGCATTTCTTCAAAAATTAGACTGTTTGCTGACGACTGTGTTGTGTATCGATCCATTACAAATGACTGCGACCGACAATCCATACAAACTGACCTCGATTCTGTTAACACTTGGTGTCAGTTGTAGCTTATGACCCTAAATCCCTCTAAGACAAAGCTCGTCTCCTTTACTAGAAATTCTTATCGCATACCAACCACATACTCTCTTAATGACATAACAGTTGGGACAACTTCCACTTACAAGTATCTAGGAGTTTACCTTCAATCAGACTTAACCTGGAACTATCATATTAACTTTATTCTAGCAGCTGCTAACCGTTCTCTTGACCTTTTAAAACGTAACCTTCGACATGCTCCCGCGCATGTGCGTAAACTTGCTGATATTACATTAATTCGACCTAAAATTGAGTACGCTTCCGCGATATGGGACCCAGATCAAGCCTACATCAAAGATAACATAGAATCCCTGCAAAACCGTGCTGCTCGTTTCATTTATTCTGACTACTGACGTTTTACTGGCGTCACTGCTTTAAAAGCTCGTGCTGGACTTGACAGCCTTTCCCATCGTCGTAAACTGGCTCGCTTAACTCTTTTTCATAAAATATGCCATCATCCGTTGCTTCACGACGATTTCTTTCACTTACCCTCAGCAGTGTTTCCACGCCGTGACCATCCTTTCAAAGTCAAACGCATCACATGTCGCACTTCAAGTTATGCTAAATCATTTATACCCAAAACCATTATTGATTGGAACCGGCTGCCTTACACAATCGCAACTGAAACGAATGCGACATCATTTCATGAACTTTTAAAAAATCAAAGCCATGTGTAGTTTTCTTCTCGTTCTGTTCTGCTCACCGCAATGTGTTCAAGTTTTGCTTTTCATTCTGTTTATTCCGTTGTTTTTATCTTTGTGTTTTCTTTTCTTCTTTTATTTATTTTGTTTATTTTGTCTCTTGTTGTTCCGCCACATTTCGATTCTTGCTTACTACCAGTTATTGCTCTTTTCTTGCTTCTTTTTTTTTTGCCCTGTTACTCATGTTAATGCTCCTTATACATGTATTCAAGTTGAAATTTTTACCACCCCCTATGCAATACCCTCGTGAAGAGGGCCTTTAGGGGTATCTTGAAATAAATAAATAAATAAATAAATAAATAAATAAATAAATAAATAAATAAATAAATAAATAAATAAATAAATAAATAAATAAATAATATTGGTTAGACTGTGTGGGAAGATTCGTCAGAAAAGCTCTACACACCGTATTCTGAGTTCATGCTTTCCGCATTGCTTGTACTTGAATAGATTGCGCTTGTAAAAAGGACGAAGAGCCCTTTCAATGAAACTTTTAAGTTATAACCGTTATAAACACGCGTGACTCACCTACACCTCCACCCAGAGATCGCTCAGCCATGTCGCCTGCTCCTGCGTAAAGTTGTCGTAAACAAAAGCCGCGTGAATGTGCGGAGAGCCGAATACTGCGGAACAAAGCACTGTAGGCACCACTAAAAGAGCAATAGTTTGTTAACTTTAACAAGTTAGGGTGTTTCTCATGAGCCTTGCTTTGAAGCATCTGCGAAAAGTTGTCTACATAATTATGGTTGCACGGATTTCTACCCCAGCAGACGTTTTTTGAGAAGCATGAGCCTTACTACCTTCTGAATAAGGTGCGTTATCGCCAGAGTGCAAAACATTTTTTATGCTTGTCAGACACCGAGCAGTACACCATCTGCAAAATCAATCACAGTTTGTACCCGAATTCATGCGTTTCGCATTTCTCTATCCTGAGTTAATTCGGATGTCGATAACAACGAAATGCCTCTAATAAATTTTATGAGTGTGTTATCTTTGTAAAGAAGCTTCACGTACCGACACCTCCGCCCAGAGATCGCCCGGCTCCTGCGTTTAAATACCAAGGATATTGCACTCAGCAACATAACAAGAGTGCACAGTGCAGAACATAGCTACATAAAAATTTATCATGCAGACTAATTAGTTAAATATTCATACTTCCTCTCTTTGTCTCACATACTTGTGGCTCTAATTAATGTACTTAATCTGGATTCTTTTGAACCTACGTTTTCTATTGAGGCATCAACTGCCAAGGAATTCTTAATGCTTCGAAGGCGCTGCTCTGACTGACTGGAATTATAATGATGCGCCCGAAGGTGCAGGCTCAGCGCGGTGAATAAAGTGCGTCAGAGCGGATTCAGGGTTCGTTATTTTCGTATTGCAGGGTGCTCAATGCTTTTGATTTTTCAAAATAACCAATTGTGGGCTTCTTCAAATTTATAAGGGGATGATTGTTACGAACGAACTTCTTACCTACACCTCCGCCAAGAGATCGTCCGGCTCCTGCATAACATTAAACACATCATAACCATGCATTACCATAACCATGCGCACATGCATTACCATAACCATAACCGTTCATAACTTTGAGGTTCATGTTTCTTCAAGAGCAAACAATACTTAAAGCATAACAATAGCCATAACCCTGGCGCATCATACAATCTTGCGCAATGGTTATGCCGAAAGCTGATTTATCAAATATTTTTACCTGACTGTGCGTTTCCTTGTGTTCTGCTTTGAAGAATGCAAAAATAGTGTACTGCTCAGTTATAGTAAAGAGTCTAGATGTTTTGCGCACAAGCGCGAGCCACCAAGAACTATTACTACTCGGATCTAAATCACATCTCTGGTAGACTGTCGCAGGTTAAATATACGGGTTAGGCTACCTGGAAATGACGATCAGAAAAGCGCGGGACACCGGCTGCCAAACTCAAGCTTTAGGTATTGCTTGCTCTTGAAGAAACCTGAACGCGCAAATTATGAGCGGTCCTTTTATGGCACTGACAGGGGATCAAACAAGAGCCACTTACCTACTTCTCCTCCCAGAGACCAACTGGCACCTGCGTAGAGAAAGCATATAGGCTTGAGGTGCACCAACACAGAAAGAACGAAAGCACCATGCACTGCGTGATGACCTCCCTGAGAGAAATCATCAGTTATCCTTGAGTTGGGGTGCTTGTGATGCTTCATGCTTCGAAGCATGTATGAATAATCCCTAAATCAGTTTTGGTTAGGTAGTCTGCTATTTGAGCAGATGCTTTCTGCGCTGGAAGGAGCCGCCACGATTTTGTAATTGCTGCTCGGGCCCATATTCGCCACACTGGCGAATCTTGCTATAAGCTTCTAACTTCCTGCAAAGCATAATAAGCAACGGGCGGGTAAATGGTTTATTATTCATTCCTTTCTATGTCTGTTGAGCTTCAACAATTCTGAGGGCCTAAAATGATCTAATCTATCTTGAGTGAAACTCAAAAGCCTAATATGTTTCTAAAAAAAGTTTACTTACCTACGTCTCCACCCAGAGATCGGCCGGCACCTGTGTCGTGATATCGCAGACATTTGTAACGCATTATAGTAATAACGGACATTGCATTACATAGCTCAATCAAAAAATTTTGTATACCAGAATTATCAGTTTATTTTTACGATATCTCGTTTTGCTATTGCGCCATGTTTCAAACAATCTGCGAGCATTGGTCGTATTATTTATACTTCCCCCTGCGTGGCGCCCGTCAAACAGACGATTTTTAGAATTCATTTTACCGCGGACACATTACCATGCAGCGGTGCTGAATAAATAAATTGAAAGTGAGCCTCCAAGATCAATGCAGATAAGGAATATCTCCGCTAGACTCCAGAAGTTTCATTAAACAGGTGACACTGCCGGTAAATCACCACCAGCAATGTTCAGGACCCCGTATAACAATTTTTGCCTTTGCTATTGCTTTGTACCGCAGTAGTTTTCATTCTCCAGAATGGTCCAACAACCCTTTAATGAACTGGACTGAGTACTCGTCGTTATAAACAACTTTTACTTACCTACTCCGCCGCCCAGAGACTGACCGGCACCTGCGTTGAGACAAATACCATATATATATTTTTCACACCAATATAAAAGCAAACATCAAGAACTCAGCGAAATGGCCTCGCTGACGGATACAACGGGTTCATTTCTACAAATACGCGTGTTTTTCTTGCTTCCTATTTTTAAATATGCAAGAATTGTGACACCTGGTATGTCCTGATTTTAGCGGATGTTTTGTATAGTACCATTAGCCAACACGTCCCTCAACTTGTTACAGATAAGGAATATCTCCGGCAGACTATGGAATCTTGTTCCGACTGTTTAGTCTACGTGGAAAGAAATATAAGCGGATCGTGGTGCAACAGAGTGTAGTTGAATGCTTTCCGTACTGCTTGCTTCTCAATGATTTAACGGTCCAAAATAAGAGAGGTACCTTTAGCGGAATAGAGTATCATCATTTTAAAGAAGCGTCATTTCCCTGCAGGATATCATTTGCATTTGTGACATAGGTATGCCATGAGGAAACATCTCGGAACACGGGGCCATATGTGTCCCTGAAACTTGTTGCAGAGTTAAGTTTTACGAGATTGTGTATTGTTTTCGTCTTATTTGTGAAAGTTTGCGAATGGTCCACCTATTTGTAATACTTACAGCCTTTCATATTAATGCAGTTTTTCAAAGAGAGATGTCGTGAAAATTTCGTACTTACAGCTGTGGCAGCTCTTCTCTCTTCTGCAGCCTGTCGAGCTTTGTTATATGGGCTAAGCTGCCTGCAGAGCACTATCAACAAAGCGCTACATATCGCATCTCGAGTTATTGCTTTCTCTCTTGCTTGTACCTCAATAATATTAACTTGAAAAGCTCGAAAAGTCCCTGTAATAAAATTCTTGCGGGAATCAGTGAGCGAGCGCACTTACCTACACCACCGCCCAGGGATCTCCCAGCTCCTGTGCAGAGAAGAGGATTTTCATTAGCCTCGCCAATGGGTCAACAGTATATACAGTGCAGAATAACTACCGTGGCATCTCTGAAGCAGCGGACTAAGAAATGGAGATATGTGCGCGGTAAGGCATACATGACGGAAGCCAGCAGCCACCGAAACCAAGAAGCATAGGAGATGTCTTCTTTTTAATTTGTAGTTGTTCATAAATCGAACATTGAGAAAAGCAGAAAAAAAACTAATACATGCCGCTGGTAGGATCCGAACCCACGACCTCCGAATCGGTCGACCTTCTCACTTGGTAGAGCACGGGACGAGAAATTCGGAAGGTCGTGTGTTCGCAGCCCACCGGAGGCATGTATTTGTTTTTCTTGTTCCTTCATTAATGTCCCATTAATAAAAAAACTACAAAATAAAGAGGCACCCTATGGCCCTTGGTTTCGTTCACTGTTGGCTTCCGTCCTGTGTCTCTGAAGCACAGTAATTTTTCCTTCTTTCTAGATTTCCTATGTTTTCGGTTTTGAAGAAAGCAAATGATAAGTAACTATCTCTAGCGTCCTGTTTTTAAATATGTTCCAATAATACGATAAACAATCACATTTAAAGTGCCTAATTGTAGCCCAAGTTCTCTGAAAACATGATCCACCCAGGCGCTCTAGTAATTAAAGCTAAAGGAGATCTGTAGCAGAATTTTGGATCCCGATTATACATGTTATCTTAGATGCAGATCAACGTCCGTAAAGCGTGGGAAGGCAGAATAGTGATTTCTATCAAACAAAATAATGAGGGGTCGCTTTCAAGCGGTCATGGCAGAACCTACCAATAAATCATGGCTTTATGTTACAGCTACTAGCCGCGATGTGATTATGCGTACATAAAACAAAAGAGCGGCTCTACGGGCGCATGTGAGCTAGGAATTGCAATTAGAAGTTATCGGCCCTAAGCTCCTCCTCTGACAGCGACTGCCCCGCTGAAGCAGCCTGAGTCACCCCATCACCCGACAGCGCCGTCATCTGACGCAAAGCTGCCGCACGCACGTTAGTTGCGGAAAACAGGGCGGGCCTGCTCGAGTCCGTCCTTAGTAGATTGCGGCGAAGCCACTGAGATCGGGCAGAAGCCAGGCAGAAAAGGGAAGGACGTAGTCCTTTGGTTGCCTCTGTCCCCCTATCGTGACTTCCTCCAACCCCTCCGCACACCTAGTCTCCAAAATGGACAACCTAGTGCCATAGGCTCACTACACGTAGTGCGCAGTTCGGTTGTTCAGTCGCGAGGAAGCACGTGACCGTTGGCTTATGTCGTCGTGGATCGCGAGCGCGCTAGCATTGCCTGACTGCCGCACGGTCCAGGAGACCATTTAGAAATCTAATTACAAATTACTTGCGGCACGAAATTCCCTGACATTTTCTCCTTTTGTTCCTAATTGCACAGAGAACGACATGCTATGAACAGCTTCAGTCTGAAAAATGTTGTCATGGACCCTATATTTAAATTGAAAAGGGAACAATCGTCGTAAACCAGAGTCACTTACCAACGCCTCCTGCGGGAGATCGACCGGCTCCTGCGTAGAGATATTCTGTATTAGACACGCCAGTAAACAAGCAGTACATGCACTGCAGGACATAGAATCGATGCAAATGAGTATAACCAGTTAATTTGTAAGATTTTATGCGTTTGTCTTCAATTGTTTCGATGAAAGTGCAAATAGTGCTCCAATATTTTATAAATGGTTAGACGTAAATTGACAGAACATTTTATATAGAAGATCGAGCCGACAAGATTTACTAAAAACAGCGAAGGCACATCTTTGAGAAGTGGTGGAAACTCATAATATTGATTAGACTGTGTGGGAAGCTTCGTCAGAAAAGCTCTACACACCGTATTCTGAGTTCATGCTTTCCGAATTGCTTGTACTTGAATACTTTGCGCTTGTAAAAAGGACGAAAAGCCCTTTCAATAAAACTCTTAAGTTATAACCGTTGTAAACACGCGTGACTCACCTACACCTCCGCCCAGAGATCGCTCAGCCATGTCGCCTGCTCCTGCGTAAAGATGTCGTAAACAAAAGCCGCGTGAATGTGCGCAGAGCCGAATACTACGGAACAAAGCACTGTAGGCACTGTAAGGGAGCAATAGTTTGTTAACTTTCACAATTTAGGGGGTTTAATTCTCATGAGCCTTGCTACGAGGAATCTGCGAAAAGTTGTCTACATAATTATGGTTGCACAGATTTTCATCCCAGCCGACGTTTCTTGAGAGGCATGAGCCTATTCTACCTTCTGATTAAGGTACGTTATCGCCAGAGGGCAAAACATTGTATCCTACCTTACACTAGAAACTCAATATAGAATGACTGCCAGACATAACATCACGTTCCTACGTTACACTACAAACTCAATATAGAATGACTGCCAGACATAACATCACGTTCCTACCTTACACTAGAAACTCAATATAGAATGACTGCCAGACATAACATCACGTTCCTACGTTACACTACAAACTCAATATAGAATGACTGCCAGACATAACATCACGTTCCTACCTTACACTAGAAACTCAATATAGAATGACTGCCAGACATAACATCACGTTCCTACGTTACACTACAAACTCAATATAGAATGACTGCCAGACATAACATCACGTTCCTACCTTACACTAGAAACTCAATATAGAATGACTGCCAGACATAACATCACGTTCCTACGTTACACTACAAACTCAATATAGAATGACTGCCAGACATAACATCACGTTCCTACCTTACACTAGAAACTCAATATAGAATGACTGCCAGACATAACATCACGTTCCTACGTTACACTACAAACTCAATATAGAATGACTGCCAGACATAACATCACGTTCCTACCTTACACTAGAAACTCAATATAGAATGACTGCCAGACATAACATCACGTCCCTACCTTACACTAGAAACTCAATATAGAATGACTGCCACACATAACATCACGTTCCTACGTTACACTTCTCGCTTCTCCCCCGGGCCCCTGTGCGGCTTTGCTTCGATGCGCGAAGCCCCTAACAGATCACGTATGACAACGAAGTGTATCGTTGCATTTATGTTCTTTTTGCATGTGTTATTAGAAATCGGAAATTATAATTCCGTGCATTATCAAACGCACAGCGACTGATATCTTGATAAACATTGAGAAGGCACTGGCAGCAGTTATTTTTTGTGACTCCTTTGGAGACCAACCGGCGCTTGCATGCCGGTCGCGTAGGAGGGCCTAGAGAGTCTCGTTAAATCTCGTTCTCGCTTCGGCGAGCGCGGCTTCGGCCGCTTATCTGTTTTTTTAAGCAGCGTCCGCTCCGGCGGACGCAGTTGTTGCTGCGACGCGCGTCTTTCCTTTCCTCTCTCTCCTTCCTCTGATCTTTTAACTCTCCTCTATCTGCTCCTGGCAGCGGTGGTGGCTTGGCTCGAGCCAGTAGCAGGCCCGTGCAATTTCCTTTTCATCCTTCTCTCAGTCACAACAACAACAACAAATCTCGTTAAGTCTCGTACGGTGCCCGGATTTTCTCGTTTCAGAGCCCGGATGACTGGAATTCACTGCCCGGATGAGTGGGTTTCAGTGCCCGGACGATAGCTCTCGGCGTGACGTCACCACACTGCCGACAACGGGAGCTAAAAGCATGTCATGCTTAATAATGCCCGAATCAATTATGGTGAGGCAGTCTGTTATTTGAGCAGATGCACTGTGCACTGGAATGAGCCACCATGATTTTGTAATTGCTGCTCAGGCCCATATTCGTCAGACTGGCGAATCTTGCTATAAGCTTCTAACTTCCTGCAAAAAATAATCAGCAATGGGCGGGTAAATGGTTTATGATTCATTCCTTCTAATGTCTCTTGAGCTTGAATAATTTTGAGGGCCTAAAATGATCTAATCTATCTTGAGTGAAACTCAAAAGCCTAATATGTTTCTAAAAAAAAAAAGCTTACCTACGCCTTCACCCAGAGATCGGCCGGCATCTGTGCCGTGATATCGTAGACATTTGTAACGCATTATAGCAATAACGGACACCGCATTACATAGCTCAATCGAACAATTTTGTATACCAGAATTATCAGTTTATTTTTACGATATCTCGTTTTGCTATTGCGCCATGTTTCAAACAATCTGCGAGCATTAGTCGTATTATTTATACTTCCCCCTGCGTGGCGCCCGTCAAACAGACGATTTTTAGAATTCATTTTACCGCGGACACATTACCATGCAGCGGTGCTGAATAAATAAATTGAAAGTGAGCCTCCGAGGTCAATGCAGATAAGGCATATCTCCGGTAGACTCCAGAAGTTTCATTAAACAGGTGACACTGCCGGTAAATCACCACCAGCAATGTTCAGGACACCGTATAACAAGCTTTGCCTTTGCTATTGCTTGTACCGCAGTGATTTTTATTCTCCACAATGGTCCAACAACCCTTTGATGAACTGAACTGAGTACTCGTCGTTATAAACAACCTTCACTTACCTACGCGGCCACCCAGAGACCAGCCGGCACCTGCGTTGAGACAGATATCATATACGGTATATATTTTTCACGCCAATATAAAAGCGAACATCAAGAACCCAGCAAAATGGCCTCGCTGACACAGACAACGGGTTGATTTCTACAAATACGCATGTTTTTATTTCTTCCTATTTTTTAAATATGCAAAAACCTGGCATGTCCCTATTTTAGCGGATGTTTTGTGAAGAACCATTAGCCAACACGTCCCTCAACTTGTTACAGACAAGGAATATCTCCGGCAGACTATGGAATCTTCTTCCGACTGTTTAGTCTACGTGGAAAGCAATATAAGCGGATCGTGGTGCAACAGAGTGTACGTGAATGCTTTGCGTACTGCTTGCTTCTCAATGATTTAACGGTCCGAAATAAGAGAAGTACCTTTAGTGGAATTGATTAGAGCACCATAGTTTTAAACAAGCGTCATCGCCCTGCACTTCCGGCCAGAGATCGGCCGGCTCCTGCACAGATATATACTGGACATTGTTGGCCAACAGTATGCCAACAGTGTGCCAACAGTATGCCAACAGTGTGAACAGTAGCGAACACACAGTCGTAAGTCTACTTCCAAGCAGAGTAACCAGCTACTTCTTCAGAGTTTAGGGGTATTCTTTTGATCTTTTGTAAAGTATGCGCCGATAGCGCACCAAACATTTCTGCCTAATAATTATTCCTGTACTTTAGAGAACGGTTTCTAAAAGTGCGCGAGCCCCAAGAACAAAGCCTTTGAATCTATGCGCACATGTGGCACACTGTGGAACCTTAATTACACGCAGCTAGGTTACCTGAAAAGTACCAGAAAAAGCGCGTCACACAAAGCCCTCAGTTCATGCTTGGCATAGTGCATTTCCTTCATTTTTTTATTTTTGCCGAAACGCTACAGATTGTTTTAAAGAAATGTATGCGGGATTCAATGCTGCAAACAAGAGACACTTACCTACACCGCCCCCCAGGGATCGCTCAGCCATGTCTCCATACCCTGCGCGGAGAAAGCAAGAAAATTAGCCACGCTAGAGTTGAGAGCCCACGGACCACTGCAGCACAGCCATTTTCTAAGAGGACGAATCATTTATTTTAAAGTATTTTTGTTTGCGTTTCGTTTCGAAGGATCTAATAAAAGTGCTACAATTCTGCATACGTGACCAGTGTTTTGTTTCTGCGCGCGTTTCCAACAGATACTCTACTGCACAGGTTGCACTTTTTGTATTCATTAAGCAATATCGGCATAACTCATCAAGCACCATAAATAATTTGCGACAGACAGGATTTGCAGTTCATACTTTGTTCACTCCTTTCTCCTCGTGCCATTAATCAAGGTAGCAAGTTAATAATCATTACCTGGAAGCCTCACATATCTACAGCATCGCCCGGAGATCGATCTGAGATGTGCTTACTTTCTGCGCAGGAATCCCGTAGGTATTATTAACGCAAAAGAATTACTAGGCTATGTCGGCTAGGTCGTGTCTCCAAAACGTGTCCACAGTAGTTGTGCCGTTCTCAAAAAAGGTAGGCACAATCAAAAAAGGCCAAGAGGGTAACTTGAAAAAAAAATGAATAAATAAATAAATAATTGTTATCGATAGAGGACGATGTAAGGATAATGAGCAAAATGTTTGATGTGAATGGAATGGTTAGTTAATTAATTAGAGACAAAAATCTCCAAAAACCATCGAAATAGCACGGACATCGATATAGTGAAAGGACGGGAAAACAGCCGTGGATGGCGAAATAGCGAAAATATTGGCAAAAGAGCGAAAATAAAGATTGGAACGGATTGAAATGTATTGATGAGTGATAATTAATAAAAAAAATTGATTAACATAGTATAATTAGTTAATTAGAAGCAAAATTCATGGGATGGTCGAATAGGCTGGACGGGGATGTAGCACGTGGACGGAAAAGCGCAGACTCTTTGGCAAGCATCCATTTGCGTTTGGTCGACGCCCTAGCCACTGTACCATTGAGTTGTTTGACTTTGACTTGAAAATACCTTACATCTTTCATGCCTCTGCTGTCGATTATTTCATTCTTCTCTTTGCAGTGTGACATTTTTTACAGCATCAGACACACTAAAACCATAATAGACGTTGCGCCATCTTGGGTAGAAATGCACGGCCCACATTTTTCGAAAGGGTAATTTATAGAGCTCCTACGAGAGCAGCTTACTACAAGCCCTGGAAAGACTTCCCACACACACACCGGCTGTGAAGCGAGTCACAAGCATTGAAAACAAAAGGAACTAGATTGACTAACCAAGATTTCAGTCCTTTTGGTCTAAGGTTCTAAAGCAGTTTTAGGATAGCTTGACTATCCTAACCCCGACCGAAGTATTACATCAAACTGCTACATTACATTAAAGACCAGTGTGTTGTGCGATGTCAATGCACGCCAAAAAGATAGTCGAAATTATTGCGCAGTCCTCGACACGATATCGCTCGTAGTCCATTTAACTGTTTCGGAAGTTGCGCCGACATACCATACCATACCATACCATACCATACCATACCATACCATACCATACCATACCATACCATACCATACCATACCATACCATACCATATCATACCATACCACACCACACCACACCACACCACACCACACCACACCACACCACACCACACCACACCACACCATACCAGTCCGTGCCATTGCATGCCATTCCATGCCATACCAACCTTACCATAATGTACCATACCAAACTACACCGAAGCACACCGTACCATACCATACCATCCCATACCGTAGCACACAATACCTTTGTATACCACATCATATTAGACTGCCGCCTGCTGCCACGGCGCTTTTGCGCGTCTGTCCACATTGTTTTCTTAACAGCGCTGAATTGCGTGGTGTGTTGAGAACAGGGGCTTTTAAAAGTGCGCTTTCTGAAGGCACTGCCTTTGCCAAAAGTAAAGAAGCAATGGTGTTTGCTTCACAGACATGTAGTTAAGTCCGTAAAACACCCCTAAAGGCCAAAAGGTCTCGATAGGTGAGTACAAAGGCCTCCTTACCTAACACTGCTTTTGAACTTTACGGGGGCAGTTAACGCCACACAGTGCAGCAAAAACACATACCCCGTCGACCGGCAAGTTTTGGCAATGATAGTACGTGGCTGCTAAATAGGCCCGGGACGAATGTGTTCTTAAAAATGTAAAACATCGGCGCATATTACCGAAGGCTAATTTAAAGCCTGAAATCAGGGATAGAGGTTCGTGCATAGTAAGATATAGTTAGTTAGGGAGAGATAGTTTCTAGTTTGGGCCTTATTTCAGTCCATAAAGCAAGTTATACTGTAGGTTTGGAGGAGAACAATGCTCGCTATATTCTTATCAGCGCACTTTTACTACAGTGCCAAATTACAAAATATTATTCAAAGTATTCTGCTTTCAGAGTCAGCTAATTATACTTTAGGATTTAAATCAAACTCTAGCCACGGCGCTGTCATGCGTTTCACAGAACCGGGGAATTCTGCGTGTGTTGGCGCTTTGAAGCTATCGCTGCTGCAATCACGCTGTGTGGGTGCAAAATCTATTATCATGATTCCGCCCAGTTATGTTCACCGCACAAGAAAAGCCATTCACACATGCCCCCGAATTCGCTCTGCCTTCTGGTATTTGCAACCCTGGGAACAGTCTCTGCGAATTGCATTTTAACGCATCCTCGTGCAATCAGCCCTTTCCCACTCACGGTATGGATCTGCTCCCACTTCTTGTCCTAGATAAAGCAATAGCCTTTGTGATCCAAAGGCTATTGCTCAGCATTTTAATGGTTATTTTCAACGTGCATTTTCTGCCCCGAGCACATGTCCCGACAATAGCCGAGTGTATTATCCCGCCGAAGTGAATTTTATTACTTACCCATGTGTCTTTTCCATTTCGCTGAACCTGAAAACCAAAACGTCATGTGGCCCTGACAGCATTCCAAAGGCGTTTCTGCGACGCTAAGCCGAAACTCTGGCTAAATTCTCTGCAATAATTTTTCGCGCTTAATGTCAATAGGTAAAATACTTGATGGCTGGAGGACAGCCCGAATTGTTCCCGTTTATAAAAAAGGAGACCGTCTTCTCTTGCACAACTGCCGTCCCATATCATTGACGTCCCCGTGCTGTAAGCTATTAGAACATATAGTTGGACATTGTATGAATGAATTTTTAGAAAAAAATCGCGTGCTAACTAGCTTCCAGCACGGGTTCAGAAAAGGACTCTTGACGGTAACACAGCTAATTACGGTAATAAATTGATTTGCTTCCTGTATAGATAATAAAGGCCAAATTTATGAAGTATTTTTGGATTTTAGCAAGGCATTTGACAAAGTCCCTCATGGTTAACTAATTTTTGAAATGTAAGAAATTGGCATTCCTGATATTTTAGTAACAAGGATTACTGTATACATAAAAGACCGCAAACAGTTTGTAGAAGTGGGTGGACAACGTTCGGGCTCTCTTCCAGTTTCATCCGGTGTTCCCCAAGGAAGTGTTTTGGGCCGTCTTCTTTTCCTTTTGTATGTCAATGATATTGTTCAAGTTATTAACGCACCAGTGCATATTCGATTGTTCTCTGACTATTGCATTCTATAGCGAGAAGTTACAAATAAGAAAGATCAGACTGACCTGGACAGTGCGTTGAACAACGTTTTCGAATGGTTCGACCGATGGGGCATGATTCTAAATGCTGATAAAAGTGTTTATATGCCGATAACCTAAAAACCATACGTCATAGCTGCACGTATAAATTAGGCTCTCTCCCTATTCAACAAGTATTCAACTTCAAATACCTAGGAGTAACCACAAGTAGCAATCTATCGTGGAACTTGCACATAAACAATATCGCGCTCTGCTGCATTTCAAAATTTTGCTGCTTAAGGCATAAACTAAAAAATGCTCCTTCTAACATTAAGATACTTTTTTATTCTTTAATAATTAATCATAAACTAGAATATGCATGCATAGTGTGGGACCCGTGTACTAAATCTAGCGTAAAAAGTCTGGAAATAATACAAAGAAGAGCTGTGAAATTTATTTTTAACAGGTGTGCAAGGGCTGACTTCCCAACCACTTTAATGAAGATTAATAAAATTGAACTACTTGAACATCGTAGAAGAAAGCTTAGGTTAGAATTTATTTCTCTATTATTACATAACAAACTTGGTTTGGATCCCTCATCATAATTAACGCCAGCACCAACTAGACAAACTCGTCAACTCCATCCCAGTTCTCTTACCCCTATATTCGCTAGAACAGACAATGACAAGTTCTCGTTCTTTCCACGCACAATAACAGATTGGAATCAGCTAGTTAAACCATTATCTCATGAGTTTTAGCCAATTATTGCTATATTGCGTTGCTCTCTTTTGAAATGTTGCGTTTTTTTGTGGCATGATAGACTTGGTCCCCTACTCTGCTTGGACTCAGTGTCCGCAGTATTTTGTAACTAAAATAAATAAATAATACATAACGACTTTCGTAATGTTACTGCGTAGCGTACAATGCTTTTTCCTCCCAGACTGGAGGACTCTCGCTTCCTTGATATATATTTTCAGTTCTAGCGTTGTACTTTGGCTTTTGGGTCCTCAAACATTTGCTACATTGCCTCCTTAGAGTTAAATACCGGAGGAATATTATTAACATTAGCAAGCCCTTCCGCTGCTAGAGTGCACAAACAAGGACACTTTGTTACCAAGGGAAACTCAAAACAAAACCTACCTGCAAGAACTAGGCACCACAAAAAAAAAAGACGAAAATAATCAACTGGGCAGGAAGCAAAATAAAACTGCTATCAGATAAGAAAAAAGAATAAACAAAGCGAAGGGTTGCTCAACCATCTGTACTTTGTAGTTCAAAGGGCTTACTTTCGCTCTGCAGAAAATTGCTTACCAACGGAGAAGAGAGCCAGCGTAGCAAAGACAACGAACAACTGTGCGTGCGCCATGTCCTGAGCCTGGAAATATAAATACGAAATGGCAGTTACCTTTTATTAAGGTGCTATAGGCGTAAAAAGAAGTCCACCCATTTGTGTACAAATGAAACGTCACTAATTACGGGAATGGAAAAATCTTTTTGCATTCAATGAAACTTCGAGGAAATCACACTAGGGCAAGATTACTGCATTACTCTTCGCACAGTTCTTCCTGCAGATATTCTGACGATACTAATGAGCACTGTAGTGCTTCCTTCCGCGCGCTGTCGTTTTTCTTTGAGCTGCAACTTTTCCTCAGCCTGAAGCTTCTTTCACACTTTGAAAATAAAAAAAAAATATCATGGCACGGAACATGACATTAAGAAACTTTGCCTTTGTAGATATCTTGCACAGGCGTTTGTACTTTCGACATTGTCTTTGGTACCAGATGACAGCTCGCTGGGCACGAAATCTTCTTCACTGCCGGCGTGCGGCAAAGTCGATGCCAACTTAAGTGATCACTTATTCTTCAGTTTCAACACGAACCAAAAGATTTTGAGTTGAGTATGGCACGCTTCACTTCAGTACACGAGGAGGAATGTGTGCGGTACATTCAAATTTCGTGACCATTATTCGCGCACATATAGGAAGCGGGGGCCACGGCCCAGCCGGAATTGAAGTGCAGTAAAGCCTACACTTTTTCTTCTGCCCCGCATCAATGTAATTTTCCTAATTGAAGTTCTGGCTTTGGATTGTAGGTTCATGTTGCAGTATTAAAATCCGACCACTTTTTCTTCGCGCTGTTTGTAATAATGGGTTTACTTCCGAAATTGTTTGCCTGACTGTTCTACGCATCCAATGAATTCTGCCGCCTTGGCCTTACACGTGTTTCTAGGGACAGAATCGTGACGAAATATTGGATAGCACGCAAGAGAGATATTGAATATTTTTAACAAACTGTTAAGAAGCAGACCCATAGAGCGCACTGAATTTGGTAATTTTTGGGCCCCGCACTTACCTTTCAGCAGTTTGATAGTGCCTCCGTCTGTCTGTGAAAAGCAGGAACGTATTGCAAACCGTGGGCTGTGATTATTTTTATAGCGCAGTTCACCTGAACAAAGCGGCAAATGTCAGCTACCCTGGCTCCTAATTAAGGTGCGCTTTTAATAAAAAACAAGTCAATCACGCAGTTGAAACGACAACTCGCAGTCAGTGCTTTTTTTTGGTGCCTATGATTAAAGAGACGTAATGAGTTGCAAATCATTGTGATATCGTTTTGCTGGAAATCTCTAAGCAGAAAGGTCATTTCTTTCTTTCTCTCTCTCTCTCTCTCACAGACACGCACACGCACGCGCGCACACACACACACACACACACACACACACACACGCGCGCGCGCGCACGCACACGCACACACGCACGCACGCACACAGGCACATGCACACGCACGCACACATTCTACTGCAAATGGCACGAGAAGCATCTGATAGTGAAATTATAAAATAAAAGAAAAATTTGAATGAGCTAGATCAGAATTTTTTCCCGGCGCATTCACAGAATGACCGCAGAAAATGAGACAAGACACTCGCTGTTCGCAGCGCTAAGCCGTAAGATAAAGAATTGACCCAGCCGTGGATAGGCGCAGAGCTTTGTATATCGCAGATTAAATCAATCTTGATTTTAAACATGTGGTGTTTGTTATGCTTGGGTTCGAGAATAAATGGTTCAGATGTCTTCTATTAGCGACAATGCGGTAGGAGCAGTATGCGTGTTTTTTTCTCATAATTTTCATCAGTTGGGTCAAAAATGAACAAAAGCATACAGGGGTGGCGGGCATTCGTGTCCGTTCAGGCACGGTACCCTGTTCGTGTGGGGAAAGAAATTTTTCAGAATGACGTCTTTTCGGGAGCACTAAAATTTCACAAGGACGAGAGCCTTAAGACGGAGGAACGAATTTTAGCGCCCGTGAAATAAAGTTTGAGAACCGACTATCCCGATTTATCGCGATATTTCTCTATCAAAATAATGATTCAAGCTTAAAGAGAGGCGCTTGTCTTTTGTTTCCAGGAAAAAAATCATGCTGGGAATCTTATAAAGGCATCTAAGCAATTCTCTAATGGGTCATGATAGCGGCAGGTTTATTACGGTTTGGTTTATGGTTCATAGGATTTAATGTCCCACAGCGACTCAGGCTATGAGGGACGCCGTAGTGAAGGGGTGCGGAAATTTCGGCCACCTGGGGTTCTTCAACGTGCACTGACATTGCACAGTACACGGGCGTCTAGAATTTCTCCTCCAAAGAAATTCGAGCCGCCGCGGCCGGGATCGAACCCGCGTATTTCGGGTCAGCAGCCGAGGGCCTTAACCACTGAGCCACCGCGGCGGCTGGCTGGTTTATTACGTTGGCCAGTATAAATCTTTTCACTGCACAACAGCATCATCCTGCCATAACTGGGGTGTACCTCGCAGTTGGCCACTCGTCAAGAGAGAAACAAAATTTATTTATTTATTTATTAGTACCTCCAAGGCCCACTAGGGGCATTACATGAGGGGTGGGCATACATGTCAATTAAATAAATCAGTGATAAATGATTTGAAGTATTCCAGGCCAGGATGGATGAAAGCTTCAGTGGGCAGGTCGTTCCAATCTCTTGCGGTCGGGGCGAAGAATGATTTCAAGTGCGCAGAAGTGGATGCTCGAAGTGTATGAACAGCTTTCGGATGAATGATGCGAAGTGAAAGGCGGTGCGCAGGGGTGATAACGGAATGACTCAAATGCGAATGATAAATCCTGTGGAAAAGGCAGAGTCTGGCTATTTTTCGACGGGATTCAAGGCTGGGGAGGTTAGCTTTTATTTTCAATGCTGTTACGCTCGTATGACACGAATAATAAGAATATACGAATCTTACCGCGCGGCTCTGGACGTACTCAATGGTTTTGGCTAGGTTAATTTATTGGTAGTCCCAGATTGAGCATGAATATTCAAGTTTAGGACGGACAAGAGTTGAATAGGCGGACAGTTTTATGGAAGCAGGTGCCAAACACAAGTTACGCTTTAGATAACCAAGAACACGGTTAGCTTCGCTGGTTATGCTCATAATGTGGGTGGTCCAAGAGAAATCCTGTGTTAGGCTAGCACCTAAACATTTTTATTTTATTTTATTTATTTACGTACATACTGCAGACCATGGTTAGGCCCAAGCAGAAAGGGCAAGTTCACAAAAAGCAAAATTATAGCAAGAAAAATACAACAATACAGCGATAATAATGTAGGAATGCAATAATACAGCAGTGCAAGACAAAGCAGAAAAAAATACATAATACGCAATATGGCTGAGGAACGCGTCTGATTTTTCAAGGTTGATTAGGTTCGATTAATGAGTTCCAGTCGGATATGGTGCATGGGAAAAAGGAAAACTTGTACGAGATGGTCCGGGCAAAATGTGGTTTTGAAAGAGCTTTGTGATAGTGTCGTGTATTCCGTGTAGGCATTAGGGAAAGATAAGCAGAAGGATCAAGTCTGCGTTTATTGTTAAGAAGTAATGAAAGAAAATCTAAACGAAAATTTTGTCTTCTTATCTGTAGTTGTTCAATACCGTTAGCATGCATCAAGTCTGAGGGGCAGTCAGTGGGTAGATATTTTGATCTAATTGCTTTCCTTTGAATGTTTTCGAGCTTTCTTATGTGAGACTTTGTATACGGGTCCCAAATTATACAAGCATATTCAAGCTTGGGTCTAATTAGAGTATTATAAGCTAAGAGCTTAACGTTAGCGGGGGCGTTTCGATGTTTATGCCTTATATAACAGAGCTTACGGAATGCGAGTGAAAAGGTGTTATCTATATGAAAGTTCCAAGAAAGGTTATTAGCAAGTGCTACACCCAAGTACTTTACGCACGGTACTGGCAGCAATTTTGATGATTCGAATTTATATACATATTGCAGAGCGTTTATCTTGTTAGTTATGCGAAGAGAAACGCTTTTATCTGCGTTCAGTGTCATGTCCCAGCGCTTGCACCACTGTACAATATTAGTAAGCGTATTTTGTAGGTCACTCTGATCGTTCTCATTGCTAACATCGCGAAATCAGACACATTCATCAGCATATAATCGAATATGTACACCAGGGAAAACCTCACCGATGATGTCGTTAATGTATACTAGAAAGAGTAGTGACCCCAGTACGCTCCCCTGTGGCACATCTTATGTGAATGGGAGACAGCCAGACTTGTGCCGACCGACTGCAACATGTAGACTCCAGTTAGTGAAATAATCATTTATCCAGGAAATAAAAATAGGCGGAAGTCCAATAGTTTGTAGTTTTAGAATTAGGCTGTGTTGTGGAAGTTTGTCAAACGCTTTACTGAAATCTAGAAAGATCGCGTCAATCTGGTTTTTATTGTCAAGTGATGCCGCAAATGAATGGATAACTGAAAGTAGTTTAGTTACTGTGGAAAAGCTTTTGCGAAAACCATGCTGGTAATCCGTCAGAATGTTGTTGCTATCTAAGAATTCATTACTGCTAGCGGCACCGAGAACACAGTCCGAACTTCGTTGTCGTCTTCTACTCTTCCCACGCTCTTGGTCGTCGTCGTCGTCTACCCGCTTCAGGACCCCCGGCTGCTGAAACGCCGTCTCGGCGTTAGGGCGGCGACGTATGAGCGTCGTGATAAGGTTTAAGGCGACAGACGTGGACGATCTCGGTGGTGGCGCCAGAGGACGATGGCGAGGTTTCAAGGGGAGCAATTTCATAGTTCACGTCTGTAACACGGCGCACGACACGGTAAGGGCCACGGTAGTGCGAAAGGAGCTTCTCGGAGAGACCGACGCTGCGAGCGGGCGTCCAGAGAAGGACGAGTGATCCTGGGGTAAATTCGACGGCCTGGTGACGGCGGTCGTAGGCTGACTTTTGGGAAACTTGAGAGGCTTGGAGCCTACTACGTGCTATTTGGCGCGCCCGCGTGGCCTGTGAGATGGCGTCCCGAGCGTAAGCAGTGGTGGGGGCTGAAGAAGGCGGCATGAGTGTGTCCAAAGGCAAGGTGGGATGCCTACCAAACAAAAGGTAGAAAGGAGAATAGCCTGTTCTGTCATGAAGGGAAGAGTTATATGCAAATGTCACATAAGGCAAGGCTGCGTCCCAATCTCGGTGGTCTGGCGATACGTACATGGCTAACATGTCGGTGAGCGTGCGGTTGAACCTTTCCGTAAGCCCATTGGTTTGTGGGTGGTAAGCTGTCGCGAGCTGGTGCTGCGTGTCACACGAACGAAGAATGTCGTGAACTACTCTGGATAGAAAATAACGACCGCGGTCGGTGAGCATTTGACGAGGGGCGCCGTGGTGAAGGATGACGTCTTGCAGAAGAAAATCGGCGACATCGGTAGCGCAGCTGGACGGTAAAGCACGCGTGATGGCGTACCGAGTCGTATAATCAGTTGCGACAGCGATCCACTTGTTGCCGGAGAGAGACGTCGGAAAAGGGCCATGAAGGTCGAGGCCAACACGGTGAAAAGGTTCCGGAGGTATGTCGATGGGTTGCAGAAGACCGGCAGGCAAATTGGAGGGCCTTTTCCGACGTTGACACAGGTCGCAAGCGGCCACGTAACGCTTGACGGAACGATAGAGACCAGGCCAAAAGAAGGGATGCAGCACCCGAGCGTACGTGCGGGACACGCCAAGGTGACCGGCTGTCGGCAGATCGTGCAGTTCTTCAAGGACAGAAGAGCGTAGACGTTGGGGTATCACGAGCAGGAGCGGAGGGCCATCGGAGCGTAGGTTTCGTGGATACAAAATGCCGTTCTGGAGCAAATAAAGGTTCAGAGACGGAGATCGGTTTGCAGAACGGATGCCATCAAAGATAGGTCGTAAAGATGAGTCGTGGCGCTGTTCATTGGCAATATCGGCAAGATCAAAGATAGCTAAGAGGCAGGGCAGGGTCTCAGCGTCCTCTAGGTCAGGTGGTTCCACAGGGTATCGGGATAAACAGTCCGCGTCCTGGTGATGGCGTCCTGACTTGTACACGACGGAGTATGAGTATTCTTGGAGGCGCAATGCCCAGCGACCAAGGCGACCGGTGGGATCTTTTAGTGAAGACAGCCAACAGAGAGCGTGGTGATCAGTGACAACAGCGAATGAACGGCCGAACAGGTAGGGTCTGAATTTAGCTACTGCCCAGACAAGGGCAAGACACTCGCGCTCAGTACTGGTGTAATTTTGCTCTGCGGCTGAAAGTAGGCGGCTGGCATAAGCGATGACTCGATCTTGACCATGTTGACGTTGGGCTAGGACGGCGCCGATGCCATATCCGGAGGCGTCGGTGCGAACCTCTGTGGGAGACGACGGGTCAAAATGTGCTAAGATGGACGGAGTGGTCAGCAAATGGACGAGGGATGAAAATGAGTTCTCTTGAGCAGGGCCCCAGGTAAAGGGGGTGTCGTTCTTCAGAATATTGTGAGGGGACGAGCGATGCCGGCGAAATCTTTGATAAAACGGCGAAAATACGAGCACAAGCCGACAAAGCTGCGCACATCTTTCGACGACCTTGGAAGAGGAAAGTCCTTCACAGCTTGAATTTTGATGGGATCTGGGCGTACACCAGAAGCGTCAACGAGGTGTCCGAGAATAGTGAGTTGGCGACGACCGAACTTGCATTTCGATGAGTTCAGCTGAAGTCCGGCGTTACGAAGCACTGTCCGAATATTGGAGAGGCGCTCGAGGTGCGTGGCAAAAGTAGGCGAGAAAACCACATCGTCTAGGTAACAGAGGCAGGTGGACCATTTAAAGCCACGAAGAAGGGAGTCCATCATTCGTTCGAAGGTAGCCGGGGCGTTACAGAGGCCGAACGGCATGACTTTAAACTGGTATAAGCCATCAGGCGTCACGAAGGCGGTCTTCTCGCGGTCCTTTTCATCAACGGCAATTTGCCAGTACCCCAATCGAAGATCATTTGAAGAGAAATATTTGGCGCCGTGGAGGCAATCTAAGGCATCATCGATCCTTGGGAGTGGATATAAGTCTTTTTTTGTGATGCGGTTGAGGTGCCGATAATCAACGCAGAAGCGCCAGCTGCCGCCCTTCTTTTTCACCAGGACGACTGGTGAAGCCCAAGGACTTGACGAGGGCTCAATGATGTCTTTTGCGATGATGTCTTTTGTCCACCTCTTGATTTATGACGGTGCGTTCGGCGCTGGACACGCGGTACGGACGTCTGCGGAGAGGAGCGGAATCACCGGTGTTTATGTGATGCGTCACCACAGAGGTCCGAGCCAAAACACGGCTATCAAAGTCGAAGATGTCGCGGAAAGATGATAAGAGGCACCTAAGATCGCGAGCTTGCATCGGCGGTAGGTCAGAAGCGACCATGTCGGCGTAGTCGTCCGTTGGGTTCGCTGTTGATGGGGCCGCAGGCAACCGGCACTGCTGAGTGGAAGGTAAGCAGCTGTCCACCACTGATATCACACATTTGGCAGCAGGGCACAGCGTGGCGAGTGAGATCCCTTGCCGGAGCGGTTGGATGGATGAACCAAAGTTCAGGACCGGAAGGTACGCTCGGTTGGCCGAAATTGTAAATACAATGTGTGGAAGCGCAACGCTGCGCGTCAGGGCGACGTCAAGTTCCGGAGTGACTACGTAGTGACCATCAGGTACAGGGGCAACAGATGAGAAAGAAATGTAAGTTGCGGCTTGAGGCGGTAGACGGACAAAGTCGACAGCACAAAGACGGTGTATAACTGGGGACGGCGACTCAGCAGAAAGAGGAAGGTCAAGCTGAACAACAGTAGTGGCGCAGTCAATGAGGGGTGAATGCTCAGACAGGAAGTCGAGGCCAAGAATGACTTCATGAGGGCACTGGTCCAGAACAGAGAATAGAACGGATGTATGGCGGCCGTTTATGGTCACACGGGCTGTGCATAGTCCAACAACATGAGGCGTTCCGCCGTCGGCAACGCGGAGAACGGCTTTGGGTGAAGGGGTCAGTACTTTTCGGAGGCGGCGTCGTAGGGCTGAACTCATGACGGATGCGCCTGTATCGATCAGGGCTCTCACAGGCACTCCATCGACATGAATGGCGAGCAAATTATGGTGTGCGCGAAGGGCTAATCGAGGATTTTGGGACTGGGACTGTACTGCAGCATCACCTCCAGACACTGCAGCGTCTAGTTTTCCGCTTGCGAGCGTCCGTAGGGGCCAGGAGAGGAGCGACGGCTTGGGGCGAAGGAGACTGTCGACGCAGGGGGGACGGGGAGCGGCTGGAGCGGGGAATCTGGCCGTCGACTGTAGCACTGTGCTGGGCTGGAGGGGGCGTGCAGTGGCTGGGCTGTTCGTCGTCGCGGTGGGAGCTGAGAGGACGGTATGTGCTGCGACGGGACCAATAATTTAGGCAGTGGCGGGAGATGTGGCCAATGCGGTGGCAATGGAAACAAATGGGCCTGTCGTCGGTTGTCCGCCAGTCGTTAGGGTTTCGGCGACCTGGAGTGAAGTACGAAGGTCGTCCAGGAGCAATCGCAGTCATTTCGGGTGGTGGTGAAGACCATACAGGGCTGACGGGCTGGAAACCAAGACTTGCAAGCTCTTGGCGGACGACAGCTTGTACCAGAGAGATGGTAGGCAAGCGGTTGTCGCCATCATGTAGATGCAGGGGGGCAGGGGACATAGCTTCGAGCTCGCGTCGGATGATGGGGGTCACATTTTCTGGGGGCGCTGGAGTTTCCCGTTGTCGCAGGTCTTCACATGAAGAAGTCGCAGCCGTGTTGGGGAGGCGTGTGTGCGGCTGGCTAATACGCCTGCTTTTGGCTTCCTCGAAGCGTCGACATTCCTTAATAATTCCGTCGACTGTAGTGCAGTTCTTGTATACGAGCAAGTTGAAGGCATCGTCGGCGATTCCCTTCAACACGTGGCCGACTTTGTCAGACTCGGGCATGTTGGCGTCAACTTTGTGACAGAGGGCCAGCACATCTTGAATGGCCGCCGCGGTGGCTCAGCGGTTATGGTGCTCGGCTGCTGACCCAAAAGACGCGGGTTCGATCCCGGCCGCGGCGGCTAGAATTTCTTTGGGGGAGAAATTCTAGAGGCCCGTGTACTGTGCGTTGTCAGTGCACGTTAAAAAACCCCAGGTGGTCGAAATTTCCGGAGCCCTCCACTACGGCGTCTCTCATAGCCTTAGTCGCTTTGGGACGTTAAACCCCATAAACCAAACCAAACATCTTGAATGTACGACACATAGGACTCCGTAGATGTTTGAGCTCGGGAGGCGAGGTCCTTCTTAGCGGCAAGTGTTCGGCCGAGCGGCCGTCCAAACAATTCGCGGAGTTTCTCTTTGCACACGTCCCAGCTGGTTAGATGGTCTTCGTGGGTCTCATACCAGACCCGGGCAGTGTCTTTTAGATAGAATATTACATTTGCGAGCATCAGGGTCGGATCCCAGCGGTTGTAGGTACTCACTCGCTCGTACATGTTGATCCAGTCGTCGGCGTCAGTGTTGTCGGTACCAGAAAATGTCCCAGGGTCACGAGGGGGAGAAAGAACGAGTGATGTCATGGCCGGGGCTGAGGTTTGCTGGGAGGCGTCGTGGGTCATGAGGAGTGAAGGCAATTGGCGGCCGCTGCAGGGCTCCGTCGTCGGTAGACGTAGGGGAAAGCCGCACCTCCATCAAATATGTTGCGGGAAAGAATATATTTACAAATATTTACAAATAGAAAAGAACAGCTTCGAGCGGCACCGAGAACACAGTCCGAACTTCGTTGTCGTCTTCTACTCTTCCCACGCTCTTGGTCGTCGTCGTCGTCTACCCGCTTCAATATGTTCCATTAATTAGCAGCAAGATGACGTTAAGGATATAGGTCGATAATTGGTCACCTGTAGGCGGTCGCCTTTTTTCAATAAGGTACGACTCGGGCTATCTTCCAGTCCTCAGGTACACACCCGGTTAACAATGACGAGCGAAATATAATAACCAAAAACCTGGCCAGAGATTCAGCATACCTCCGAAGAAAACCGTTAGGAATATCGTCGGGCCCTGGGGATGATTTAGTTTTCAGGTTTAGTAACATGGAAACGACACCATCATACGAGATGAATTTAACTTCAGATGGTTGTGCTGAAGTTGCGCTCGGTGCATCGTACGGTTTTGATTGAGAAAATACGCTATGAAAATAATTGTTAAAATGCTGAAAAATGGCAGACTGATTGTTAAGCTTTGTACCGTTGATAGTCATTTCTGATATAGGGGCTTTTTTATCGCTAATGTGGCGCCAGAATTTACCCGGGTCATTTTTTGAAGTTCAGCAGAGTTGTTTTGAAATAATAATAATTTGAACGGCGTACAGCAAGGGCGAGGTTTTCTCTTAAATGGTTGATTCTGCTCTGCTGTGCGTGTTGCTTTTTGAGCCTTTTGATTCGGCGTCTGAGATGAATGATACTGCGTGTCATTCAAGGCGTCTGCTTGCGAACGCTTTTGTATTTTACAGGTATCAAATTTTGAAGGCAATAGTGACACATTTTCTTAAACTGATTCCAGTGTGCGCAGGCGTTGGTTCCATCAAATTCGACAACGCATGTTTCAAGATGCTCAATAACTGAGGCGTCATCGGCACGTGTGAAGTCCATGATACGATGTGCTTTACATGCTTTTGTCTTAGCAAGCGGTTTTATGGGAATGAAAACACTAACAAGATGATGATCTCAAAGTCCTGGTGCGGCAGACACGTTGCAATCATGGAAAACACGGGGAACAAATGCAAAATCTAACACTGAATTACTCATGCGAAATTCGCGGGTTGGCTCGCGAACCACTTGACACAAGCTGTGCGTAAACATAATGTCGAATACAATATCCACGTTTTTTTTTGTACTCGGAACATGGCTGCAGACGTTCCCAGTGAACGCCAGGTAAGTTGAAATCACCGAATAGCAATATTTTACTCTTTTTGTAATTTGACATGTGAACTTGTAACTTAGATAATCTTGTGCTACATTAGGAGGCCTGTAAACCGCATACAAAATAAAGCAATGTCCCCAGCAAAACAGTTTCATGCAAAGGCACTCAAGATCAGTTACATCTTCTAGCGAAACAGCCTGTATATTGTTTTTAATGAGTACTGCAACTCCTCCACCTGTCGAGGGTCTATCATTGCGAAATACGTTGTACGAGGGTGGAAAGATGAGTTCATCGGTAATCTCGCTGTGCAGCCATGTTTCTGTTATAACCGCAACCTGGGGGTCATGTTGAAGGAGAAGGATTTCAAGCTGCTCGGTTTTATTGGCGACGCTTCGAGCGTTAGCATTAATTATTCGGAGATGCTTATTCACTGTCGCAATTCCTTTGTCACCTATATTACGTTTATGTTGGGGAAATCGGTATATAGAAGCAGTTTTTTTTATGGCTTAGAATTGCTTGATCTATGGAGTTGACTGCACCACTGAAGGCGTGATGGGTCGTGTCTGTTTCGTACGATAGTTTTTCGAAAAGGCACCTTGTCGTTCTTTCCATAGTCCCAAACGTAGGCTTCACTGTTGATAAAAATTTTGTCGAATACTAATGAAACTTTGTCGCCTTTATCGCGGTTCGGCTTGGTACTGTTCAAGAGATTTCTTCTTATGTCTCTTCTTTTACAGGAAAAGTCTTCGCCGATCGATATACCACTGTCTTTGAGTGGAATACCTAAATAATCTTTTATAATCTATTATAATATAACACCTAAATAATCTATTTGAGTGGAATCGTTATGTCAGACCCACCATGCATCTGGCTATTAAAGAACTCGGAAATAGTTACCAACTTTTGTAACAAAGCGCAATCATACAGAATGCTGTGCACTTGCTTCTACGACACAGCGAAATCTACAAAATTTCTTTCATATGAAATACAGCTTGTGGCGAGTAGTGGAACCAGTGCCTTTACGACACTTGTGGAAGAAAATCGCACTTTATGTGCTGCTCTCGGTAGGGTGCCGAGGTTCCTGTTACTTATCCTAGGAATGAGCTAGCTTTTAAAAAATTACTTAGATATAATTTTTTTCCCGTGATCTAAATATTGGTATGAACGGTGCATCCATGTCTCAAGTGGTACTTCTGACTAAAGTGCCCTGTTACTTTTTTTTCAACCTGATTCGCATGCCAGTGCGTATCATCTGTTCGATTGCAATGTCAGTTCTCCCGACCATCACTGACACTGATATGCTGAACACATGTTCTAGACCAATTCTGTCCGATATTAGCGAAAGCTTTCCTGTGTTTGCTTCCATTCCTGAAAACAGCGTTTATCGTATCTGAGAAGGAACTACCATGCTATAGGGGAATAGAAAACATTACTTCTGTTTCCTGATGATCAGCGAAGTAACGCGGTATGATGTACTTTGCTGAAGGACGCTATGACGCATATAATGCTTTAGTAACTAAAATAAATTTTGTCTATGATCAGTGTTTCTCAGAATAGTACATAGACGTAAACAAAGAGGTAAGAAAGCCTGGTGCACGCAAGAATCGTTAACATTAATATCGAACATGTTAACGTTAACAACGCTAGAACGCTAACGTTGAACGCGTTACCGTGTTACGCTCACACCCTAAAAGGTGCAACACCTTTTTACGAGAGCTGGTGATCATGGGTATGGAAGGAAATAGGTACACCCCTTTAAATGCCCGGTGCAGAGCAGGTCAAAATTAGTGTTGTGTGTGCGTGTGGTCGGTCTTGTATCGCATTCCAATCATAGGTCAGGAGGTATACATTGGACTGCCTGGGCGGTGTTTGAATATTCTCCTGAAAGAGCACGAAAGAGCATAGTCGGACGTGTCACAGAAACGCGATGAGTGTAAAAAAAAAGGATTTTAAGGCAATATATAAGGAAACCGTGTACTGTATACCGGCATCATCACCAACGCACGAAAGACACAATGGAGGCTTTTTGCATCAAAAAGAAAACAGCTATATGCATCAGCGCACCTTCTTTTCTAGTCAATTAGCTTTAAGCGATAACATATACAGTAATATTCTAAATTGATCAACACCACAAAATAAATTAATAAATTAAAAAAAAAATCCCCTGTGCCCCTTGGTTTCGGTGGCTGTTGGCTTCTGTCATATTTATAACGAGCCCCTCATCACCCTTCCCTTGTTTGCTTAATTGCTTAGCGAGGGCCTCGGTTCTGGCAGCCTTGACGCCATAGGAAGCATAAGAGGGTTCTCACGCAGCTTCCACCCTCTCCGTTCGATGACGTTCTACGTCACACCAGCGGTAACTCAGGACGTTCTACGTCCGCCGCTTATGAACGTGGGCGGCGCTGATGAACACTCTCAAGGTTAGGTTACTTGTAAACATAAATACCCCCGAAAGCAGAAGACTTGACAGCCGTCGCGTAGCTCAGAGGTAGAGCACCGGACGCGTAATTCGGAGGTCGTGGGTTCGGATCCCACCGGCGGCATGTGGTTGTTTTTTTTCTTCTGCTTTTCTAATCAATTAGCTTTAAGCGATAACATATTCAGTAATATTCTAAATTGATCAACACCACAAAATAAATTAATAAATAAAAAAAATCCCCTGTGCCCCTTGGTTTCTGTGGCTGTTGGCTTCTGTCGTATGATATATAAGTACATTTCCTAGGTAGCTCATGATGTGCCACAGGTCGTATCAAGCAGCGTCAGGTTTTAATGTTAAATTGATTGTCTCGTATCCCACTCAGAAGCCATTGCCCATCACACCACTTCTATACCTCAATTCTGCTGCTATTTCTTCGCAAGATCGAGTTTCTTTTCTGGGTGTTATCTTTGACCCTCACTTAAAATTCCATCATCGTGTAGCTTAAACGTGCAAGAAAATTTCTTATGGGTTACGCGCTCTAAGTAAAGCCCGAAGCTATTTCCCAGTCTAAACTTTATTATCTCTTTACTATGCATTCATCCACAGCCACTTAAACTGCGGTATCTCGTCTTGGGGTAGCGCCTATCATATTCATCGTTGGCCTTTAATGAAACTGCAAAAGCAAGCCATGCGCATCATAACCTATACCCCTCGAATGTCACCCTCCCGCATTTTGTTCATAGATTTAAACGTTCTACCTATCTCGGCCCTTTATTTTTACAACATTGGTACCCTATTCTTTAAGATTCTTCATCATCATCTCCCGCTAAGCATATTTTCTCCCGGCACGATCATGAGCAACATCGTCACAAGTTTTGCGCTGCGTAATAACTTTTTACTACCTAAAGTCAGAACTAACTACGGGATACAATGCCTTCATTTTTCATAAATATCATTTTGGAACTCTTTGAACTTAGACATCAAACAAACTAATACGCTTTCTTTGTTCAAGGTCAAACTAAAGCTTTCGCTTCTTAATGTGGGATTTTTTTTTGTTATTGATCCTACGTATCGCGGCATATGTGTTATTTTTTATTGTACATTTACCTGCAATGCATTGTTTGTATTTAAATATTTCAGTAACTCATATTTACTATGTACCTATATTTATTCTGTGCGTCTCTAATTAATGTGTTGTGAATTTTGGATTTCGTTGCATATTGAAATTTATTTTCATGGGAGGTCCCGTTCGCGGTCTTGTACCATGGGATCTCTCGCTATATACAATTGTAACTTTGATTGAATTCCTCAATAAACTTTCAACTTCAACTTCAACTGGTGGACATGCCGCGTATTCTCAGCCGATATATGTTGATTCTTTCTGAATAAAATTTTAGCTACCAGACAGCTACTGCGTTGTGTACTTCTCATTCTTCGTCCTGAATCCTTGTTAGCGTTGAGTTTTTTCTTTCAAAATGAACGTCATCCAACCAACCCAAATTCCCACCCAACTGAAGCAAAGTATCGCCTTGCATGGACACAATGTGCAGCTAAATTTAGGCCTACACAGCTCTATTTAGATGACGCGCACAACATCTGAACTCGAGATCACACGGGATGATGCGAGTACTAACCACTACACCACAAGCCGACACGCCGAAGAAGCCTATTATGTGTGTTGCGTATAATACGACCCTTTTATTAGAAAAGTCTCAAGAACTGAAATAAAATAAAACAAAATACTCGAGAGGAAGCCCACACGCAACCAGAGGTTATGGGAGGCGAACCAATTAAAAAATAAAAGAAAAGGGACCAACGCCCAAGAGAAAATTTAAGAAAAACCAATTACAAAAGAGAAAAAAAGACGCACAAATGATGGGCGGGCAAAAGTGATTTTGGTTTGATTTGGTTCATGGGGTTTAACGTCCCAAAGCGACTAAGGCTGTGAGAGACGCCGTAGTGGAGGTCTCCGGAAATTTCGGCCACCTGGGGTTTTTTAACGTGCACTGACATCACACAGTACACGGGCCTCTAGAATTTCTCCAAAGAAATTCAACCAGCGCGGCCGGGATCGAACCCGCGTCTTTCGGGTCAGCCGCCGAGCACCATAACCACTGAGCCACCATGGCTGCTAAAAGTGATTTTATGGTCCGACCTAACAATGGAGCGAATGTGTGAGACGGAAAAGCATATGCTGTTTTGATGCGCTAAAACAAGCGTCTGAGCCTATGCCACAAACGTGCTGCTTCATGCCTTGCGTCAATCTTGACCGTCGATAATTTGGCTGTAGTAACGTTGCGGTTGAAGAAGATCGCTTGCTTTTCGGCAGCCTGATGCGTAAATTTTCCTCTGGCGGTCAGCAATCTTCGTCTAATCATTTTGGTGCATTTGAAGAAGCACCAAAAAAAAATCTCTTAGGAGGGCCTCGGTTGATCGTTTGAAATTTTAGCAGCCAAGCGCTCGTTATATCCGAGGTTGACACGCTAATGTTCGTTACACCCGAGATGTTACACTTAGATTCGTTATTTATTTATTTACTTCAAGGTACCCCTAAAGGCCCTCTTCACCAGGGTATTACATAGGGGGTGGTAAAATTCGAACATGAATATATAGAAGGAACATCTACCATGCGTAACAAAGGAAAAAAAAACAAGAAAAGAGCAATAACTGGTAGTCAGCAAGCATCCAAATGTGCCGGAACAACCAACCGCAAAATGAACAAAATGAAAGAAAAGAAAGAAAAAACAAAGATAAAACAACGTAATAAACAAAACGAGAAAACGAAACTCAAACATATTACGGTGAGTACAACAGAACTAGAAGAAAAATACACATCGCTTTGATTCTTTAAAAGTTCATGAAACGGTGTCGCATTCGTTTCAGTTGCGATTGTGGAAAGCGATTGTGGAAGTTGTTCCAATCAATAATGGTTTTGGGTACGAATGATTTGGCAAAACTTGAAGTGTGACTTGTGATACGTTTGATCTTGAAAGGATGGTCACGGCGTGGAAACACTGCTGAGGGTAAGTGAAAGAAATCGTCGTGAAGCAACGGATGATGAAAAATTTTGTGGAAAAGAGTTATATCCGCGATTAATAGACTGAAGGTCGTTACTTTCCAAATGACGTTCTAAGCTTCAATGTATCAACTGGTTAATACATGAAGGGTCGATAACCTGAGATGGCATATTAAGGTTTGTTATATACGGGTACATTAAGTTGCCATATGTAATATCTCGTGCTGTAATATGTAAGCGCTCGTGTTTTGTCTTCTCTCCTACTTTGGTCCTCGTTTTGGCGCTAACTTCATCATGAGTAATATCTAATTTTGTAGCCCGGTGGCCTGGTTACCACCCACCATCGACTACTGACAGAAGGCGGTCGCCATTTCCGCTGCACAGACCCTTCTAATGTTGACGCATTGCTAATGAACACTGGAGTTAAGCCGATTCAATATTTTTCACGCAAATTCTGTTGCAAGTGCAAGTCATAATTTGTTAGCGCAGTTTGTTCGCGTCACACCGATGATGGTCGGAACGGGCCGTAACTTGTGCTTGAAGATACTACCCGCTGCGGTATTCGGTAGCACGGGGATAATCATTTTGGACAGCTTGTTGAAACACTGTCTATGAAAAAAAAACTGCAATCCTAGCAGCAGACGTGTGATGCCTCGTGGAAGGCGCACTGTACCCGTTAAGAAACGACATTTCTCACTGATCAATAGAACAAAGGACAGCGCATAAAGGACAATCAGAAGAAAGAAGATGGAACTGGAAGCAACGCATCCCAGTGATCTACTTTTGTAATTGAGACTGCTATCTGGTGCACCTATCAAGTTGTCGAAAGAATATCAAATATGTAATCACACTCAGACGAGTTGCATTTTTTGGTTGTATGGTCGTGGTTGAAGAACGGTTCAAGGCGAGCTGCGCTCGAGCTGATTGTTTTTGTGTATTGCGTCCTCTGCTCCGCTGCAGCTTATGTATCAAGTAATCACATCCTGCTTTTAGATGCTGCTTGTGCGCAATTTTTGCAACATCTGGTATGGCTACTACTCATTAAAGGACGGGTACCAGAAAAAGTCCGAGCGTCATTTACAATCACTAGGCCCAGAATGATAATACGAGGCATAGGTGGCGATATCTAAAGGCACTTACATCTTAGTGGTTAAAACGAGTATGTTAATTCCCCTCCGAAGGATGCTTTTTATTTTGTTTCCTGGCGCTTTCGGTTTGATTTCATGCCAGGCCATGAAGTAACCTGCTGGTTAGGAAGAAGAAAACAGCAAGAATAAAAATTGCCTGTAAAGAGAATGTCACTCTGCCTTCGCGTTGATGGAATGCGAATCCTGGCACTGGACAAGTAATTTTGATCAAATACAAAACACCATATAAGATTCCCCACATTTTGACAGAGCCACTAAATCAGAGACTAATTAAAATAGCTTTATTATTCAGTAGGGCCCAAAAATCAAAATGAAAGACTGAAAATTATTGTTCCGTCCCTACGTCGCACACATTTGAATTACCGTCGGCTGTTTTTTTTTTCTTTTTCTTGCCTCTTGGTGGTTGATCACGGCAAAGCTCTATTAACTATATGTGCCTTTAAGCCTATTTAGAGTGATTTGTCAGCGAGGAAAACGAGGGGGATGATTTGAAGTATATCAGTCATCATGCTGTCCTGCTCTCGTTTAGCCCATCCGATGCAATTAAGACGGCGCTATTAAGCTGGATTTTGTGAATTGTTGCAGCGCACCACATCGGTGCATGTCTGACCTGACATCGCAGTGAAATGCTTCCACCGTCGTCTGCTTTGTGTCCCTCGTCTGCTCGCTGTGTGTGCGCGAACCCGGTCGAGCAGCACCCGATCGTCGCATTATCCATTATAAACATCAGATCTCTGATAATAGAATAAATATTATTTATCTGAAATAAACTATCGTGCTGAGTTCATCGCGACGTACTTTCTATCCAATGCACATCACAACAGGCACCCCATTATTCTCTAGGGGAGCAGGTCATTCTTCTGAGGGGTTTTGTTTGGGTACGTCCTAGAAAAGAAAGCCGTGGAGAATGCCGAGATAGATGTTCGATTACGAGGGTCGAATAATAAGGCAGCTAGAATTTTTGCTTCGTGAAACCATCGTCTATGCACGCCTCGCATGTGTCGCAAAGATCAGTAAATTCTTTATTGATGGAAGCATCCTTGCTATAGCAATAATTCGCCAAATTGCTAGAGCCGTCATCAGTTTGTCGTTGAAATTCAAATTGCTTCTGTAGTTGATTCTCGACATGCAAACAGCTCAGAAGTGAGTAGCAGTAACAGTAGGCGTGAGGCGGTGAAGACGGAAGTGGGGCCATAACGCAGCGAAAAGAATACTAGTTAGATAAGACAAGTCCGTTCTAAATTAGTATAAATCGAGAGCTCGGGCATGGGCTAAGCATAGAACTAGACTGCAATAGAAACTGCTCAAACGAGAGAGAGATAAAGTGGAAGGGGGAAGGCTGGAATGTTAGCCAGAAGAGTGTTTCGGTTAGCTACCTTGCAATAGGGAAGAACGATCAGGGTATTGAAAAGGAAGGGGGGGGGGCACAGTCAGAATTTCTCTCTCAAGCATGTTGCTCGCAGGAAGTAAAACAGTGCCTTGTAGGCTTTAAGGGCAGCCGTTTGCTGTAGCCATAGTCCCAGGATGCTATCTTCTCTTAAAGTGCAAGGATCGAAGTATACCAGGGCATAACGCAGCCTATGCTTTTGCTCGCCAAAGCAGGGGCGCTCGAAGAGGAGATGTACAATTGTCTCTTCTCAGCCGCATGTTTTAGAAGCAGAGCTGTCGACCATCCCAATCCGGAACATGCATTGCTTTGGAAATGCAACACCGATCCCTAGACGGCAGAACAGTATTGCATCGCGACGCGGTATATAATCGGAAAGACGAAACCACAGTCCAGGGTCAAATGTTTTGAGGCCACGGTTGAAAAACTGGCCAGTATTCTTGGGACAAAATGTGAGTTACAGTGCCAACCTACGTATCTCACACACGGCGTCAGTTCTTGATATAGGAATACAGACAGCAAGTACGCCACTGTTGGAACATCGGGTGGCCTCGTCCGCGTGATTGTTTCCTTTGATACCGAAATATCTTGGCAGCCATGAAAAACTGATATACTAACCTTTTATATGGCGCAGTTCTACACCTCGCGAATCTCTGCAACCAGCTGTTCTTGAGACCCGCGGCGTACGGCAGTTTTCAGGCCTTGAAGGGCTGCTCTAGAATCAGTGAAAACTGACCCTTCACGTGGAGGTCTTGGCTGATGAACTCAACTGCAGCCCGAAGGGTAGCTAGTTCCGCACTGGTTGAGGAAGTGTGGTAGGTCGTATTCACCTCCATCAAGATGGACCTCACTGGTATTGCCACAGACTCCGAGGAACTCGTTCACTTGACCAAGCCATCTGCGCAGACATGGATGCTGTGATTGTGATTATGGTTAGAATGCACATGTTCCAACGTGAGCTATTTGAGAGCAGCGAATGATACACCATATTTCTTCGTAATTCTAGGTGCACCCGAGATTTATGTAGACTCCATAAAGGCAAGCACTTACTTGAGGCAGGGGTGAATTCCGATGTTAGACATGCGCGATCACCATCAATGACTGACTAATGCTGTAAGGGGCGTGATTGCAATCACCGGAAGAGGTGCAAGATGATGACAAGGCACTTGTGTGAGGTGCCGAATATGTGCTCTCATGGTGTCAACCGGAATGTATGTACTAATTGAATATTCCCGGGCGAAGAGAACAGTTGCCGCCGTGGGGGCCCATTTAGGCAGTCCAAGGCACATACGAAAAGCTTGGGCTAAAAATTGCTCAAAGTATGGCTTAAAAGGAAACAGTAGGGCCTATACGTCGTAACCATTGTGAGGCATATTCAAGAATCGTTTAGAAGAGAACCACTCATGATAGCTCTTTAAGTTAAATAAGTTATTGCCCTGTTAGAAATTTTTATTACCCTTTTACTGGAACCATACCTCTCTGGAGGGGTTGTTTTTCTATTGAATGAAGCTTTCGCAAAAAAAGCACTGCGCAAATGTGTAGCATTTTATTTCAATAACTTCCTATTTCTCTGCAAAAAATAGGATGAAAACTTGTCATATTTGTTCTCTCGTATTTCTAATTACGGGTAAAACGTAACAAAACAATTAAATATTTTAATTTTTAGGGCCAGACGTAAAACTTCATTTGCTTGAAATTTATCCCAGAAATAAGGTGCAGTGAAAGATTCGTTTAAAATATGCCAGCTATATCGACAGTTTAAGTGATAATATTGGCTCAGAATTCTTTTATGGATTCTTCTGCGACCCGGTGTGGAGTTCATCAGGTAAAGTACGATAGATGAAGGTTTAACTACCATGATTTAGATATGTACACGATGTACACTTTGGGAAGTACCCCATATGCCATCAAGACGTCAGCTCAGATCATGCCGCTGTTATTTTGGGGTGAAAAGTGCCTTTATGTTGCACATTCGGAGGTGCCCATTGTAAGGGAAGCATTCTTTGGTACGCGCTTTCAGACGGCGTGGTTAAATTAGTCATTGCCCTTTTGGGTTCGTGAATGGGAGGCACTTCTTAAGAAACTGTGGCTGAGTGGTTGCTGGGAAGCTGACCCTGTGGTGCCAAGAATTCATCTACGCGGAGATTTGTGGGCAAAAGCCTGATGGTTACATTGGCGAGTGATAAGGCTAGCATTCGGTAACCGACTTTGATCAGACAGCCTTACGCAGGCCTTCTAAGCTAAAAAACCTAAACAAGACTTTCATAGTAGTAGTAGAAGACGTTTATTCGGCCAAAATTTACAGGCCGAGCATATCGACCGCCTGGGCGACCAGAAGTCGCTGTTCTTCCTCCCCTTCAGCGCCAAGCCAGTCAAGCCAGGTGGTGATGGATAAAGAAGGTGGCGGGTAGGAACCCGACTGCTGAGCAGTCGGGCAATAGAAGAGACAATGGGCAAGGTCCGCATAGATACAGGGGCAGTTGGGACAGGAAGGGTCCGATCGATAGCGATAGAGAAAGAGGCGAGACGGGGTGATGATTGCATTCATTTGAACGTGCCGAAGAAGGTGAGCCTCCGGCACTGTGAGTGATGGATGAGGGGGAGGGTAAAGGCGTTTGTCGAGGCGGAGCTCGAGGTAGACCTCTTTTATGGTGCGGCGAAGGGTGAGTCTCCCACCGTAATCCGCGGGCTTGGGCCAGGGGATCAACGGTGCCCGGAAAAGTGTGTCACGGGCGAGCTGATGAGCCAGCTCATTGCCGTCAATCCCTGAATGCCCAGGGACCCAGCGGAGGAAAACGATGGAAGGCTGCAAAGCGGAGACCGCTCGTTCGACCTCCTGTTGAAGAGAAGGGGTTAGGGTGCGTTTCTGTATGTGGTGTATAGCGGCTTGTGAGTCTGAATAGACTGTGTACTCTTGAAGAGAGGGAAGGAGGACAAATGACTGGAGGGCATGCGCAATGGCGAGGACCTCGAGGGACAATGCATCCGGAGGGCGTAGAAACGGCCCGCTGGTGTGAGTTTCAGGAGCGGGGAGGTGGGGGTGGTACAGGGCGTAGCCGCAGGAACCTCGAGGAGCCACGAAGGAGGCATCCGTGTAAGCTACACCCTGGGTATCAAAGAGAGGGGAATGGTCCAACATGTCCCCCGTTCTGCACGCCGGCCGTCGTCATGCGGACTTTCATAAATTGCACACACAACCCAATGAATCGCGCTTCAAACGAGCCAAGAAGACCGCAGAGATAAACGTGTCACTGCTCGTTAAAACTTGCCATATGCTGTTCATATAAAATGGTCTATAGAGAGTCTATAGACTTCTTATTGACTCTATTGACTTCCTATAGATATTGCTTTTTGTCTATTCATAGTCTATAGACTGTCCATAGACGAAAGTATACTAAAAGTATATAGGCTCAAATCTATAGATTGTCTATAGACTGTCTATGGCATTTGTATTGCCTATAGACTTAAATTTTGTCTACAGACTCTATAGACAGAAGTCTACAGACACTCTATAAAGTGTCTGAAACTCATTTTGTAAGTGTGACTGCTATTAAAGAATTAGATAAGCTAAAAAATAACTTCTGTGCTTGAAGCTATTTTTTTGCCGGCAAAATGCCGGTTTACTGCGAGCGCAAAATTGCTGATCCGTGTCCGCTCGCAACTTTGTTACAAGAACCAAGCAGTTCTGGCACTCCTAAATTGCGGAAAACCGTATGCATCACTTAATAGCCGTCGTGTGTCTCAGTCATAAGTGGTTGTTTTGCTTCGTGCTGCAAAAATAAATAAATAAAATTACTGAACAGAGTTAAGCAGTTGTCCGGCTTTAGAGGTTAGTAGAAAGTTGAAATTATTTTTTTCCTATTGCGGCCTTACCATTGCCCTCAAATAAATAGGTGAGGGCGCAAATGAAACCAGAAGCTTCTTTATGCAGATTGAGCGCATCATCGCTGGGTTAAAATGCTGGCTGGAACAGGTTTCGCTCTGTGTAAATTTCTCTAAAACAAGGACACCGTTTTGACTCGAAAAATCGGCATAAAATTAGTACGTAGGAAAGGAAAAAAAACCAATTCATTGCTCCCTCATGGGTTTCGGAAAATTTGGGTCATATACAGACGACCTTCAGTGAATGTTAACGTCCGTCTTGAAGTGTGTTTGATAAAATCCCTGCGCGGACTCATAAATCTGACAATTGCGGCCTTGAGCGAGGCATGCATTTTTGCTTCTTAAGGCGGCCACTTTTTGGTGAACGTCTGCACTTCAACTTCCACTGCTTACGTATTCTCCTAGCCTGTTTGGGTGAAATAGCTAAAGCTCAACGAACAGCAGAAATGTGCAGGTGTGTTCACTACATCATGTAAGCCGTACTCGCCCAAGCTGCAGCCCACCCGAAAAGAGTACACATACAAAGCACGGCAGTCAAGTATGTGGGCCTGCCTCTCCAACCCTGCTATCCCCCCTCACCCCAACCAAACCCGGGAGGAATGGGCGGCGACCCTGCTAGGCTGCTCTGACCTGCATTCCCAACGGGCCTTGATCACGCGAGCCCGGGCGGCGGCCGACCCAACTGGGGTCCCCAACTAGGGACCTCCACCTAGTATGAGGGCTGGCCCCCTCTGGGCCAGCTCATGCATAACTTCTTTAAGTGTTTCCGTATATAAATGTTTTCCACCACTACCACCACCTATTCTGCCACTGTTGGGGTAACTCTGTTCTCTGAAAGTTTACGCTAACTCCCAGAACTCTGCTCAGGGTTTAGGAAAAAGTTTCACTTTTGTCAGAACCTAAACAGGTGTACGTGTATGCAAGTGCAGTGGAGACTATTCAGACAGGATTAAAAGTGTAAAATTTATATGAAATGAGTGCATAACTGATGCTGTTTCAGGGGATTTTCACAGTGTATTCCAAGTCATCCTTAGAAGACAGGGGCTGGGGCACACGATGTAATGCTTTTTTTTTCTGTGAAAAGCACAAGACAAAGGGAAAACAAAGAAATTAAATGCGGTTAATTGCACATGCTTATTATCTGGGTACATAAGAGTGGGAGATAGATAAAATGGATGAAAAGGAAAGCTAAGGAACAAAATACCAGAGCGGAGATCTCTTAGCGGCTACCAGCACTGCGACAGTGCACATTAATAAAACCTGGTAAGCGTTATCTGCGCATCAATATAGTCTGTGTTGAAATTCAGTGTGAATTTTGGATGTTTTGTGCCTGCGAGACGAAACAGGGGCAAAATGCTATGAGTAAGCCTGACACAAGTCGCTGCCTCCGCACAGGTTTGGAATAGCGGAATCTCAAAAGAAAAGCATGCATCAGTAGCATCTCTTAGTTACAAACAGCATTAGAAATAAAAGCACAAAATACAGATGGTGGTGTACGGATGCAATCATTTAAACCATACCTGTAACCACACGATTGATTGTTTATGTATGTATTTCCCCCTGCAATTATGCCTTCATAGCCCTGCAGAAATGTAAATAAATAAATATTAAAAAATTAACTGAACTATGCTTACCTTGTCTCATAAAACATTTTCAGCTCCTCGGAGCACTTTGAAGAAAAATGAAGTTACTACGCATGAACGCTAAATGAAAATGACGAAATATTATAGTGAAATCTCTGCATACATGAAAAAAAAAGCACCCAAGGACCAAAAGAAAACTGTTCCATTCAGGTGTTCTGTAAGGAATAAATCTAAATGTCAGAAAGCGCCAAGATGAAGATATATTATAGGTATATATAAGATTGCTTGTAACGTTTCCACTTAATATTAATGCTTCTTCTTGATTTACAAACATATCTGGTGTACTAGATACGTTATTAGTGAATCTTCGGCAAACACTCGGTATGCATGAACACTTGACTTGACTTGATTACTTTGGGGTGTTCATGGGAGGGGATACTGGTCCCGACGTATGTTGGCCAGTTGGTGGCATCACTCTTGGGGACCAGGGGAAGGGGTAGGGGGATGTAGGGAGGGGAGAAGGGAGGGGGGATGGTCGTGGCCTCGACGGGAGCGGTCCGTGTCCTCGCAGGGGGAGGGATCTTGAAGTAGCGCCGCCGCCGCAACAACAGCTCGCGGGGGGGAAGCCTCGGTGCACTGGGATAGTGTGTAAGCACCGGGCTGGGGGGGAAGCCACGATGCACTGGGATGGTGTCCAAGCATCGGGCAGGGGGGAAGGCAGACTCCTAGAGCTTCATGTGGCTGGGAGGAGCCGAAGGTCTAGAAGGGTCCAGGCCCGGGGGCTGCAGGTCCAGGAGGCCGCAGGCCTCGGGCTATAGGTCCAGGCTCCTCGGGGTAGAGGAGGATGTCAAGGCCGGTCTCCTTGAGGTAGGCCAGCTGCAGCCGGCAGGCGGATAGGAGGTTCCGGCCCGGGAACAGCAGCTGGTCCTCCGTGTCTGCTGGCAGGCCGAGGGCACGGCAGCCTGCAGAGACGGCTACGAGGCAGAACAAAAGTAGGACATGCACCCAAAAGGTGTCCCAGGGTGCCTGTATCCCCGCACGATGGACAGGCAGGGGAGGAGGCAATTCCAACTACGAACTTGCGTGTCGGTGTCCATGAGCATCCGATCCGAAGTCGCAGCAGGAGGGCACGTTCCCTGCGAGGGATCTTGTCTGGGAGCCGGTGGAAGGGCATACACGCAGAGATACGCCTGTCAGGTTGCTTTGTCCTTACCGCCCGCCTCAATAGCTGCCGGGCAAAGTCATGCGGGGCCACTTTGGTGGTCACTGGCGACCCATCGTTGTGGGCCGCCTTGGCGAGGGAGTCGGCGTCCTCGTTGCCCTGGATGCCGGTGTGGCCAGGGACCGAATGAAGGGACACCTGGTAGCCAGCATCTTCAAGGGCATGCAGATGGGCACGCAGGACACTCGTCGATGTCAGGAGCTGGAGGGCAGGCCGGGAGTCACACAAGACAGCGACGGGGCCAGGTGGTGTGGCGGACCCGATGAAGTCCGCTGCCAGGTGGAGTCCAGCCAGCTCAGCTGCCGTGAGCTGCCCGGGAATGACAGTCTGCAGGACCGGGTCTGCTGCAATTGGGGCACTGCCAGAGCAGCCGCTGCCTGCCCTGTGGCTGGCAGGACCGAGCCATCGGTGAAGAGGAGGGTGGTCCCTTTGCACTCTTCCAGGAAGGCAGCAGTGGTCTGGCGGAGTGCTGCAGCAGGGGAGTGACGCTTCGTCACTCCGTCAAGGCCCAGTGTGACCTGCAGAGGAGGTCGGGTTGGGAGGGCACGCATAAATATTACAATGTGGTTAAATCGGATGTCTGGACATTTTGAGATGAAAATCATCGGTTTCATTCCGTTGAGCAGTGGCCAAACAACAGTGGATAATTGTGTCGGCCTGCTGTCTTCAGACCAGCACATATTTCAGAATCCCTGCTGTAATGAACCACACAATAAAATATGTTTACATCACCACTACGTGAAAGCAATTACAGGGCATGAGGAGAAAATACCAGCAGGTTCTTGGTAGTTATTTAGTTGTGTCCAGTGTCGTCAACCGGTACCCTTCTCCCCGGAACTGCACCAACAAGGGAATGAGTTTTCTGTGGACATGCTGCCCAACTGGAACGTAAGGCGCCTTTGATGCTGCCATTCCTACAAGTTAAGGCGACAACGATAAATGGAAATTATCAAATTTATGCGACCAGTGAATCATGGTCCTAAAAAGTTACAAACAAAGTGAAAAAAAAAATCTCAGGAAGACTGCACAGCTTTGTTCCATCGAAGTGTGGCCTGCTGAGTAGTACAACACTCCTGTCATAAGAATGCTTTGCACAGTACCATAATAACCCTTGTCTTTTGCACGCATTTTTTTTCGGAACTCCTTCTTTAAGGGTACTCAAGGCACCTTGAAGGGGAGGTGAAACACAACTTGACTCGCGCAATAACAACTCACAATAATTAGATAGCGTGCGAAGATTCTATTCCAACCAGGAAGCACATTCCCTCCGAAATTAATTGCAGTACAGTCTGAGTCCAGAATATGCTCATCGCATGAATTTTGATAAGCTTGAAATGCAATGACACCGTAACCATTATCTGTGTTAGTTGGGGGCGTCTAGCACAGTTTGGTGGCGCAGCACTGTGCGTAAATTAGCGCCTTAAAAACAAAAAAAAAAATTGAGAGAATCCAGGCGGCGCTTAGTTGTGCTACTTGAACAATCGGTTGCGCGGACAACGCCAAGGCCGACGACGATGTGGAATGCAGGAACGGGAGAATAAGAGTTTCGCTCTAAAACAGCTCTGTATGTCTAGAGCACGTTCACATATGCAGTGGTAACCCTAAGAAACTTGGTGGCCATGCGCATTCCATTCCACCTTTAATTTTAGTCATGCGTTGACAGAATATGTATTGAACTTTGACAAAAATAAAATATTCATTGCCGAAGCCAACAGCCACCGATACCAAGGAGCATAGGGGATGGTCTTTTTTTTCCAATTTGTGGTGTTAATTAATTGGAGATTAATAGTGTAAGTTTGCAATCCCTTTAAGATAAATGATAAAAAAGTGGAAGAAAAAAATAACCACATGGCTCCAGTGGTACCCAAACCCATGACCTTCAAACTGAGCCTCCGCCGTAGCTCATATGGTAGAGCACCGGACGCGAAATTCGGAAGTCGTGCGTTCTGATCCCACCGGCGGCATGTGGTTGTTTTCTCTTCTGCTTTCTTATCAATTATATTTAAGAGACACATGGTTTATGGTTTGGTTTGGTTTATAGTGTTTAACGCCCCAAAGCGACTCAGGCTATGAGACACACCGTAGTGAAGGGCTCTGGATATTTCGACTACCTGGGGTTCTTTAACGTGCACTGACATCGCACAGTACATGGGTTTCTAGAATTTCGCCTCCATCGAAAATCGACCTCAGTGGCCGGGATCGAAGCCGCGTCTTTCGGGTCAGTAGCCGAGCACCATAACTTCTGAGCCACTGCGGCGGACCGGTTAAGAGACTAAGATGAACACTATTATTATTTGCAACACAAACTGAAAAACAAAAGAACAACCCTATGCTCTTTGGTTTCAGTGGCTGTTGGCTTTCGTCATGTATGTCAAAATGAGCCCCTATTTTTCCTCTGTACGCCTAAAGTATTCATGTGTATGATGAAAATCCACGTGGTGTGCCCTCTATAGACGGCAAAATAACGATAAGTTTATGGCATCGCACCCCCAACCTCTCATTGCCCCCGCTCCAAAGCTCGTGAGGGCCACAAATATAGATGGCACACACCCGAAAGCGTCGAAAGTGCCAGAAATGATCTGAGTGCCCTCTGACGATGGGCCCTTGTACAGTTACAATCGAAGTTACAAGAAAAGGCACTGCTGTGGTTTCCACGTGGCAAATATTACTAGAGTGGAACTTCTGTGACTTCAGCTGTCATGCCATCTTTAATTTGTTCACATTACCCTTACAATGCTTCAGAGAAAGAATACTTAGGTGGCTGGGGGGGGGGGGGGGGAGGTGAGGGGAGAAGGTTCTTTGCAGCTGGGTCGCATGTGTAGCTATGCGTCTAATTGAATTCCATTTTAAGTTTGAGGTAGATCCATCAGGTTGCCGAAAGAATGCCAAGGCAGTAATTACGTTCTGATTTCTGATGCAGCCTAGGCGCAATTTTCGCCATAATGTTGCAACAATTTTTGCAACATTCTTGCAACAGAATGACCATCTGCATATATGGCAATTAACCCACTACGATATCGCGTCATAAACTTAAGGAGCTGCTTAGTTTGTCTCCTCCAATTTTATTTCCTTACACGTTTGGTTTGATAACATGTCAGTGCCCAGAGCAACCTCTGCGTTATTAAGAACAAAAAGAAGAAAAAGGTCGCAATTACCTGCAAAAAATCTCACAATATTTCACGTTTAAGTAAAGAGAACTTTTCCACTGCAAAAACAGTTTTAGGCAATTCCGATACAGCATAGAAAAACTCCCCTTTTTTTACTTAGCCATTCCGCCGTAGCCTAATTAAATCGCTTCGTTGGTTGGAGAAGTAGTTACTACAAAAATGAATGAATGAAAGAATGAAAAATAAAATTGCGATTCGTAGAACTCACATACTTTAATTAACTTTGGAATCTTTTTTTACCTTTTTTTTGCTCCTCGTGGCGGAGTATGGTAAAGCTGTAAAAGGACCTTATTCCTTGACGTTTATTGAGAGCGACTGCTCATCGAACAAAAAAAAAGGGCTTTCAAATATAGCAATCATTATGCAGCACAGGATCCCGTGTTTCCTCTCCGCTTTAATTAAGTTGCCTCTATAACACAGCACTGTGGGGAAATCTGCAGCGCTGCGCCTCGGCGCATGTGGGATGCGATATTGCAGTTGAATGAATCCCCTCGTCTGTTTTCCTTGCGCCCGCTGGGTCTGTGCGCGACCAGTCGAGTCCTACCTTAGCGTGATTTTCGTGATATCCGCAGTTGAGAAGGTGACTCGCGTTGGTATAGCGTATCCTGCTTTATCAGCGTGAAATGTCTGATTTGAAAATAAATGCCGTATGTAAAAAATAGAGAAACCTGCGTGCTGTAACGGACGCCATATCCTGCTCTAGGGGCCCAGGCGCCTCGCCTCAGGGGTATTGTTTGTTTACGTCCTGCAAACTTGGAGCATGCCTAGACAGATAGTTAGCGAAGAGTGTTGAAGAAAGAGGCAGCTGGGATTCTTGCGTTTTCTAAGCATCCTGTATACACGTTTTGCATGTGCTGCACATAGACGGAATTTTTTTTGCTGTGGACATATCATTGCAATGCACATAATTCGCGAAGATATTAGAGCACCCATCAATTTCTGGATGAAATTTTTGTTGAAATATCTCAATACCGACTGCTGAATGTTAATGGTAGTGGCAGTAGTCATGGGGTAATGCAGATAAAAGCTACGCCATAACGTGGCGAACAAAATATATCGCGTGGTAAATACTCTACCAGGTACTGAATTAGAATAAAGCGAAAGCTCCCAAAAAAGTTCGACATAGAACTGTCAGTGAAAGTCCTTAAGTATCGCTTAAGGGCAGAGGGAAGGCCGTCTACATTCTGCGTTTTTTGTGCTTTATTTGTGACCCGCTTTCACAGGAAGCGCTCAACAGAGCTCATTCTTGTTTATTTCCATTCTCCATTTCGTCTCCTTTATACCGAAATTCAATCAGCCGAAATGGTTTGATTTGGTTTGGTTTGTGGGGTTTAACGTCCCAAAGCAACTCAGGCTATGAGAGATGCCGTAGTGAAGGGCTCCGGAAATTTCGACCACCTGGGGTTCTTTAACGAGCACTGACATCGCACAGTACACGGGCCTCTAGAATTCCTCCTCCAAAGAAATTCTAGCCACCGCGGCCGGGATTGAACCCGCGTCTTTTGGGTCAGCAGCCGAGCACCATAACCACTGAAGCACCGCGGCGGCTTTTCAGCCGAAATGGCGGTCTGAAGGTCCTCGGAATGCACGGTTTGGGGATGCAATGATTGTTGTTTCCAATCTCACGCATATTTTTGCCTTCATGTAAATTGGTAATTTCATCCTCAGGAACATGCCAAGTCATTTGACACCACATAGAACAATCTGCGTAAAATGGGTGGCCCACAAATTTTATCCAAATGATGGTCCCGGTGGGTGGGGGGGGGGAGGGGGGGTCCCACTAGCGAAATTATTGATAGCTTAAAATTGTTTTAAGCCGCTGGATTAACTGGAGCGAATGTCCTCGATTATTCTTTCACAAATATTCCAATAATCTATAGGTAGCGGTACTTTGCTGGTAGATTGGAAGGTAGGGAATGTGGTTCCAGAGCATAAACCTGCAAATAGGGCTCTTCGGTCAATCTATTTGAATCGCCTTCTTCCAGCATAAGGTTGTCGAATATGGTGTATTTTAACACATAATGATTTTATTAGTGGCAAATTGACATTTTTACCGCTTACAGCATATATTTTGCAAGTCGTACTTGTATGAAACACTTCGTTCATTCACTCGTAGATTACATGAAATTCTTCATCGCTGTTCTATTTCATATTGCAATTTCTAAGAAATCGGAAAAGCTTTCGATGAAGTTTTTGTCATCTCGTTTTGTTACAAAAACTGAGCATGAGAGGGCTTGACATAACGTAATGATTTGGCTGGAGTACTCTAACAGGACGCCAGCAGTTTGTAATAGCAAACGGCACTAACTTCTCTATACCACGATTTTGTCCCGAGTCGGCAAGGCACCCTCCTTGAACCTTCCCTTTTCCTGATATTCGTTAACGATCTGCTTAATTCGGTTACTTCATCTATTTACCTAAATGTAGACGACTGTATTCCTCTCCGCTAAATAGCAACCGATATGACATACCCGAAATTCAAACAGATATTGACAATATATCCTCCTGATGCCAAACATGCCAAATGACGGGTAACGTTAATAAACTTCATTTCATGCGCACATCCCGAACGACTAGCAACTTGCTTACATATAACCTCCACAATATCGCTCTCATCATGTACCCCGTCATCATGTACCTGAGCATTCATATCTCTTCTAACCACAGGTGGGAAACTAATGCCGAATTCATTGTGAAAAGAGCTAACCGCATGCTAGTACACTTAAAGCACAACTGTCACTCCTCACGTGGCCACGACCCAGCTCATTTTCTAGGAAGCAATCGTTCGTTCCCAGGTAAAGTTCACATTGTCATCTTGGGACCAGAATTTACACTCTCACTAACCACCTAGAAATGGTTCAAACCGTCTTCTCTGTATCGCACTTTCAGCATAACTACACTAAAATCTAACCTGAACCTATTACCCTAGCCTCTCATCGAAACATCGCGTAGTTTTGCCTGGTTCCAAAGATATTTTTAGTATCAAATTCTGCACGATGAACTGTACCTTTCGCCTTCACATACGTCATCGCGTATAGACCACATTCACAAAGTTGGCACAATGGCAAGCAATAGGGAAACATTGTTCGATTCATTCATTCCCCGCGCACCATTTGCTCAAAACCGCCTCCCCGTTCTCTTGCAGCGAGTAAGAAATCATTGTTTCAGACTGACTTACGCATGTACGGTATGCTAGTAATTCTCAGTATTGTGTAGTGTTAAATCACTTTCTTTGTGTGTGTGACAAATACACTTCGCCTTCACCGCACTGCGTAACCTGAAATGTTATTTCTGATTTAACAACTGAATATTGTGTTATGGTTTCGTTCAGGGCGGTTTAACGTCCTAAAGCGACTCACGCTATGAGGGACGCCGTAGTGAAGGGCTCCGGAAATTTCCACTACCGGGGTTCCTTAACGTGCACTGACATCGCACAGTACACGCGCCTCAGGAAATGTACCTCCATCGAAATTCGACCGCCGCGACCGAGATCAAACCTGCGTCATTAAGGTCAACAGCCATGCGCCATAACCACTGAGCCACCGCGGCGACTTGAATACAGTGTTATGTTCTTCACCTTGGTGCATATGAGGAACACAAATATTTAACAGCAATAAGCATTATTACTTATTAATGTGAACTTCTAGAATTGTTGACAGGTTTTTTGTTTACGATTCTTGCTCTGAGTGTCAATGTGTTTGAATTTAACCCACTTACCTTTGTGAATCTCTCCTTTCATTTACAGGTTATTTGATTAAAATTGCCACTGTGTGTATCAATATGTTTGAATCAAACCCATTTCTCTCTGTAATATTTCTGCACTCAGGGTATCGAAAAATAAAACAATTTAAAAGGCAAAAAGTTTCGCCGCAACCTATTATTACTGCGTTACTTCCAAACAACTCGGCTCAATCTGGAATTTATTTTGAATGAATCGGTATTTTTCTAGGGCTCATTTATATAGTTATTTTAAACAGTGCTTTTTATTTTCGACTAGTGCGCCCTGTCGGGCATTGTTCTCTGACAGAACGCGGTCAAGAAAGGTTTGGTTTATTGAGGTTTAACGTCCCAAAGCGACTGAGGCTATGAGAGACGCCGTAGTGAAGGGCAGATGCAGATATACGCGTAGTGGTTGTTATCGTGCGAGCCAACAATGGTGGAATTGTACAACCTTCAGCTGGCGTGCAGTTAGCAGGTGTGTCGCATAGGGTGCTTTGCTTGCATTGTAGGTAACCCAATTTCTCTCCTCTTGTAGTCCATCATTCAGGCTTCCACCTGAAGAGCACGTGCTCCGTTTCTGTGAGGCTTCAAAGCAATTAGTGGAAGATGTAGCTCGGTTGACATAAAACAATGAACGGACAGCTAAAGCAGCTCGAACGTCGTTCAGGGTTCACCACGCCACAATGCTAAAATAAGGAAGGGGTTCGCCTGCTTGGCTGCACATAAATCTCCCGACATGAAGCGTGTATATAACTCTACACTGCCTCGCTTTATTGCTTCCGGGCGCACTAGGATTGATTACATGTCAAGGTAGAAAATTTCCCCTGTCTTATTAGGAACTGGGCTAAAAGAATCGCAATTGCGCGGAAAAGAGACTGACGTACAGCAATTTCGCTCTGACGGTATACGACCGTTAACATCGTGACAGAAATATTCCTCAAATCTAAAAAAGCTGATATGAAGCCTAAAGTACGACACACCAAGTCAATTGCAGGTGAATTAAAATCGTTTCATCGGTTGCAGAAGCAGCTACACTACAAAAACGAAAGCAGAGATGAAAAACATTTTATTCTGCTTTCTCAATGCAGCAGTTTTAATTATAAAAGCTTTCATGTGTTTTTTTTTCATTTCGCTCTGCGGTACTGACCTAATACACAAAACAGGGTCAATTGGAAATATATGAGAGAAGGTAGTGGGCGCAGTCAGGTTGGTGATAATGATTATATATAAGGTATACCATTTTAAGAAGATTATTAAGAGTAATTGGAATAAAATTAATTGTAGTCGAGCTGGAAACATGTCGACTATGTTGCAGCAAACGCTCTCCAAAAGCTCTTTTTCTTGCGACGCTCAATTAAGTTAGCTACCGCTGGTACACGCCTCCTTGCCTACAACACTATTATTAGACCAATCTTTGAATATGCAGTCATTATCTGGGACCCGTTCAAAAAGGTAAACATAAATAAACTTGAAAGAATCCAAAAGAAAGCAGCAAGGTTTATATGTAACACTTACGGGCGAGCATCAGTCAGTGTTCTAAAAAAAAGCGGCTTACCCTCTGTTCCTAATGTAAATTGCATATGTCGCTTAAAATTTTTCTTTCAATTAATTAACACTAATTTCAAAGTTCACACCTCCAATCTCCTTACTTATTCCTCAGGGTACCAAACTAGAAATCGCCATTCTCTTTCTATAACGACATTAAATCCGCGAGTTGTGTTTTAAATATTCTTTTTTTTCCAAGGACCATCACTGATTGAAATAACCTCACCGATGATTTTGTCAGGCAGACATCATTGCATATGTTTGAAGAGCACTTGAAATGATTGTTGTTGATGACCTTGCCGTGGTATTTTCGTGTTGATATTCTATGGGCAATTCTGTTTTGTTGTGTGTGTCAGTATTCTTGTATCTTAACATATTGTTTCCTACCGGCTATGATCTTGTGTACAAGATCGCAATATTCATAAATAAAATAAAATAAAATAAATAAAATAATTAGAGAGCGCACATATTGTTGTACGCTATTCGCCGCATGGAAGTCGCCTCTATGACGCAGCACTAAGTGTGGTTGTGCACACTGAACAATGTCTGAGGCGACATATCAGCAGTGGTCGCTCTCTCACTTTGATTTGCCGATCAATCATAGTTTTTTTTCTGGGCTGTGCACTGCGAATAAAAACTGAGTGTCCTTGCTTCGCATTCAGTTAATGAGCCGGAAAATATTTTTCAAGTCAGAGCGAATTTTTATTTCATTTGCTCGTTTCAATTTTCGAAACTTCTCGTGTCAGTTGCAGTGGAAATCTGAGCATTTATATATGACCGAGGAAGACAGTTACTTTTCTGTGCAGAAAGATTTTCATTAGGACGATGTCATAATAATTGAAAAGTCATTACATTTCTTTAATTAAAGGCACTAAAGTAAGAAAATGTTACAAAACTGTAATTTTGAGTCAGCAGCTTTTTCATCTATCCTTTTCAAAAAGTGGATGTTCATTAGGAACCAGGAAAAATGACGTTTGCCTGTTTGTGCAGGTCAAGCGTGCTATAAAAAGGATCACATCCCACTGGGTGCAATACGTTCCTCCTTTCTACACTGAGACGAAGGAACTACAAAGCTGCTCACAAGTAAGTGCGGGGACTGTGAATGGTGAATTTTAGTCCCCACATTGGAACTTACTTTTTAACTGTTTGTTCAAAAGATTAATTTTCTCTACTGTGTGCTATCGAGCATTTCCCGAAAATTCTCTCGGTAGACGGTACTGTAAGCACAAGGCGGCAGGCCTAACATCACTGGATTCGCACAATATTGAGGCGATAAATTTTTAGTTAGGCAAAAGAAATTGAGGCATACAACAGAAAAAAAGCAGGCTTTACTGCTCTTTATTTCTGGCTCAGCGTTGCCCACTCTTCTTGAAGTGCGAGACCAAGAATGATCGGGAAGTTATTAAAGCAGAAGACTTTCTTTCTAGTCTACGTGGAGCGCGTATTACTGAATTACTGAATTTTGGTGTAACTAAACAAAAAGTTTCACGGAATTACGCCCCGACTTTGCGACGTGCTGCCTACTAGAGCGGCACTGCGTTGTGTTATTTTTAATTGGCGGCAAATTAAATGCTCGCGCAAACTTTGCAACACAAAGAACCACTACATTGAAGTAAAGGAAGAACAGCAGTACTTTTTAATCTCTTCAATGAGTAAGCTTGACTTTGCGTGATTTGCTGCAAGTCTGATTGATACTGAAAAGTTTTTCGCGCCGGGAATTGATAACGTTTCGTTTCCACACACGTGAGTGCTTGTCTTTTTATGCTTAAAGTATCTTAATAAAGTGAAAATTTCATGTTATATATAAAATTTCAGGCCTAGGACATGGTGCCCACACATTTGTTCGTTGTCTTCGCTACGGCGGCCCTCTTCTCCACAGGTAAGGAACTTTCAGCACCGCGACAGACAGCCCTTTCGACTGGAAACTCAGAGATGGCTCAGTAGCCTTTAGCTCCGTTTATATGCTGTTTTTCTTTTCCCACACCAGTTCTACTATGCGTCTACCGCTGTTGATTACAGGTGTTTTAAACTGTGCTACCTAGGAGTGAACGTCAATACCATATCTCCAGAGAGTTGGTTGTTCATCACAAAACAATTAAGCGAAAATTTTACAAAGGACAGAAAAGGAAGGCAAACGCAGCGCCAATGTACCACCTTTCCTTCCAGTGTCCTTTGTTTAGTTTGCGCTGCCTTACGTCGTGTTACTTAAGAGGTGCGTGTAGATCCTACTTCTGCGCTTCCCTTAACAACAAAGTCCCTTTGGTTGCGCACTATAGATGCGAAGAGATTCTTGCTAATGCTGGTAATATTACTCCGGTATGTCACTCTAAAGAGGCAGTGCAGCGCATCACAGAGGACTTAAAAGAAAAAGCAGCACGCTGGGACTGAAAGTTTTTATAATGGAAGCAAGCGTCGTCCAGTCTGGGAAGAAAACGGCTGTGTACTATACGCAGTGAGGTGTCGGAAGTCGTTATGTATTATATTCATCTGGAGAAAGTAGATAGAGCATTTCCGGACCATGAGCAGTAAAGGGCAAATTGAACGAGGATGCCTTAAAGTGCAATTCACAGTGACTCTACAATCGTGAATAACAGCTTGCCAATGTTTTGCAAGAGGAAATGATAAAATAACTGTTTGTTGACCATACTCGCCACTCACACAGAAATAACAGAAAAGTAGTATAGGTGACGCTAAGAGTAAGAGGACTATGTTAATTAGAAAACGAGCCTATTATGACATTTTTGGGCGCAAGTCAAGATGATGAACCAATTGTGTTTAGAGTAACGAACAGAGCCCCAAGAGAGTCAAACGCGGCAGGGAGCGGCAGAGTGAGGTGGGTAGATGAGCTGAGGAAGTAAGCGGTGATACTATGGGCGCAAAAGGCACCGGGCAGTGCCAGTTTGGGAACATGTAGGAGGCGCTTTTCTCGTCCAGGGAATATATGTGGACGGACACTAAGATTTGCATCCACACGGGGAAAGTGCTCCAGCGATCCCTTAAGGCACCAACACAAACATAATTCCAGGGTTCTCTAAAGGCGGCACACTTCCATGGGTCGTTTTAGACTTAAATCCTAGAGTTACATAAGTCTTAAAGGTGAGTACTTTGAACATTATTTGATATCGGTGCTATAGTAAAAGTGCGCTTATAAGAATATAGCATGAAGTGTTCTCCTCTTTAATATGCACAGGAAATCGCAATCTTAACTGCAAAGGGGTCCAACTACTTTGAACATTATTTGGTGTCGGCTACTGTAGTACAAGTGCGCCGATAACAATATAGCATGAAGTTTTCTCTTTATTATGCATAGGAAATCGCAGTCTTAACTGCAAAATGGCCCAACTACTTTTAACACTATTTGGTATTGGCTACTGTAGTACAAGTGCGCTTATAAGAATATAGCATGAAATGTTCTCCTCTTTATGATGCATAGGAAATCGCAGTCTTAACTGCAAAGGGGCCCAACAAGTTTGAACATTATTCGGCATGGGCTACTGTAGTACAAGTGCGCTTATAACAATAGAGCATAAAGTGTTCTCCTCTTTATTATGCATAGGAAATCGCAATCTTAACTACCAAGGGACCTAACTAGAAGCCGCTAAATAACTTGCAATGCAAGCACCCCTGTCGACAATTTCAGGCTTTTAAATAGCCTTGGCCAATATGCGTTGATGCTTTCCATTACAAATTATACATTTCATCCATAACCTGCTTGTCGCGCGTGTGGCGCCTTTGCCAAAAGTAACCGAACATCCAGGTCTATTTCTTCACTGTAGATCGGCGCGCTTAGGTGGCCCATCACCTCTAAATCTTTATAAGTTAAGAAGAGTCTTTGTCCTCACGTTCGAAGACCTTTTAAGGCGGAAGCCTTTAATGCCTCACCGTTGTAAGCAGCAGTTGTCGACAGAAATGTCACGCTTTTCAATTGGTTGAAACGGTCGTGACGTCAAAGTGCGCGAATTTCAAACGGGGCCAATTGTACTTGGGCTACTAACCATGCAACCAATTAAAGGGATCGTATACTGATGCTCCAAGAAAGTTTGACTGAGTTTAGTTAATTGCTTACTTAACCAATTAGTCTAATTAACCTTTCTAGTCAGACCAGATAAATAAATAAAACCGAGTAAGAAATTGACCGAGCTTGGGAATCGAACCCCGGTCTCCGGAGTGCGAGTCGAGCACGCTACCACTCCGCCATGCCAGTTTTTTTTCTTTATTGCCTGGATTTTGCAAAGAAAATTGGACAAAACAAACAATCAACAAAACACAATAAACGCCATGTACATACGACTCGTGGTCAGCCAGCATGAATCTGGCTTCGTCTAAATAAAATTCAGGCAATGTACAGAGCGGCTCTAGTTTTGACAGCCACTGCGGAGGGTCCGCAGCGGCCTTCTGAATGGCCAGAAACATGTCCATATTTTCGCGAAAGTAAATCCTGGCAGGTATTGCGTCTCGGTCACAATGGTAGCCTGCCATGCCAGCTCGATGGTTTGGAATGAACAAAGGTGCGTGTAGTGAATACAGTGTCTTCGTTCACTCCCATCTTCCTCTCTTCCCGTTACTGCGAGGTTTAGGTGTCCACCGAGGTAGGAGAGACAGATACATTTCCTTTCCTCAAAAACCAATTTACCGTCGAGCAAGGGGTATTTGTCCGCGTTTCAGATTGGTCCAAATTGTCGTGACGTCACCGAGCGCGAATTTTGACGGGTGTCCACCGAAATATGTGAGCCATTTACTGTTGTTGTTGTTGTTGTGACTGAGAGAAGGATGAAGAGGAAATTGCACGGGCCTGCTACTGGCTCTAGCCAAGCCACCACCGCTGCCACGTGCAGATAGAGGAGAGTTAAAAGATCAGAGGAAAGAGAAAAAAGAAAGAAAAGACGCGCGTCGCAGCAACAACTGCGTCCGCCGGAGCGGACGCTGCTCAAACACAAGCGGCCGAAGCCGCGCTCGCCGAAGCGAGAACAGATACTCCCCACTCACTGAGCCATTTACTGCGCAACTTCCTTTCCTGAAATACAATTTTCGACTAGTGTCTACTGAGATATGTGAGACAGTTAATGCGCATTTCCTTTCCTCAAATACAATTTTCATTTTCTTCATTACGGCCCCTCTTTCTTCTTTCACTCACACTTCCTCCCTTCCTGTACGGTGCGGCTCAGGTGTCCACCGAGATGACAGAGAATTGCAGCCCCATTTCCTTTCCTCAAATAGCGTTGCGTTCAGAGGGCAACGCTTCGCGCCGAACGGGTGGTGGCGTTCCTTGGACTCCGTGGCAGCGCTACAACACGCTGTCGCGTTCGACTCCTAAAGGCGAAGATTAAGCGTTATTAATTGCCAGTTAATTAATGCACCAACAAAATGTGCAGTGAACAATCGCGTAGCAGAATGCAGCACTCAGGCTTTCCCCTTTCACCACTTTAGCCGCTAAAGTTCCTCGTAATTTTTCACTTTAGGGTTAATGTAAGTACTTCATTACATGGCTAAGAACAAAATCCGTTGACAAGTTATTTTTGACAAAGACGTAGCTGTCGAAAAGCGCACTGCCGTAAGATATCATTGCCAAAACATCGAACAATTCTGCGCTCATAAGATAAACCATGTGCAGTCACGCGAAAGCGACATGGTAGACAGCGGCAGTCTAATATGGTATGGCATGACAATATATGGTTAAATATGGTAGGGTATGGTATGGTATTGTATTGTGTGGTATGGAATACCAGAGTATTGTATGGTATCTTGCTGTACGTTATGGAATGGTATGCGATGGTATGAGGGGTTTAATTCTCCTAAGTGGCACGTAGGCTACGCAGGACAGCGCATTGGAGGGATGCATATTAATGTAGACGATCCGGGTTTTCTCAACGAACACTGACATTGTACAGCACGCGGTCGTTTACTATAATGTAAAAGACATATAAAAGATTGGTCATGCGGGGAATACTCCAGCTCACCATAAAAAAGCTCTAATGCCTTTCACCAAAAGGACTGAACTCCTTTTCAACTCGTGTAGTCAATTTTCCTTTTGGACTGTTGTGACCTGCTTCACGGCTGATGTAAGGATTAGGGCTTTCTAGAAGACCTGTTGCAATACAGTGCTCTCGGGGCCACTTCAGCATACGCTTAAATTTCGGTTAAAATACCAAGGGTTGCTATTCCTGCCCTGCGTTCTGTAGTGTTCGCACGGGTTGGAGTGTCGAATATTGTGCGCAGTGTCACACTGCAAAGGCAAGATTTTAAAAATATATACCAAAATGTCTGATCGTGCAAAGACGAACGTGGAATTTTTTCTTACCATGCGGCTGCAATATGCTACAATCACATCTTCCTTAAAAAAATAATTTAAGGGCTCTAACACAGCAATTACTCATTAGTACCCACCCAAACGCAGCCAAAAGGCTATAAGGGAGCTTTCGAGCTGAAGCTTCACAGTGGGCTGGGCGGCATCAAGAACGCTCTAGTGAACAACGAACTCAATAAAGTGCATTCTCTTCACTGTCTATTTCTACTACCAGAGAACGCCACACAGTGAATCCCCTTATAAATGGTATAAATGCACTGTTGCTTAGAAGCACCGGCAGTGCCTTAGGGTAACAGAAATATTCGGAAGCAATGCATTTGAGAAATCATTTCCAAATCATAGGCATTTTCTTCCACATACAATTGAATAGATGCTTAAGTTCAATACGACTACCCTTCACAGCCATTCAGAAAAAGAAAGGCGGAAGAAAGTAAGCAAATATAAAACTTCTTATCTGCCGAATTCTAGGAAATGGCGGTGACGCGCATACACAGAGTGCTGCACTAGGTTATTGTGCCTCGAAAGAAGTTATATCAAGGGCATGCTCGAGCAATCATCCGGAGCCAGACATTCATTGAAAATTTGATTTCAGTGACAAAAGAGCTGGTGTTGAAGGAAAGTACTCATAGATATGTAACAAAATAACCACGGGCTCGGGGTAAATTTCATCGCCATTTGAGTGCGGGGCTTACTGAAAAGTGAGTCGCCTAGCTAATATCATAAAATATCTGACCCTCAAATGCTGATTCTGCACATAGCATGAATGGAATGTTCGCGAGTGGTTCCATATCAGAGAAAAGAGAAACAGGTGAAAATTAGATTATATTCAGCTTCGAGGAAGTCCCTTCCACTGTGCGCCACAATACGCATCGTTCTTATACAACCGCACTCCTTCTAATATTTATATTCCTGCGCAGTACGAGCGCACAAAGGTCGATCTCTGGAAGATAATGAAGGTGTGTGATGTTTGACTGGAACCATTATTTACTTACTACGAGGGTGATATGGTTTGAGCAGGAAGTTGGGCGAGCTGGTTTAGGTGCATACTGGTGATATGTTCCTCGAGCCGTCATCGACATACGCAATTATTGCAGAAGAAGGCACCGGGAAAGCACGAACAGCAGATCCAGTGTATCCCGCATTGACACAGTTTGCTAGCGGTGCATGATCAATTATACGAATATTGCTTGAGGAATTCGCGAAGCCTAACTTGTACATTGAAAGTCGACAATCTGCTATAGACAATGCAAGGAGTCATTTGGCCGGGCATTAGTAGGGCCTAGTATCTCTCTTAAATGCGCACTAAATGGAACACTGGTTGCGTATTGAGAACTAAAGGACTGCTCGTATATCTTTTGAACGAAAACGCAAGAAAAATACTTGAAAATTAAGTGATCTGTATTCTGAAGCCATGTACCTGTGCCCCATGCATGGGGAGCCAATTCCTGATGTAATGGCGTGGCTAATCTATATGATATCTCTGCGCAGGAAATGGGGACTTGGCTGAGCGATCCCTAGGAGGAGGTGTTGGTAAGTGACTCTTGCTTACAGCAATGATTCCTACAGAATTTATTTAAAACCGTGATCAGTGTTTGTGTATTATGAACTTATTGAAGAAACTCAATACATCAGTCATGAACTGGGGATTCGGGGTAACTCACTTGCTGGTGGTTCATTCTAGGATGCCTAATCCGTGTAATGAAGAAGACGATCTGCCGAAGATCAACTTAGGTGTAATTACTAGCAGATGTTGGCGGCCCGTGTTTCTTTGTATTTTGAAAGGCAGCTAAAATATAAGAATAATTATTAGGTATTATATAGAGTACGCAACAATCTCGAAGTCACTGATTATTCTGCTTCTTGGCCCAGTACGACTGCATGATCCCTGCGGTGTCTACTCTTAGCATGGTGACGTCAACAACATCCATGATATTTCTACGCAAGAGCCGATCGATCTCTAGGCAGAAGTGTAGACGAATGCGTTTCTTTAGAATGATGATACTCTGATCAATTCGTTTGAAGGGACCTCTCTTACTTTGAGGCTGTCAGATGTATGGAGGAGCAAGCAATTAAAGAAGAAAGATATCAGGCTCTGTTGTATCACGCTCCGCTGATTTTGCTTTGCATGTAGCCTAAGCAGTGAAAAAGAAAAAGATTCCTTAGCCTGCGGGAGATAATCCTTCGATCTAATTATTTAAAGGTCATGGTGGCTGATGCTTGTGCACAAAGCATCCGTAAAAATTAAAACCCATTGGTATCATAATTCCTGGATATTGTAAAACTGAAGCAGGACAAAGACACTCATTCACAAAATTAAGCTGAATGCTCTGCTTCAGGCAGCGCATTTCGCTCTGTTGCATGGCGTCTACTTAGACTATATTGGCGTAAGAAATATGTATGATATTTTAACGCAGGTGCCGGCCGATCTCTGGGCGGCGGCGTAGGTAAGCAACATTCGTTTATAACGAGGATTGTGCCGTTAACGTGACTGAAGGCTTTTTTGCTCACTTCGGGTAATAAAAATTAAGAAGTGATACTAAGAGTGTAATTCGGTACACGGTATCCAGCATACTGGTGTTGATGATTCACAAACAGTCTAAACTCTGTAAAGAAACTTCCAGTCTACCAGAGATCTGTTTTAGCTGCATAGATTTTTGAGGCTGATACAACAGAAATAAAGAACTCCTCAAAAACAGGTTATTTATTTATTTAATTATTCAAAATACCTTTCAGGGTTCAGAAGGGCATTGAGTAAAGGTGGCAAAAACAACAGATTAGGCGAAATAGGAACAATTAGTTAAATACAAAGCACAATACAAGGCAAAAAGTTATAAACAATTTCAAATATACATGGCAAAACGTAAATGCAAGACATACATCACCGCGAGCAAGAAAAAAGTAAAATATTAGCAATAATGCATCGCATGTGCCCAATACAGATGTAAAGAAAAAGCAGTAGCCACGATAAACATAGGAATGATTGAAATTGCACTAGAAACCAGATCTTAATACATTACCAAGGAGAAGAAAAGAGAACTTACGAAACCGAACAACCTGTAACAAGACACAAGATTGCTTAAGTGCAATTAATTTTTATACTACCAGCAGCTTCTTTGAAACAGAAAAAAAGAGAAAAACAAGAACTCGTAAAAAGAAACTGATTGTGCTACTTCAGAAATGTTTATAGAGCTATGTTCCCTAATGTCTACTGTTTGTATATTGGAGTGAAAAATGTTAACAATATCTCAACACAGGTGCCGGCCGATCTCTGGGCGGAGGCGTTGGTAAGTAAAAGTTGTTTAGATTGACGATAGGATTCTGGGTTTTACTAAAGAGGTTTTTCATCATTCTGGGCGCTCAAATTTATTCTGGAGAGAAAGATATGGAATGCATGAACTTCGAAATTACAGAGCCGTTCGTTGCTGATGTTGCTTTGTGGAAATTGAAATGTGTATAAAAAAATTGCACTCTACGCAGAAACACTACGCAGAAACACTTGCACAAAAAAGCACTACCTATATTCATTGAACTGGGCCATTCTTTTTGCATTATTTGAAACCAGACACGTGACAAGTACACCAGTTTAAAAATCAACTGATTATTGTGCTGATGTCCGGGATGACCCAGTGTTCGATGATGTGCTTATTCTTGCTGTATTGGTATAACTTATGTCTGTTTTTTGCATGCAGGAGCCGGTCGATCTCTGGGTGGTGGCGTAGGTAAGTGGTCCTTGTTTAGAACAATGGTAGCATTGCCGGCGAGAGAAAAGCGACTCTTCATAATTTTCAACGTTTAGTATTATTTATGTACACCCAATGCGGAAAGTGTGTCCCTGGTACACCGCGCCCCGCGCTTTGTTAACGGTAATTTCCGGGTAGCCTAGCATGCATATTGAACATTGGGCATTCTGTCAAAGGTGTGTGTTAGCTGTTAGTAGTAAAAGGTCGTGGTGCATCACGCTTCGCACTAAACATCCGCTAAAATGAAACTCATTCGGCATAATTAGCTGGTGCTTTTTTGTGCATACCTAAAAACACAGCACGAGACAAACGCCCAATCACGTAAAAATTTTTTATAAATTTTCTTTAGACGTGTCGATGGCGAAACTTTATGTGATGCAGAAGAAACAACACGTAGACAACAAAGAATACTGATATTTAGAGCACTGACTCATTCAGAACAGGTTACGGAGAGCATATGCTCAGACACACTCTAACACACATAGTCAATCTCTGCCAAAGTCATAATGTATTCCTTCGGCACATTCGACAAAACGATTTGCGCCATTTTTGTCTTAGGGATACATGTGCGGGTATAACTGATTCTGTCAAATGCGTATTAATATTTCGCGTATACTTTTTTTTGTTACGGAGTTCTATATTTGTTTAAAACTGGTCTTCTTTCTGCTGTGTTATTTTCTTTCAGTGTCCTACAATTGAATGTTTGCGGATAGGGTTATGCTGTCTGCCTTTCTTTCATATGCCATTTAATCCTGGACAGGGGAGGCGGTAGCTCTTTGTGCTAGAATCCTAGCTTTTTGTCTCTCCCACACCGTTGTGGCAAAAAGAGAGACAATATTATTAAGATCATTAATATTATTATTACCCACACCCCGTACAGATGTGATTAACGTATATATCTTATGCAGGAGCCGGGCGTTCTCTTGGCGGAGGCGTAGGTAAGACTTTTGTTTACAATGAACTTCCGAAGATAAATACGAATAAAGCCACAACTTGTAATTTTGAACTGCCAACATAATAATTAACCTGCACTGCGCAAAGAATGAAGTCTAAATCCGGTGGGCCATGACTGGGTCATGATGCCTACCTGGTAGCTTAAATGTTATCATTAGTACTCCAGGCGGCCAAAACTGTGCGTTAGATGCAACTAGGAGAAGAACTTGGCAGCTCATACTTCAACAGAAAACGTCTGGTCAAATAAACCTCAAATCGAGTATTACAGTTCGATGTACAATAATGTTAGGCAAAGAGAAAACCGCTCAATTTTTAAGGGATAAGTGCTTGAGGCATAGTTACAGAGCTATGTTCTCTAATGTCTACTTTCGTTTCGTTGTGACTAAAATGTATCTGTTACATCTGTACGCAGGAGCCGGGCGATCTTTGGGAGGAGGTGTAGGTACGTAACGCTACTTTATGGCAATCATACTCTTATGAAATTGATTAAGTACATTCCATTATTTCGGACACTAAAATTACTAAGGGTAAACCAATGCGAAAACCATAAAGCAAAATACCGACTCTGCCAAGCTTTGCTGATGGTGCTTGATGTGCGGCCTGATTGATGTGCGGCCAGCACAAAAAAGCATTCGACACTGTGGGGATGATGTGCCTTAGCCCTAATGCGGAAACTTTGTCACAGGCTCTTGTTTCAAAGTACAACTCCCGCTCATATTAGAAATCCATGTGTAGTCACAATAATTGGTGCACTTTTCGCAGATGCTTAAATACAAGGGTGAGGGCAATACGCTAATTCGTGAAAATTTACTTCTTATTCTCCCTAAACGATAGTGATGCAGCTATAGTCCGCGATGATCTGCTCTTGGCGTATCGAAGTAAATAACGTCTATGGCATCTTTAAGCAAGTGCCGAGACATGAGTGAGCGATCACTGGGTGATTAAACAAACGATTAAACGACCAATTCGTCTTTTCCATGATTCAGAATTATTCAGTCACAAGTAACGCAAAAAAGATACGGCGTAGAAGTGGCGCTTTGCTGGTGGTACTTTACACGTATTTTTACCAATTATAATAGTTTTCGCAGATTACCAAAGATGTGCCCTGTGTGTAATCAGGAGATCATGGCGATTCATGTTTCTGTAAAAGTTGCTTGCTCGATTAAGATACTAATGTTCCTTAGAATATTGATACGCCATTCCTAAGTTATTCGAAACCACTCAAGTCCAACAAACACATCATGAACATTGACTCGTTAATCTCTGTTAGGATTGTGTGTTCCACTATGTCTTGTGCTGTCTTTACTCCTGGTATTTTGGCGTCACTAATCTTTGTCATCTCCACACAGGCGCCGGTCGATCTCTGGGCGGAGGTGTAGGTAAGTGACGCCTGTTTAGAACTATGGTTCTGTTACCACTTTGAATAAAGCGACCGCCAATAGTTTTTTCAACTCAAATTATTGATGAACTAGGAGTACGGAAAGCATGGACTTTAGTTCGGCTTCTCATGCTTTACTTTCACATAGGCTAACGTGTATAATTAAAAATCTAAAGACTCCGGCCAACAATGCGTAGTGGTAATTGCTGGTACCAAAAGGTTCAATTTTCTACAGCAAACATCCGCTAAAATAAGGCTGCTTAAGTGCAATTACCTGATGTATATTTCTCGATATTTCAAGTTATGCGGATGCGATGCATCAAATAATTACACCTTAACAGCCTTATTTAGACTATGCTATTTCCAAATATGACGCGAGACAACCGTGCGAACTCGATAGAAAGAAATCATTATTGTGCGCCAGGGATTTCCTGGTTCTGTGTTCCGCATTGTGTCCTCTGTTGGTATATTGGTGCGACTTATGTCTATAATAACTCTACACTGGAGCCGGGTGATCTCTGGGCGGTGGGTTAGGTAAGTAACGCGATGTGCTAAGACGCGATGTGGTAGGAGAAGGACCTTTCTTCTTTTTGCCCGGTTAAATTTTTGATGTAACAACAACTGAGGTATTGAGGTAGTATGTAGTGCTTTGCTAATGTTGTTTTGCAGGCAGTCTAACCCGTGTCGTACAAATTGGACCAGCCACCGAAGAGGCCCATTAGCTTTAATTGGGAAAACCTACCTGCACATCCTTGCTAACAAAATTTCACCGAAATAATTCACTCTAGGTGTAACATGTGTACCATTGTCAAAGCGAAAAATGCAAATTCGTAAAATTACCTCAGAAATCAAGTTTGGGGTCCACAGACTACGACATATTTACTAGCGTTAAAATACGCACAAAGGACAGAGAGCAGACACACACAGGACAGACGCGGGACTTCCAGAAGTCTAGCGTCTGTCCTGTCTGTTTCTGCTCCCTGTCCTTTGTGTGTATTTTAATGCTAGTAATATGTCGCAGTTTGTGGATCAAAAGCACCAACTAGCCCAACTTTATTTTTTAATCAGTTTTAGGGATACCAGCCGGACTATGCTCCGCGGTGTGTCTAACTCATGACACACCTGCGTCACAAATGTAAATTATATTTCCACGCAGGAGCCGGAGACATGGCTGAGAGATCTCTTGGCGGAGGCGTAGGTGAGTGGCATTTACTTTGGATGGCGATTCCCTTATTAATTGGATATTAAGAAACTTTTCTTCTAAAGTCGCAATTATTGATGTGCAAGCCATGCAATGGAAGATGTTGGGACCCATTGTCACGACCTTCCTTCAAAATAATTGGTGCAGTCGAAATTCTAGTCTCTCGAACCCTGGCTATGTATATCATTAGAAGACCTATGTGGTTCGCACTTTGAACACCCCGTAGAATAAATTTTAATTTACTATAATAATTGGTGCACTATTCGTTCACGCTACGAAATATGGAGCAAGAAAAATTCAACAATTAAGAAAGATAACCAGATCACTCTGCTTTAGAAACTTCTATTGACCTATGTTGAGCGGTGTCAACTCTTAGTATAATGGTGCGGAAAATGTCTATTTTGTCTCAACGCAGGTGCTGGAAGATCTCTGGGTGGAGGCGTAGGTGAGCGGAACCCGTTTAAAACTATGATTTTCCTGTGAGCTTAATTTAAGAGTATAATGAAAATTCGAAAAGGTACCATACATGCGCCTTATTTGCATGCATGATCATGAAGGCTGAACACACTAAAAAGCGACCGCTCAGAAAAAAGCTGCTCGAGTTTTGACGCGAAAAGCTTCACTACACGGGTCAGAGCCGAGCTTCGCTTGAGCCGAACTGGTGAGTTATGCGCACGCGCGAAACCGAGTAACGTCACGCGCCGCGCAGGTGCTCGCTCCTCGCCGCCGCCGACTCTGTCGCCTGACTTTTCCGCGCAGCCGCGCGCTACTGCGCATGTGCGTCGCCTCCTCGCTGTCGCTACAACTGCGCGCTACGCCTCCTCGCCCACCGTTTGACCTTTCGTTGCAGCCTCGTATTGCCTGCGTCTCAGTCGGCAACCCTCCTCTCCGCATTCCTGCGGTCAGTTTTAACCGCGCCGATTTCCGTCTCTTCATCCGCCTCCGTACAGGCAATGTGTGGACGGCCGTGAACCCAAGCATAACTGAAGCTTTTGGCTTGTATATACAGGCTTAACCAGAGCTAAGGCACTGCCTAATCTTTTATTATTGTAGAACTAATCGCAGACGCTTCAAACACGACGGAAGAAAAATACGCTAGTTCGTGGAAAGGAATAATTCGCATGTTTTCGTGATGTTTATGTAGCTTAGTCAAGCGTCTTCATAGGGATTGATGTATATACATGCAACTTTTTTTTTCCACGTCAAGTCAGATATTAACATGCATAATGTATACAGCATCCCTAAAAAGTAGCTGGAGGTATTGCCGGGCAATATGTTGGTGTAGGTGTCGACAAGTAGTGTTTGTTTAGAAGTATGATTTCCTTATCTATTTGATTAGGAGAACTTTTGTCAATTTTCCAACTCACAATTATTAAGGCGCAGGCAATGCAGATGATGTCGGGAGCCCGTCTCTGGTGATTTTGTCGCGATGCTCACCTCTTCAACTAACCCGTACAGTCGAGATTCAAGACTGCCGAAGAAGAGCCATAGGCCTAATTACATCATGACCTTGACGCCTCAAGCTACTACATAAAGCGTCGCGTAAAATAGGGTCTAAATAGAGACTATGAAATATAAGGACGAAAACGCAGAATAATTAACTGATTAGTCCGCTTCAGGAATTGTTTAAAGTAATGTTCTGTGCGGTCTACGGTTGCTATATTTGCGTCTGGTACCTCTACTGCAGTGGCTGGGCGATCTCTGGGCGGAGGTGTAGGTATGTGAAGCTTTTTTGAAACGATGATACGATTACGAATTATGTTAGCGACATTTCATATTTTGAAAACTTGAAGTTATTCAGCATAAAGCAATCCGAAAAGGATGAACTTGAGAAGCCGATGAGCCGAGTAGCGCTGATTGTGTACTGCCATGTGCCGGAACTCTAAAAATATTCGACACTTTGGAGATTACGTCCTTTAGCTGTTATCGGTAAGTGGAAGAGCCTTATGCACCTAAACAAAGCGTCTGGTTATACAGATACCCATGTGAGCATAAAATAATTGCTGCACAATATGTACACACTTCAAAAAAAAAGCCCGAACTCGCGGAAATTAACTACTTATTCTTCTCTGCAGATGTCGATATAGATATGCTCCGCGTTGTTCTACTCTTCGCATGAATAATGATTATGACATTTTTATGCAGGAGCCGGTGACACGGCTGAGCGATCTCTGGGCGGAGGTGTTGGTAAGTGACTCTTCTTTGGAACAGTGATTCGTAAAGATGGTCATAAAGGAATTTTTTTTCCTTTTTTGTACACAAACTTATTCAATACAAGGAAGCGAAAATAATGAACTCGTCACACGGTGCGTGCAGCTTTGCTAATGACGATTTCTAAGTTGTCATACTGGTGTTTTAAATTTCTGCAGTTTTCCAAAGATGTGTCTTGGCGGTGATTAGGAAATCATGGCTGCCGAAGCTTCATTTCAAAACTACCGCTGAAAGAAAAGATTAATTATTGCATTTTGTTCGGCTATTCATACATTTCCTAAAGAGTCGTGAGACCAACACCCCAACTCCTAAAACATTAACCATAAATCTGTCTCCGTAACTTATGTTTCACTATGTTCTGCGGTGTGTTTCTTTCTGGTATATTAGTGATAATAATGTCTGATATCTCTATGCAGGAGCCGGCCGATCTCTCGGTGGAGGTGTGGGTGAGTAATGCGTGGTTACAATTTTGGCAGCTTAAAAATTTTTAGGGACATTTTGGTCTCTTTGACCAAAATATACCTCTCCCTGGTCTCTTTCACCAGGGAGATTTGGTCTCTTTGAGCTGAGAGATTTGGTCTTTTTGACCAGTGAAATCTTTTGAAGTGCAATGAAAACGAAAAGAAGAAACTCGGGACACGGCTTAAGCACCTTTGCTGATGGCACTCTCCAGGCATTCTTACCCACAGTGATCCCGAAAGACGAACAAGCCATGCCGCAAAAATTAAACAATCTGGCTCCGGAGACCCTAATATACCATGTTCTGCTGTGTGTTTGCTCTCGGTAAATTAGCGTGACTAATGCAATGTATCCTTACGCAGGAGGAGAACGACCTTTTAGCGCTAGTGTTGGCGAGTGACGCTTCTTCAGAACACAAATTCTCTTATTGAATTCATTAAAAGGAGGCATCATTTTCAACACTCAATTTATCGGTGAGAATGGAATACGATAGCATAGACATAACATGTCGCTTTGCACGGTTTATTGATATTGTGTTGCTGGTAGGCTATCTTATGCGATGAGGATTCGATATCCTGCTGGATGTATCCCTTAGCTGTAATTAGTTGAAGGTTTCGGTGGGTCAGTGTTCAGCAGTGAACATGTGCTAAAACCAAGAGTTTTAATTTAAATATTTTCGTCAATTATTCCTGTATATTCCGAATCTTAGCGCCAGACGAACATGCGAGATTGTGAATATAATTTATTATTCCACTTTAGATGAGGTCAGGTCTCGGTTTTAGAAGGTGTGTCCGCTGTTTGTGTAAAGGGGAGATTAATGTTTATGCTATCTCTACACAGGAGCGGGGCGGTCTCTGGGCGGAGGTGTAGGTAAGTAACGCTGGTTAGTTTGTTTATTTGCAACGTAGTATAGTCTTGGAAGACCATGCGCCGATGATTCACGTTAGAGTGTTATTCAGTATAGTACGTTTCTTCTTATGGAAATATCAGAATTCTTCAAGTACAAGCAATGCGGACAACAAGAACTCGTGATGCGGGATGTAGCTCTTTACGTGCAATCTAACCCGTATAAAAAATCGTTCTGTAGCCTGCTTAACAGGTGCTTCGATGTAATAGGAGATATTGCTAACACATCCCTGTTAGGAAAACTTCAGTGAAATAAGCAACTTTAGTAGTGACCAGTTGGTGTACTGTTCGTAAATTACTCGAAATAGGACGCAAATTAATTAGGCAAACTAATAAAAGGTACGTCTTTAATCTATTCTGGGGGATAATTATTGCGCTAAGGACCACAGTTTGTCTATTCGAGGCATATTTGTTTCACTGATGTAAATGATACCTTCCCCCAGGAGCCCGAGACTGGGCTCGGCGAACTCATGGCGCAGGCTTAGCAAAGACGCTTGTTTAGAATTATTATTTAAGCATTAATTTTATTAAGGTGGAACCCTCACCAATATAGAAGAACCTACAATTCGAAAAGCACGAATATCGTTATCTTGTAAGCTGCGCTTTGCTCACGGTGCCTACCAGGTAGGTTATACGAAATGAGCAGGATTCCTGGAGCCTAAGCAAGGCGTTACATGTAATAAGAAAATCTTAGCCTCTAATGCTTCAACCCAACCTGTGGGGCGAAATAACATCCAAATTACGTGCAATAATTTTTGCGATGTTCATTGTTGTTGGGAAGAAGACGTGAGACAAACACAAAAACTCTAAAAGACCATTTATTATACCGACACTTCCAAAATGTTCATCTAGCAGCGTTCCTCGCTGTCTACTCTTGTATATTTGCGCGACTAATATTGATGTCTGATATTTTTACGCAGGAGCCGGACGATCTCTGGGTGGAGGTGTAGGTACGTGAAGTATATTTACAACGATGACCAGCTTATGAAATTGATTAGGGAATTTTAATCTTCTTAGACAATCTCAATTATTGTTAATATAATGACGCCATGCCATAGGCCTTTGCTTCTAAGCAAAGCGTTCGCTAACATGAAGGTGTGTAAGCATAATAATTAGCGCACTATTAACCGAAACTTCGAAGTATAGCTGAAAGGACCACTTCAGGATTTATGATATCACGACATACAAATCGTAGACGTCACGGACACTCTCCCAAAACATATTCTGTGCGCGTTGACTGGCTGAACAGACGAGTGTAGGCGACAGCTCCGGTAATTATCTGTCTGAGGTCACCAAATACAAGATCGAACTTTTGTTCTGCAAATGCAGACCGAATATCAACAAGCTTGCCAAACTATATGTGGCAAGCTTGCCAAAGCATGCCACATCCACAAGGTTTCCCGTTGAAATGATTGCAGTTGAGGTCATGAAATGACAAAAAAAGAATAAAATTCTTGAAAGAGAACGTATTGCGGCTGCGAAATTCGGGAGCGAACATTCCCTCCCAGTTTTAATAATATGCTTGGTTGTGCGAAATTGCCGGAGTTGCCCTTTAATAGGAACAGGTTAACATCTCAAAATGCCAAATTTTTCTCGTCTAAGAAAGTCTACAGAGCTACACTCTGCGATGTTCCATTGTTGGCATATTGACGTTACCAATCTGAATAATAATTTCACCCAGGAGCCGGAGACATGGCTGAGCGATCGCTGGGTGGAGGTGTTGGTAAGTGACCCATTCTTTTTTTTATTTATTTATAAATACTGCGGTCTTGAACAACAAGATCATCGCAGGTAGGTACATAACTTGTGTAACACCAGAGGACAAAAAGAAAAACGATGATCCCTAAAAAACTTGATAATAGGAATTTTTCGCCTCTTTACCGAGTCAACGTAATTATGTAAAAATCATGCGAAATTCGGAACACTGTGGGTACAACTATGCTGACGCCGATTTCTGGTTTGTCGTGCCCATATTATAAATTTCTGCAGTTTTCTAAAGGTGTGCAATGCCTCTAAGTAGCACATCGTGGCGGCTCAGGCTTCGGTGAAAAATGTCCGCTGAGATAGAAAAGTAATTACTAAGCTTTGGGCTACTATTCACACATTCCTTGAAAGGACGCAAGACCAAGACAATAAATTGTAAAAACCTGGCTTTGAAACCTCTTCCGCACAATGTTCTGCAGTGTGTCTCCTTCTGGTCCATTATTGTGTCTAATGCATGATATCTCTACGCAGGAGCCGGCCGATCTCTGGGCGGAGGTGTAGGTAAGTAACGCTTGTTTTTATAAGTGTGGTTAATTCATCAATTTCACTAAATGGACTCCTCATAATTTTCGACGCTCATAAGTAGAGACGAACAGGCCATACAGATTAAATTACCTCCGGACGCAATATTCCACACTTCGCTGTTAGTTTTTTACTTGTAGGATGACCTTTATAATCAGGATTTAAACGCATGATGAAGGTAACCCTCAGCTGTAATCAGTAGAAGGCCTCGGTGACGCAAGCTTCAGCAATAACCAAATGCTAATATTTGGTAAGTTATTCTTACATATTACGCAGGAAACACAAGAAAACTTGTGACAATGAACTTGTTATTATGCTTCAGGGAAGCATATGCGCAATATGCGCTGTGTTCGTATATTAGGACGACTATTGACTATGTTATCTCTATGCAGGAGCTGGGCGATCTCTGGGCGGTGGTGTCGGTAAGTAATGCTCGTTTACGTTACTTCTCCTCATGTGTCGTCCCTTATGTTATATAGTTCGCGCACGCCTATGGTAAACGGTGATTGCGTTAAGAGGTTGATTGAAGGGACATTTCGTCGTTTTGATTGGTCAAAATTGTTCTGGTAGAAGCGAGCGGGAAAGCAACAACTCGGAACGCGGCATTGAGCGCTTTGAAGATGGCCCTTCACAGGCAGTCTAACTAGTACTGCAAAATTTTGACAGGCTGGTCAGAGGGCCTTATCGGAAATTAAGAAATCTTGCTAGGCATCTTTTATAAGAAAACTGCTCTCAAATAAAATACTAGGTGGAAGCAATCGGTGGCCTATTGTTACTTGCTTTGCAATAGGACGCTCGATAAAAACGCTAACACCTATGCGGAAATTCCTTAATGTGGTTTAAGTACAACTAGGGCGCTATTGTCTAAGCTGTGTCTACCAGTGGCGGGCTTGCAACAATAATGCAAGTGGTATCTTTACGCTTGAGGAGGGGTTTTAGGCTCATTTTTAGGGACATATGGTCTTTTTGACTAGCAAAATCTCTTAAAGTGCAAGAAACGCCAAAAGACGAACCACGGGACACTGCGTAAGCACCTTTGCTGATGGCGCTATTCAGGCATTCTTACCCACAGTGTTTCCTAAAGACGTCCTTGGCTGTCATTTGGCGATCTTGGCGGTACATGCTTTTGTAGCAAATGTCTGCTACACTAAAATGGTATTAACCTTAAATTCTCGATGCAGTATTCGCGGATTCTTCAGCAACGCGCAAGACGAACAAGACATACCTTAAAAATTGGTTGGTTGGTTGATTGGGGCTTAATGTCCCAAAGCAGCTCAGGCTATGAGGGACGTCGTAGCGAAGGGCTCCAGAAATTTCGACCACCTGGGGTTCTTTTGCGTGCACTGACATAGCACAGCACACGGGCTTCTAGAATTTCGCCTTCATCGAAATTCAGCCACCGCGGCCGGAATCGAACCCACGTCTTTAGGGCCAGCAGCCGAGCGCCGTAACCACTGAGCCACCGCGGCGGGGCATACCTTAAAAATTAAACAGTTAATCTGCCTCCGGAGGCCCTCTTGTACTATGTTCTGAAGTGTGGCTGCTCTCTCTCTAAATTAGCGTGAGCAACGTAATGTATCCCTACGCAGGAGTATGACGATCTTTGTGCGCAGATGTTGGCGAGGGACGCTTCATTAGAACACTGAATCCCTTATTAGTTTCATTAAGAAGGAAGCATTATCGAAGCTGTTTGCGAGTGACGCTTCTTTAGTACACTGATTCCCTTATAAGTTCATTAAAATAAAGCATCTTCATTTTCTACACCCAATTTATCGGCGAAGGAGCCTACGATAGCATGGACACCAGATGCTGCTTTCCACAGTTTATTGATGCTGGGTTGCTGGTAGGTAATCTTCTATAATTAGGATTCGACATTCTGCTGCACGCATATCCCTTAGCTGTAGTTAGCTGAAGGTTTTCGTTGGTCAGGCTTCTGCAATGAACATCTACTAAATTCAGGATCATGGAGGTTGAACACTCTATGAAACGTCTGCATAGAAAAATGCTGCGCGAATTCGTTATTTTACAACAAATTGCTGACGCTTAGAACACGACGGAAGAAAAATAGGCTATAGTTCATAGAAAGGAATAAATCTTATGCTTTCGGGATGTTCATGGCGCTTAGTCAAGCGTTTTAATAGGGATTTATGTACATATATGCAACTTTTACTTTTCACCTCAAGTCCGATATTAACGTGAATAATGTATATAGCATCCCTACACAGGAGCTGGAGATATTGCCTAGCGACCTCTGAGCGTAGGTGTAGACAACTGGTGTTTGTTTAGGAGGTCGATTGCCTTATCTATTTGATTAGGAGAACTGTTGTCAATTTGTCAACTCAAAATTATTGAAGCGCAGGCAATGCTGAATGTTGTCTGGAGCTGGTCTCTGGCGATTTGTTCGTGCTGCTTACCTTTTCAACTAACCCGTACAGTTGACATTCAAGACTGCCGAAGAACAGCCATAGGCCTAATTACAGTATGACCTTGACGCCTCAAGCTTGTACAAAAGCGTCACCTGAAATAGGGTCGAAATCGAGTTTAATAATTGCACCCGTATACGTTAACAGCTGCGGTAGAGTATGAAGTAAAAGGGTGAAAACTGAGAATAATTAATTGATTATTCCGCTTCTGGAATTTGTTTAAAGTGATGTCCTGTGCTCTTTGCTCTTGCTATATTTGCGAGTCTAATATTTGCGTCTGTGGTACCTCTACTGCAGGAGCCGGGCGATCTCTGGGCGGAGGTGTAGGTATGTGAAGCTTCTTTGAAACGATGATACGGTTATCAATTTTATTAGGGACGTTTCATAATTTGAAAACTCGCAGTTATTCAGCATAAAGCAATGCGAAAAGCCATAACTTGAGGAGCCGATGAGCCGATGAGCCGAGTAGCGCTGATTCTGTGCTGCACAGTGCGGGCCCTGTACAATATGTGTTCTGCTCGACACTCTGGAGATGACGTCCTTAAGCTGTTGTCAGTAGGTGGAGGAGCCTCATGCACGTAAACAAAACGTCTGGTCATACAGAAATCCGTTTGGGCACAAAATAATTGCTGCACAAAATAATTGCTGCGCAATATGTACACACTTCAAAAAATGCCTGAACTTGCGGAACTTAACTACTCAGTCTTCTCTGCAGATGTCGATATAGATATGCTCTGCATTGTTCTACTGTTCGCAGAAATAATGAGTATGACATTTTTATGCAGGAGCCGGTGACATGGCTGAGCGATCTCTGGGCGGAGGTGTTGGTAAGTGACTCTTGTTTGGAACTCTGATTCCTAATGTTCATCATAAAGAAAATTTTTGCCTTTTTCTAGACAAACTTATTCAAGTACAAGAAAGCGAAAATATTGAACTAGTCACACAGTGTGTGCAGCTTTGCTGATGAGGCTTTCTAGGTTGTCTTACCGATATTTTAAATTTATGCAGTTTTCCACAGGTTTGTCTTGGATGTAATTAGGAAATTATGGCGGCTCGCGCTTCTGTCCAAAATTCCCGCTCAAGAGCCTCAACGGAGTGCGCCCTGGGTGCGGCAACCGCCAGTGGGGTGCCTGACTAGGCATCCCACCTAGTGGTTGTAAGTGCGGGACCCTTCAGGTCATGACGGCCAACACCTCTCCCTATGATTAAATAAATGCTTTTGCCACCACCACGCGCTCAAACAAAATATTTAATTTTAATGGGCTATTCATACCTTTCTTTATGGGACGCGAGACCGACACCCCAAATCGTAAAAATTATACTTAAATCTGGTTCTGCAACTTCTGCTCCACTATGTTCTGGAGTGTGGCTCCTTCTGGTAGCGAGATTAATGCATGATATCTCTACGCAGGAGCCGGCCGATCTCTTGGAGGAGGTGTAGGTAAGTAATGCGTGCTTACATTTTTGGAGGCTTAAAAATATTTAAGGGATTGTAGTCTTTTTCACCAGTGTAATCTCTTAAAGTGCAAGAAATGCGAAAAGCCCAAACTCGGGACACGGAGACGCAACATTTCTGATGGCGCTCTCCAAGCATTCTTACCCATAGTGTTTCCCAAAGACGTCCTTTGCTGTCATTAGGCGATCTTAGCGGTACATGATTTTGTAGAGTGAGTGAGTAGAAACTTTATTGATTTATAAGATTTAGCCTGCGGTGGAGGTCTTCTTCAAGTCTTCTCTTCAAGTCTTGAGGTTGCCTCCTTAGCCTTGGGTGGTCCCCTAGTCCAGGGCTCCACTGAGTCTGGCCACCTCGCTTGCGTGTGCTATGAGTGCCCTTTGGGCCTCTAGCTCGCAGCTGGTGAGCCGGCTCTCCCATTGCTCCGCACTTGGTGTGTCGTGTTTGTGGAACGATATGTTTCTGTCGCATTCCCATGTTATGTGGTATAGTGTTGGCCTCGCTTCGCACCAAGGGCATGTGGCGCGGTATTGTGTCGGGAACATCTTGCTTAGTATATATAAGTTGGGGAAGGAGCCTGTCTGTAGCTTCCGCCATTTTGCGGCTTCTTCCTTGCTTAGCTCTTTGTGTGGTGGGGGGTATTTGTATCTTAGCCCCCTGTATAAACTTAGTGTTTCAGAGTACCCAGCCCCTAGGCTAGTCCAGAGCTCCTCCGGGGCTTGTGACCCCCCAGCTCGGATAGTAAGCCCTCGAGCTAGTTCGTCCGCCCTTTCGTTGCCCCAGACCCCCGCGTGGCCTGGTATCCAAATTATGTTATGTTTCTCTCTCCTCCCCGAGGGTGTCCCCTCGCTGAGGATCCTGAGTGTCGTTTTGCCTACCCTTCCTTTTGTGTAGTTTCGACACGCTTCTTGTGAGTCTGTTAAAATATTCAAGGGTCTCCCCTTTCTATCCCCCTCCCTGATTGCTAGGGCTATCGCTATCTCCTCCGCCTCTGCTACATTTGATGCCCTGGCCGTGAGGCTCGTTATGTGTTCTCCCTGGTGGTTGACGACTACCGCCACCATTTTATGTCCTCGTTCACCATAGTACGGGGAAGCGTCGGTGTATACCGTGCTGTCCCTGTGCCCTATTGTTTTTTCATAGTATTCTGCTCTGGCTCTCCTCCTGCTGGCATGGAGGTTTGGGTCCATGTTGCGGGGGATGGGTTGTACGCTTATGTTTCTTCTTAGTGCGTCTGGTATGTTTGCCCTGTTGTTGTGATGGTTCTCCGTCTCCCGACCCAACCTAGTCAGAAGTGCTCGTCCGGTTCTTGTGTCGCTGAGTCTTTGAAGTTGTGCCTTTATTTGGCATTCACTCAGCTCTTCAAAAGTGTTGTTTAGCCCTAGTTGCATTAGCTTCTCGTTGGACGTGTTCCTTGGTAGATGTAAGGCTATCTTGTACGCTTTGCGAAGGATAGCTTCTGCTTGCTCTCTTTCAGCTTTGATGGTTACGTGGTATGGTAGTGAGTATGTTATTCGACTGACTATCAGGCTGTTCACCAGTCTGATTGTGTCTTCTTCCTTCATGCCATGCCTTTTGCTGGCTACTCTATTTATCATTCGGCCTACTTGCTCCGCCGCTTTGCGTAGCAGGCTGAGTGTGTGGCTGCATTTCCTGCTACCTTGCAGCCACATACCGAGTATTCTTATCATTCTTTGTTCCGGTATGTTCTGCCCTTCTAGTTTCACCTCGAGGTTAGCCTCTGTAGGGTGCCTTCCTACTCTGAGAAGTTCGGACTTTTCGGTGGAACACCTTAGTTCCCTCTTCTTCATGTATCCTTCAATGCAGGTGGCTGCCGCTTGTAGACTTTCTTCTTTGCTTCCTAGCGAGCCTTCGCTGGTCCATATGGTGATGTCATCCGCATACATTGCGTGTCTGATTCCTTGTATCTGGCTGAGCTCTTTGGCTAGGATGATCATTGATATGTTGAAGAGCACTGGTGATATCACTGAGCCCTGTGGAGTTCCCCTGCATGGTGTTTGAAAGACCTCGCTTCGTAGGTCTCCCAAACCCACCGTTGCAGTTCTGTTTGTGAGGAAGCTTCTCACGAGGTCGTGTGTTTTCTTTCCGCAGTTGGTGGCGTTGATGCCTTCCATGATTTTGTAGAAAATGTCCGCTACAATTTAATCTTATTAACCGCAAATTCTTGATCCACTATTCGCACATTCTTCAACAATGTGCAAGACAAACAAGCCATGCCGCAACAATTAAAGAGTTAATCTGGCTACGGCGCCCCTCTTCTACTATGTTCTGCAGTGTGTCCGCTCTCTGTAAGTTATTGTGAGCAATGTAATGTGTCCTTGGGCAGGAGCAGAACCATCTCTGGGAGCAGATGTGGGCGAGTGACGCTTCTTTAGAACACTGATTTCCTTATTAATTTCATCAAAGGGAAGCGTCATCATTTTCTACACACAATTTATCGACAAAGGAGCACTATGATAGCATGGACACAGACAGGATGCCGCTTTCCAGAGTTTATTGATACGGTGTTGCTGGTATGCAATCTTCTATAATGAGGATTCGACAGTTATTAGTTGAAGGTTTGGGTGGGTCAGGCTCCTGCAATGAACATTTGCTAAAATCAAGCGCTTTAAATTAAATATTTTCCTGAATTATTCCTGTACGGTAGTAAAACACGCGAGCTTTTGAATGTCTTTCATTATTCCACTTCAGAGGATTTCATGTGCGTGTGTTACAAGTTTCGTCCATTGTTTGTCTATTGAAAAGACTAATCTTTATGCTATCTCTACACAGGAGCCGGGCGATCTCTGGGCGGTGGTGTAGGTAAGTGACGCTGGCATGTTTATTTATTTGGAAGATATCAGAGTCTTGGAAGACCATGTAACGATGATTCACGCAAGAGTGTGGTTCAGTAGATCTGTCGTCGTGTTGACAGATTAGAATTGTTCAGGTACAAGGAATGCGGAAGGCAAGAATTCATGTTGCGGTGTGTAGCGCTTTACATGCAGTCTAACCCGTATAAGAAAGCATTCGGGAGCCTTCTTAAGACGTGCTTCAGTGTAATAGGAGATATTGCGAGCGCATCCCTTTTAGGAAAACTTCTTTAAAAGCTATTTTAGTAGTGACCAGTTGGTGACCGTTCGCAGATTTCTTGAAACAGAACGAAAATGAATTTCGAGTAAAGATTACGTTCGTAATCTATTTTGGGGTATGCCTACTGCGCTAAGGACCACGGTTTATCTATTCAAGGCTTATTTGTTTCACCGATGAAAATGATGCCTTCCCGCAGGATCCCGATACTGGGCTCGGCGAACTCTCGGCGCAGGCTTAGCTAGGACGATTGTTTACAATGATTGTTTCAGTATTGATTTTCTTAGGGCGGCATTTCATCATTTTGAATCATCCATCATATAGAGCAACCTCTAATTCGAGAAGCACGATATCGTTATCTTGTGCGTTGCGCTTTGCTCGCGGTGCCTGCCAGGTAGGTTAGAGGAAATGAGAAGGATTCCTGGGGCCGAAGCAAGGCGTTACATGTGATAAGAAATCTTAGCGGCTGATGCTTCAACCCAACCCGTGGGGTTAAAAAACATCCAAATTTAGTGCAATTATCTTTATGCTGTTCATTGTTACTGGGAAAGAGGATGTGAAACAAACACGAAAAGTCTAAAAATTCACGTATTAGACACACCTTCCAGAATTTTTATCTTCCTGCGTTCTTCGCTGTCTACTCCTGTATATTTGGGCAACGAATATTGATGTGTGATATTTTTATGCAGGAGCCGGACGATCTCTGGGTGGAGGTGTAGGTACGTGCAACATTTGTCAACGATAATCAGCATATGAAATTGATCAAGAAATTTTCATCTTCTTAGACAATCAGAATAATTCATGATATAATCACGCCGTGCCACAAGTCCTTGTTTATAAGCAAAGCATTCGCTCAAATGAAAGGTGGATAAGCATAATAATTAGCGCGCTATTCGCCGATGCTTCGAAGCACAGCTGAAAGGACAACTTCAGGTTTTTTTTTTACATTTTGAGTTTGTGATCAAATCACATTCATTGAAGTGACCTCCCTCCGGCACAACAAAAGACTTTGCGTAATGTTGAGTAGAAGTATCTTTAAGCAGCAGAAGCCAGGAAACCAAAACTTAGCTAGGGCGAAACTATGATATCGCGACACACCAATCTGCGACATCACGGATACTGTCCCAAAACATATCATGTGCGCATTGACTGGCTGAACAGAACAGAGTAGGCGACAGTTCCAGTTATTATCTGTCCGAAGTCACCAGAAAAGAAGACCGAACTTTTGTTCTTCTGCAAACGCAGAGTGAATATCAACAAGCTTTCCAAACTGTGACGTCACACACACAAAGGTTCCCGTTATAGTTGTTCCGATTGTGGCAACGAAATGAAAAAAACAATCCAATTCCTGAAAGAGAACTTCTTGTGGCTGGTTAATCCGGGAGCGAACTTTCCCTCCAAGTTTTAAAAGCATGCTTGCATGTGCGACAAACGCCGGAGTTTCTCTTTAATAGAAAGAGGTTAACATCTCAAAATACCTAATTTTTTCTTCTAAGAACGTCTACAGAGCTACGGTGTGCGATGTTCCATTCTTGGCATATTGACGTTACTAATGTGTATAATAATTTTACCCAGGAGCCGGAGACATGGCTGAGCGATCGCTGGGCGGTGGTGTTGGTAAGTGACGCATGGTTTGAACGATGATCCCTAAAAAATTTGATAAAAGGAATTTTTCACCTCTTTGCCGAGTCAAATTAATGATGTACAAAGCATGAGAAATTCGGAACACTGTGTGTACAACTATGCTGATGCTGATTTCTGGTTTGTCTTACCCATATTATAAATTTGTGCAGTTCTCGAAAGGTGTGCAATGCCTCCAATTAGCACATCGTGGCGCTCAGGTGTCTGTGAAAAACGTGCGCTCAGATAGAAAAGTAATTGTTAAATTTTGGGGTACTATTCATGCATTCTTTGAAAGGACGCAGGACCAACACAAAAAAATTGTAAAAAGTAACCGGTAAACCTGGCTTTGAAACCTCTTTCGTGCTATATTCTGCAGTGTGTCTCCTTCTGGTCTATTGGTGTGTCTAATGCATGATATCTCTATAAAGGAGCCGGCCGATCTCTGGGCGGAGGTGTAGGTAAGTAACGGTTGTTTTTATAACTGTGGTTCCTTCATCAATTTCGCTAAATGGACTCCTCATGATTTTCGACGCTCATAAGTATTGACGAACACGCCAGACAAATATAACCTCCGGAGGCAATATTCCACATTTTGCTGTTATTATTTTGCATGTAGGCTGACCTTTATAATGAGGATTCAAAAGCCTGATGAAAGTAATCCTCAGCTGTAAGCAGTAGAAAGCCTCGGTGGAGCAAACTTTAGCAATAACCATATGCTAAAACAAAGCACTTTAAGTGTTAATATTGCCACATTCCTGGACATTCTCGTGGCGCCGTCTGCTGGCCGAACTGCCTTAACCGCCATCCTGGCTAGCCTTAGCCATGGTGGCGGGCAGTGCTTCTTCGTCGTCTCTTCTTCGGGTTTCGCTCGGGAGTTCGCTGCTGTCTGGCGCTGCTCAGTAAAACGTGACCTGGCTGTCCCGACTGTATAGCCATGACAATATTTCGTAAGTTATTCCTACGCATTGCGCAGGAAACACAAGCAAACTCGTGAAAATGAACTCATTATTATGCTTCAGGGAAGCATGCTCGCAATATACGGTGTGTTCGTATATTAGGGCGACTACTGACTAGGCTCTCTCTATGCAGGAGCTGGGCGATCTCTGGGCGGTGGTGTCGGTAAGTGATGCTGGCTTGCGTTACTTGTCCTCCTGTGTCGTCCCTTATGTTATATAGTTTGCGGACGCCTATGGTAAGACGTTGATTGCGTTAAGAAGTTGACTGGAAGGACATTTCGTCGTTTTGATCGGTCAAAATTCTTGAGGTAAAAGCAACAGCTCGGGACGCGGTATTTAGCACTTTGATGATTGCGCTTCGCAGGCAGTCTAACTAGTACAGCAAAATTTTGACAGGCTGCTGACAGGACCTTATAGGAAATTAAGAAATCTTGCTAGGCATCTCTGGTAAGAAAATGCTCTCAAATAAAATAATAGGTGCAAGCAATTGGTGGTGGCCCATTCTGACTTGCTTTGCAAAAGGACGCAAGATAAAAAGCAAACACCTAAGCGGAAATTCCATAATGTGGTTTAACGATACCTATGGCGCCATATGGATGCGCTCTGTCTACCCATGGCATCCTTGCGGCAATAATGTAAATGATATCTTTACGCTGTAGGCGGTGGCATGGCTTAGCCATCTGTTGGTGAATTTGTAGGTGAGTGGCGCATATTTAGAGCAACAGCTTTCTTATAAAGGGAGATTTTGTCCTTATGCCCAGTGAAAATCAATGAGGCGCAAAGTGAGCTGAATGCTTGACGTCGGTACTCGGTACCTCGCACTTTTCTTGTGGCGCTTTTGAGGTAGAATAACGCGTAGAATCGAGATTTACTGACGGTCAGAGATGCTCAGTACTGACGTCTTTATTACTGTTTTTCGTGCAATAATAAAAAAAAAACTGAGGAGGGCAAGGAAAAAGTAGGGTTCCACCACTACTTCACGGGCCTGGCCGCACCTAATTAGCGATAATTAGAACCTGCTGATTGGTTATGCTTTGCAGGAAACATCCGCTCGGTTAAGAACGTGCTCAACAACTGCTAAATGCTTTGCGTATGCTTTACAGCAGGTCTGAAGAAAAGTTCTGAAGCTTATAAAATTAAGCCATCACCAGCGTCACCAATTTTTTGACGCTATCTTGTCCAGGTGTGTGCACTTGGTATACTGCCATACCCAATGTCTTTGACAACGCCACGCAAGAGCTAGAAATATGGTTGAGCGATCTTTGGGTGGTAGTGCAGGTAACTCAAGCTGGTTTATATTGACAATTCAATAAAGAATTTGTTTAAAGGAACCTTTATTCTTTTTGCTCACTAAAATTTATTATGGCAAAAACAATATTTAAAATATTAGCTCTATATGCGGCAAGTTCCTCTATGCTGATGGCGATTAACACGTAGGCGAACACACTTAATCGAGATTGAAGTCTTAGGAAGGTACACCACAGATCTAATTAGGAGATGGCGGCTCATGATTCTTCAGAAACCAGCCACTGAAAGAGCTTTCAATAATGATGAAATACTGGTGCATGATTTCCAGCAGGACTTATGACAAACACCGAAGCTTGTGAAAAGTTGCTTCAGGAACCTTTGTCGTAGCATGTTCTCCGCTATGCTTGTCTTGGCATAGAGCATTAATATTGCCTTTGTAGTGAGGGAGTAATTACTCATTGGCATCCACCCTAGCGCAGCCATACGGGCATTCCCCTGAACATTTTGGCCAACATTGTTTCCACTTCAAATTATTTATCAATTCGCTCTCGCCCTATCATAAGCCTGCCGTCCCGGTTCGCTCATTTGGTAGAGCGACTGCTCTGGTGAAGCGGTGGTCCCGGGTTTGAACGCCGGGCCAGAATAAAGTTTTCGTTAACTACGATCTTCTGAAAAAGCTGTACAGCTTACCTTTGTAGCCATATAGTTGTCCTTGGGTGGACGCCAATGAGTAATTACTCCCTTATTACAAACCTCCTCTATCCAAGGGGATTCTCCTAAACATTTGACCGATATTGCTTTGATATCTCTTCGCAGGCGCTGGGCGGTCTCTGGGTGGAGGTGTAGGTATGTAACGCTTGTACGACGATTATATATTTGAGTAAAGCGACATTTCATTGTTCAGGGTTCTCAAAATTATCAAGCTAGCTGTATCAAAACCATGAACTAGAAAGCCGATTTGAGTGACCAGTATGAAAAGAATGAGCTAGAGAGCCAATGTGTTAAAGCTTGCGCACAAAGCATCCATAACAACTTCATCCAATTGGTATCACAATTCATGGGTATATTAAAGCTGAAGCATGACAAAGACACTTATCTGCGAAAATATGCTATGTGTTGTGCCTCAGGCAGCGCATTTCGCTGTGTTCCATGGCGTCTACTTATATTATATTGGCGTGAAAAAAGTGTATGATATTTTAACGCAGGTGCCGGCCGATCTCTGGGCGGAGGCGTAGGTAAGCAACTTTTCTTTGTAACGAGGATTGCGCTGTTAATGTGATTGAAGGCTTTTTTGCTTATTTTGGGGAATCAAACTAAAGAAGTGATTCTAAAAGTGTAATTAAGTACACTGTATGCAGCATATTGAAGATGGTGATTTAAAGGCAGTCTAAACTCTGTGATGAAACTTCCAGTCTACCAGAGATCTGCTTTAGCTGCATATATTCTTGAGGCTCACACCACTGAAATATCCATCTCCTCAAAAAGCAGGTTGCGCAAGTGCAGTTCATTTCTATACTACCAGCAGCTTCTTTGAAACAGAAAGGAAGGGGAAAACAAGAACTCGTAAACAGAAATTGAATGTCCTGCTTGAGAAATATTTATAGAGCGATGTTCCCCTATGTCTACTATTTGTATATTGGAGTGACAAATGTTAATGATATCTCAACACAGGCGCCGGCCGATCTCTGGGCGGAGGCGTAGGTAAGCAACTTTCTTTTGTAACCAGGATTGCGCCGTTAATGTGATTGAAGACTTTTTTGCTCATTTTTGGGAATCAAACTAAAGAAGTGATTCTAAAAGTATAATTAAGTACACTGTATGCAGCATATTGAAGATGGTGATTTAAAGGCAGTCTAAACTCTGTGATGAAACTTCCAGTCTACCAGAGATCTGCTTTAGCTGCATAGATTCTTGAGGCTCACACCACTGAAATATCCATCTCCTCAAAAAGCAGGTTGCGCAAGTGCAGTTCATTTCTATACTACCAGCAGCTTCTTTGAAACAGAAAGAAAGGGGAAAACAAGAACTCGTAAACAGAAATTGAATGTCCTGCTTGAGAAATATTTATAGAGCTATGTTCCCCTATGTCTACCATTTGTATATTGGAGTGACAAATGTTAATGATATCTCAACACAGGTGCCGGCCGATCTCTGGGCGGAGGCGTAGGTAAGCAACTTTTTTTTGTAACCAGGATTGCGCCGTTAATGTGATTGAAGACTTTTTTGCTCATTTTGGGGAATCAAACTAAAGAAGTGATTCTAAAAGTATAATTAAGTACACTGTATGCAGCATATTGAAGATGGTGATTTAAAGGCAGTCTAAACTCTGTGATGAAACTTCCAGTCTACCAGAGATCTGCTTTAGCTGCATATATTCTTGAGGCTCACACCATTGAAATATCCATCTCCTCAAAAAGCAGGTTGCGCAAGTGCAGTTCATTTCTATACTACCAGCAGCTTCTTTGAAACAGAAAGAAAGGGGAAAACAAGAACTCGTAAACAGAAATTGAATGTCCTGCTTGAGAAATATTTATAGAGCTATGTTCCCCTATGTCTACCATTTGTATATTGGAGTGACAAATGTTAATGATATCTCAACACAGGTGCCGGCCGATCTCTGGGCGGAGGCGTAGGTAAGCAACTTTTTTTTGTAACCAGGATTGCGCCGTTAATGTGATTGAAGACTTTCTTGCTCATTTTGGGGAATCAAACTAAAGAAGTGATTCTAAAAGTATAATTAAGTACACTGTATGCAGCATATTGAAGATGGTGATTTAAAGGCAGTCTAAACTCTGTGATGAAACTTCCAGTCTACCAGAGATCTGCTTTAGCTGCATAGATTCTTGAGGCTCACACCACTGAAATATCCATCTCCTCAAAAAGCAGGTTGCGCAAGTGCAGTTCATTTCTATACTACCAGCAGCTTCTTTGAAACAGAAAGGAAGGGGAAAACAAGAACTCGTAAACAGAAATTGAATGTCCTGCTTCAGAAATATTTATAGAGCTATGTTCCCCTATGTCTACTATTTGTATATTGGAGTGACAAATGTTAATGATATCTCAACACAGGTGCCGGCCGATCTCTGGGCGGAGGCGTAGGTAAGCAACTTTTTTTTGTAACCAGGATTGCGCCGTTAATGTGATTGAAGACTTTTTTGCTCATTTTGGGGAATCAAACTAAAGAAGTGATTCTAAAAGTATAATTAAGTACACTGTATGCAGCATATTGAAGATGGTGATTTAAAGGCAGTCTAAACTCTGTGATGAAACTTCCAGTCTACCAGAGATCTGCTTTAGCTGCATAGATTCTTGAGGCTCACACCACTGAAATATCCATCTCCTCAAAAAGCAGGTTGCGCAAGTGCAGTTCATTTCTATACTACCAGCAGCTTCTTTGAAACAGAAAGGAAGGGGAAAACAAGAACTCGTAAACAGAAATTGAATGTCCTGCTTGAGAAATATTTATAGAGCTATGTTCCCCTATGTCTACCATTTGTATATTGGAGTGACAAATGTTAATGATATCTCAACACAGGTGCCGGCCGATCTCTGGGCGGAGGCGTAGGTAAGCAACTTTTTTTTGTAACCAGGATTGCGCCGTTAATGTGATTGAAGACTTTTTTGCTCATTTTGGGGAATCAAACTAAAGAAGTGATTCTAAAAGTATAATTAAGTACACTGTATGCAGCATATTGAAGATGGTGATTTAAAGGCAGTCTAAACTCTGTGATGAAACTTCCAGTCTACCAGAGATCTGCTTTAGCTGCATAGATTCTTGAGGCTCACACCACTGAAATATCCATCTCCTCAAAAAGCAGGTTGCGCAAGTGCAGTTCATTTCTATACTACCAGCAGCTTCTTTGAAACAGAAAGAAAGGGGAAAACAAGAACTCGTAAACAGAAATTGAATGTCCTGCTTGAGAAATATTTATAGAGCTATGTTCCCCTATGTCTACCATTTGTATATTGGAGTGACAAATGTTAATGATATCTCAACACAGGCGCCGGCCGATCTCTGGGCGGAGGCGTAGGTAAGCAACTTTCTTTTGTAACCAGGATTGCGCCGTTAATGTGATTGAAGACTTTTTTGCTCATTTTTGGGAATCAAACTAAAGAAGTGATTCTAAAAGTATAATTAAGTACACTGTATGCAGCATATTGAAGATGGTGATTTAAAGGCAGTCTAAACTCTGTGATGAAACTTCCAGTCTACCAGAGATCTGCTTTAGCTGCATAGATTCTTGAGGCTCACACCACTGAAATATCCATCTCCTCAAAAAGCAGGTTGCGCAAGTGCAGTTCATTTCTATACTACCAGCAGCTTCTTTGAAACAGAAAGAAAGGGGAAAACAAGAACTCGTAAACAGAAATTGAATGTCCTGCTTGAGAAATATTTATAGAGCTATGTTCCCCTATGTCTACCATTTGTATATTGGAGTGACAAATGTTAATGATATCTCAACACAGGTGCCGGCCGATCTCTGGGCGGAGGCGTAGGTAAGCAACTTTTTTTTGTAACCAGGATTGCGCCGTTAATGTGATTGAAGACTTTTTTGCTCATTTTGGGGAATCAAACTAAAGAAGTGATTCTAAAAGTATAATTAAGTACACTGTATGCAGCATATTGAAGATGGTGATTTAAAGGCAGTCTAAACTCTGTGATGAAACTTCCAGTCTACCAGAGATCTGCTTTAGCTGCATATATTCTTGAGGCTCACACCATTGAAATATCCATCTCCTCAAAAAGCAGGTTGCGCAAGTGCAGTTCATTTCTATACTACCAGCAGCTTCTTTGAAACAGAAAGAAAGGGGAAAACAAGAACTCGTAAACAGAAATTGAATGTCCTGCTTGAGAAATATTTATAGAGCTATGTTCCCCTTTGTCTACTATTTGTATATTGGAGTGACAAATGTTAATGATATCTCAACACAGGCGCCGGCCGATCTCTGGGCGGAGGCGTAGGTAAGTAAAGCTTGTTTAGATCTACAAGATGATTGTGGATTGCATGAACTTGGAAATTAGAGAGCCGCTCTTGGCTGATGTTGGTATATGAAAATTCAAATCTGTATAAAAAAAAATCGACGGTCGAGCCAAGATGGGCCGCAGCTGCAATTTCGGCACGTGATTGCTCATTCCTACGCAAAAACACTCGCTCAAAAAACACTACCTATATTCACTTAACTGGGTCAGTCTTTTTGCATGATTCGAAATCAGACTCGTGACAAACCCACCAGTTTAAAAATCAACTGATTAATCTACTGATATCCGGGATGACCCAGTGTTCAATGGTGTGCTTGTTCTGGATGTATTGGTAAAGCTTATGTCTGCTTTTTGCGTTCAGGAGCCGGTCGATCTCTGGGCGGCGGTGTAGGTAAGTTGCCCCCCTTGTTTAGAGCAATGTTTACGTTATCAATGAGAGAAAAGGGAGCCTTCATATTTTTACCATTTATTGTTATCGATGGACCTTCACTCAATGCGGAAAGTATGACCTCGAGACCCTGCGCCCCGCGCTTTGTGGACAGTAATTTCCATGTCGCCTAGCACGTATAATGAACATCCGGCAGTCTGCCAGACGTGTGTGTTGGCTGCTAATAGTAAAACCATGAAGTAGGAAGCCGATGTGAGCGACCAGTATGAAAAGGATGAGCTAGAGATCCAATGTGCCACGCTCAGGCGATGTTGCTTTGCAGGTCTCCGAAATATGTGTGAAGAACATCCGACAGTCTACCGGACTGCCTTCGCTTTGTGTTCTGCTAGGTTTCGGTGCATCATTTTTGTGCGGAAAGCATCGGCTAAAATAAACGGCTTCTTAAATATAAATGAACGGTGTTACATTCATTGATGCTTCTAAAGAGGGCTCAAGACAAACAAGAAAACGGTGAAAAATAACTCATTCTTCTCCTGAGTGAGGTTTAGGCGCTTTGTTCCACGGTGCTTCAGACCCTGGTATATTTTTGTGATTAATGACTATCTTATCTCTATACAGGTGCCGGGCGATCCCTTGGCGGAGGTGTAGGTAAGTTGCGCATGTTAACTGCGATTAAATTATAAATTTCAGTAAAGGCACTTTTCACCATTTTCGGCACCAAAAATTATTGTTTTTTTCAATACGAAAGGTGTTAGCGGGTTGCGGTGCGTCTAGATTAGCTCAAACTGATCAAGTTGAGCAAAAGCTGTACTGTTAGGTTTCAAGTATGACGGAACTGGTCTTTATGTAGTTAGACCAGCTTGGGGACTCATCCTACTACAGAAAGCGTTCACTCACATGAGGAAGTAATATGTATAATCACTTGTCCACTATTAATTCATGGTTAGAAAGAGGATGTAAGAGAATTACCCAAGCTAGCAAAAATTGGTTTGTTTGTTTGCTTCAGGAATTTATATGGAGCGATATTCTGCACTGCCCACTCTTGATATATTACCTTTACTAACGTCTATCATGCCTCTACGCAGGAGCCGGACGATCTCTGGGTGGCGGCGTAGGTAAGTGGCATTTGCTTAGAATGATTACTATGTTATGAATTTATTTAAAGGAATGTTTGATCATTTTGGACACTCAAAATTGTTCAGCGAAGTGCTCTACATGACAGAGCCAGTCTGTCTTGTTTTACTGATGGTGCTTACGAAATGCCCTATTGCATTTGTCAAGATTCTAGTCCGCCCAAGCTGGATCCCAGCAGAAGTTAGGTGCGTCTGGCAGCAAATGCTTTGAAAAACGGACCGCTCAAGTAAAAGCTTGGTTGAGTGTAAAAAATCAAAACATTATTCATAAATGCTTCGAAACAAGAGGCACAACTAAAAAGTCAACTCGTAAGATTTGCTAGAGTAATCTGTTCCGGAGGTCATGGCGCTGTTTTCTTCGGTATGTCAACTGTTACTATATCGCATCGACTAATTTATACAATAGTTCTATTCAGGACGTGGATGAACTTGGGTGGCGGTGCGGACAAGAGGCGCTTTTTTAGTCCGATGACTTCCTTATAAATTTGATTATACAAAGATATTTGCATTTTGGACGAATATTGAATTAAAGAAGCGAATCAAATAAGAATCGAATGTTTGTGTGATCGTTCGCTCCTTGAAAGAGTATTTGTACAAAACGAATATTCATGCGAAACTGCAAACTTCTGGCGTCAGCGCTGTAAGTCACGGACATAAATCTGGAAGTGTCGAAAGTCGCTATACGCTTATTGAATAGCGATACGAAAGACTAAAGCAGTATATCACGGTCTTGTTATATTCACAGAAATATTGCCATCTGCCACTGATAAGGGCAGCGAACAACTAGCCGCAAATCTGAGTTGTTGGGAGGCATGACAATTTGAGCCATGACCTCCAATATTGGCCGTAAAGGCAGGGTGGGGTAAACCTGGCTTAGCCTCGCCTCTTGGCTGAATCAACACTGCCACACGAATGGACCCCGTCGAGGCGCTGAATCTTCCTTCCAAGACGGATAGCGGGCAGCGCATTCTGCTTAATCGAAGGGGTCCTCTTTTTGGAACATTCATCAGTGAAAACTGCTGTGTCCTATTCAAGATTCGTGCCAGTTTTTCTAAAACTATTCCGTAACCTCAGAACGGGTTTAATTTGTGCAAAGAATTCTTCACACGTGCTATTTCATTCGTTCAGATGAAGAGTCGAATAGAAGTATGTTAGATTCACTGCTCCAGAATTACAAATATTCGCATAACCTTCTGGAATATGATAAAAAGGTACTCGGATTCTGGTGTCCTGTGCATTGTTGATGTTGCTCGACAGGTACTCTAACCCGTAGGATGATGATGCGATAGACGGACGATGTTCTGCAGATGTAATTAGGAAAACAGCTAGACTTCAGTTTCAGCTAGTTGGTGAAAAGGCATTGTAATAGGAATAGAATGACACAAGAAAACGAGGAGCAGAACATGCTTCTGTTGTGGCACTTGTCCTGTCTTTTGCTTATTCTGGTGCTCGTTTTCTTGCGCCATTGTATTCTTTTTAGGAAAAAAACTTCGTGCACCAATCTCATGCGAGAAACACTGCTAAAGTAAGACTGAGTACAAACGATTGGTGCAGTATACGTACACGCTTGAAAACGACGCAAGAGAAACGCGGAAACTCATAAAAAATGAAATTGACTGATTCATCTACTTCAGAGACGTCATTGGGCTGTATTTTCTACTGTGTGTCGACTCTCAGTATATTTGTATGATTAATTCCTACGATATCTCAACGCAGGAGCTGGACGATCTCTGGTGGAGGCCTAGGCAAGTGACGCTCATTGACAACGAAGTTTCTTGGGGCTAGGGAGCATTTCCCATCGCTGACCAAACAGTGATCACGATGTAGTTTTTAATTTTGCTGTCTTGTGTTCGGAACACGCTGCGGTAAAATGTTTTAAAGTAAGTTCTTTCGGAAGTATTGTTTTTTTTGTTTCCGCACAGACTTCAACATACTTAGAAAGATGTCATGTTAGTTTTATTAAGAACTTGAAAGTTGATAGCCTTGTCTTCTGTTTATTGCTATATCGAAAACAATTGTACGTTTCTCGTAGTTTAGCTTGTAGAAGCAAACATCGAGTTTAGTAAACTTGTTGCCCCTGCGGTTTGAACAATTAGGTTTTCGAATCAGATCTATGAGAACCCAGTCATTGTTCCATTTATATGTATTGCAGTCAATCTAGTATAGCTTACGGAACTCATGTTCCTAAACTTTGTCAGAATGCGAAACTGAGCTGTTAGTATCATTTTTTTGTTTACCCACATCCACCTTTACTACAGTCACGCATATCATACACGCTGAGAGAATGAAAATTTCAGGTCTTCCTTTCGCTTTCAGTGGTATCAGTATTACATATTTGTGGTGATTTATTCCTTAAAAATATATACCGTCCGCTTTTGCTTTTTGAAAGAAAACTTTTCTGTAAAAAACATGTCCGAATTGCGACAGCGAAATGAATCTTTCTTTGCTGTATTCACTTCGAATAATTGCATTCATCATTGAAATCACCAGTGCCTTTATTAGCACAGTTTTGAACTTCTGATGTATGTTTTTGTGTCGTCAGTGAAATACAACGATTAAGCAACAATGCATAACCTCTCACTCTATTTATTTTCCGTGGAACAAGAATTTAGCATTGCAACAAGCTACGCATGCTTTTTATTGCATTTCGCGTCGGCGGCACTCGCGTATACATATTCTGGCAGGCCAGAGTCTCAGCAAGCCGATGGGGTCGTTCATTGCTGCGTTGCTTAGAAAAGGGATCCCATCATGGTGCCACTGTTGTTAATGAGTGCGAAAGATTTGGTGTAGATGAAGGTAGCTGAAGCTTGGAGTAATCCGTGATGATTTTATGCAGGAGAGCGGGTTTGAGAGATCGGGAAGTGCTTTCGATAGCCTCTCGATGTTTTAAGACAAGAAAGGGGTTAAAGGAAGACAACTATGGAAAGTTCCTTTTGTCGTAAAGATTGTTGTGAGCTGCTGTACGGTGCATGTTTAAGTTATTTTGTGAAGCTTAGTAGATTAGCGATGTTTCGCTGCAGGAAGGATGTATTGAAAACCCGGCAACGATATGGCTGAGCAGTCACTGCGAAGACATTCAGGTCAATGATCCACGGGCGAATGCCGTCATCTCATTTTAGAATATTTTCCCGCGCAATTTTCGCTCAAAGAACCAGAAGGTAAAACGGAATAAAAAATATAAGACTTTGCAGCCCTCAGTACAGTGCAGCCGGAATAGGTATTTAAAAATAAATGCTAGGTGTGTTGTCTGATACTAACATAGTAAGGTTGTTGAGACGAACTGGTGGCGTTCTGAAAAACCCTCTCTTGTCATCTGGCGCTGCGTCATCCCACTAAGCTTCAAAAACTTATTAATGTCGATACATAAGATGTGCTCTGTGCACATTGTAGGTATTATCCACATTGCTTATGTAGAATATAACATCTCCTACTGCCCTGAGCGGTGTTCGTTAAACACATTTGTCGCGAAGAATTTCATAGCTCTTCCAAGAAATTTACCATACGTTTAGGATGTCGACCGAAGCTTCAGGGGCCATCGTGTAAATGTAGATCGCGCTCGTGCAGCAGTGACGTAGCTGCAATGCAAAGCGCCCGTTCACGGTGCCCTGTTTTGTGGCACCTCCCAAAAATGTCATTTTCTCAAATGTCGCTTTGAATTTTTTGTGCAGGGTACATGTCCGGACACCTGAACAAGATGAACTGGTGGGCGAGTTGGTCTGACATATTTTCTAGTGAAGCAGCGCAACGGCATAAGGCCAACGGAAGAAGAGGACAAACACAGCGCTGATCAGCGCTGTGTTTGTCCTCTTCTTCCGTTGGCCTTGTGCCGTTGCGCTGCTTCACTAGAGAACCTGAACAAGGCTGCTGCAATAATGAAGGATGTGTTTTTTTACGAAATACTAGAATTTTCTTTAGTTTTGGCATTTTGGAATGCAAAATAAAGTGTGTTATTTGAAGACAGCATCTCCAGTTAAAATTTCATGTTTTTTGCATGCTTTTATTTATTTATTATTTATTGTGGTGGGTACGATCATTTTTGCTTATTTTGCTCTTTGGAGGTCGAAGTATCCTATTTGCACACTTACTGAAGGATCTATTGACCACTTTCTTTTGGTGCCACGCAGCACACGAACGAAAATCGACGCACATCTGCAGGAAGTTGCGAGTGCATATGTAGCAGGTGACAACAAGTTTAAGACAGCTATGCCTTACATTACGACTCGTATAGCACGAGGGCATTAACCTTTCCAGACAGGCTTTTGTGATGCCGTCCATCACAGTTTGCGGTACAAGAGAAATCGACATAAGCACAAAAACTCTTCGCACAAACAGGCGCTGAAATTTCAAGCAGCCCGAATATGTGGTGCACAATGAAAGTTTCTTTTCGGACTTCATTTTTTCCCGAACGTTCTTAATCTAAAACTTCTAAACTGAATATCCAACTCTCACACCGCAGTTGACGTCTGGAGATAAAACAGGCTTTCTCGAAACTCATTCTATAATTGTAAATTGTTTCGAAGAAATGTTTTTAAGCAGGTCTTGTTCGCTAGGCCCAAAACATCTTTTTGTTCATAAAGGTACTGTGCATACCACTCCGAGCTTTGAAATCGAAGGCACGCATTAGAGTTCGAAAAAAAAATGACAGTCGTTTTTTTTCCCTTTTCCGTCCTTACAAGTGCAATCAAGTATTAGGAAGACGATAAACTCACAAATGAAGCTAAAAGATTCTTTATAAATAATGGCCTCGCAAGGCAGAATTAAAACTCTGGCTAGTTCAGGTACAGCTTCGTGTAAATGCGTCGAAAACAAAAACATCATTTCGATTCGTCGCATGACAATGTCGATATGAAACGACTACGTTCAAAAAGAAAAATAAAGATCATCATGCTCACACCTGGGTTGTTGAAATCTCATATCATACATGGAAGACTTGGGCAAGTTTTCACGTAGAGTCTTTGCCAAAGGTAACCAGGCTGTAAGGTTTGCTTCTCATTCGTATTCTAGAGCACTAACGGCTTTCCCAAAACATCAAAAAGTTATTTTAAGGTGTTCTCTTTACCATGCAGAAGTTTAGAGCTTGAGGGCTGGCATAATAGCTTCAATATACGACTTAGAAGCAAACCGTGCAGCCTGGTAATTTTTGTCAAAGACTGTATGCCCCGAAGTAGGCTTCAAAAGTCAATGCGGGGCTCAAAACAGAGGTTTGGAGCCTTGAACGAGGCAGGCATTTTTCTCCAATTTTTAAGCGGCCACTGCTTGAATGGTGCGCGCCCTTCAAGAATCGACAACGAGCATATTGTGCCACCCTATCTGGACGAAATATCTTGAGTTCAAAATGCTGCAGAAATGTGCAGGTGTGATGGCTACGCCATGTAATTCTTACACATCCAAGCTACAGCCCACCATGACATGGTCAAGAGCACACATGTACATCACGTACTGTTCACGTACACATCACGCACTGTCCTGCCGCTGTTATGATTCTCTTGATATCTAGAGTGAGGCATTATTACAGATCTGAATTTCCCCACCTGGTCAAAAAACACATGTCAGCTGACATTATCATTGAAAGGAATGAACTTATTCATTCCTATGCAGGCTTTTCCTACTGTTTACCGCACACACCTCATGATCCATTCAGACACGTAATTCTTGATTATGATTATTACACCTCACTGCAGCGTCACATGTAAATAGTTCAATTAGTGTGTCATTGTTTTAAAACACCTTTTGAGCAAATAACACTGCAGTTTTGTATACTATCATAGCTGGTGAGAATGTGGTATGTTTAAAGGAAATGTAATGTCTCAGCTGGATTCCAAACATTTATCTTAAAATGTATACCATACCACACAAAACACTGCGTAGTGTTCAAGGAAAAATAGCATTTCTGTCAAAGCTTGAACAGGCGTATGGGCACGCAAGTCTAGTTGATAACAATTACACTACATTGCAGGCCTGAAAAATGCATGTACTGAGTGTATAATGGATGCAGTTTCAGGGGATTGCCCACACAGTTTGTTTCAAGTCATCCTTAGAACAAATGCGGTGAAGCACACAATTTCACATATTTCTTTTTATGGATGCAAAGCACTAATACAAAAAGAGGAGAGAAGAAAACTCAAAGAGTTTAAATACATAAGCATCCGAGCTGCTTACGTAACAGTGAGGAATATATTAAAGAGCTGAAAAGGCGAACAAAGAATAAAAAACCTAAATGAAGGGTCTCATGAGCTTACGGCACTATGAGAGTAGGTCTTAATAAAGAAACAAGTATGCATTATTTAAGTATAAAAGTAGTTTGTGTTGAAATTGAAACTGATATAGAGGTATCTCTTGCGTTCGAGAGGAGGAACCATTCAGAGACTATATGTAGTCCAGAGCACTACGCGATTGGAAAAAATATAAGACGAAAAGGTGGTGGTTGCGTTTGTACAGCTTTATTCGACTTTTACGAAAAGATGATTTTTATTAACGTCTTATATTATCTTGTACTGAATATGGGCATATATGTTGACCTGTAAGGCGGAACAGCATTATATGGTAGAAGAGAGTGAGGATTTGGAAAAGCTGGAAATCGCTTTTCTATGCTCGAAAATGAAGCAGCCAGGACAACAGAGATATTCACGGAGATTTCTGCAGATATTACAAGAGAGCAATGGAGGAAAGATCGCTTTAGAGATGCCAATAGCCATCGGTTATGTCCAATGCCGCATGACCTTAAGCTGCCGAATCTACGGATATATAGTAAAACATAATATTTCATTCGAAAAGTTGTTAATAACGCAATAAGAAATCTATTGGCCGGTAAGATTTCTGTACTCTCCAGACAACATATGCGCGAAGGTACTTGGTGAAGATATCTGTAAAACTTAGAGATCAGTCAGCCGGAAAAACAATTGTACTTTTGGAAAGAACACTCGGTAGTACGCCATATTCATACCTTGAAACATGTGTCAGAGGAATGCCGAAATATAAAACAGCCTCTTCCGTACTTTCCTAGCTTACAGAAAATAATAGTGCTGTCTCTTATGCGTCAAGAGTGGATATAAACGAACAATGCGCAGCAAGAAAGGCGAAGTGCATCTTGGGTGGCTCCTTGGCAGTGGAAGCCGCCGACATGAATTGGCCCGGTACTTAGACTGCTTAAAGGGGCATCGCATTGGTTTCGTCAGTGCGGAATAATCTCATTAAATGGAGTCATCATGCGTTCAAGAGATCAGTACAAAAGAATTATTGAAATCTGAGCATGCCAGCAAATGTTATTCCACTTTGAAAATTCAAAGTAAAAAGCTAAGGCGAAACCGCATTTCACTCGCCCATTTCACACACCCAATACTTGGATTGTGCACTACCAATCAGAAAAGTGCCTAGCCTCGCCTAGTACACACGCAGCAGAAGCTTGTACGCCCACAACCATGCATTTAACGGCGACGTCCCGCAGCTTACGCGCCGTAGACAGGGCAGGAAAGGCAGGCGTGACTAACTCAACAAAGGAAGCTGCACCATGTTTCTTTGTTGGTAGGATTGCAAAGAAGACTCCCCCCCCACCCCCCCAGCCTCACCCGCCGTTGCCTGTGTGACCTTTTATCTTCACATCTTTTGCCAACATGTACCGACCGGCTTTTTTTTTTGGCTGTGTTCTTCTTGTGATCTGAACCAACGCTTTTAGATATATTTAAAAATGTTGATTTGAACCGCGCTCGCCCCAAGGAAAGTTAGAAGCCGAATAGAAAGTTGCGACTCCTTGCGTTAATCTTATGTCTTCTTTCGCTGTCCTTGATTCTGTTCAGTTTTTGTTGCATGTGACAAAAAAAAGCTTCCAGCACGCAGAGATATAATATTTTTGATCCCTTTCGATAAGAAACACGGTTCAAACTGGCCGCCGAAACAATCAGAGAGACAGCGTCCAATTTAGATGCCGCCGAATTTCCGCCGCTCAAAATGGCCGCTGCGTTGCGACACTATCCGCTCGAAACGACCAATTCCGGAGATGGTTAAACTATTAAATATTACCATTTCGGAGATTTCTTTGGGCGTTCAGGCGTCACAACGTGCCTTACTTTGCATACAAACAATAAAGGCCTCTTGCTTTATCTACGTCGCAGGACCCCTTTAACCTCATCCTTGCTCCTCCCGTTTCTGTTCTGCGAGCTAATAGCGCGTATGGTCTCCCCGGCTGTCTTCGCGACTACAGCGGCTTCCACATCTTTTTTGAGCTGGACAACGAGCACTAGTTTCGGAGATTTTCATTTCAGGATAGCGAAGAGGTCTTCCACGCAAATGACTCACAGATAGGTTCCGCAGAGACTTTCGTGTACTAGAATCTTCACTGGCAGAAACTGCACACCTGTAAATAACGTGTGGAAGATTCAACCATTTTTGTTTTCCTCATACATTTCGCAGCAATAGTTGTTCTTCTCGCAAGTATTCTCACGTCATTGGTGTGTTCCTGATACAGTTTTTTATAGTTAAGGAAGTGCCTCAGTACTGCTGATGCAAATTACGCTTCTGTTCACATTGTTGACACCAAAGATCAGGAAATCAGCAAACGCACGAGCACGCTGAGCTTTACATTCTCAATTTCGCGCCGTGTAAAAGAGTGAGACGTGAAGCGTAGTGCGTCGTGGCAGGCGTGAGCAAGAAGCGACTAGACACAATGTATACAACTTTCGCTTTAGCTGCATGCGTGCTAAACTCCTTTATTTGCTTCACATTTATTTAGAGCCTGCACGCAACGGAAAGAATGAAGCCACACAAATTGACAACGTTACAGCTTTCACATGTACGCTGCCTTGCTGACAACGCTGTCTTCAGAAACTGCACTTGTGCTCACAGACACTCATGCAAAAAAAAACAATTTACTGATGAGCAGTCGCGTTGACAAGCCTGACACAATCTGGAAGCCAGTTGCTCAGTCGGCAGAAAACCTTTCATGCCACCCTCTCATCACTCATGAAGCTGACGATCAGATCAGTCACAGCGTGTATAGAGAGCCAAACACTTAACTAAATGTATTGCAGACGTACAGAGCTACCGATGTCGCTTAAACTCGCCTTATCAGAGTAAAGGCCGAAGCACCTAGAATTCGACTTTTAAGGCAGTCTAATGTGCTCGCGCGCTGCGTCTTGCCGTGAAGCTTCTTTTGCAGCACCCACACTATATCACTCGTCAGGTGGGCGCACCTACGAGCCGTTCTGTCATAGAATTCGAAAACACTGTGGCACGCTCTTAAATGCCTTGCTACTCAAAGCTGGCGCAAACGAACTATAGCGACGGACGCCGCCAGTGGCGCGTTGTAGCAACCGCGCGAACCAATAATTTCTCGCGGTGATAGAACCCTTCGTAACTGGAGAGCAGCTAGAGCCCTCGAGCGGCTGTAAATTTACGCTTACATTATTCATGCTCTGAAGGGTTGATTATTTATGACGTACCGTTATGACGCCCTTTCATTGTCTTTGGCTATCGAAACAAAAAGTGGTTCTGAACAGTTTAATACTTTAAATAAGTGCCTACCAAACTACGGTGAGCAAACTGCCGTATAAATCAGTGTTGCTTTCGCCATTTTCTCATTCGCGTACTTTTGCCATCTCGCCGCCGTTGAACTTCATGAAGGCCAAGCGCGACATTTGTCGGCGGTGGTAGCACATCGTTTGCGTCAAGAAACGTAATTTTGAGATCGCTTCGTTTTGCTCGCAGGTGACGTTATTTACGTGACAGCGCTGGCAAGCAGTGAGATTTCCGAAAGTGGTCCTTCTGAGTATGCAGCTGTTTTGTACAAACCACTACGTCGTACGCAAGTGCTTTCTTTCCTGCCGGCAGTAACTTCGTTTAGCCTCCCCAATCAAGTTTATAAACCAGGCACCTGTGCTAAAAATCAGTTTTCAGGGTCTCGCCATTCTGACATAACTGCTTCAACATAATTCGAAGCCTGGCGGTTTCGCGCTACAAATTTGAAACTCCTGACTAACATGTAATCGCCTACAGAACCAATCAGAGGAGCAATATGGCGACGATCGGCGGCCATGCGTGTTGCAAATAGGACCATAGGAGTGTGCATTGGGGGTAGTTCGCGAAACATGAAATCTTAAAAAAAAATCCGCGCAAGACATTTGGTGATAGTGGTACTGCAAATGCACCTCATTTATGCAGTGCAGTTCTAACACTAACCAGAGCTCAGTGAGATCGTCTGGAAACCGTCAATTGACAGGCTATGAGAACCATAACTTGACTTCCTTGCGTCACATCGGTCGTAGCACTTCAAGAGAATGCTGAGCTTAGCGCACTAGATGAGCTACTGCAGCAGCGACGTGATCCTTTCAGCCTTAAGACCACCCTCTTGCACTGACTGCGAGCTCTCCATATTGTCCCTTCGCGAGAGAATCGCGGAACTAGATATCCATCTTCCTCGTGGTTCGATCATTATATATGTAGGTGCCGAAATATACGGCCGTGAAACGACAACTGCAGTTTACTGTACCTGCAAGCCTGGAATTAAGACGGTCAGGTTTCAGTTCGCAGTCTTCTTCTTTGTGCAGCACTGGTTGCTATCCGAGACACACTTGGCTGTGTAGCCGCCGGTACCTTGCTTCCTGCAGCCCACATTGTCATCCGCACCGACACCCTTCAAGCAAAACGTCTACTTAGGGGCGTCAGTCGCAGCCCAGAAATCTGCCAGAGCATACATCGTCTGGCGGCTTGCATCCCGCAAACCATTCGAACTGAGTGGGCCCCACGTGACGTGCTGAGCTCACAACTCTCTGCAGATTCTGCAACCAGCCGGACGACCCTACCCTCATTAATGCCGTGGTTCCTCAGCATAGATGATGCTGCTCTCCTTCTCACAAGGAAGAACCCCTCCGGCGCTGCAATCGTGCTCTCATCCCTCCGTGTATGATAACTCTAGCCCCCGGTCTTACTCGTGCAGAGGAGGTTTTACTTCGCAGGATTCGGGTTGGGCTTGCCCTGACTCCAGCCGTCATTCGGTTTTAGCCTCAATTTCGACACTTATATCCCACCCCACGGTATCCTGGCTGCAACTACAAAAATACTGAGGCCGACATTCACCACTTGCGAGTTTACCCGGCGCTGAAGCAACGACAATTCGGCACCTAGCAGCAGCGGGACTCCATTTCAACACCCCCTTTTGATTCTTTCTACCTTCATAACTCCCTTTATGCCCTGAAGCAATAAATTACGTTATCAAAGAAAATGTGGCTGCGGCTCAACTCACCTGAGTCAGGACACGGAGCGATATCTCCGTCAAGCTTGTTTAGACACGCTTTCGCTTTGGTTCATCTTTATTTTTTCCAAGACTTAAGCGAGAGCAAATTGTTTCAGCGCGAACAAATCACGTGATGCATCACGTGCTATAAATGCAAAAGCGGGCGTCCAGAGCGGTGGTTGGCGCAGCGACGGACGTGACTGCGAAGCGCAAGAGCGAGTCACGTGACACATCACATGCCCCAAGTGGTGGCGAAGAGGAGCGGCCGAGCAGCAGCCAGCGCTTCAACGGACGTGACTGCCAAGCGCGCAGCTATGACGTCGATGATGAAGATCAAGACACCTGCGACACGCGATTGTACGCTTGCGGTGCCCTTCCCGTTAGAAGACAAATCCAAGAGCCAGTTCACCTTCAGGCTCAGCATGGGTGGAGTAGAACTTTCGCTCTTAAAAAAAACCACGCACAGGACAAGACAGGAAAGGATTAGACGTGCTCTGCATATAGCAAGGTATGGCACCAAAAATTGACTCAGTGAAGCTACGGTTCACATGCACCAGAACGAAGCGATGTTTGTTGGTCTCACAAGGCCATGAGTGCATGGAGCGCATGCGCATTGTTGTTAACGAAAGAAAGATGCCTTGCTTCACTGAGCAGCTGCAATAGTACGCGTTGGCCCTGTTTGTTGGTCTCCTGACACTTCTCGTGGACCTGTTTTTCGTTTGTAACATCCCAAAAGACTTAATTAAAAATTAACGGTGATTTAGCTTTGGTTAAACCGAGATAGAAGCGCTAGCTTCACGATGGTTTAGCCTGCAAAATACCAAAGATACGCTCAACGTGCGCCACTGCTGCAGACCCTAATATCATGGCCTAGCCCGTGAACACCACATGTGCACTTTGTGCCAGGCGCGCCGGTGCTACTTCCGTTACGTACTCGGTTTAGGAGGCCGTGAATGCGCGGCCTTGCACGTGAATACTGTATGTCGACTTATTCGTAGGCGCCCCGGCGCTCCTTCGGTCATGTACTCGGTTAAAGATGGCATGACGTTACGCCCTATCACAAACTCCGTATTTAGGCTCCTCGGTGAGCCCAAAGTCGATCACGTGACGAAAATTTCGTTGACCTTGACGTGACCTTCACCATGTTTGAAACAGAAAGGCGCAAATGGACGAGGACAAAAAAGGAACGTGAAGCAACCGTTGGCGCTTGTCCTGTTGCTTCACGTTCCTTTTATGTTCTCGTCCCATTTGCGCCTTTCTGTTTGTTTCAAACATGGCTACGAACCAACTAGCCCAAACCGAAGTATTTCTAGTGACCTTGACGTCCGCGGCTTGACCTCGACGTTGCCTTGAACCTTGACCTGTCCAATTGCTTGAAGATTGGTTTGATCATTGACCGCCCACTGGTTCTCCAAACTTATAAACTAAAGGTTTGACCTCGGCTGAACCTTGAAGGTCATCAGCAACGCACGGCGATCTCAGCCCGAGGCCTCTAGTAATGAAGCTACCACTTTAAAAGTAAACCTCGTCCTGCTCTACAATTGGAAAAGCCCCAGCGGCCTAAGAGTTGTAGTCATACGTGCTACATATTCACTGGAAACTGTGGAAACTAGGTGCAATAATGTTTCGCTCTAAATAGCAACGGTGGCGCCGCGACGAGGTATTTTTCTTAACTAGAGCTCCACTGATTGACACTTTTGGGTCACCGAGCTGTTGGCCTGCAAACAAAGTAATACACAAGCGGAAAAAAAGTGAAACGCAGGACGAAACCACATGTGCAGCCTCCACCACCTCCGCCAAGAGATCGTTCAGCCACGCCCATGGCTCCTGCGGAAATACGCGTATGTCGTATGTTTTTTGGCGGCGCAGGTATGCATGAGAAGACAAAACATGAACAGTGGCCCCATAGTTATTTTAAAAAATTCGGGCTTGCGTTTCTCTTCTGAAACCTTTTTGGAACAATCTGAAAATGGTTTACTTATAGCAGTACTTTCCCTTTTAAATAAATGCCGTTTTTTATCACGTATCTCCAGGCAACATTAGGTAATAATAGATAATGAACCTGCCGGCAGCCCGTAGAATTTTTGGAATACGGGTTCCCTTAGTAATACGGTAGTTATAGTCGAATCTCAAAAATTTTCAGTTACCTGGAAGACATATAATCTTTCTCATAAAATTGTTAAAGCAATCATTGTTTATGTAACCATTACTTAGAGCCACGCCAATAAGCCAACAGTATACATACCGTAGAACACAGCACCAAACCGTTTGACGACGAATAAAAAATCCTCTTTCACAAGTTCGAGTGTTTCTATCGTGCAGTTCTTTTAAAAGGTACAAATAATGTGAGAATTAATTAAGCCGAAAGACATGTGCCAAAAATAAGTTGAATTTCTCTCTCGACCATAAAAAGAGGAATTTATTGAAGATAATGGCTACAGGATGCTTGACCTCTTGCAGATTCCACGTTGCTCAATTACGTTGCTCAAGGCCACTTTCGGATAGTTTAACTCTTTATTAAGAAATAATAAAGATAGAAATAAAAGAGATCATAATCAATTCACGTGAACAGTGGATTTATTAAGGGGTCACGGCGACCAACGCACGCAGCGGTCGCCGCAAACGCAGTGCGATTGAATCGCTCCGTGAGGCCGTTTGTTTGCGGGTGGTAGGCAGTAGTCGCACGGTGTACGGTTTGACATGCTGAGAGGAGCTCTTGAACTACCTCTGACAGAAATACACGGCCCCTGTCACTGAGGAGCTCCCGAGGTGCGCCGTGACGGAGGACGAAGTGGTGTAGAATAGAATAAGCGACGTCACGAGCCGTCGCCGTGGAAAGGGCGGCTGTCTCGGCATAACCGGTCAGGCGATCAACGGCTACGATTACCCATCGGTTACTGGCCGGAGTGCAGGGAAGTGGGCCATAAAGGTCGATGCCGATGCGGTCAAAGGGGCGAGTGGAGCATGGTAAAGGTTGCAGGGGACCGGCCGAGCGACAAGGTGAATCCTTTCGTTGATGACAGGCATCGCACGATCGAATGTAGCAGCGGACAAAATTGTAAATTCCACGCCAGTAGTAGCGCTGACGAAGCTGGTGATATGTTTTGAGGACACCAACGTGAGCGCTTTGCGGGTCAGTCTGATGATGGGCACAAACGTCGGAGCGGAGATGGCGTGGGATAACCAGTAACTATTTTCTGCCGTCAGGGTTATAGTTCCGGCGATAAAGGAGACCATCCGGGACGGAGAAGTGGGAAGCTTGGCGGCGGAGAGCTCGCGGATATGCAGCCATGGTAGGGGAATTGATGACATTTAACAGGGCAGAAATCCAAGGATCTCGGCGCTGCTCGGAAGGCATATCTGGGATTGTGAGAGCGGTCAGGAGAGGGCCTGGTGCGGGAACGGCAGGCAGGGACACCGGCGGCCGAGAGAGAGCATCGGCGTCAGTATGCTTGCGGCCCGAGCGGTACACAACACGGATATCATATTCCTGAAGGCGCAAGGCCCAGCGGCCGAGACGGCTCGACGGATCTTTGAGCGTAGCGAGCCAACAGAGGGTGTGGTGGTCTGTAACAACGTCGAACGTGCGTCCGTACAGGTTAGGACGGAACTTGGTGATCGCCCAGATGATCGCCAAACAGTCTTTTTCCATAACGGAATAGTTTGAATGCTGTCGTGAGGGTGCGGCTGGCATAAGCGATGACGTATTCAGGAAAACCTAGCTTGCGCTGGGCGAGCATCGCACTGAGGCCAACACCACTGGCATCAGTGTGGAGTTCCGTTGGAGCATGGGTATCGTAACGACGAAGTATGGGCGGTGATGTCAAAACTTTGCGGAGCTTCGCGAAGGCCTTGTCGAAGGCCGGTGTCCAAGAGGACAAGTTAGAGGGCCCATTCATGAGCTTTGTTAGTGGGGCCATGATTTTAGCAAAATTACGTACAAAACGACGATAGGAACATAGGCCCACGAAGCTGCGCAGCTCTTTGAGAGAGGCCAGTTTCGGGAAGTCAGCAACGGCGCACAGCTTCTGAGGATCAGAGAGAACGCCATCTTTACACACGACGTGGCCGAGGATGGTGAGTTGGCGAGCGTCGAAGTGACATTTTTTAAGGTTAATTTGAAGGCCGGCACGAGCAAGGCAGGTCAGCACCTGGTGGAGACGATGCAGATGGGTGGGAAAATCAGGGGAGAATATTACGATGTCGTCCAGATAACAAAGACAGATCTTCCATTTGAGACCACGCAGCACGTTGTCCATCATTCGTTCAAATGTTGCTGGGGCGTTACAAAGGCCGTTTGGCATAACGTTGAATTCGTAAAGCCCATCCGGAGTGATGAAAGCGGTCTTTGCGCGATCAGCTGGAGCCATGGGAACTTGCCAATATCGGGAGCGTAGGTCAAGCGAAGAAAAGAATTCTGCGCCTTGCAAGCAGTTCAATGCATCGTCAATGCGCGGATACACATCCTGACGTGAAATTTTGTTGAGACGTCGATAATCCACGCAGAAGCGTATAGACCCATCTTTTTTCTTGACGAGGACAGCGGGAGACGACCAGGGACTACTTGATTCTTGAACAAAACCGCGGTGGAGCATACCGTCTATTTGTTCGGCTATGACCCGAAGCTCTGTAGGTGACATACGGTATGGGCGCTGGTGCAGAGGCGGGTGAGCGCCTGTGTCGATGTGGTGGGAGACAGCCGTCGTCCGGCCTGAAGAGGCTGGCGGCGTGTTGAATGAAGACAGAAAATGGTGCAACAGCTCAAGAAGCTGCGCGCGGCGGCGTGGTTCGAGGGCAGTATCAACAGAACAGGCGAGAAGATCACCCTGATGCGGGTCAAAAGCAACATTAGTAGGGGTCAACGCATGCACTTCGCAAGCAGATGAATATTCAGTAGCGTCGAGGTCAAATAGTAAGTCCACAGGCTCAAAATGACCAACGCACTCTCCACGAAGCAATGTGACGAGGTAAGGAAGAGTATTGGCGACCAGAAGTGTGGTGGCACCATTGCGCAAGTCAAGCACGGCGAAGGGCAGTGAGATACGGTGGCGGCAGAAAGAAACGTCGGAAAGTAAGAAGAGAACGATGGCGTCGGCGGTAGAAGCGGCAGACAGAGGAACGAGGACAGCGCTAACGGGTGGGCTAGTAGTGTCCTGAGCGACATGGAGTTTCGGAACAGCACAAGGACCAACGTCATCAAACACAGCGGCTATGGCAGAGCGCATGGCACGGAAAGTTCGGCGTGAGGGCGGGCGCAGTCAATCAAGGCATGATGATGGGACAGAAAATCCCCGTTAAGAACGACATCATGAGAACAAGTGGTGAGGACGATGAATTCAATAAAATACACGGTGTTCGCAATATTATTCGAGCGGTGCAGAGAGCGATGGGCTGGAGGTGGTGTGCGGTGGCGGTACGTAGCGACTAACCGCAAAGAGGCGTCGTCACCTTGCGAAGAGAGCGGCAGAGTTTTTGGCTGATAACAGATCTGGCGGCACCAGTGTCTATAAGAGCAAGAGTCGAAACACCTTTCACGATAACGTCAAGAACGTTCGCAGGGAAAAGATCGTCGGCGGAGTGCACAGTTCGTGCCTCGCGAACTGCCGCGGTTAGTTTCTCTGCTCGGCTGAGGGAAATCGGCGGCGCATGGGCGATATGGAGCGGTGACGGGGTGAAGGTGAGCGACGAGACGAGGAAGCCTGGTGGTCAGAAGGTTCAGGTGGCGGCCCCGGCGGAACTCGGAAGTAGGGGGCCGAATCGGAAATTCCAGTATATTCTGGCACCGGCAGTGACATGCGGCGTCGACAATGGCGGTCGACGTGTCCGGGAATGCCGCAAACCAAGCATATCGGGCGGTTGTCCGATGTGCGCCATGGAGAGGTAGGCGGCGCAACTCTACCAATAGTGCGTGGCGAGCGCATCATGGCCGAAGGATACGCATACGCCGTGGCAGCTGCTGGGCGAGCCACAATTTCGGTACAGGTGCGAGGCGCCGCCACAACGGGGTGCGGCGCGAAGGTGTCAGGATGGAGGATGGCCGGAAGGAAGAGCTTCCGTGACCTGTCGCTGTATTTCACGTCTGAGCTGCGCGCCAAACAAGATGAGGGTTCGGGTAGAGAGGGTAGGAGAGACAGCTGGCGGGCAACCTCCTCGGGGTTAAATTTCTTGATTTTGGCGTGGAGACATGAGGAGTCGGGGTGCGGGGCCAGTCCAGCGAGCTGCGCGTCAGAAGGGTGGCGAACCAGAACGCGTTGCTTCCGTATCTCGTCGAAGCTTTGGCAAAGTTCTTATACCGTTGCGATGGTGGTCGGACTCTTAGCCACGAGCATATTGAAGGCGCCTTCATCGACGCCTTTCATGACGTGCCGAATTTTATCTTCCTCGGTCATAGACGGGTTGACTCATTTGCATAAATCGACGATGTCCTCGATGTAACTGGTGAAGCTTTCATCTGTCTTCTGCGCTCGCGAACGGAGACGCTGTTCAGCGCAAAGTTTTCGAATGGCAGGGCGGCCGAATACTTTGGCAAACGTAGTTTTGAACGCGGACCAGATGGTGATGTCCGACTCGTGGTTCCGATACCAGAGGCTGGCGACATCAGTAAAGTAAAATACGACGTTGTTAAGTTTCAGAGCGTCGTTCCACTTGTTATGCCGGCTCACCCGTTCGTAGGCTAATAACCAATCCTCCACATCTTGGTCGCAGCTGCCACTAAAGATAGCAGGGTCGCGTTGACGTAAGGGGCCAGAAGAGGTGACAGGTGGAAGCAGGTCGCAGGAAGCAGGGTCGGGGGCTGCTGGCTTGGCTCCTCCATGGGAACGGACACCGTGCGAGTGCGGAGTTCCAGGGCGACGTCGGGGGTTAGGATCGTCGCACCCTCCACAAAGTGAGCAGTGGATTTGTTAAGGGGTCACGGCGACCAACGCACGCAGTGGTCGGGTCGTAGCAGGACGGCAGAACCAGCCGAAGGAAGCAGCTCCAGCACGAGACTCGCGCCCGAACCACCAGCGATGACGGCGAAGGGGGGCACTGCGGAGTCGTCCTCTTCTTACACACGCAAAAAAAACAAACATTTAAACTTGACGGCCTCTTAGTGTGAACCAATGTTACCCGGCCTCGGTCTCACTAACGCAGCTTCTTTTAAACCCTTGGTCCCCGCCCTCGATGGGGACAGTAATAACTCAAGTAAATTCACAAACATTCAGCCAATCTGTCAATTGGAAAAGGAAAACATAACCAATCAAGGATTGGGAAAAGGAAAACACAACCAGTCGAGACTTTGCGAAAGGAGATAAGTTATCATGACCAACACTGTTCAAGTATGAGGACTCTCCACTATCAAGATTTCAGTTTTCTTCGTTCCTCCCTCCAGCTTTGCGAACACCATCGCTTTCCCAAGGGTGCGGCTTGTTGCAGCCTCAAAGGGTTATTCTGGTGACCACAGTGTAGAGCGAAAGGTCTTCTCTCAAACTGCATTGTCAATCGCACCTTAGGCCATAAAATAGCGCCGCCCGAGACACCCTACGCTTTGAGCGATGGAGCTGCAAACATGAGGTGAAAGCGGCGCGACGCCAATTATGATGACTCGTCTCCGCCCGCGGGCGCCTGCCTCGCCGTAAGGACGTACACAGTAAGGTGCCCTCCCTGGAGAGGGCCTAAAAAAGCGCAAGGGGGAGGCCGAAAGGATTGAAAAAGAACGCCTTCACCGCAAGGAAGCTGCTAAGGAGGAGGCTGACAGGATAGAAAAAGAACTTGCTCTAAAGCGTTTGGAGTTGCAAATTTTACAGGCGAAGCGCGCCGAGAAGAATTCGACATTAAATCAGGAGGTTTCGGAGTGAAAAGAAATTAAAATCGTGAATGAAAACTGCGTGTCTTTGCCCATTGCCCGCGTCGCGATCGAGAGCCCGCTCGGGGTGCGTCTGACCCAGGCAGCCGTCTCTCAAAACCTGCCTAAGCAGTATCCCTCAATTTTCTCATATCGCTCGGATGTGCTGCCCAAAGAAAAAGGCCTCAGTTTTGAAGACAACGCTGCGCAAGTTCTCACCACTTCGAAGGCTCGTGAATTCGCAGCACCAGCAGAGCACGTAGTTGAAGAGAGCAGGACTGAAACTTTAATCCAAGAGCATGTCCACAATGACGAGCCAGCCCAATACTTACTCACTTCTAGCACAGGGGTAAAGAGCACCGATAGTAGTGCAGGCTATAGTGAGTCTTCCGAATCAGGCGCAAGTGATGAGCTGGGGCTAGGTGAGGAATTGAATACGAATCTAGTGTTGCCCCACTCAGATGGCTTTCTCGAATTCCTTCGTGTGGACAGAGAAACGTTCACCGCTGAGCAAGAGAAAGACCAGACTCTAGGAAATTTGAGTCACCAAAGTGACATGGGTGTGTCACGGAAGAACATAACTTTCCAGCTCCGTTCTGGCCTGCTATACCGCCAGTATAAGGATAGGAAAGGTATCCAACACAACCCACTTATTGCCCGCGTCGTGATCCAGAGCCCGCTCGGGGTGCGTCTGACCGAGGCAGTAGTCTCCCAAAACCTGCCTAAGCAGCATCCCTCGATTTTCTCAAATCGCTCGGTTATGCTGCCCAAAGAAAATGGCCTTAGTTTTGGAGATAATGCTGCACAGGTTCTCACCATTTCGAAGGCTCGAAAATACGCAGCGCCAGCAGAGCACGCGGGTGAAGAGGGCAAACATGACCCAGTAAGCCTGATAAATTCTCACGGTGGTGAGCTAGAGCAGGCACTTTTACAAACTGACGACGAAGCGGACGCCGGCGACTTAACCCGTGACAGTTCCGTGATTCCTAGAGACTCGCCAGGCAAATCAACAGCGAAGGTTTCCACAGAACGGCAGCGTACAGAGGTGGCCAAACGGGAAGAGTTAATGAAGGGGAAGTGCAGCTCATGTTGACTGCTGCACGGAAAACCGGAAAACCGTGTAACCGCCCCAATTTGGCACCTCGGTGCTCAAGAGTTCGCACCCGCGCCATGGGAACACAAGCCAAGAGAACGCAACACGCGAACCCAATCCGAGAGAGACGGATACTCTGGCACGGCATTCGCACTCGTTCGTTCCCTTCTTGCATTCTGCTTTCTGAGGGTCAGCCAAACTTCAGAACCGCGAGACTTGGACAAGGAACAGTTAAGGGTCCCAAGCTCAAATTCCTAGCCTTATGTCCTGTTGCACCTGCTAGAGCAGCTATCGGACCGCGGCCGCGCAGGGGGCGGCTGAAGAACAGGAATCAGTACATTCCTTGAGTCGCAACGCTCTTGGTGGGCGGATACGCGGCATAATCTCATATTGAGTTTAATGCTTGTTTTGTTTGTTCATTTAACTCTTCTGTACAGAAATGCAAGCTGAAATTCCTAGCATTATGTAATGTCTCATCTGCTAAAGCAGCTGTCGGATCGCGGACGCGCAAGGGGCGGATACGAGGCATAATCTCATTGAGTTTAATGCTTGTTTTTTTTTTCTTTTGTTCATTTAACTCAGCGAAATTGTGGAGCTTGGCATTGCGGGACTCAGTTTACATGCGTTGCAGAAAATTGCGAGGTAATGGCAACGCTGATGGCCTCAGCCGAAGCTTTCCCGTGTAATGCCCTTTCCTGACTCCCCGGACGTTAATCCGCTAGGCGAATTTGTATTTTCTTTTTTTTTGCTTTAGCGGGAATCATTTTTTGTTTGTTTGTATGTGTGTTCAGCAGCTCCACCTTCCCTTTGTGCTCTCACGGGAGGTGGCTTTCTGTGGCATAAACCATGCTACGGCACCCTTCAAAATTTTAGGAAATTTTTCCCTTTTGGCTAAACAAGCTCTGTGTATTCTGGTTTGGTCAAACATGAAAACTTTCGGAGGAGGACGTAAATTTCACGCGACAGCTCATTTACTCGAAAGAGGTTTTGTTGACCGCAGACAGCTTGGCAGGTCTTAAAGTTGGTTTGGCGCTTTCTGCTTGTTGGGCTTTGTACCTTGCTGGTTGAGACCGTTACAGTTGTCAACGAAGCAAGAACCTTTGAGCCCAGCTGTGACCAAAAGCCGAACGGACACAACTCCAGGTCTCTGCGCGCAGCAGCGTTGGCTGCAACCACTGCGAGACCTCTTCGGGCGGAGGACGTGCTGTTGTGTTTCTACCCCCCCCCCCCCCCCTAACTCTCTTTGTGTGTTCCCGTCACACCTGTATCCACATTGGCCATTCCCAGAGGCAGTGTGTGGTTCTGCGAAGGCGGTCCTTCTTCATGCACGCGCTCCCATGCAACCTCCTGACAGGTGGAACCGAACACAAGGGACGCATTCGACTCTTGGATTCCTCGTACCACCACTTCTGCCTAACTGCCACGACGTGTTTTCCGGAGTTCCCCTTAAGCGGCCCCCAACGCAGTAGTATTGACGCTGCGACTTTGTGTGTGCATCTGCCAGGGTGACATGACTCGGCGCCTGCTGCCACCTGCGGAGACGAGCGTCTGCCATTCAACCGCACCTCGCTCTTTTGTCAACAGCGGGGTGACGCCGCAGCAGGTGTTCGCCTTTGGGGCATTTCCTTGGAACAAGTTATGGAATCCACCTGGCCGGAAACGACTAGCCCGACAACATGCTCTTCTGGAAACTTCCGAGTATTCAAGTGCCTCAGCTGATGAAGCGAGGTGACGACACTGCAGGTGTTCGTCCTTAGCGTTTCCTCGAAACAAGATATGGAATCCACCTGGCCTGACGGGCCACTTCCAAGTATCCAGGGGCCTCAGCCGATGGAGACGACGAAGCGGTGAACGACCTTGGAGCACCCGGACGAAGTCCCTACGATTGGTCGGAAAAGGCGGGAAGATCTCGGGAGGGTCTATTTAAAGCGCTCGACACGTTCATCGAGAGCCATTCCCGGAGTAACTCCCTGAGCAATTCCTTCAACGTTTCCCTGAGACTTCTCAGTTTTTACCTTGTTTGTCTCTTTTTGTAAATAATCATGTAAATATGTGAATACCGATTTTCCTTCACTTCCCCTACTCCCCGTCTCCGGCCCACGTTCCTTCCTCCTTCGGCACTGTGGCGGTGCTCCTGGACCCGATGCCTGGTGGAACACGCTACTAGCCCGGCAAAACATATCAAAGGAAATAATTGTGTCAAGGACTAGTTACTTACCGAAACCAAGCTGAGACTATTCAATTTTACTTATTTTGCTCCATAGGAGCTAATATCTTGATCCTTTTATTTCTGTACTTCAGTTTTCTGCGCGTTTGATTTGTTGCGGATAATACAAGGTAAGAACACGTCCCTTTATAACATTGATAAGAATGTTCGCGTTCTAAACATTCGCCACACACCAACACTTCCACCAAGACATCGTTTAGCCAAGTCAGCGGCTCCTGTGGAAATACATAATTTACATCAGCGACGTATTAGTCGCCAAAGTGTGCAATATGACTCCGCACGTATCGTTAAAACAAGTTCATTCGATAACTGGTAAAAGTTTTTGTTTTTCTTTTGCGTTCTGTTTTCAAGGAATTTGAGAAAGGGTGTACTTATTAAAAATATTGAGCCCTTTATTTAGGTGCCGGTTTCTTAACAGGATTTTCCCGGCAAGGCTACCTCGAAAGCATGATCAGCAAGCGCGTCACATCGATTCGCCAGTTCATGCCTGCTGTATTGATTTTGCTTGAATAATTTTCTTGTACAAAAAGGCTGAAGACTGCTCCCAAAAAAATTCTATTGGGAATCATAGCTTTAAGAAAAACCAACGTACCTACACGAGTAAGCTAAACTGGGCTAGTCGGAGCAATTGCATCTTAGAAAAATGTAGCGCGAAAACCGAGACATAGAAAAGGTGAAGACAGGACACGAGCGCTTTCTCACGACTGAATTTTTATTGCAAAGTTTGTGAGAATATATACTGTAGATATGGAAGAGGGCAAGGAGGAAGGAAAAGACAAAACAACAACAAAAAACAGAACAAGACGAGGAGATAAAAGGCCGGCGTTGAAAGCAAGCACATAGCAACATGAAACACGTGCAGTGTTACTTAACAACCGATTCCATGTACACAATCTCACTTTTTGTCAAGGCGATGGATGCGTCACTAACACATTTTTCCCCTCCTTTCGCGATGTGGACCGCTTCAATAATCTCTCTCGTACGCTGATTATGTGCTTTGCCAAGTACAAGTGTCTTTTCAAAAGAGGGACCGCATTTACATTCCCTGCAATGTTTCGGTAAATTTTCGAGAGCTGTTGGCGTTAAAAAATTTCTGTGTTCAAACTGCCGGACATTTAGACAACGCCCGGTATGCTCTATATAATATTTATCACATGACAGAGGAATCTTGTATATCATCTGTTTTCTACATGCCACAAACCTAGATTTGTGATTAACATGGCAACGATGATCACTTTTTAATTCCGCTGCTCTCGCACTGACCACTGCACACAATCCAGATAACTTCAAGGGAGCTGAGATTACTGTGCCCACCTTGTACCGATTGGCAACATTTCGTAACCAATGTGAAAAACGATGTACATAGGGCAGAACGACAGGTTTCTTTTTAGGGTCGAATAACATATCCCTCTTGGCATCCTTGCCCTTGAGCCACAAAAGAAGTTTTTCAAAACAAGTGCTAATCGTAGAAAGCAGGTAACCGGACTTGGTCAATCTATTGACTTGTTCATGAAAACTTGTGGCTATTTTATCGTGGCAAGACTTAAGTAAAGCAGAGCGTAGGCATGAGGAGACAATTGCTTTTTTTACAACTTTATAATGCCCGGAGTGAAAATGAAGTAAAGATTTAGATGATCTAGGGGGGTAGCCCCAGCAAAGATGATTATTGCCAAAATGAAGTGATAAGTCAAGAAATTGAAGAGAGTTTTCATTAGGAAATCCAAAAGTGAAACTTAAACCTTGACCGCATGTCTTAAAAACCTTTAGGACGTCAACGACAGAGTGATTGAAACGATCAGAGGGAAGAAGAACCAAATAATGATCAACATAACGAAAAATATTCAGTGATAAGCCGTCTAGATTCTTCTCAATTGTTTTACCGATATGGTTAAGGAAAATATTTGACAGAACCGGAGCTACCCGTGAACCGATACAGATCCCTGATTTTTGCAGGAAAAACAACTCTTTCCAGCCAACAAATGTTGACTTCAGGTAAAATTATACTAATCCCAAAAATGAATCCACGGGCATGCCACTATGATTGATGAAACGCGCCTCATCATTGCAGTCACAGATGCACATCCGAACACTTTGCAATAAAGCATCGTGGGGGATATCATAGTAAAGATTCTCCACAACAATGCTGAAAGCCCGAAGCCCCCTCGTGTCAGACGTCTGTAGGTGCTGGACGATTTTTTTCCGAATTAGGTACTAGGAACGGGTCATGAATTCCTAAGACCGAAAGGCTCCTAAGCAAGAAGCCTGAGATGGCATGTTGACATGAACCCGCTTCAGACACGATCGCCCTGAACGGAAAGTCAGGCTTATGTGTTTTGACTGAGAAAAAAATGTCCAAATGCGACACTTTTGAGCCCTTGACAGCTTTCGCTAGGCGATCCAGCGACATCTCTTCGAGCAGAGATATCGCCCTCTGCTTGACCTTGGCTGCTTTTTTAGAAACCGGGCGAAAATTCTTTTCTATTGCATCATTGGCTTTTTTTAGATACATATCATTGCCCATGACAACAAAGAAGCACTCCTTATCCCAAACCAGCACTCTTAATTTTGAAGAACCCAAGAAATCAGCCAAACTTTTGATTGGGGACTTACATTGCTCGACGTCACATGTCCTAGTCACAACATCTACACACTCTTCCACGCAGCGAGCACAGACATCGTCCCGTGTCCGGGAAGAAATGTACCTCACCAATGCAAGTTTGTCGAAGGGGTTCAAAGCTGGTTGGAATGCGTATTTCAGCCCAAGCTGTAGTGTCCTCAGGTGTTTCTCTGGGAGGCGCTGATTTCCTACTACGATCACTTTTTCTTCCGGGGGTGTTTTTTCTTCTTGCAAGGAAGACGGATACGCACCGAAGCCCACCGCAGAAATTACCGGACTGCGGAGCAGGCCACGGAATTTCTGTGTTCTTCGGTCATTTCTGTGGGCTTCGGTCATCGCTTCACTTTGGCAATACGCATCTTTGCTGGGGCTACCACCCTAGATCATCTAAGCCTTTACTCCATTTTCACTCCGGGCATTCTAAAGTTGTAAAAAATGCAATTGCCTCCTCATACCTACGCTATGCTTTACTTAAGTCTTGCCACGATAAAAGAGCCACAAGTTTTCATGAACAAGTCAATAGATTGACTAAGTCCGGTTATCTGCTTTCTACGATTAGCACTAGTTTTGAAAAACTTCTTTTGTGGCTCAAGGGCAAGGATGCCAAGAGGGATATGTTATTCGACCCTAAAAAGAAACCTGTCGTTTTGCCCTATGTACATCGTTTTTCACATGGGTTACGAAATGTTGCCAATCGATACTGGGCACAGTAATGTCAGCTCCCGTGAAGTTATCTGGATTGTGTGTAGTGGTCAGAGCGAAAGCAGTGGGATTGAAAAGTGATCATCGTTGCCATGTTAATCACAAATCCAGGTTTGTGACATGTAGAAAACAGGTGATATGCAAGATTCCTCTTTCGTGTGGAAAATATTATGTAGGGCAGACCGGGCGTTGTCTAAATGTCCGGCTGTTCGAACACAGAAATTCTTTAACGCCAACAGCTCTCGAAAATTAACCGAAACATTGCAGAGAATGTAAATGCGGTCCCTCTTTTGAAAATACACTTGTACTTGGCAAAGCACGTAATCAGCGTACGAGAGAGATTATTGAAGAGTTGCATATCGCGAAAGGAGGGGAAAAATGTGTTAGTGACGCATCCATCGCCTTGACAAAAAGTGAGATTGTGTACCTTGAATCGGTTGTTAAGTAACACTGCACGTGTTTTATGTTGCTCTGTACTTGCTTTCATCGCCGGTCTTTTATCTCCTCGTCTTGTTCTTTTTTGTGTTGTTGTTTTGTCTTTTCCTTCCTCCTTGCCCTCTTCCATATCTACAGTATATATTCTGACAAACTTTCCAATAAAAATTCAGTCGTGAGAATGTGCTCGTGTCCTGTCTTCACCTTTTCTGTGTCTCGTTTTTCGCGCTACGCTTTTCTAAGATGCTACGTCCCTACACCTCCTGCCAGTGGTCGCTCAGACATATCCCGGTTTCCCACACAGAGATGTCAAGGAAATTAGGCCCGCCAGTATTCCAAGTGTTGTCAGGTCATTTAGCGATCAAATGAAGATATGGCTTAAGGAGACGAATAATTTATTATTGGAGTATTTCTTTTGCGTTTGGTTTCGAAGCATGCAAGAACAGTGCTCCAGTTCTGTAGAAGCAAGCAGTGCCTTTTGTCTCAGTGTCTCTGTCCCAGAGATACAGACTCTTATAGAGCTCATGCCGTGCGAATGACTCCTTACCTTGCTTAAATCACAGTTTTGAATTTTTGTGCAGACGCTAATGGCCGCGAATTGCTGGCACAATATACGCATATTTGATAAAGTTCCGTGAAAAATTTGCAGTACACAGAATTTCTAGCTCATGCTTGGAGCGTTCGTTGTTTCGTAATAATTCTGGGTGCTGATTAAGGAATAAAGCCCCTAAATTAAGGTAGGAAGTGAATAATCATTCCCTGCAGGCGGCACATACGAGGTCTGTTAGAAAAGTATCCGACTTTATTTTTTTTTGCGAACACCTGATGGATATGAAACAAGCGCGCTTTCAGCAGCTGACCTTGAACCCTCGTGCGCGTGCACGAATTTTTTCCCGCCTGCCGATAGCGTCAGTCGCTGGGAAGCAGCGTTTGAGTGAGGCAGTGCGCAGTGCTCTCGTCGGTTTTTTGTTGCAAGGAAAATGGCTGCGCGAGAGGAGCGGCGCTACTACCTCAAATTTGGCCACAAACTTGGCGATAGCCAAGTGGAAACCATTCGAAATGTTCAGGCGGCTTTCGGTGATGATGCTATGAGCAGCACACAGATTAAGCAGTGGTGCAACTGGTTTAAAGACGGCCGCACATCCGTGGAGAGAGAGCCACGCTCCGGTCGGCCATCAACATGCCGAAATGACCAGGTAATTGCAGAAGTGAACGCTGTGGTGATGCAGGAATGTTGTGTGACTATCCGAGAAATTGCGGAAGAGGTGGACATCAGCAATTTTCCTGCACATTCCATTATCACCGAAGATTTGGCCATGGAGAGAGTTGCGGCGAAATTCGTGCCGAAGCTGCTGACGGTGGAGAAAAAGCAGCTCCGTGTTGAAGTCTCACAGGAGATGCTGGATTCCACAAACAGTTACCTTGACTTTACCGACGCCGTAATCACTAGTGACGAGTCTTGGGTGTACGGGTACGACCCGAAAACCAAATCCCAGTCGTCACAGAGGACGCATTCCACGTCACCAAGACCAAAGAAGGCCCGCCAAGTGCGCAGCAATGTCAAAGTGATGCGGACTGCTTTTTTGACTCCCTCTGTGTGGCACACCACGAGTACGCACCCCACAGGGTCAAAGAATGACTAAAAAGTACTACAGGAATGTCCTCCATCGCCTACGTGGTGCTGTGCGGCGCAAGAGACCGGAATTGAGGTCAACAAGAAATTGGCGCATCCCTCGCGGCATTGCTCCTGCACATTCCTCGCATTTGATTCAGACTTTTATGGCGAACAACCTGACTCCTGTAGTTCAACAGGCTCCTTACTCTCCTTATATGTCCCCCTACGACTTCTGGCTGTTTCCTAAAATCAAGATGCCATTGAAAGGAGCGCGATTTCAGAAAAGAATGGACATTATGGCTGCAACGACAGCAGAGCTAAATTCCATTCCGAAAAGGGCCTTTTCGGAATACTTCCAACAATGGCAGCACCGCTGGGAGATGTATATGGAGCCCCAATGAGACTACATTGAAGGTTATTAGGTTTTTAACGCTGCAGATATACCAGTTTTTTTTTCTTCGGGCAAAGGTCGGATACTTTTCTAACAGACCTCGTATATGCTTCATCACTCTGGGATAGATCTAAAATGTGTCTTTCGTTCGTATATAAACCATAGATGTTATGACATGTGTGAATATATCCAACCCTGGTGTTTTGTCGCTCATACTGTAACTGCCATCCTTGAAGCAGAATATCAATTTCAATTTTCACGTTATATTTGCTCTAACCTGGATCAATTCGCCAAGAGGACATCAAGGTATTATAGGGAATCAATCCCCTATTTCGCTAACAGTTAAGGTTACTTTTTCAAATCAGATACGCGCCTTATGTCTAGAAGTGGCGCAGCCGAAAGGCGATGCAATTAATCCGGTCCGGAGATTATGTTACGCATATTAATTATTTATAAATACCTATGTATTTAGGAGCTGTTGCGTCTATTAAGTGAAAATTCTCAGTGAATGTCTTCCTTGAAAGAATTGCTCAAGGATGACCCTAATACGATGTTCCTTCGAGGTATGAAAGCCTTGTGCAGTAACTTGAACGTGTTCACATAATTGCCGTTTTTTATAATACGGCAGATACCTGGTTTAAAAACTGCTTATTTCTTACCGCTTTCCGTGTGCATTGTGACATCCTTCCCGATCCCGCAAAACTTCATCCGGTCGCCGAGTTTCTGAAGCCGTCCGCGCTCAAAGAACTGCGGAGTGTTATCGGCCTATGCTCATATTTTGGGCGCTTCATCCGGAGTTTCGGCACCATCATTTCACCTTTGACGCGACTTCAAGCACGAAATTCCTTGCCGTCATGGTGCTCCAAATGTAATGATGCTTTCGCTACACTGCGTCGGATCCTTATTTCATTGCCCGTACTTCGCCATTACGACCCGAACGCTCCATCTAGATCCACACGGATGCTAGCGGCATTGGAATTGGCGCTATGCTTGCAGAAAAGAAGCCTGGATTTCTTGAGCATGTTGTCGCATATGCCAGCTGCACGCTATCTAAAGCCGACCAAATTTCCACCGTACCTCTATGGCCGCCCGTTCGACGTAGTCACCGACCACTATGCTTTATGCTGGCTGTCGCGTTTGAAGGATCGATCCGGCCGACTTGGTCGTTGGGCACTGCGACTTCAGGAGTACGACATTCGAGTCATCTACCGTTCCGGACGCAAGCACTCTCCCGGTCAACGCTGCTTGCCGATGATGCGACCCTCTCAAGCAATGACCCCGTGCTATCTTCATTACGCCCTCCTAACATGCTTCTGGAGCTGCGTAAAGACGCCTGGATAATCTCTCTCGTGCACCTCTTTTGCGGCCGCACTACGCCACCACCTTCCCGCTCGCTTCGTCGTCAAGCCCGCCACTTCACTCAGCAAGACGGTCTCTTTTATCGCCGGAATTACAATTCCAGATGGTCGAAGATGGCTACTTGTCATACCTCGCCACTTACGCGCTGAAGTATGCGCATCTTTTCATGCTGAACCCCAGAACGCTCATGCTAGTTTCTTAAAAACATACACGTGACATCGGCATCGGTACTACTGGCGCGGCATGTATACCTTTTAGAAAATTACATTCGCTCATGCTTGACTGCCAACGCCGCAAGTCACCACCGCAGCACCTTTCCGGGCCATTGCAGCCTTTACCTTGCCCTGCCCGTCCGTTTGATCGTGTGGGCATCGACCTTTACGGGCTTCTGCCGCCTTCTACTTCTGGTCATCGCTGGATTGTAGTCGACGTCGACCACCCTACGCGCTATGCCGAGACGTCCGCTCTTTCAGCGTCTGCAGCCAGAGAAGTAGCTTTCTTCATTCTTCGCCACCTCGTTATTCGCCACGGTGCTCCTCGGGAGCTCCTTAGCCACCGCGGCCGCGTGTTTTTATCAGATGTTGTCCAGGCGCTCCTACAAGAATGCCGCGTAGTTCACAGAACAAGTACGGCGTACCATCCTCAGACAAACGGGCTGGCTGAGAGGTGTAATCCCACGCTTGGTGACATGCTCACGATGTATGTCACTCCCGACCACTCTAACTGGGACCTCGTACTCCCAATCGTAACATACGCCCATAATACTGTCGTCCAGTCTAGAACTGGGTTTTCGCCATTCTTCCTCCTTTGCAGATGCGAACCTACCTGCTCGCTTGACACCCTTCTCCGCTACCATCCTGATGCCTCTGACGGCTCGCCTGCTTACGATATCGCCCAGTATGCCAAAGAATGCCACCAAATAGCCCGATTCCTCACGTGCGCCGATAAACGTCGACAGAAAGAACACCGCCAACCCTTTCCTGGTCAATCCTTTACTGTCTACCTGCCGGCTTCCTTGTTTGGCTCTGGGTCCCGTCTGGACCTCCTGGCCTGTCGTCCAAGTTCCTAGCTAAATATCACGGCCCTTACCATGTTGTCTCTCAGAGATCCCTCGTGAACTACGTTGTGGAACCGTTAACAACCTCCTCTGACCACCGCCGCCGTGGCCGTGAAATCGCTCTCATTAGCCATTTGAAGCCTCACCACGAACCCGTGATGTGCACCACGCCTTGAGTCGCCAGGATGCTCCTCCTTCGCGGGGGGCCAATGTAACGACGAAGAAGTGCCCGCGCGGCAGCGGGACTGCTCTCGGTGAGCGCGGGCTTCGGTTGGTGCTGCTGGAAGTGCTGACTGTCAGCGAACGCCGTTCTGCATTTTGTACTTTGTGCCCGAAAAACCCAGTGCAAAGTAAATAAATAAATAAATGAAGAAAGAAAATACTGCGCTACTTTTTACTCAGTACGAACTGAATCATTGTTCTCAGCCTTCTCGTTTCTGCCTCTCTCATTAGCACAAGCAATCTAAAGTTTTGTCCTTTGCTGTGGAGGGATATTGGCACGCGGCTACTCAAAATTTTTTAGTCCTTCGAGTGGCCCCTTAACACACCCTCGTTAGACAAGACAATTCCCAATCATTGCACGTACCTGATATCGCTACTTGGTCAAAATAAGTGTATTACTTAACATTTTTGATACCTTAATGCGAATCGTTAATCACACTTTGCTTCCAAGACTATAGTAGGCTTGCTTTCTTCATGTAAATTTTCTATACCAGCTTTTACATTGGCTTTTATGTCTTTAATAATGATTTGCATTTGCCTACCTAGACCTACTTAGCGGAGTAATACCATCAACATTAACAAAAAGCGCTTGCACAGCTATATTGGACGAGAGGACTTTTATGTTAAGTGAAGGACAAAACTATGGCCATCCTAGACCAAGTAGACCCCATTAGTAAATACACTAATAAACAACAGGGCAGAGTGAGAGACAGAACGGCTATATTATAAGAGAGAAAGAAAAAAAACTTAGCTAAATGTTGCGCAGCCGTCAGTAGTGTGCAGTTTCAAGTGCTTATTGTTGCCCTGCTAATAAATGCTTTCCCACCAGGACGACACCGACAATGGCAACGACAATGAACAAATATTTGTGAGCCCTGTCCGAGCCCTGAAAAATCAAATATCAAGTGAGAGTTACGCTTCATTAAGACGCTGTAAGCGTCTTAATAAAGTGTAAATCTCTGTAAGCGTAAAAAGATATCCGGCATCTTGTTTGTGAATGAAACCTCGTCGATCACAGCGTAAATTTTTTTTTTCTATACGTAAGAAATTCGAGCAAATCATTCATTCATTTACTCTTCATGCAGATGCTCCCAGAAATACAGTATTCTGAAGAGAGTGACGCCTGTTCTTAGTTGTCTTTTTAATGCGCTGTAGTCACTCTTTGAATTGACTAACTTCGTTTATTTTGGATACGATATAGCAAAGCGCGGACAAATAGCATTAAGAAACTCAACCACTCTAAGTCTCATGCATTAACGTTTGTAATTTCAACATTTTGTTTTGAACCTCGTAAGAGCCTGCTTAGAGCGGCATGGTCTTAGAAGTTCGCGCGCCCCGAAGCGGGTGGCTGACTTAGTGATGGCTTATTGTTGACTTTCAGCATGAGCTCAAAGATATTCAGCTAAATATTGCGTGTTCCACGTGGAGTACACTAGAAGGAATGCATCCTGTAATTAAATAACTTCCCCGCTATTTTTGATTTCGTACTTATAGGAAGCTGGGACTACGAAGCAGACAAAAATAAATTGCAACAAAGCCAGCTTTCTTTGTTTTATGCTCCAATAGACATGCCCGGCAATTTTTCCTCTGCCGCGTTGGCTTTACAGATGCTTCCAGCTACGGAGTTTTCAGGAACTATTGGATGCCGCACTAAAGAGACATTGGATGCTTTTAACACACGCCTAAGAAGCAAACTCGAAAGTCTGGAAAGTAGAACCTCCGTGTGTCATAGGAGAGGCGTAACCTACTGCACCTATCGAGGTGCGATCTTTTTTATACCACGATTCACCTGCATTAAAGGGAAACTGTTAGCTAGGCTGGCTCTCACCTAGAGTTAAATTTTGTGCGAAAAACAGACGAAAAAGCTGCGGAACCGACTGTTATCTCTCATTGCTCCCCTTTTCTACCTTTTAAAGTGGCTGTGAAAGGGGGTCTCGATAAAGGTGCCATACGCCTAGGATACTAAAGGACGCAGCGTCACAAACATTCTCCAGCAAAAATGTTTTTTTGATGCGTTTTGTGGAAGCTAGTTATTGGTAGTCAAAATTTGAATTTCCGCGTCTTCGCGCCTTTCCCTCCCCCCTCGTTACTTTTTGCGCGCTGAAATCTCGATCCGCCGCCTCCATGCACTCGGCCCCTCCGCTGACCGCCGGAGGCGTTAGCTCCGCCCCTGGGGGCGGAGCCGACGCCCCTTAAACTGGTTTGGCGTAGACGGTGCTGCCGCGGCGATCCAATGTTGGCATTCCACTGCTGACGTAAAGAGCGCTCATGACGCAATGCGCGCGGATTCACGGGAAAGTTCGGCCCCGCTGGTCGCCGTGAGGCGCATGCAGAAGCGAGATTTCTTAAAATTGTATTTTAAATTATCGGCTCGCTTACTAGGTCTTCTACACGGCATGGACGCTAGGTGGCCTGCACTCTACATAATGCAAGCATTTTATAGCGAACCTCCAACACCCTTTTCAAGGAACCTTTAATAAAGAGGTTTTATGCGTTGACAGTCCTTTTGACATTGTCCTGCTAACAGTCCAGCTCCACAGAACGGTAATCTTTTCCGTAGTCAAATATAGATGTGATGGTTCCGACCGCAAATGACGGCAGAAATATCGCATATGGAAATAAAAGAATAATATTAAACTTTAAACTGGCGTAATGATGAATATTTTGAGACCTATTGCCTATATGACTGCTGGAAATTTTATCTGTTGAATCTGAGAGATTCCTGTCAAGCTTCAGCAGCCTATTCGCAATGTTTAGAAAGGAAGTAACAAAGTGATCCGTCCAGCGGATTTGCAAACGACATGGCATGTCTGTAACAAAAGCAGTCTGATTTAGATATTTTTCTTAATTTTCTACTGTCAGAAACGAAATTTCACCGTTGGCTAAGACAGAGGTTAGCGAAGATTTGGTTCGGTACGCGTTGTTTTATCGACTAGGTGGTAAGCCCTCTTCGCGTGCGCTTCATTTTGCATTCATTTTCTTCTAGTTCAGTCAGAAGTAAATAAATGCTGACATGGGTGAACTATCTTCTTGTGCAGCCGCCGCACACCGTTTCTGCGGGAAAAAGAATGTTTTAAAATAACGTCCCTTTTAGGATGCTAAAATTCAATACGTACACAGACAGACAGACATGAACGAGTGCATTTTAGCCCTCCCGAGTTGAAATTTCTGCACCGACTAGCCGCATCCAGTATGATTTTGAACCTCTGATAAACAGTTTTTTTCATTGCTGAAGAGATTTCCTTTAATTGTTTCAATATAAAAGTGTCATGACAAAGATATCTCCGCAATTTATTACTGTGTCACGGCCGCAGCAGAATTGTGACATGAGCCACTGTAACAATTCTTTTCCCTCCGAAACTGCCAGATCCGGGCCTAACTGTGGCATATCTCTTTTACGTCGTTAGTGAAGTAGGAAAAAGGACACAGAAAAAACCGGTATATTGTCATCTCTCACAGAGTTGGCAACTGTAGAACCCAGAAATATTTACGAAATCCTTCAACGGAGCGGAATCATGTGCAAGCTCAATTTTTAAAAACTTCAAATGTGCCAAATGGTTCCTCATTGAATTATCTGAATTATAGGTAGTGGCGAAAGGACCAACGAATTAAGTTCACGGTGCAGCATCCGAAAGTAGGCGCACTCCTCGCTCTGCTCTCAGTAAAGTCCCAGGAATTCGGTTATCTTGGCTTTTGAGGCAACGTAGTAGAGGAGATGGTTGGAAATGCAAGTGGCACACACGCAAAGTTGTTTGGCTCTAGCGGGCTCTTTGTGAAAGCAGCGTCAACTCTGGACTAAGAAAAAGCTCCTTTCCCGTTTCAAATTTCATTTCATGTTATTTCTTTGCACTAACAGAAATGTATAATTAGTGGATCAACGGCTCAAGAACTTCTCAGAAGGATGTACAGTTAGTTTTTCTAACCCGATTGATGTTATCATCATCCTCATCAGCCTGCCTACGCCCAATGCAGACCCAAGGCCCCTCCAGTCTCTCTAGTAAACCCTGTCTTCTGCCATATGCGGCCGCTATTCTTACCCCCAAACTCTGAAAGCTTCCTTACCTCAGTAAGGAAGCCTTCATTGCAATGAGGCGCCCTCATGTCAATCTGAAAGCTTCCTTACTGAGGCGCCCTAAGTAAGGTCGTCCTTGGTGCCTCCTCACAGTTAAGGCAGCTGCCAGCTGCCTTCATGCGTCCTTACGTCGCTCCTGGCCCTGGAGGAGCGCTTCACCTCACTGCTGCCACAAGTGACTCCGCACACTCACGCGGGCGGCGAGACGCGGCGCAAGGACGCGAGCCCGGCATGAACGCAGTTGAGCAGGCGGCAGAAAATGGCAGCGTGGACTGACCGCTACGCGGGCGACTACACGCAGTTTTTTAACCGTGCTTGTGGATACGCATTCCATGAAGTGCACCTGTATCCTCCAACAGCCAGGTCGCTTCGCGACGTGGTGAATCCAGTGGAAGTGCACTCAGGGAAAGAAATTGCGTTCAGATTCTGCACCAGTGCGGCTCTGTCACACTTCGGCATTCCGCCGACCGCCCGGCCACCACGTCGCCGCTCGTGGCGTGAGAAATATGGCTAACAAATCGCATAAATCGACGCTGTCTATGTACCATACGCGTGTGCATGCTTACGTACGCTAAACGCAGCTATTTTGCGGGACGTTACAACGTTTCTCAAATTTCCACTTTTAATTCAGCTTATGCAAACAGCGACGCAATGACATGACGATTGACGTGTATGTGGCTATTCCCTTTGCATCAGGTGAACGAGTTTTCCGCCTAGCTCAGCCTAGTGGCGCCATCTGGTTGTTAAGACGGAAACCATTTCTGTCAACAAACCGATGGTCTTAAGCCTAAAAGCGGCTGAATCGCCAATCTAAATAGAAAAATAAGGCGAATTTATCACTCATACTTTCCTTAGAGGCGAGATGAGAGGAAGCGAAAGACCGATGGCCCATTTATGGCCAGCGAACGCACTGAAAAACGCAGTAACGACGACGAATTCAGTCCGAATCGAGGGGCCCAGCTTCGAAGGGCGCCGCCATGTTTGTTGTCGCCGCAGGAATGCAACTTCCTACTCGGCGTCCTATTGGCCGATGTGAAGGAACCCTCAAACCCAGACACGCGGCATGCGTTCCTTACTTGAGGAGAGGCGAGGGGAGCTTTCAGAGCATGGAGGAAGAGTAAGCTGGCTTCCTCCATCGAACATTCGCGGAAAGGCGGCCTCACGTAAGGTTAGGAAGACTTCGAAGGAAAGGAAGCTTTCAGGGTAAATCTTGCTCGATTGCAACTTTTGATGACCTTATCATGACTGACACTGATACAAGCAAAAAATCGGCAGTAACAATCTTGCTTAACGTCAGCGACTACAATCATGTTTTTCTGATGTTCCTACGAACTTTTATTACCATATCACCGAATGGGCATTAGAACGGGAGTCAACAATACTCCCCTTGACAGTTTCTCCGCGACGTCACTGATATCCCGTCGGATGATGCCCCGTGGTAAAGTACATTAAAGACGCGTGTAATTCGTTTATAGCCAAAAAGGAGATCTACCATTGGTATTTCCCACTAGTATAATCATCTTAAACGTAGAACTGACGTAGAAACCCTGGATCACACTGCAATTAGTGAGCAAATTTATTACGCCAGAAAATTACGAGGACCTTTAGCAGCTAAAATGGTGAAAGCCGAAAGCCTGAGTGTTGCATTCTGCTACGCGATTGTTAACTTGACATTCTGTTGGTGCATTAATTAAGTGCCAATTAGTGACGCTTAAGCTTCGCCTTTAGGAGTGGAACGCGACAGCGTGGTCTAGCGCTGCCAGGCGGTCCACGGAACGCCACCACCCGTTCGGCGCGATGCGTTGCCCTTTGAACGCAACGCTTTTTGAGGAAAGGTTCTACGCCTTGCTCATCGGAAAATTGGTTTTTGAGGAAAGGAAATGTATGTGTCTCTCATATCTCGGTGGACACCTAAACCTCGCTGTAACGGGAAGGGAGGAAGATGGGAGTGAACGAAGACACCGTACTCACTAGACGCGCCTTTGTTCATTCCAAACCATCGAGCTGGCATGGCGGAGTGGTAGCGTGCCCGTCTCGCACACCGGAGACCGGGGTTCGATTCCCGAGCTCGGCAAATTTCCTATTAGGTTTTATTTATCTGGTCTGACTAGAAAGGTTAATTAGGCTAATTGGTTAAGTAAGTCCTACTAACTTGGAGCATCACTATACAATCCCTTTAATTGGTTGCATGGTTAGTAACCTAAGTACAATTGGCCCCGTTTGAAATTCGCGCACTGTGACGTCACGATCGTTTCGACCAATTGAAAAGCGTGACATTTCTGTCGACAATTTCTGCTTACAACGATGAGGCATTAAAGGCTTCTGCCTTAAAAACTGCATGGACAGTTTCTTTTATCTCGCGACCTCGCAAAACTGGAATGAAGACCTAGAAGATGACTAGAGAGCGGTTTCAGATGTCGTTCGGAATGTCCGCACATTCGAAACTGCGAAGACTCGTCGTCGGCGAAGACTCGTCGAAGACTCGTAGCCACCTGTGTACTTGCTTTGTTGCACTGGGAGCAAAAAAGTTTAGTGGAAGTCGCGATGAGGTACACTTTTGTTTAGACTAGTCGCAAAGGTTTACTGTTGCTTCACAGTAAAGCGCTCCCACCTGTGGCGCACGAGCATTTAGATGGCTGTTAAATACTACTATCAAGGATTTAGCCGTTGTAATGTCGCACGTCTGTTGTGTAGGATTTCAGATCATTGTCTTGCACTGTCACCGAAGCCTGTTGTGTGTCAGTCACGCCACTAAGCTCTTGTATTTCTGTCCAGTGAAAAAAATATTTTCTGTGATTATGCTACACGCACATGTTCATAGGGTAGTAAATATTTCGTGTCGCTTCAACCGGATAATGCTTCAAAATGAACACATGCAAAAACACATGCGGTTAAAAGCCTTGGCTTGTGTAACCCAAGTGTGAGGATAATGCTATTACGGCAGGGATTCTTGTAATGCAACCTTTTTAAATTCCTTTTTTTGTAAAAAGAACGACGAGAGGTTTCATGAGTTACAGCTCTCTTTCATTGCTTGCTCAGAGAAAGCATTTATTGTAAGTTAGCAGTAGTCGCTTTTTTCTATTGTTCAAGTAGCAGCATCAGCATGCCTCATCATTTTTGTCTTGAATGACTGAAGGTGCTTCCAGAGCATTGCCTTCTTTTTTTCTTGTTGCTTATTCAGCATGCAATATTATGTCTATAGATTGCACTTTAGCATTATTTTGCGTTCTGCCAAGCAACATTTAGGCGACCAAATTCAGAAGCACCTTGTATTGGCCTTACATGATCGCGATTAATACAGAAGTAATTATATGCCACACTAAACACCAAATCTACATCTTTCAGAGTTGGTCTAGAAGCTTGTTTTCAGACCCTTGCCTAAAGGAGATCTTACAGGTTTCACATATCTGCTTGGTGTTGGAAGTGATAGCCTAGACTGACAGTGATATCCATTAGACACACGTTCTGCATTTACAGTTAGGCCGGAACGAAATGCGAACATACATGTGCAGTACTTTTCTACTTTGCAGCGAGGTATACATTTAGAAAGGGTTCATATATGTGTATTAGGTAGATCTCTTATCCTTAAACAGGAATCAGGCTAGCTGCATACTCAAGCTGAAATCACACAGGTGAATATTTTGTCTTGTTCATAGTCATTGTTTGCATTTCATTCCAGCCTGATTGTGCACTACTGCCATAGCAGGTACCCCATCTAAACGAGACACTTTCTTGTGGCAAATCATGCGCATATGTTTTAGACAGTTGAGTGAAGAAATTTGCAGCTACATACATTGCATACTTGGTTCTTCATAATGCTTTTTTTTCTCATGCGCATAGAACAATGTTCAGCTACACTGCTTGCCTTCTTGTTGCTACTTCTATTTTTCCGCTAATATTAAACTACATATTAATCTCAGAGACCCGATGTTCAACTGAGTGATCCTTCTGTGTCCCACTAGGAAGGCACATGCATCACGCCTAGGGCTCAATCACCGCCCTTCATCCCTGTTTTGGTTTCACTCGGTCAATTATGCTATTAATAATTATAAGCACTTTATAGCACAAGTATATATGAAAATATATTTTCGGCAAGATGAGGTTAACAAGTTATCCACTCTGCACAATGGTATGGTTGGTCTTGTACATCTTTACTTGGGTGTTGATGTTTCTTTTGTGGTTGCTGTCTAAATAACTTTGCCTGACTATTGTATCCTAAGTCCTTTTATGCCTGTCTTCCTTCCTACTGGCTCTCTCCCTTTTCAGTCATTCCTCTTTTCTTTACACTGGCGATTGGTCACAAGCCTGCTGTTGGAATGACAGCTAGCACTAGGCCCCCTTTTTTTCATCGAACCTGCACTGCTAATATTAACACTATTATTTCTGTGATACTGCACTTTTGTTATGCATAAATAGTTGGCTAAGCCAATGATAGCAGTGTTGAATATCACAATATATCATACACATATTTTGCATGCAATATATCAGTATATTCACTATTACACTATCCTCTATCTCTTCCAGTTCGGCCGTTTGGCTGTAGGCATTTTGTGCTTCTTTCCTAGTTTAGCCCACTCAAACTAAAACTTTGCCTTCTGTGGTGCAGGTAGAATCTACAATGAATGTCGCTGTGTGTCTTGTAAGCAGAAGGCGGTGTTAATGGAGCCATGAACTTTTCTTTGCAGATGACTAGCGTTGGCCTTATTATGTACTGAACCTCAAGTGTGAAGACGAAAATGTCGTCTTGGATTTCTGCAGAGGTGAGACATCATGGTGAATCTACCAGTGCGAAAGACGAAACGAGAAAGGAGACAAGACAGTCGCTGAGTCGCGACCAAAGTTTATTGGAGTGAATAGGGAATATATGAAGAAGCCAAGCAACACCACAAACCACACAATTACAGATAAGCATACATGACAACATGAGTCAATCGCCCTGAACATTCCCCTGATCGAGATAGTCCAACTTATTGCATGTTAGTGCGATAGACAACACACTTGCACATTAGTCACCGAGTCGTAAGGTGTGTCTAGCCTCAATAATCTCCCATTTAATCCCTGAATTTACTGCCAAAATGTGTGCTGCCAAAAGGAAACGCTAGCAGCTTTCACATCCCTTGCAATATACAGAAAAGTTAGAACCCCTGCCCTCTTGTGTTCCTGTAATCTTACATTGATACACCTTCCAGTTTGACTTATATAGACCCGACCACAAGATATAGTGCCTGATACCATGTTCATTTTACAAGGTACGTATACATTTCACTCCACATGTGTACTTTTCTCGAGCCACGTTCACAGAATTATTCTTAACAATTTCACATATATTAGACAACTTATTAGGGGCCGAGAAAATCACGTTTCCATCATTCCTTCTGGCCACATTTATCGAATTGTGCAACAATCTATGTGCGTACAGTAACACAACCGGTCTTTTGACATCTCGCTGGCTGGCGCCGGCCTGATTGTGCCAGTTGCCGCGAAAAGCTTTCGGCTTCTTTAACAATTTATTGTATGCTCTTGCAATAACATGGTTAGGAAATCCCGCGTTCGTTAACCTAAAATATGCTCTTGGAAACTAGTCGTCATGCTGGGAAAGCATGACCTCGTCAATTCTGAGCCCAGGCTTGACAGTGCAATGCAACCTTTCACTGGCTTGGAATAGCCAACCTGTGTCCAAGTAGCAGCTTAACACTCCTGTGTGAATATCACCAGCGCACATGGTGTGTGCAGATCATCAAGGTATGGTCCACAAACCGCAGCTCTTTTTGTGGCGACATTTGCTCCAAGGCAAACCTAAGACAAAGGCCTTGCTCCTTAAACAACTTGGGAATATGTTCACGTCCCAAACTAACAGAACCTTTGTGAAAGACCAGAAAATCATCAACATAGCAAAAGATTTTTTCCCCCAGTCCATGCAAGTTCTTGACAATTATTCTATCCACCCGGCTTAAAATATCTCTTAGCACAAGGCCCATCTTCGAACCACTACATATACCAGATTTTTGAACACATACCACACTACAATACTCTACAACCATGCTCCTAAAATAAATGCTATTCACTGGCATGCTTTTCAGATAAATTTCAGAAAAGGGTTCTTGCAAAATTTTGTCTGGTCATTTGCAAAATCATCTGTCTACTTCGCGTTTTGAAGATCCGTTTCTTGTACTCAATTCGCAGCGTGGTTGAGTATCTGAAGGACGGCAATCCAGCGGATTGTCTAGCGGTTAGTGTCGATGTAAACTATTTTATTCCATCCCGTATGAGGACCTCATGAAAAGCTTGTGAATGTGTATATCGGAGCACATGATGAGCTTGTGTTTATGAACAGGTGTGTAATAGTCTTTTTTTTGGACTTACCTCCTTTTATTAGAAGATCATATTTGTGGAGTATGGCTGTGCGGCATATGTTCAAAAGTCTGGTATATGTATCGATTGAATGCCCCTGTGCTAAGTAATATTCTCTTATGCAGGGTGGATGGAGTGATTGCCAAGAACATGCATGGACTAGGGGAAACTCTCACTACGTCTGATTTTCTGGTCTCTTACGAAAGGTTGCGATAGTGTGGGACCTGTACATATTGTCAAGTTGTTTAAGGAGCAAGGCCTTTCTTTGTCTTAGGTTTTTCTTGGAGGAAGTGTCCCATCAAAAAGAGCTGCGGTTTCTGGGCTTCACCTTGATGTTCTGCACATGCCATGTATGCTGCCGATATTCACCGAGGAGTGTTAAGCAGCTACTTGACTATTGGCCGAACCATTCTAAGTTAGTGAAAGATTGTATTGCGTCGTCTAGGCTAGGCTCGGTATTGATGAAATGATGCTTTCACAGCATGACAAGTGGTCTCTAAGAGCAGATTTTAAGGCTTACAAAAGCATGATTCCCCAACCATGCTATTGCAGGAGTGTGTGATAAATTGATAAAGCTGAGCGTATAAGATTGATCAAGTTGGTTAGACATGCTAAAGGTAAGAATGGCACAGCATCATGTAACAAGGACAGCAGGAGAGCACACACGCACTAGTGCCAACCTTGGAGCGGATACAGAATCCAAGAGCACGTGCTTGACATTCAGCGTTGGCAGTCAAGGATCGGGCTCATTCAATCTTGAATGTTCAAATCAGTGATTTCTCATTTCCTTGGCTGTCAGTGCCGATATTCAAGCACGCGCTCTTGGATTCTGTATCCACTCCAAGGTTGGCACTTGAGCGTGTGCTTGCTGTCCTGCTGCCCTTATTACTTGATGCTGCGCCATTCTTCCCTTTAGTATGTTAAACTGTTTTAGTATGTTAAAGCTAAAACCCCTTCACAGGGATTGGAAGGATACGGCTGGGGCCAGCCAGTGATAGGCCAAAAGACCGACTGTGTTATGGTACATACATAGATTGTCGCACAGTTTGAACAATGTGGTCAGAAGGTATGACGCTGAAATGGTGCTTTTGGCCCCTAATAACTTGTCTACAATCTGTAAAATTGTTAAGAATAATTTTGTGAATTTGGTCCGGGAAAAGCATATGTACCTTGTATTATGTACGTGGTGTATCGGATACCGTTATCTTGGGGTTGGGTTTATGTTGGTCAAACTCGAAGGTGTATGAATGTAAGACTACGGGAACACAAGAAATATTTGGATAGTGGTAGGTGTTCTAACTTATCTGTACATCGCAAGGGATGTAAAGGCTGCTAGCCATTCCTTTTGGCAACACTCATTTTGGCGATACATTCGGAGCAGATTAACCGGAAAATTATCGAGGCTAGACATATCTTATGACTCGGCGACGAATCTGTGAGTGTGCTGTCCATCGCGTTATTATGCAAAGAGTTGGACTGCCTAGCTGAGAGGAAAGTGAAAGCCGATCGTTTACTCATGTCGTGGTATAGTTTATCTGTAACTGTGTGGTTTGCGGTGTTGTTTGGCTTTTCTATGTACTCCCTGTTCACTCCAATAAACTTCAGTTGCGAGTCAGCGCCTGTTTTGTCTCCTTTCTCGTCATTGTCACATGCTGGTAGATTCACGTACTTGCAGAGTAGATTCACTGAATTGTATAATTGCAGAGGCTTGTGAAGAAAAACCATAGGAATTTTCTTTCCTTTGTGTGGAATGGAAGGTTAAAATTTTTTTCGCATAGCGAGATGTTTGCAGCATGAAATTCCATTCGGAAAGTGAAACCCACTAAATTGTACATTTTGTGTGCAAGGGTAATGATGCTTGCATGAAATTGAAAACATTCGTCCAGGCTATCTGGCTAGCTTCCTTCTTCCTTGGGCCCAGATTTTTGTAAACAATACTCTGGCAGATTTATTTTGGTCAGAATTTCTAACAAGTTAATTACACCACATTTTGTGATAATATAAAACAAAATTCAAAACATGATGATCATTGGTATGGTTTAGTCTGGGGTAGAATGAGGAGAAGTACCTAGTATATAGTAAAATTTAATATTACTAGTCTAACATAACCAAAATTGCTCTATTTTTAGAGGAAAATTTTGTAACCAGAGGGTTGGAGTGGATGATGAACACTTGGACAGTGTGCATTCAAAAGTACCTCTATTCATGTCGGCACGAGAACTTGCGCATAGTGCTTCAAACAGCTGGTGAGTACATTGGTGCTGTGCTTCTGCTTAAATAGATAGGTAGATATTTTATTTTAAATATGCCTCAACAGCCAATTGGCCTAAACGAGTGCACACTAATACAAACACCATGATGTGAACAGACATAATAAGAAAAATAATCATAAATACGATGATAATAATTGTAAAGAAAAACAAGCATAATGAAATGAACAATGAAAACGGCTAATTAGGCAAATATTTTTGTGTCATAAAAAGTTGAATTGTGTTATTTGCAAATGAGTCATTGTTGAAATGGCATGCATGTCAGGATAAAATCTGTCATAACATTTGGTGGTTTTTCCTTGAGGCACACGAAATCGCAGTGACATCAGTAACTGCTCACTGTCAATAGAGCTGAGCACAACTTTATCTAGAAAATGCATGTCACGCATGAGTCACCTGGCATAAAGAGTAGACATACCAAGGTCTGATAGAAGAAAGTCGTAGTCTTAGAAACGACCCGCTCCATATATCTATCACAAAGGATGCGTACAATCTTCTGCTGAACATGTTCGATTTCATTGCCAGAGGTAACAGAGGCACTATTCCAAGCTACTGATGCAAACTCGAGACTTGGCGTGACGAGAGCACAGTAGCCAAATTATGTTTTTAATTTGAATGAGAGTGTGTATCAGAAAATTTGAGCAAAAATTGAGTAGCATTTAGATATTCTTGCGCGAAATACCACCCCTAAAATTGGTTATTAATGATGTGTCTCGTACACGTATCTGCTGAATATGGTAAGCATGGCTTGCGAGCTGAGTGCCTCCGATGTATGAAGAAAAATGGCCAGGTTACTGCATAACGCGTGGAGCAACCCAGTGTAGCACATTGAGGCTTCGTGGAGTGGATAATGAAGGCAGCAGTAATTACTTTAAGAATAGAAAACACAGGACCAGGAAGCTGACAGAACGCACTGACACTCTGTGCATGAGGGGCATTGTGGAGTTGCCTGTCATGTTGTGCAAGATGGAGGTCGCACAGAAGATACCTTCTGTCATTACGTAGTACTCACTGCAGAACTCAACAAGCACGAAGCAAAGGTAACAGCTGAGCATGGCCAGACTCTTGTGCTTTCCTCCGCAAGCAATCTGGAAGCTCACTTTTTAGAAATCTTTTATGATTTCACTCGACATATACATCATCGCTGCATGTGTCGAGGAAAAGTACATTCCCTTGATGTCAAGTGACAGTGCACTCACAGGGCCCAGTAACAGCTCACTGAGGTGTTCTGATACATATTGTCACGTTGTAGTGACTGCAATCCAGCAGTTAGGAAAACAGCAACAAGCCTTGCAAACGAAGCTCTTTATTTGGGCTGACTTGCGCCCGCAAAAGAACTGAATCACTCGGCGGCGGCGTAAGCAACAAACGTGCTCGTCGGTCGTCGAACTACGAATGCCCGCCGCTCGCGGCATCGCTCAATTTAAAGCCGGCAAAGAAACTTCCAGATAGCAGGACAAGATCATCTACAGTGATCTGGAAAAACCTAGATGCAGCCTTTCATGGCTGCGATCAATCACGATTAGACTGGTCGCTTCTCGCGTCACGAAAAAAAACGATAACAGCCCTTTCCTGCAGCCTTGAGCGTGAACGAAAAAACACTACAATGATACGTGGCATTACCCCCCTTCCAAAAAAGCATCGTCTCGATGCTTTAAAATGAAAATAAACACGGAAAAAGAAACTTCGAGTCCTTTAGCGTTCATAATATGGCTTCAGGCGTACGAGATGTACGACTTCCGGGCGTGGGCGGCGTCGCTGAGATGCTGTCGTGGCGTCGGGGATGACTGCATAGTCGAGGTCACCGATCCGACGGAGAACCCTGTACGGGCCAAAGTAGCGTCGCAGCAACTTTTCGCTCAATCCACGGCGGCGAACTGGCGTCCATATCCAAACCCGATCACCTGGCTTGTAATGCGTGTCTCGTCGGCGCAGATTGTAGCGTCGGGCGTCGGTGTGCTGCTGGTCTTGAATGCGAAGCCGCGCAAGTCTTCGGGCTTCCTCGGCGCGATGAAGGTAGGCAGCGACGTCGAGGTTGTCTTCGTCGGAAACGTGCGGGAGCACTGCGTCGAGTGTTGTCGTGGGCTTCCTGCCGTATACAAGCTGGAATGGAGTAAACCTGGTTGTCTCCTGGGCGGCAGTATTATAGGCGAAGATCACGTAGGGCAGAATAGAGTCCCACGTCTTGTGTTCGGCGTCGATGTACATGGAGAGCATGTCTGCGATGGTCTTGTTCAGACGCTCTGTCAGTCCGTTGGTTTGCGGATGATAGGCAGTTGTCCTCCGATGGCTTGTCTGGCTGTACTTTAAAATGGCTTGCGTCAGCTCTGCTGTAAATGCCGTCCCTCTGTCTGTGATGAGCACTTCGGGGGAGCCGTGAAGCAGGAGAATTTGTTCGACAAAAAATTTTGCGACTTCCGTTGCGGTACCATTAGGCAACGCTTTTGCTTCGGCGTATCGGGTCATGTAGTCGGTGGCCACGATGATCCATTTGTTACCTGATGATGAAGTCGGAAAGGGGCCAAGGAGGTCCATTCCTATTTGCTGAAACGGCTTAGTTGGAGGTGGTATGGGGTTCAGGAGTCCGGCTGGTCTAATCGGAGGCGTTTTGCGTCGCTGACACTCACGGCACGTTTTCACATAATGGGAAACGTCGGTAGCTAGCCGTGGCCAATAGTACTTCTCCTGGATGCGGTGCAACGTGCGAGAAATCCCGAGATGCCCCGCAGTCGGCTCATCATGACATGCCTGCATAATTTCTTGCCTAAGATTCTTGGGCACGACAAGAAGATGTACTGTCCTGTTGGACGCGAAGTTCTTCTTCAGGAGGACATTATTGTGAACGACGAAGCACGACAGTTGGCGCTTGAACCCTCGGGGAGGCGATGCGGTCTTGCCTTTCAGGTAATCAACTAGGCTTTGCAATTCAGGGTCCGAGCGCTGCTGCTCCGCGAAACTGCTGGCGCTTAAGGCCGATTCACACGACGGACCGTTCGTCCGCGGCCCGCGCAGTACGTGTGCATACGTCAGCACTTTGAGAGGCGCGCTAGATGCATGGATGGATGGCGGCCGACAGCGCGCCTCTCAAAGTGCTGACGTATGCACACGTACTGCGCGGGCCGCGGACGAACGGTCCGTCGTGTGAATCGGCCTTTACCGGTCCTAAGAAAGTGTCGTCGTCTTCTTCTTCGCTTGCTGCGTCGACGGGGGCTCGCGACAAGCAGTCTGCGTCGGAATGCTTGCGGCCAGATTTGTAGACTACAGTTATGTCGAATTCTTGAAGACGCAGGCTCCAACGGGCAAGGCGGCCGGAGGGATCTTTCAAATTGGCTAGCCAGCACAGAGCATGGTGATCGCTCACAACCTTGAATGGTCGTCCGTACAGGTAGGGGCGAAATATCGACGTGGCCCAAATAATGGCGAGACATTCTTTCTCGGTCGTCGAATAGTTGGCTTCGGCTTTCAACAGTGAACGGCTAGCGTACGCAATAACTTTTTCCTCTCCACCATTTTTCTGAACGAGCACCGCTCCTAAGCCCACACTGCTTGCATCGGTATGGATTTCGGTTTCGGCGTGTTCATCAAAGTGCCCGAGCACAGGAGGGGACTGTAATCGGCGCTTTAGCTCTTTGAAAGCCTCCTCTTGCGGCGTTTCCCATTTAAAAGGCACGTCCGCCTTGGTAAGTTGGGTCGAAGGCTCAGCGATGCGCGAAAAGTCCTTGACGAATCGCCGGTAATAAGCGCACAGTCCAAGAAATCTGCGTATAGCTTTCTTGTCATTAGGCTGTGGAAACTGTGCGATCGCAGCCGTCTTCTGAGGGTCTGGGCGAACTCCATCCTTGCTTACGACGTGACCAAGGAACAACAGCTCCTCGTAGGCGAAGTGGCACTTCTCTGGTTTCAGTGTTAGGCCCGAAGACTTGATTGTTTCCAGCACTGTCCGAAGCCTTCTGAGGTGGTCTTCAAAGCTTGTGGAGAAGACAACAACGTCATCTAAGTAGACTAGACAAATTTGCCACTTCAAGCCTGCGAGCACTGTATCCATTACTCGCTGGAACGTCGCTGGGGCAGAGCAGAGGCCGAATGGCATCACCTTGAACTCGAAGAGTCCGTCTGGCGTGATGAACGCAGTCTTCTCGCGATCTCTTTCGTCGACTTCAATTTGCCAGTAGCCGCTCTTCAGGTCCATCGATGAGAAGTACTTAGCGTTGCATAGCCGATCCAGTGTGTCGTCGATGCGGGGGAGGGGGTAGATATCCTTCTTCGTAATGCTGTTCAGGCGGCGGTATTCGACGCAGAAGCGAAGGGTGGCGTCTTTCTTTTTCACTAGGACAACTGGTGCTGCCCAGGGGCTCCTTGATGGCTGGATGACGTCGTCACGTAGCATTTCCTCAACTTGATTGCGAATAGCTTGGCGTTCTAGCGGCGATACGCGGTAGGGGCTCTGTCGCAGTGGTCGGGCGTGTTCGTCTGTGACAATGCGGTGCTTGGCAAGCCGGGTTCTTCGCACATTCGATGCTGATGAGAAGCAATCACTGTACTTTTGACGCAGACTGCGTATTTGTTCTTGTCTGCTCCCTGGTAATGCCGGGTTGATATCAAACGTTGGTTGATGGCCTTGGTCAGATGGTTCTACGGGTTGGTCGGGTAGGGCAAATATGTCTCTGATGTCTGCCAGCTCGTCGAGGAAAGCGATCGTCGTACCTTTGTTTAGATGCCGGTATTCTTCGGTGAAGTTGGTTACCAACACCTGGGCTTGGCCACGTCGGATTTCGGCGACACCCCTTGCGACGCCCAATCCTCGATCCAGGACTAACTGGGTGTTCCCCTCGATGACGCCTTCGGCATTTTCGATGTCTCCAGTACCTATGCAGGCCAGGACACTTGATCGGGGCGGCACGCTCAATGCTTCGTCGAGGACGTTTAAGGCAACGTTATGAGTCGCGCTCGTCGCAACAGGTATGGCTTTGTCCGTGGAAAGTTTGATCGACTTAGATCGAAGGTCGATGATCGCTCGATGTTCATTCAGGAAGTCCATTCCCAAAATCACGTCTCGCGAGCACTGCTGTAGAATCAGAAAGGTTGTCGCATAGGTTCCCCGTTTACAGTAACTCTCGCGGTGCAGCGTCCTGACGGCGTAATCAGGTTGCCACCTGCGGTGCGGATCAGCGGGCCATCCCAAGTTGTTGTTACCTTCCTGAGTCTGACAGCGAGTGGCCCACTCATGACGGAGTAGTCAGCTCCGGTGTCCACCAAGGCAGTAACCGCGTGATCGTCGATCATAACTTCAAGGTCACTTGTTCGCGTTTTCGCATTGCACGTTGTCTTCGGTGTACGATCTCGGCTTCGTCGAGTAGTGAGGCTGCGGTCGGCGTACTCCGACGTTACTTCACTGGGCAGCCGTAAAAGCTTCAGGTCTGGCCGCGTCGTCGTCGTCGTCGGTCTCGTCGTCGTCGGTGTTGTCGTCGTCGATGTCGTGGTCGTAGTTGAGGCATGGTCTTTAGTACTCGTCGATGGAGGATCTTTATCATTGCGCTTAGAAGAAACCTCACCTCCAGAGGCTGCTTTATTCAGTTTAACCTTCGGGGGCTGGGGGAGCGTCCACGCACCGCGTAACCTCGGTTAGGAGATACAAAGCGCGGTGAAGATGGCGACGGGGAACGTGATAGGCGGCTCGGCGATGAGTATTCTTCCCGACGTAAAAACTCGTCGATTGCGGCTGGTCGCAGGCCAGGTCGGGGTCGTGGAGCGTCGTAAGAAAATCCTCGGATGCCCATTCTCCTGTATGGGCAGTACCGGAGAATGTCACCGGCTTCTCCGCAGTGGAAGCATAGTTGACGGCGCTGGTCGGGTGTTCTCCACTCGTCCCATTTCCTAGGCCGTGTGCGACGCTCGTAGGACGGGCGAGTTGGGGCGAGAGGGCGGCGCTCCAGCGCAGATGGCTAATGGCGATAGGGGCTTAGGTGCCGTCGTCGAGGTGCAGGACGGCGCACTGCTGCGGCGTAAGTCATGGCTGGAGGCTCAAAGAGGCTGCGTGGTAGACTGGAGTCAAGTCCTCCGGTGAATGACTCGAAGGGCTGGCGTCGCGACTTGCTGGGGGTGTCCGGTACATGGAAGGCTACCCAGCACCTCCACCAGATGTCACGTTGTAGTGACGGCAATCCAGCAGTTAGGAAAACAGCAACAAGCCTTGCAAACGAAGCTCTTTATTTGGGCTGACTTGCGCCCGCAAAAGAACTGAATCACTCGGCGGCGGCGTAAGCAACAAACGTGCTCGTCGGTCGTCGAACTACGAATGCCCGCCGCTCGCGGCATCGCTCAATTTAAAGCCGGCAAAGAAACTTCCAGATAGCAGGACAAGATCATCTACAGTGATCTGGAAAAACCTAGATGCAGCCTTTCATGGCTGCGATCAATCACGATTAGACTGGTCGCTTCTCTCGTCACGAAAAAAAAACGATAACAGCCCTTTCCTGCAGCCTTGAGCGTGAACGAACAAACACTACAATGATACGTGGCAATATACAGGGCACCTCATGAGAAATTCTTAGGCTTCAGAACACTCAGCCCTTGCAGAAATTGTTTCAAATTTTGTTGCCACATGGACCTCTTTGTAATAATGACCCTAAAAGGCGAGCCTTCCTTTAGTGTCACAAAAAAAGGCCTAGGACATGGGTCTTTTTTGCTCCTTCATTAGTACCAAAATGTTTGCGAGCGAGGTGTTTCGCAGATATGGAATGATTTCACGAAATGTCATAGAGAAGACTGAAGCTGTTCGAAGCAACACCAGTAACAGCCTCGCCGCGGTGGCTCAGTGGTTACGGCGCTCGGCTGCTGACCCAAAAGATGCGGGTTCGATCGCGGCTGCGGCGGCCGTGTACTTTGCGATGTCAGCGCACGTTAAAGAACCCCAGGTGGTCGAAATTTCTGGAGCCCTTCACTTCGGTGTCCCTCATAGCCTGAGTTGCTTTGGGACATTAAACCCCAATAACCAAACCAAACCAAGCAATAGCAGTAACAAACACATCACAGCTGTTGAAGAAGCTGAAAGATCATGCCTTCATCCTTTTTCTACATCAGACACATGAGGACACTTCGTCTTTCTGGGCCATCATTTTGAAAAGGTTAGCTGGCAGCGGCCTTCGGTTAAATTTCTGCAAAGAGCCCTTTCTGGAAACTTGAGCATCTGTTCCTGGTGAGGCACACTGCAGAGATATTTGAATACCTTAGTGAGCGGTAACCGGCACCTGTGACTGCATTTTCATTGACATCAGAGATTCTCCATTTTCTTGCACATGCTGAGATAATGGAAACTCTGACTGAAAGCATAAGGTTTGGGAAAAGTATGTTTCCTGATTGCTTGTGGGCAAGTGCTGGGTAACCACCATTCCAATGGGTACAAGCTTCCTCCTCACCTGGTGCTCGTCTTCTTTAGGGTGAAATGCCTGCCAAATGGTTTGTTGGCCCCACGTTAAGATGAAGAAAATACCTTGTGCCATGGTGCTCTTTGGCCTCAGGTGCCCTCGCGCCATAAAAAATCACAATCATCATCATGCATGTGGGCAAGTTTCCGACCTTTTTCAGATGTTACCAATGTTCCTTACTCGCTAAGTTGTGCATTGAGAACTATATAATGAAAGGCATCTGCATCTAATTGTATTTGGCACCCATCCTCAGCTACCTTCTATTTGCACAAAATGGTAGACAACGGTAAAGCCTTTCATGCACACAGTGGTGTCCGAGCAAGCGCATTTTGTCTGCTTCTTCCTGACCCTGTGGTTTTTACTGTTTACTGTTATGAGAAATGAAATTTAGGCAGTTAATCATGTTGGTTTGGTTCTCAGCAAATGGGTTTTACAAACTTCTACGAAAGCCGATTGTTTAATAGCGGATGGTTCAAATGTGTTTGTGAAATTTATAATTGGTGTTGTGTGTTTACTAAATGAGGATTTTTTATGCTTTTCAGATGAATCCGACAGCAATGTTTAGAGGTACAATGTGTGCAGTTTGTCATGAAAATAAAACGTATGTACTTGTACTCACCCAAACACTTACCACTCTTTCATTCTAAGCTGCATTCTTTGTACGTATGCAATACATAATGTGCATGAAAGTCTTGTGTCTGCCCTCTTGTTCTGTGTTCTCTGTCTTAGTTTGCGCTGTGTTTCCACCATGAGTTCACACCAACTAGCCCAAATGTCTGCTTTGTACATAATACTCATTTCCTCGGCCTCTGGACTGCTATATCTGCAATGAACATTCTGGTCAGAAGCTATACACAGACGCATGTGCATTTACTACTGAAAGTACTATCGAGAGCAAAAATAACAGACCCCTGCCAGCGCGTGCCGATCCGCGCCAAACTGCATGCGAGCGCTGCCCGACGAAGCACTCCAGATGCTGAGACGAGCGCAGTCGCATGCAATGTGTAGCACTCCTCGAGATGGGCGCACACCATTGCGCTGGTCTCGGCACTAGGAGCGCTTCGTCAGGCGGCGCTCGCATGCAGTTTGGTGCGGATCGGCACGCGTTGGCAGGGGTCTGTTATTTTTGCTCTCGATAGTACATAATTATCATGCAGATTATTTCCGTTCTAGATCAGATGACTTTCAAGTGAACGGAGGAATTATGCATACACATTACGGGACCTTCAATAAGAACACAACAGAGGCATTCGTTGTGGAAAAACGATTTCGTTCTCGTGCATAGCATAGCGAAACTTTCCGTCACCAAGAATGTGACAACCGTCGGACGGAGTCGCTGTATTCATGTTGCGGAAAACCCTCCGGCAAGGCATTACCAGCGGGTTTCTCTGTACTGTGGAGCATTTTTTTTTACAGTGTATGCAGGCTGGCTTTGGCGCCGCTCTACAACAGCAGACAGTCTTTCTGAAAACATCGCTATTTTGTCTTTTCTGGTGCGAACATCAGTAACCAAGCAGCGTTCAGGCGTGTGCGGTGGCAAGTTGTTACACCGGCTGTGGGCCGGGCTTGAGTCTAGCCGCACAAAGATGCTTGTCGCTCCGTGTGTCCCTGCTGGCAGTTGACGGCAGTGCGCAAGTGGCGACAGGTTCCGGCCAAGTTTTCTCAGACGTCTCAGCCCAACAGCTAGCAGACTGCGTTCTAAGCAGGCAACGATGCAGCTCACGAAGACCGGCGGTTTTTTAATTACCTGGCGTGACGTCACTTTAACGCCACATTCGAACCCATATGGTGCTGTCACCTAGGTCAATTATGGCTCAACACGCCTCGCTTAACCGCCATGTTGTGTTGACGACAGAAGCCTCTTATTGACTGCTTAAGATGGCGTTTGCTGTAGAGTTGAGGGGGATGCATGCTGGGGAACCACAATTTAGTTTTTTTTTTGCTATTCGATCAATCCGGACGATAAAACGAACTAAGCTGTACTATAGAATTAAGGGTCAGAATTCCAAATACACACGTCGTTCAAAATTTCCTGAAAACATTTCACGACCACTTAAAGCTTTACACTGAGAAGTTCTGATGATCCTAGTTCACTGTTGCACTATTACTTGAGCTTTCAGTTTATATAACTTTGGTACTGGACTTATATACGTGATATATTTTGTTTGCCGCGCTATAGCCTCGTATCCATCTGCACCACTTCATGTCTAGTACCACTGCTACTCACCTTCAGCAGTCTCTACTGATATCATTACACGACAGGACGGCTGGAAATTCAGCCATAAACTGATAGCTGCTCTACTAACCTCCCAAATTATTGGCGTTACAAGGATGGTTGTGCCCAAAAAGAATCTTGGTAACTGTGCAACATTTGCATACGTGCACAGACGATGCTTAGAAGATGCAAAGACCCCAGCTATGTTTTTATTTGGCCCTCGGGATGTCACATCTTTCATGCCTTCCTGCAAAGCTTTCCTGGATGTAACCAAACAATACTTAATCTACGCCCCTGCAGCAAGAGTTTGCGTCCCTTGCTATGTGCAGGGAAGATATAGCATGTTACGATGAACTCGGCACGAATTTTTTCAGGAAAAAAGATTTATTCTATTATCAGACATTTCATGCTGATATTGTGGGATATGTTACAGCACACTTTTTCAGTGCGCACAGCCCGAAAACACGACACTGGAATAGGACTCAGCTGAGAGCGCAGAGACCCAGTGGGCACTTGCCCAGAAGAGGGCGGAGGTGACGTGCAAGTGCGATGCCACGTCAGACGTGTGCCGAGGCGCAGGGCTGCAGATTCTAGCACAATGCAACGTTATAGCAGCGACTTAATTACGTCGGATGCAATGCTCTGGATCCTGGACTAATTAGTGACTCTTCGACCTTACAGTTCTTGTTTTTTTTTTAGCAGATAGTCACTCGGACTAAACCTCAAATAATGTACTCTATACAGCTTCACCGCGAAATACGGCCAAGAGCGGAAAAATTGGAAAAAGCGCCCCAAAAGTCATTTGAGATGTGTGACGGACGAGTGATAACAATATTCTTTGCTCTGTATTTTATTTTTTGTAGCGTTAGTAACTTTGAAACCCATGCCACGATTCTGACGTTTGAAAGAACTGCTAAACTCTGCAATGTCTAGAAAACAAATGATAACATCTCCTGCAGACTTGGAGTTAATAGGTTGCAAAATACTTTTCGTTAGGCCCGTTTGAAATTTTATAATATATTTTTTTTTCAATGCACCACACTTCCCATGTCATGTATAGAGGGCAAACGCTTGGCTAGAGCACATTCTGGGTGTGTTTCGGGCTGAATGTGCAGTATCTAGCGACAACATTTGGTTTAAAATGGCCTTGATGTAAGCATGTGCCACTGAACTCGCAGTATTTCATCGTCGTTTTTTGCATTCCTTCTCTCAGGGGTTTTAGGAGCTGCGGAACACACAGTTCGGTCGTTCTAAAAATGTGTTTTGCCCTTTGTGCAGTCGATTCCTTCACATGTATATTTGATTAAAGCACAAATTACCTTCTGTGCAGCGATACTGCGCACGATGATGTCAAAGTGATTTGCAGCCGATGAGACCTCTTTGGTAAAGAGACCAAAGGGAAGCCGCGGCAGATAGCTGTCGGTGTTAACGCTTTTTTACGTTTTTCTTAAGCCAACGTTCATTAGAAGCAGAAAACTAAAATTCGGCTCTTTACGCTGGTGAACCGCGCTGCAAAAAGGATCACAGAACACAGGCTAAAAATATATTACTGCTTTTCAAAGGCACACGCAAGTTCTACCAAACTCCTCACACGTAAGTGCGGGGACTGAAAACGGTGAACTTCAGTCCCCACTTCCGAGTTCGCTTCTATGGCATTTTCTAAAAAGCATTGGATATTTATCTTGCGCGACATACATTATTTCTTCGATATTCCTTCGCTAGAAGCGCGTGCAAAGCCAAGGCGGCAGCGAAAAAATTGCGTAATGTATAGAGTAATGACGTGAACGATTTCTGGTGCGGCAAAGTAAGTTAAGGCTTACGACAAAGAAAGCAGACTGTGTTGCACTTCATTGCGAAACCAAAAACTGGCGTGAATTTAATAAAATACTGCATACGTTCTTTCTAGTGTACTACGCGTGAAACACGCAATGTTTAAGTCATTATCATGGGGTTCGTTCTGAAACTGAATGGTGAGTCATATCACTTAAATAGCCACCGACTTTGCGACGCCCCGAGGATGAGGACACTGTCGCTCTCCGCAAACTACCTTGACATTGCACTCGCAACGTTGAAAATACAAAAGCTAAGGAAGCAGACTTAGAGGGGTGCAGTTTCTTATATTCCACAGTGCTATGTCATTTTTTCTTTGGGATTAATAAAAGGATGTCGGCAGCTGAAAGATTAAACCTCATTACACGAAGGCCAACGGTAATTCTTAACACTTCGTAATATTTACAGAAACAACTGCAAGAAGAGTAACGGAATTCGCTTGGCTTTGGATGGTTTGGCCGAATTTGTTTCATTATAGAGAAATGTTTATTTTGCGCAGTGATTGCTTATGTTTCTTTCACAAACGCGATGGCGGATATCATTGTACGCTTACAGTGTCAATTTAAGTGTGACTAAATTCTCTATTACAGTGCCCAATAAAGTGTAAATATCACGTGATATTTCATTTTTCAGCCCTCAGAAATGATGCGCGCACATTTCTTCGTTGTCCTTGCTACGGTCGTTCTCGTGTCCGCGGGAAGGCAACTTTCAGCAGGGCAACAGGATGCACTTTAACGTGCACTGCACGTAAGATTGAGTAAATATCTTATTCTTTTTCTCTTTTATCAGAGCAGCTCCGTTATGTTAATAGTATCCCTAACTGGTGACTGATGTTTCTGTTGCAAACATGCGCTAACCAAAGGCTTCTTCGATGTATATAATTCGTCCATAATTAGTAAATATTTCACGCCAGGAGACGAGGCAAACAATCGAAGTCGTGAAAAAGGATTTGTTCTCTTTGTAAAATGCCATGGCGCTTTGTTTCAAGCTCTGTATGCCGTTCGCACATTGGCAAGGCTGATGTCAATGCTATCTCCCAGCAGGAGACAAGCGATATGCGGCAGGTTAAGGAAAATAAGCGTGTTATAATGGTTCCTTTAGCAGTTTTATAAAGGAGATTATGCGTCATTATTCCAGATCAAAATTATCGAGGTGCCACTACATCCACCAAAAAAATTTAGGTCACACCGAATTTCCATAATTAGACAGGACGCCGAAAGCTGCCTTGAGTGCAATCACGGAGTATGCTGGGATATCCCTGTCAGGATAACTGCACTTATCTCAATCTCTTATGGGTTCAAATAAGCAGACCTTTTGTGAGATTCCTCCTGAAAGAAAAACGAAAGAAAAGTCTAGGTCTTGAGAGTTAATTCGGTCAGCTATTTTAGGAATGCTTACTGGGCGCTCTCTACGCTGGGTATATACCCTTCGCAAAGATGTATCGTTGATATAATTGATATTATTGTGCTGGAGCCTCCCTCATGTAAACAACCTATTAATGGAGGTGGTGTGTGCCATTTGTCTAGAAGGCTGAACCTCTCTGAAATGTGATTGGGCGACGCCTCATCAAACTGTACACAGAGATTTGCTAACGAACCTTTACAGAAATTGTTACACGAGATCAAGCCCCGCAAACTTTAATCATATTGTTCTCAATGGGTTGTTCTCAATGCTTGACAACTTGTTAGAAATATCCTTTGTTGTCATTGTTCTCTGTCAGTAGTCAGTGATTTTTTTGTTGCAAACACCGGCTGAAGTAAGGCTACTTTGGTGTAATCATATCGTGAATTATTGGTTGACATTTTTCAGCAGTACACGCGAGAAAGATTTCAACTATTAAAAATAGATTTCTTACAATTCGTAGAACGCGCTGGCGCTGTGTTATAATGGGTGTGTTCTGTTGGCACATTCGAGTGACTCGTGTCATTGTATTGCTATGCAGAAGGAGAGCAATATTTGCCCTCTGACGGTAAGTAGCACTGGCTTTAATCAGTGATTCCTTGTAAGAGTTTAATGAAAGAGAATACTCTTCTTTATGAGAGGTCATAATTATCTCTAAGGTAATTGTGCCGGCTAGTTGGTAATCTATGAATAAAAATATACAGCGCTGCTTAAGGCAGACAAGCACAAAGACGAGAGCAGGCATACGAGCCCTTATAGGTTATAGGTAAACGCACGTGTGTCTCCTGTCGTCTTTGTGCTTGTCTGCTTTAAGCAGCGCTGTATATTATTATTCATGGATTATCGCCATGCCAGTAAAACCATCATTTTTCCTAATGATACATATTTCCAGATTTCAACATTATGCCGCTGCATGACTTCAGTGATATTGAGAGATATGCCAGGGTATTCTTCTAAGTCAAACTGAACTTATGTAAATCTCTAGTGCTACCAGTCAACAAGATATATCTAAAATTATTGCGAAAAGGGCGCGAAAGATAAACGTAAGCTCGAAATAATTATCTCCGTAACCAATTTAAGGAACGCCTATGGCGCAACTCTCCACGCTGTGTATACTCAGGTAAGACCTGCGGCACTAATAGACGTGCGGTGGTTCTGCTGGAGTCTGAGGCAGGCGTGAACAATATATTGACGGAGGTGTCAGTGTGTGCCGCTTGTTCAGAACTCTGAATTCCTGTACGCTTCAAATAAGCGACGCGTCTTCAACTTGCACACCCAGGATTTGTAACGAACCTATAATAAAAGCATAACTGCAGATCTAGCTGCGTAAACCTTAATTTTGTTGTGCTTCATGTTGTCTAACCAGTACAACGTGGGTTTGACAGACTACAAGAGATATCTTTTGCTGTCAGTGTTGTCACTAACTGGTGACTGATGTTTCTGTTGGAAACGTGCGCTAAACAAAGGCTTCTTCGATCTGTATATTTCGTGGGTTATTAGTAAATATTTCACACCAGCACATCAGGCAAACAAGTGAAGTCACGAAAAACGATTTGTTCTCTTTGTAAATGGACATGGCGCTTTGTTTCAAGCTCTCTATGCTATTCGCACATTGGCAAGGCTGATGTCAATGCTATCTCGCCGCAGGCGACCAGTGATGTGTGACCGGTGACGGGAAATAAGCTTGCTATAAACAATGATTCATTTTGAATTTTTATAAATGAGACTATGCGTCGTTCCCTCAGGTAAAATTTATCGAAGTACCAGTAAAACCTCCCAATTACTGAGGTGAACCGGATTTCCTAAATTATTTAGAGTGGCGAGAGGTGGCTTTACTGCAGTCACGGAGTTTGCCAGGGCATCCCTGTTAAGAGTACTGCATTTATCTAAATCTCATAGTGGCTCAAATAAGGAAACCTTTTCTGAGATTCTTCCTGATAGGAAACAAAAGAAAAACGTTAACTCTTGAGAGTTAATTCAATCAGCTATTTTAGGAATGCCTATTGCGCACTGTCGACACTGGGTATACTGATCGCAAATCTGTGTCGTTGATATAAATGATATTATTGTGCTGGAGCCTAACTCGTTCTTGAAAAATTATTGTGTGCCACTTCTCTAGAAGGTTGAATTTCTCTGAAATGTGATTGGTCGATGCCTCATCAAATTGTACACACAAAGTTGCTAACGAACCTTTACTTAACATATTACACCAGTCAAGATCCGCAACATTTGCTGATATTGACCTCAAGGTTGTCTAACCTGCACAACGAGGGTTCGACAACTTGTTGGAGATATGCTTTGCTGTTAAAGTTCTCAGGGACTAGTCAGTATCGTTTTTGTTGCAAACATCGGTTGAAATAAGGCTTCTTTGGTGTAATAATTTCGTGTATTATTGGTACGTCATTTTTCAGCGGTCAACACGACAAACAATGAAACTATTGAAAATGGATAGTTTACAATTCGTAGAACGTGTTGGCGGTGTGTTATAATGTTTGGGTTCTCTTGGCACATTGGGGCGACTTGTGTTATTGCTATCTCCATGCAGAAGGAGAGTGATTTTTGCCCATTGACGATAAGTGGCGCCGGCCGTAGTCAATAATTCCCTGTAAAAGTTTATTAGAAATTGAATCAGAGGCTCTTCTATTAGTTACTGAAGTAGAAAACTGCCATATGAAGAAAGAATGACAATGTCATGGCCCGTTAACTGCGTCACATGCAGAGCTTGAACGTGAGACACACAACATGATGCGACCACCCTAACCTCTACATCACAATGAGAAACACTAGAGCAGTTTGTTGTTGTGTTATATACAAAATGTTATATCGAACAAACGCTCTTATATGTCAGAGAACAAAAGCATATCCAGACTTCATGCTCATATAATTTTGAAGGCGCAATGAATTTGTATACGTATGTCGTGCGTCGCGCTTTAACGATCGGATGATTTGGCCATTGAGAAGGGGGGGGGGGGGGGGGGGGTTGATGTAGATCACTTGCTTTCCTACAGGTTTGTATAGAAATCGCCCTATGGCGGCCAGGTGTCTTGATCTGCTCATTTTCCACGATTCAGGCAGAACCAGAAAAATGATGAAAACAAGTATTTTTTGCGTGAGGTCGCAAGCAACCGCTGTCCTCCATTTCTTTCCCTAATTCTTTCGTGTCTCGTTCTCCTCAGACAATTCTAGAAACTGCCCATTCCGAGTAAATCTGGGCAACTCCGCTGGAATTTTCAATAGTAGCTACGTGCTCACATTAGCAAATTATATATATTATGCTAAAGCAAACCATAGCCTTCGAAGTAGGTTGCAATTGTCGCAGCACGTCTCGTATGGCCCTAAAAAAACGAAAAATTGCGCTATTTAGGAATAATCTGAGAACCTCACGCGTTGAGAAACGAAATTTCTCATTCAGACCTTCTTGCTGCTACTTTCATCAAGTTACCAGGTGTATAACAACGAAGTAATTACGTGTTCGTTTAAAAATAAAAATTAGTGGAAATTTTCGCAACAACTGGTGTGGCTGACATTCAACATCTGACATGTTACGGAAATGATGTGGACGTCATTTAGGAACGCTGAGCCTTATATGACCA